>NC_141875.1:42495000-43120000 GCF_056163025.1 Triticum urartu
ATTTACTTCAAAGTCCACATCGTGATGAGTCCTTAGGTGAATTTTCTTTGTTTCAGAAATTTCATGGTCTTGAAAATCCATCCTCTCCAAGACATAGCGTCTTGCATGGCATGGGATAAGCTATACTCGAATTGTAAAAGATGAAAATTACACGTTGAAATAGTTGAAGTCATGCTTAATTATGAAAATAACACTTGTCGTTGTTGTGTACCGTTTCAACTTCGAAGGTCTCCTCGAGCTTAATGCTGAAGCGCCGATCATCGTCCAGGTGAGGCATGTCGCACAGACCTCAATCGTCGTGGCACAGTCGCACTCCGCTGGGATACTTTTGTCGTCCGATGATGATGACGACATATCCTACGTTCATAATTCAAAAGTACATCATTTAGGGTTAGTCGACACCGAGGCATCCTAAAAGCTAAGCTTTTATCATTTAGGGTTTGTCGACGCCGAGGCACCCTAAAAGCCTAAGCTTTCATCATTTAGGTTCTTATCGACACCGAGGCACCCTAAAAGCCAAGGTTTTATCATTTAGGGTTTGTCGACGTCGAGGCACCCTAAAAGCCTAAGCTTTCATCATTTAGGTTTTGTCGACGCCGAGGCACCCTAAAAGCCTAAGCATACATCATTTAGGTTCTCATTGACATCGAGGCACCCTATAGAAGCCAAGTTAAGTTTTCATCATTTAGGGTTTATCGATGCCGAGGCACCCTAGGTTGGGCCTAATCACTTGGCACTAATCACTTGGCTCTATTGCCACCTATGTTGGGTTTATCATCTAGGGTTTATCGATGCTAACGAGAATTCTAAGTTGGGCCTAATCACTTGGCTCTATTGCCACCTATGGTTTAATGCAGCAAGAAAGGCGGCGCAGTTGATCCTACTTAATTAAGTACTAAGATACCCCGGCCCATGCATTAGTAGCAAGTACCCCATATGTCCGATTTTTAGCAAAGTCATGCTAAAATTCACGGAAAATTTCAGCATGACCTTTGCTGAAAATAAGACATATGGAGTACCCAAATTTTCCGGAACGGAAGTTAATCGACATTCCGGCAAACTCAAGGGCCTCTAGGGGTACCTGTAAAATCATCACGACACGATGGTCGGAGACAAAACCCAGCAAACTAGCACCACAATGTGCCTCTACTTTCATATGGATGAAAAGGCCACAAACCATATGGTCCTCTGCTTTCATATGGACAAAAATCAGCTCAACTTATGTGAGCTTCCATTCCAGATCTAATAGGTCACCCAACACAAAATCATGAATAGTTTTAGCTGAAAAAAATCATGGATTGCTGTTAACTGAAAATTAGTGAAAGAAACTGTTGCTGATCATGGATTACTGTTAATTAAAAATAGAGCATCTGGCTTGTCTTATCATGTTCACTAAGTCCACAAAAATGAATAGGTTCAGTAAACTTGAAGTACTCAACACTAAACATGGTTCAGAGCTCACTACACTACACTACATCATGCAATGGTTCAGACCTCACTACACTAGAACAAGCTCACTACACTACACTACACATGCTTAAACTCTGAACATAAACAAACACCAGCAATGCAATATGTAAACTACCTCTGTTTCTAGGCAACAAGAGTTATCATCAATGCTTTTGAGTTTATTAAGTACCTTCAGTTCTGAGTTTTAAATGTCAAAAGAGGTTCACAGAATCTTGAATCCTCCAAATCACTCTTAACAGTTCTGCATTGCACAAAGGCAGCAATTAACAACACAACTAGGGAGTCTAGGACAATGCCACCAGATAGAATTTGAAGGAAAAACGTTCTTCCAGAACCTTCAAGCCACAATCATACATAGAGTGGCTGATCATATAAGCTATATTTAAATAAACATCAATTAAACTTGATGACAAGAAAAACTACAATCACATTGATACAAACTAGAGCATATAGAAATAGTAAATTGCTGCTCCATATAGCAATAGTAATGCACCTAATCAACATTGTAGAGCATCCTGTTACAAACTTGTTCTGATCCTGCAAATTAATGGGGAGGAAGAACTAGGGAGGGAGGGAATGGTAATGGTTCAGAGAGGAACAATAGTAATGCTCCATATAGCAATAGTAATGCTCCATATGTTCTGATCCATATAGCAAGAAGAACTAGGGAGGGAGGGAATGGGGAGGAAGGGTGGAGAGGGAGGAAGGAGGAGAGGTACCTGGGCGGGCGTGGCCAGTCGCCGGAGGGGTCGGGGTTGGCGGCGGCGTCGAAGGGGTGGCTCGAGGGCGTCCGAGCTCGTCCGGGTCCTCGTAGTCGAAGAGGAAGACGATGGCGGTCCTCCTGGGTGCCTCGGTTGGTCGTGGGGAGGCCGGCGGCCACGTGCTTCGCGGGTCGGGGGGCGCGGGGGCGGCGGCGGCGGCGCGGGGGAGCGGGGGCGGCGGCACGGGGGAGCCGGAGCGGGTGTGGCGAGGGATGGAAGGGGATCCAGCGAGCGAGAGGGAAGGAGGTATCGGGCGAAGGGCCGGGTATCCAGCTATAGGGGGGGAAATGTTAGTAATGGCGCACCGTCGAGGGGTGCGCCATAAAAACACTCATAGCAATGGCGCACCATTCTCTGGTGCGCCATTAGTAACTTTTTTTCTGATAGCAATGGCGCACCCTCCTCTGGTGCGCCATTAGTAACTTCTTTTTTTCATTATTTCTTGTTGCATCTAATAATATGTTTTTTATCAAATTTGTTATTTTCATGAGGACTAGAACAAAATATATCATCAAATATCATCAAATTTGTTTTTTTAATATCATCAAATTTGTTTTTTATTTTTAACTGAAAATATCATCAAATTTGTTATTTGAAAATATTATCAAAAAGCGGGGGAGGGTGCGGGGTGTCGGCGGCCGCGGTGGAGCGGGCCGGGGGAGGGTGCAGGGGGTCGGCGGCCGCGGTGGAGCGGGGAAGGGTGCGGGGGGTCGGCGGCGGCGGTGGAGCGGGGGAGGGTGCGGTGGGTCGTCGGCGGCGGTGGAGCGGGGGAGGGTGCGAGGGGTCATCGGCGGCGGCGTGGGTCGGGGCAGCGGGGGGAATTAGCTAGGGGGGCGAGGGAGAGGGATGAAGGGGATCTGGCGAGAGGGAGGGAATTAGCTAGGGGGAATCTTACTAATGGCGCACTAGCGGTCGGTGCGCCATTAGTAATCTTTTTTTTACATAGCAATGGCGCACCGGGCAGAGGTGCGCCATTAGTAATCTTTTTTTATATATAGCAATGGCGCACCAGCCAGAGGTGCGCCATAAGTAATTTTTTTTGTTGCATGTAATAATTTTTTAGAAAATGAATATGAATATGAAACAATAATTTTTTTATAAAAACAGTAATAATTGTTGTTTAACAACAATTGTAGTCTACACTTTATTATTATTATTTTTTAAAAAATGAAGAGGGGAGAGGAGGCGCGGGTGGGATCGAGATCGAGATGGAGGGGGAATCGAGATCGAGATGGAGGGGGATCGAGATCGAGTGTCCTCATGAATATTCAATATCTTATCATATTGAATATGAAAAAATATCATCAAATTTGAAAAAATATTCATGAATTCAAAAAGTTCCCATGAAATTTAAAAATATTCATGATATCAAAAAGTGCCCATGATATTTAAAAATATTCATGATATCAAAATATATACTAATGGCGCACTTCTACAGGGTGCGACATTAGTAGTTTAAACTAGTAATGGCGCACTGTGAGGCGGTCCGCCATTAGTAGTTTTGCAAAAAAAAGAATAAAAAAAATTCAGTGCTGGCGCACTCGATGTCTAGTGCGCCATTACTAGTTAGAACTAGTAATGGCGCACCAGAGGTAGGATGCGCCATTAGTATGTATGTAAAAATGAAAAAAAATTATCACTAGTGGCGCACTAGTTTTCTGGTGCGCCATTAGTGTCTTCCACACTAATGGCGCATCACCAACTGGTGCCCCATTAGTATATAGTAGTGGCGCACTACTTCCCTGGTGCGCCATTAGTGTCAATCCTATCTATAGCCCTTTTCCTAGTAGTGAGATGTCCTTGATGGGAGAGTTGAAGTTCTTTCTCGGGTTCAAAGTCAAGCAAAGAAGAGAAGGAACCTTCATCAACCAAGCCAAATACACTCAAGACATGCTCAAGGGATTCAAGCTAAGTGATGTCAAGCCGGCTTCCACTCCAATGCCCGTCAAATGCCAACTTGACATAGATCCCAATGGTAAAGCGGTGGATCAAAAGGTATATCGTTCCATGATTGGCTCCTTGCTTTACCTTTGTGCATCTAGACCGGATATCATGTTGAGTGTGGGAATTTGTGCATGGTTTCAAGCCGCACCTAAGGAAATCCACTTTGTGGTGGTCAAGCGAATCTTTCGATATTTGGCTCATACCCCAAACTTTGGCTTATGGTACCCAAGAGGAGCAAACTTCGATCTTGTAGGCTATTTGGATTCTGATTGGGTGGGAGACAAAGTGGATAGGAAGTCCACGTCCGGAGGGTGCAGATTTCTTGAGTGCTCTTTGGTGAGTTGGTCTTCTAAGAAGCAAAGTTGTGTGTCTCTCTCGTCCACCGAAGCGGAGTATGTGGCCGCCGGTAGTTGTTGTGCACAACTTCTTTGGATGAGTCAAACTTTAAAGGATTACAGTGTCGTTTATGACAAAGTGCCTCTTTGGTGTGACAATGAAAGTGCCATCAATATTTCTCTCAACTCGGTGGAACACTTTAAGACGAAGCATATTGAGATTCGGTATCATTTCATCCGGGATCACATTAGGCGAGGAGAGATCGAGCTCAACTATGTCAACACCCATGATAGCCTTGCAGATATCTTCACGAAGCCCTTGTATGAAGCAAGATTTCACGAGTTAATGCATGAGCTAAATATCATTGATTCGAGCAATGTGGCTTGAACCTTTGCACACCCCACCATACTCATCATGATGTCTTGTTTAGGTGTAGGCATGGACATAGGGGGATTGTTGTTCTCTCAATGAGCTCCCCCTCCCCCCATTATGCATAAATTGATCAAGTCTTTCACATTAGCCATTTTTATGGTACTTGTCCTTCAAAGATGAGTTTTGGTCATGGACCCAAGGTTAAAATCTTCGCGGTGCCATACCTCTTGACTCAAACATAGGTGGCCTCGGCCACCGCCCTCTCTTGGAGAGGAGTGTGCTTCTTGTCTTCTCGTGGTATTTTTTTGCCTGTGTGTTTGCTCTCTCTTCTAGTCGTTTCTTCCTCCTTCTTGAGCTAAGCCCATTTGTGTCTAGTCCTTGAGTTCGTGGCTGAGCGGTACTACCGCTGGTGGTGCGCGGTACTACCGCCCACTGATACGTCCATTTTGCATCATGCTTTTATATCGATATTTATTGCATTATGGGTTGTTATTACATGTTATGTCATAATACTTATGATTATTCTCTCTTATTTTACAAGGTTTACATAAGGAGGGAGAATGCCGGCAACTGAAATTCAGGGCTGGAAAAGGAGGAAATATTAGAGACCTATTCTGCACAACTCCAAAAGTCCTGAAACTCCACGGAACATCTAGTTAAAAATAATGAAAAATCCCTGCCAAAGATGAAGAACAGGGGCCCCACACCCTGTCCACGAGGGTGGGGGCGCCCCCCCCCTAGGGCGCGCCCCCTACCTCGTGGGCCCCCTGGTGGCTCTCCGATGCCCATCTTCTACTAGATGAGGTCTTTCGTCAAGGAAAAAATAAGAAGCAACCTTTTGGGACGAAACTCTGCCGCCACGAGGCGGAACCTTGGCGGAACCAATCTAGGGCTCCGGCAGAGCTATTCTGCCGACGACACTTCCCTCCGAGAGGGGGAAATCATCGCCATCGTCATCACCAACGCTCCTGTCATAGGGAGAGGGCAATCTCCATCAACATCTTCACCAGCACCATCTCATCTCAAAACCCTAGTTCATCTCTTGTATCCAATTCTTGTCTCCAAGTCCGGGATTGGTGCTAGTGGGTTGCTAGTAGTGTTGATTACTCCTTGTAGTTGATGCTAGTTGGTTTACTTGGTGGAAGATCATATGTTCAGATCCTTTATGCATATTATTACCCCTCTGATTATGAACATGAATATGCTTTGTGAGTAGTTACGTTTGTTCCTGAGGACACGGGAGAAGTCTTGCTATTAGTAGTCATGTGGATTTGGTATTCGTTCGATATTTGATGAGATGTATGTTGTATAGCCTCTAGTGGTGTTATGTGAACGTCGACTACATAATACTTCACCGTTATTTGGGCCTAGAGGAAGGCATTGGTAAGTAATAAGTAGATGATGGGTTGCTAGAGTGACAGAAGCTTAAACCCTAGTTTATGCGTTGCTTTGTAAGGGGCTGATTTGGATCCACATGTTTCATGCTATGGTTAGGTTTACCTTAATACTTTTTTTTGTAGTTGTGGATGCTTGCAATAGAGGTTAATCATAAGTGTGATGCTTGTTCAAGTAAGAACATCACCCAAGCACTGGTCCACCCACATATCAAATTATCAAAGTACCGAATGCGAATCATATGAATGTGATGAAAATTAGCTTGACGATATTCCCATGTGTCCTCGGGAGCGCTTTTCCTTATATAAGAGTTTGTCCAGGCTTGTCCTTTGCTACAAAAAGGATTGGGCCACCTTGCTGCACTTTATTTACTTTTTTTACTTGTTGCTCGTTACGAATTATCTTATCACAAAACTATCTGTTACCACTTATTTAGTACTTGCAGAGAATACCTTGCTGGAAACCGCTTATCATTTCCTTCTGCTCCTCGTTGGGTTCGACACTCTTACTTATGGAAAGGACTAAAATAGATCCTCTATACTTGTGGGTCATCAAGACTCTTTTCTGGCGCCGTTGCCGGGGAGTGAAGCGCCTTTGGTAGGTGGAATTTGGTAAGGAAAAATTTATATAGTGTGCTAAAATTTACTGTCACTTGTTACTATGGAAGGTAATCCTCTGAGGGGCTTGTTCGGGGTATCTTCACCCCGACCAGTAGAGCAAAGAGTTGTTCCTCAACCAACTGCTAGCTAATCCTTTTACAGGAGATGGAACAAAGCATCCTGATGAGCACCTAATATATGTGGATGAAGTTTGTGGATTATTTAAGCTTGCAGGTATACCCGATGATGTTGCTAAGAAGAAGGTCTTCCCTTTATCTTTGAAGGGAGATGCATTGACATGGTATAGGCTTTGTGATGATACGAGATCATGGAACTATAGAAGATTGAAACTGGAATTTCATCAAAAGTATTATCCTATGCATCTTGTTCATCGTGATCGCAATTATATATATAATTTTTGGCCTCGCGAAGGAGAAATCATCGCTCAAGCTTGGGGGAGGCTTAAATCAATGTTATATTCATGCCCCAATCATGAGCCCCCAAGAGAAACAATTATTCAAAACTTGTATGCTCGGCTTTCTGAAAACAATCACACCATGCTCGATACTTCTTGTGCTGGCTCTTTTATGATGAAGACCATTGAATTTAAATGGGATTTATTGGATAGAATTAAACGCAACTCTGAAGATTGGGATCTCGACGAAGGTAAGGAGTCAGGTATGACACCTAAGTTTGGTTGTGTTAAATCTTTTACGGATACCGATATTTTCCGTAAGTTTAGCACTAAATATGGACTTGACTCTGAGATAGTAGCTTCTTTGTGTGAATCTTTTGCTACTTATGTTGATCTCCCCAAGGAGAAGTGGTTTAAATATCATCCTCCCATAGAAGTAAAAGTAGCTGCACCTATTAAAGTTGAAGAAAAGACTGTCACTTATAATGATCCTATTGTTCCTACTTCTTATGTTGAGAAACCACCTTTCCCTGTTAGAATAAAGGATCATGCTAAAGCTTCAACTGTGGTTCGTAAAAGCAATATTAGAACTTATACACCTCCTGAGCAATTTAAATTTGCACCAAATATTGCTATTGTTAAAGATCTCTTGTCTGATAATATTGATGGGCATGTTATTCAATTTTGCGGTGAAACTGCTAGAATTGCCAAACCTTGTGCTAAAGATAAACATAGACCTGTGGTAGGCGTGCCTGTAATTTTGTTAAAATAGGAGATCATTGTTATCATGGGTTATGTGATATGGGTGCTAGTGCTAGTGTTATACCTTATGACTTGTATAAAGAAATCAAGCATGAAATTTCACCTGCTGAGTTAGAAGATATTGATGTCACAATTAAACTTGAGAATAGAGATACTATATCAGCAATGGGAATTGTTAGAGATGTTGAAGTCTTGTGTGGGAAAACTAAATATCCTGCTGATTTCTTGTCCTGAGTTCCCCACAATATAGCTTTTGTCCCGTTATATTTGGTAGACCATTCTTGAATACTGTTAATGCTAAGATAGACTGCGAAAAGAATGTTGTTACTATTGGCTTGGATGATATGATTCATGAGTTTAATTTCTCTAAATTTAGTAAACAACATCGTGAAGAAGAATTACCTAGTAAGGATGAAATTATTAGTCTTGCTTCTATTTCCGTACCTCCTAGTGATCCTTTAGAACATTATTTGCTAGACCATGAAAATGATACGTTTATGAATGAAAGAAGGGAAATAGATGAAGTATTCTTTAAACAGGAACCTATTCTGAAACACAATTTTCCTGTTGAAATCCTAGGGGATCCTCCTCCACCCAAGGGTGATCTCGTGTTTGAGCTTAAACCGTTGCCTGATAATATTAAATATGCTTATCTTGATGAAAAGAAGATATATCCTGTTATTATTAGTGCTAACCTTTCAGAGCATGAAGAAGAAAGATTATTGAAAACTCTGAAGAAGCACCGAGCTGCTATTGGATATACTCTTGATAATCTTAAGGGCATTAGTCCCACTCTATGTCAACATAAAATAAATTTGGAAGCAGATGCCAAACCAGTTCGTGATCCTCAACGACGTCTGAATCCTAAACTGAAAGAAGTGGTAAGAAAAGAAATACTAAAGCTTCTGGAGGCAGGTATAATTTATCCCGTTGCTGATAGTCAGTGGGTAAGTCCTGTCCATTGTGTCCCTAAGAAAGGAGGTATTACTGTTGTTCCTAATGATAAAGATGAATTGATTCCACAAAGAATAATTACAGGTTATAGGATGGTAATTGATTTTTGCAAATTAAATAAGGCTACTAAGAAAGATCATTACCCCTTACCTTTTATTGATCAAATGCTAGAAAGATTATGCTAACATACACATTACTGCTTTCTAGATGGTTATTCTGGTTTCTCTCAAATACCTGTGTCGGCTAAAGATCAATTAATGACTACTTTTACATGCCCTTTTAGTACTTTTGCTTATAGACGTATGCCTTTTGGTTTATGTAATGCACTGCTACCTTTCAAAGATGCATGATGGTTATATTCTCTGACTTTTGTGAAAAGATTTGTCAGGTTTTCATGGACGACTTTTCCGTCTATGGATCCTCTTTTGATGATTGCTTGAGCAATCTTGATCGAGTTTTGCAGAGATGTGAAGAAACTAATCTTGTCTTGAATTGGGAAAAGTGCCACTTTATGATTAATGAAGGTATTGTCTTGGGGCATAAAGTTTCTGAAAGAGGTATTGAAGTTGATAAAGCCAAGGTTGATGCTATTGAAAAGATGCCATGTCCCAAGGACATCAAAGGTATAAGAAGTTTCCTTGGTCACGCCGGATTTTATAGGAGGTTCATTAAGGACTTCTCAAAAACTTCTCGGCCTCTGACTAATTTATTACAAAAAGATATACCATTTGTCTTTGATGATGATTGTGTAGAAGCATTTGAAATACTTAAGAAAGCATTGATCTCTGCACCTGTTGTTCAGCCACCTGATTGGAATTTACCCTTTGAAATTATGTGTGATGCTAGTGATTATGTTGTAGGTGCTGTTCTAGGGCAAAGAGTTGATAAGAAATTAAATGTTATCCATTATGCTAGTAAAACTCTAGACAATGCTCAAAGAAATTATGCTACTACTGAAAAAGAATTCTTAGCAATTGTATTTGCTTGTGATAAGTTCAGACCTTATATTGTTGATTCTAAGGTAACTATTCACACTGATCATGCTGCTATTAAATATCTTATGGAAAAGAAAGATGCTAAGCCTAGACTTATTAGATGGGTTCTCTTGCTAGAAGAATTTGATTTGCATATTGTTGATAGAAAGGGAGCTGAGAACCCCGTTCTAGACAACTTGTCTAGGTTAGAAAATGTTCTTGATGACCCACTACCTATTGATGATAGATTTCCTAATGAACAATTAAATGTTATAAGTACTTCTCGTAGTACTCCTTGGTATGCTGATTATGCTAACTACATTGTTGCTAAATTTATACCACCTAGTTTCACATACCAACAAAAGAAAAAGGTTTTCTATGATTTGAGACATTACTTCTGGGATGACCCACATCTTTATAAACAAGGAGTAGATGGTGTTATTAGACGTTGTGTACTTGAGCATGAACAGGAACAGGTCCTACGCAAGTGTCACTCCGAAGCTTATGGAGGACACCACGCTGGAGATAGAACTGCACATAAGGTATTGCAATCTGGTTTTTATTGGCCTACTCTCTTCAAGGATGCCCGTAAGTTTGTTTTATCTTGTGATGAATGTCAAAGAATTGGTAATATTAGTAGACGTCAAGAAATGCCTATGAATTATTCACTTGTTATTGAACCATTTGATGTTTGGGGCTTTAATTATATGGGACCTTTTCCTGCCTCTAATGGATACACACATTTTTTAGTTGATGTTGATTACGTTACTAAGTGGGTAGAAGCTATTCCAACTAGTAGTGCTGATCATAACACTTCGATTAAAATGCTTAAGGAAGTTATTTTTCCGAGGTTTGGAGTTCCTAGATATTTAATGACCGATGGTGGTTCACATTTTATTCATGGTGCTTTCCGTAAAATGCTTGCTAAGTATGACGTTAATCATAGAATTGCATCTCCTTATCACCCACAGTCTAGTGGCCAAGTAGAATTGAGTAATAGGGAGCTCAAATTAATTTTGCAAAAGACTGTCAATAGGTCTAGAAAGAATTGGTCCAAGAAACTTGATGATGCATTATGGGCTTATAGAACTGCGTATAAACATCCTATGGGTATGTCTCCATATAAAATGGTTCATGGAAAAGCATGTCACTTACCTCTCAAACTAGAACATAAGGCATATTGGGCTATTAAGGAGCTCAACTATGATTTCAAACTTGCCGGTGAAAAGAGGTTATTTGATGTTAGCTCACTTGATGAATGGAGAACTCAAGCTTATGAAAATGCCAAGTTGTTTAAAGAAAAAGTTAAAAGATGGCATGACAAAAGGATACAAAAGCGTGAGTTTAATGTAGGTGATTATGTATTGCTATACAACTCTCGTTTAAGATTTTTTACAGGAAAACTTCTCTCTAAATGGGAAGGCCCCTACGTTATCGAGGAGGTCTATCATTCCGGTGCCATAAAAATCAACAACTTCGAAGGCTCAAATCCGAAGGTGGTGAACGGTCAAAGAATTAAACATTATATCTCAGGTAATCCTATAAATGTTGAAACCAATGTTATTGAAACCGTAACCCCGGAGGAATACATAAGGGACACTTTCCAGACCGTTTCAGACTCCGAAAAGGAATAGGTATGTGGTACGGTAAGTAAACCGACTCCAAAACAATTTTTAAGGCAACATTTCTCCGTTTTGGAATATTTAGAAAAATAGAAAAATAAGTGGTAGTCCGGGAAGGACACCAGGGCCCCACGAGGGTGGAGGGCGCGCCCTACCCCCTGGGCACGCCCCCTACCTCGTTAGCACCTTGTATGCCTTTCGGACTCCGTTTTCTTGCACGGTAAGTATTTTGGTCGGTAAAAATTCATTATATATTCTCCCGAAGGTTTTGACTCCCGTATCACGCAAATCTCCTCTGTTCTGGTTTTGAGCTGTTTTTCTGACAGATCTAGATTATCATGACATCCCCAAGTGCTTCCAAGGACAAGTTCTTCGAGAAGGTCATCAACCCTTACCTCGCGGAGGTGCTGCGATACCCTCAAACCATTGAGTTGTGTGATGGGTTGCTGCACATCCGCGATGAAGAGGGACCAAAGGGGACCGGAAGCGTGGAGACGAGGCTCGAAGTAGTGGAGCAACAAGTTTTCAAGTGTCAAGGGATGGTGGAACGTGGACTCAACCCCAACCACATGATGATCGCGGAGTCCACTAGCAACCACAAGTTGGATGCCGACAACATCGGGGAGGCCATCTTCAAGCTTCATGAGAAGATCGAGCACCTCCAAGCCCAAATCTATGACCTACAAAACCAAAACTGTGAGTATGAATATAGATTCAAAAGGATGAGGTTGGCTGCAGATTTGAGGATCCCGGAGACTCAATCATCCTTCTATGATGGTGAGCCTATGCCTTGGAAGATGGACAAGCCCGCATCATCGACAACACCTCCACCTTCTCCACCAACAAAGAAGGAGACATAATCACATGGGTATAGGCACTCCCCTTGGTAACTGCCGAGCTTGGGGGAGGTGCCCTGGTATCGTATCACCATCACAACTCCTATCTTTACTGTTTTGTTAGTTCGATCCTATTAGTAGTATCTTGATCTAGTAGAATAAAGTTTATGGCATGATCTAGTTTTGAGTTTTGCTTTATGATATCTCTATGTAATCGAGTCCGTGAGCTACATATAATAAAGATTAGTGTTGAGTCAAGGGCTTGATTATTTTTCCATGATCTTGAGTGAATAAAAGAAAAGAAGAGAAAAGAACAAAAAGAAACAAAGAGCTCATATTGATCTTATTGAGAGTAATGACTTCGCATAGAAAGAGTATGATGATTAAAAGTTGTTGGGAGTTGGCAGACATAGCTTTGGTCATCGTTGCAATTAATAGGAAGTAATAAGGAAAGAGGGGTTCACATATAAATATATTATCATTGACATCTTTTATGATTGGGAGCACTCATTAAAATATGACATGCTAAAGAGTTGATGTTGGACAAGGAAGACAACGTAATGGATTATGTTTTCTTATATCTGAGATAAAGTATGTTGTCATGGATCCTCCGACATGTTGAGCTTGCCTTTCCCCCTCATGCTAGCCAAATTCTCAGCACCAAGTAGAGATACTACTTGTGCTTCCAAATACCCTTAAACCAGTTTTGCCATGAGAGTCCACCATATCTACCTATGGATTGAGTAAGATCCTTCAAGTAAGTTGTCATCGGTGCAAAGCAATAAAAATTGCTCTAAATATGTATGATTGATTGGTGTGGGAGAAATAAGCTTTATACGATCTTGTGATGTGGAAGTAATAAAAGCGATGGACTGCATAATAAAGGTTCATATCACAAGTGGCAATATAAAGTGACGTTCTTTCGCATTGAGATTTTGTGCATCCAACCATAAAAGCGCATGGCAACCTCTGCTTCCCTCTGCGAAGGGCCTATCATTTATTATTATCTTCTACCTTATGCAAGAGTTATGGTGATCTTCACCTTTCCTTTTTCATTTTATCCTTTGGCAAGCACAGTATGTTGGAAAGATCCTGACATATGTACCTAATTGGATGTGGGGGAGCATGAGTTATTACTGTCGACATTACCCTTGAGGTAAAAGGTTGTGGGGCAAAACTATAAGCCCCTATCTTTCTCTGTGTCCGATTAAAACTTCATAACCACAAGTATTGCGTGAGTGTTAGCAATTATGAAGGACTAAATGATAGTTGAGTATGTGGACTTGCTTTTAAACTCTGACATAGACTCTTTCTGATGTTATGATAAATTGCAATTGCTTCAATGACTGAGATTATAGTTTATTGGTTCTCAATAAAGTTTATGATTCGTACTTTTGCATTGTGAATAGATTATTACTTGAGTATAGGAAATCATATGACAATATCCATATATGTTGCTATTATAAGAATAATCATGATGCCTTCATGTCCGTATTTTATTTTTATCGACACCTCTGCCTCTAAACATGGGGACATATTTATCGTTATCGGCTTTCGCTTGAGGACAAGCGAGGTCTAAGCTTGGGGGAGTTGATACGTCCATTTTGCATCATGCTATATCGATATTTATTGCATTATGGGCTGTTATTACACGTTATGTCACAATACTTATGACTATTCTCTCTTATTTTACAAGGTTTACATAAGGAGGGAGAATGCCGGCAGCTGGAATTCAAGGCTGGAAAAGGAGCAAATATTAGAGACCTATTCTGCACAACTCCAAAAGTCCTGAAACTCCACGGAACATCTAGTTAAAAATAATGAAAAATCCCTGCCAAAGATGTAGACCAGGGGGCCCCACCCTGTCCACGAGGGTGGGGGCGCGCCCTAGCGTGCCCCCCCTGGTGGCTCTCCGATGCCCATCTTTTGCTATATGAGGTCTTTTGTCGAGGAAAAAAATAATAAGCAACCTTTCGGGATGAAACTCCGCCGCTACGAGGCGGAACCTTGGGAGAACCAATCTAGGGTTCCGGCAGAGCTGTTCTACCGGGGACACTTCCCTCCGGGAGGGGGAAATCATCGCCATCATCATCACCAATGCTCCTCTCATAGGGAGAGGGCAATCTCCATCAACATCTTCACCAGCACCATCTCATCTCAAAACCCTAGTTCATCTCTTGTATCCAATTCTTGTCTCCAAGTCCGGGATTAGTGCTAGTGGGTTGCTAGTAGTGTTGATTACTCCTTGTAGTTGATGCTAGTTGGTTTACTTGGTGGAAGATCATATGTTCAGATCCTTTATGCATATTATTACCCCTTTGATTGTGAACATGCATATGCTTTGCGAGTAGTTACATTTGTTCCTGAGGACGCATGAGAAGTCTTGCTATTAGTAGTCATGTGAATTTGGTATTCGTTCGATATTTTGATGAGATGTATGTTGTCTAGCCTCTAGTGGTGTTATGTGAACGTCGACTACATAACACTTCACCATTATTTGGGCCTAGAGGAAGGCATTGGGAAGTAATAAGTAGATGATGGGTTGCTAGAGTGACAGAAGCTTAAACCCTAGTTTATTCGTTGCTTCGTAAGGGGCTGAATTGGATCCATATGTTTCATGCTATGGTTAGGTTTACCTTAATACTTTTGTTGTAGTTGCGGATGCTTGCAATAGAGGTTAATCATAAGTGGGATACTTGTTCAAGTAAGAACAACACCCAAGCACCGGTCCACCCACAAATCAAATTATTAAAGTACCAAACGCGAATCATATGAATGTGATGAAAACTAGCTTGACGATATTCCCATGTGTCATCGGGAGTGTGATGACCCACAAGTATAGGGGATCTATCGTAGTCCTTTCGATAAGTAAGAGTGTCGAACCCAACGAGGAGCAAAAGGAAATGATAAGCGGTTTTCAGCAAGGTATTCTCTGCAAGTACTGAAATAAGTGGTAACAGATAGTTTTGTGACAAGGTAAATTGTAACGAGCAACAAGTAACGAAAGTAAATAAAGTGCAGCAAGGTGACCCAATCCTTTTTATAGCAAAGGACAAGCCGGAATGAACACTTATATAAGGAAAAGCGCTCCCGAGGACACATGGTAATATCGTCAAGCTAGTTTTCATCACGTTCAAATGATTCGCGTTCGGTACTTTGATAATTTGATATGTGGGTGGACCGGTGGTTGGGTGCTGTTCTTACTTGAACAAGCATCCCACTTATGATTAACCTCTATTGGAAGCATCCGTAACTACAACAAAAGTATTAAGGTAAACCTAACCATAGCATGAAACATATGGATCCAATTCAGCCCCTTACGAAGCAACACATAAACTAGGGTTTCAGCTTCTGTCACTCTAGCAACCCATCATCTACTTATTACTTCCCAATGCCTTCCTCTAGGCCCAAATAATGGTGAAGTTTTATGTAGTCGACGTTCACATAACACCACTAGAGGCTAGACAACATACATGTTATCAAAATATCGAACGAATACCAAATTCACATGACTACTAATAGCAAGACTTCTCCCTTGTCCTCAGGAACAAACGTAACTACTCACAAAGCATATTCATGTTCATAATCAGAGGGGTAATAATATGCATAAATGATCTGAACATATGATCTTCCACCAAATAAACCAACTAGCATCAACTACAAGGAGTAATCAACACTACTAGCAACCTACTAGCACCAATCCCGGACTTGGAGACAAGAATTGGATACAAGAGATGAACTAGGGTTTGGAGATGATATGGTGCTGGTGAAGATGTTGATGGAGATTGCCCTCTCCCGATGAGAGGAGCGTTGTTGATGACGATGGCGATGATTTCCCCCTCCCGGAGGGAAGTGTCCCCGGCAGAACAGATCTGCCGGAGCCCTAGATTGGTTCCGCCAAGGTTCCGCCTCATGGCGGCGGAGTTTCGTCCCGAAAGGTTGCTTCTTCTTTTTTTCTTGACGAAAGACTTCATATAGGAGAAGATGGGCGTCGGAGAGCCACCAGGGGGCCCACGAGGTAGGGGCGCGCCCTAGGAGGGGGGGCGCTCCCCCCACCCTCGTGAGCAGGGTGTGGGCCCCTGGCCTTCATCTTTGGCGAGGATTTTTCTTTATTTATTTTAAGATATTCTGTGGAGTTTCAGGACTTTTGGAGTTGCGCAGAATAGGTTTCTAATATTTGCTCCTTTTCCAGCCGAGAATTCCAGCTGCCGGCATTCTCCCTCTTCATGTAAACCTTGTAAAATAAGGGAGAATAGCCATAAGCATTGTGACATAACGTGAAATAACAGCCCAAAATGCAATAAATATAGATATAAAAGCATGATGCAAAATGGGCGTATCAACTCCCCCAAGCTTAGACCTCGCTTGTCCTCAAGCGAAAAGCCGATAACAATAAATATGTCCTCATGTTTAGAGGTAGAGGCGTCGATAAAAAATAAAATACGGACATGAAGGCATCATGATTATTCTCATAACAACAACATATATAGATTTTGTCATATGATTACTTATGTCCAAGTGATGATCTTTTCACAAAGTAAAAGTATGAATCAGAAACCTTATTGAGACCCAACGAACTATAACCTCAGTCATTGCAGCAATTGCAATTTATCATAACACCGGAAAGAGTCTATGTCAGAGCTAAAAAGCAAGTCCACATACTCAACTATCATCTAGTCCTTCATAATTTCTAACACTCACGCAATACTTGTGGTTATGAAGTTTTAATCAGACACAGAGAAAGATAGGGGCTTATAGTTTTTCCCCACAACCTTTTACCTCAAGGGTATTGTCAACAATAATAATTCATGCTCCCCTAAATCCAATTGGATATATATATATATATCATGTTCTTTCCAACATGCTGGGCTTGCCAAAGGATAAAATGAAAAAGGAAAGGTGAAGATCACCGTGACTCTTGCATAAGGTATAAGATAGTGATAAAAGATAGGCCCATCGTAGAGGGAAGCATAGGTTGCCATGCGCTTTTATGGTTGGATGCACAAAATCTCAATGCGAAAGAACGCCACTTTATATTGCCCCTTGTGATATGAACCTTTATTATGTAGTCCATCGCTTTTATTACTTTCACATCACAAGATCGTATAAAGCTTATTTCTTCCACACCAATCAATCATACATGTTTAGAGCAATTTTTATTGCTTTGCACCGATGACAACTTACTTGAAGGATCTTACTCAATCCATAGGTAGATATGGTGGACTCTCATGACAAAACTGGTTTAAGGGTATTTGGAAGCACAAGTAGTATCTCTACTTGGTGCTGAGAATTTGGCTAGCATGAGGGGGAAAGGCAAGCTCAACATGTTAGAGGATCCATGACAACATACTTTATCTCAGATATAAGAAAACATAACTTATTATATTGTCTTCCTTGTCCAACATCAACTCTTTAGCATGTCATATTTTAATGAGTGCTCCCAATCATAAAAGATGTCAATGATAATATAAATATATGTGAAACCTCTCTTTCCTTATTACTTCCTTTTAATTGCAACGATGACCAAAGTTATGTCTGCCAACGATGACCAAAGCAAAACTCAAAACTAGATCATGCCATCAACTTTATTCTACTAGATCAACGCTAAAGATAGGAGTTGTGATGGTGATACGATACCGGGGCATCTCCCCCAAGCTTGGCAGTTGCCAAGGGGAGTGCCCATACCCATGTGATTATATCTTCTTCTTTGTTGGTGAAGAAGGTAGAGGTGTTGTCGATGATGCGGGCTTAGACTTCTCCCTTAAATTACGCTTGAGGACGACAATTTGATCCCTCAGATCATCAATCTCCCACTCCAGGGTTAATTTATTTTTGCATAGGTCTTGCTTATTTTCCTACAAGAGATGAAAAGGGATAAACTCAAACTTGGGTTTCTTTACCCTATCAGGGAGACTTTACTTTTTGAACTCCACGTGCATGTCCCCAGGTTGAGGTAATGGGACTTTATCTTCATCTGAGCTAGTCTCCTCCTTCCCCTTGGGTTCATACTCCTCTTCTTCCTCCATGGTCCAACCATCGTGTTCCACGTCTCCATAGACCTTGGGATTTGCTAAGTAATCATCCACATAGCTTTCTCCTTCCGAATCCTGGGAAGACATGTTGATCTAATCTGCAACGGGACAGCTCAAAACAAGAACAGAGGATATTTGCGTGATACGTGAGTCAAAAACTTCGGGAGAATATATAGTGAATTTTTACCGACCAAAATACGTATCGTGCAAGAAAACGGAGTCCGGAGGGCACATGAGGTGCTCACGAGATAGGGGCGCGCCAAGGGGAGGGGGGCGCCCACCACCCTCATGGGGCCCTCGTGTCCTTCCCGGACTGCCACTTATTTTTTTATTTTTCTCAATATTCCAAAATGGAGAAATATTGCCTTAAAAATTGTTTTGGAGTCGGTTTACTTACCGTACCACATACCTATTCCTTTTCGGAGTCCGAAACGTTCTGGAAAGTGTCTCTTATGTATTCCTCCGGTGTCGTGGAATTGTCATGGCAGATGTCCTAGGGTGAGGACTTAGTTGTGAGGCCAACACATCTATGTGGTAGCTTGAGAGGGGTTGAGCGAAATCGAGAGACGCAACACAAAACAGAGATTTAGACAGCTTCGGGCCCCGGGAAACATCATCCGGTAATAACCCTACATGCTGTTTGAGGCTAGGTCTCATTATCATCACGAGGGAGTCACTGTAAACCGGCTCTCCTCTTTGTGTCTAGCCCTAAGATTGTTTCTTCTTCCTTGTATTTTCTCCCTCTATGGGGAGCCTTGCCCCTCCTTATATATGTTGAAGGGGCGGGTTACATGACTAGTCCTAGTTGGATTAGGATTACTCTATTACAAGTGGAATCCTAGTCTTGCTTCCTTTGTAGGAGAATAGTGCTGGGGAATGTAGCATAAATTCAAAATTTTCCTACGTGTCACCAAGATCTATCTATGGAGTCATCTAGCAACGAGGGAGGAGTGGATCTACACACCCTTGTAGATCGCGCACGGAAGCGTTCAAGAGAACGGGGTTGATGGAGTCGTACTCGTCGTGATCCAAATCACCGATGATCCTAGCGCCGAACGGACGGCACCTCTGCGTTCAACACACGTACGGAGCAGCGACGTCTCCTCCTTCTTGATCCAGCAAGGGGGGGAGGAGAGGTTGATGGAGATCCAGCAGCACGACGGCGTGGTGGTGGAAGTAGCGGGATTCCAACAGGGCTTCGCCAAGCGCTGCGGGAGGAGGAAGATGTGTCGTGGGAGGGAGAGGGAGGCGCCAGGGCTTAGGTATGGTTTGCCCTCCCTTCCCCCCACTATATATAGGGCCAAGGGAGAGGGGGAGGGCGCAGCCTTGACCCTTCCTCCAAGGAAGGGTGCGGCCAAGGGGGGGAGGAGTCCATCCTCCCCAAGGCACCTCGGAGGTGCCTTCCCCCTTTAGGACTCTCCCCTCCTCTTGTCCCTTTGGCGCATGGGCCTCTAGGGGCTGGTGCCCTTGGCCCATGTAGGCCAAGGCGCACACCCTACAGCCCATGTGGCCCCCGGGGCAGGTGGCCCCACCCGGTGGACCCCGGGACCCTTCCGGTGGTCCCGGTACAATACCGGTGACCCCGAAACTTGTCCCGATGGCCGAAATAGCACTTCCTATATATAATTATTTACCTCCAGACCATTCCGGAACTCCTCGTGATGTCCGGGATCTCATCCGGGACTCCGAACAACTTTCGGGTTACCGCATACTAATATCTCTATAACCCTAGCGTCACCGAACCTTAAGTGTGTAGACCCTACGGGTTCGGGAGACATGCAGACATGACCGAGACGTTCTCCGGTCAATAACCAACAGCGGGATCTGGATACCCATGTTGGCTCCCACATGTTCCACGATGATCTCATCGGATGAACCACGATGTCAAGGACTCAATCAATCCCGTATACAATTCCCTTTGTCTATCGGTATGTTACTTGCCCGAGATTCGATCGTCGGTATCCAATACCTAGTTCAATCTCGTTACCGGCAAGTCTCTTTACTCGTTCCGTAACACATCATCCCGTGATCAACTCCTTGGTCACATTGCGCATATGATGATGTCCTACCGAGTGGACCCAGAGATACCTCTCCGTTTACACGGAGTGACAAATCCCAGTCTCGATTCGTGCCAACCCAACAGACACTTTCGGAGATACCTGTAGTGTACCTTTATAGCCACCCAGTTACGTTGTGAGGTTTGGCACACCCAAAGCACTCCTACGGTATCCGGGAGTTGCACAATCTCATGGTCTAAGGAAATGATACTTGACATTAGAAAAGCTTTAGCATACGAACTACACGATCTTTGTGCTAGGCTTAGGATTGGGTCTTTGTCCATCACATCATTCTCCTAATGACGTGATCCCGTTATCAATGACATCCAATGTCCATGGTCAGGAAACCGTAACCATCTATTGATCAACGAGCTAGTCATCTAGAGGCTTACTAGGGACATGGTGTTGTCTATGTATCCACACATGTATCTGAGTTTCCTATCAATACAATTATAGCATGGATAATAAACGATTATCATGAACAAGGAAATATATAATAATAACCAATTTATTATTGCCTCTAGGGCATATTTCCAATAGTCTCCCACTTGCACTGGAGTCAATAATCCAGTTCACGTTGCTATGTGTTTAACACTCAAGGTCACATCCCCATGTGACTAACACCCAAAGAGTTTACTAGAGTCAATAATCTAGTTCACATTACCATGTGATTAACACTCGATGAGTTCTGGGTTTGATCATGTTATGCTTGTGAGAGATGTTATAGTCAACGGGTCTGAATCTTTCAGATCCGTATGTACTTCGCAAATTTCTATGTCATCTTGTAGATGCAACTACTACGCTACATTTGGAGCTATTCCAAATAACTGTTCTACTAGACGAATCCAGTTTACTACTCAGAATAATCTGGATTAGTGTCAAAGTTTGCATCGGCGTAACCCTTTACGACGAACTCTTTTACCACCTCCATAATCGAGAAAATTCCTTAGTCCACTAGTTACTAAGGATAACTTTGACCGCTGTCTTGTGATCCATTCTTGGATCACTCTTGTACCCCTTGACCGACTCATGGCAAGGCACATTTCAGGTGCGGTACACAGCATAGCATACTTTAGAGCCTACGTCTTAAGCATAGGGGACGACCTTCGTCCTTTCTCTCTATTCTGCCGTGGTCGAGCTTTAAGTCTTAACTTCATACCTTACAACTCAGGCAAGAAGTCCTTCTTTGACTGATCCATCTTGCACACCTTCAAGATCATGTCAAGGTATGTGCTCATTTGAAAGTACCATTAAGCGTTTTGATCTATCCTTATATATCTTTATGCTCAATGTTCAAGTAGCTTAGGCTTTCCATTGAAAAACACTTTCCAAATAACCCTATATGCTTTCCAGAAATTCTACATCATTTCTGATCCATAATATGTCAACAACATATACTCATCAGAAATTCTATAGTGCCCCCACTCACTTCTTTGGAAATACAAGTTTCTCATAAATTTTGTATACACCCAAAATCTTTGATCATCTCATCAAAGCATACATTCCAACTCCGAGATGCTTACTCCAGTCCTCAGAAGGATTGCTGGAGCTTTGCATATTTATTAGCATCTTTCAGGATTGACAAAACCTTCCGGTTGTATCACATACAACCTTTCCTCAAGAAAATCGTCGAGGAAACAATGTTTTGACATCCTATTTGCAAGATTTCATAAATAATGCAGTAATCGCTAATATAATTCCAACAGACTCTTAGCATCGCTACGAGTGAGAAAGTCTCACCGTAGTCAACTCCTTGAACTTGTCGGGAAACTTCTTAACGACAAGTCAAGCTTTCTTAATGGTGACATTCACAATCATTGTCCGTCTTCCTTTTAAAATCCATATGTACCTAACAGCCTTACGACCATCAAGTAGTTCTTCCAAAGTCTACACTTTGTTTTCATACATGGATCCTCTCTCGGATTTTATGGCCTCGAGCCATTTATCGGAATCCGGGCCCACCATCGCTTCTCCATAGCTCGTAGGTTCATTGTTGTCTAGCAACATGACTTCCAAGACAGGATTACGTACCACTCTGAAGTAGTACGCATCCTTGTCATCCCACGAGGTTTGGTAGTGACTTGATCTGAAGTTTCATGATCACTATCATAAGCTTCCACTTCAATTGGTGTAGGTGCCACAGGAACAACTCCTGTGCCCTGCCACACACTAGTTGAAGAGACGGTTCAATAACCTCATCAAGTCTCCACCATCCTCCCACTCAATTCTTTCGAGAGAAACTTTTCCTCGAGAAAGGACCCAATTCTAGAAACAATCCCTTATTGCTTTCGGATCTGAGACAGGAGGTATACCCAACTGTTTTGGGTGTCCTATGAAGATGCATTTATCCGCTTTGGGTTCGAGCTTATCAGCCTGAAACTTTTTCACATAAGCGTCGCAGCCCCAAACTTTTAAGAAATAACGGCTTAGGTTTCTCTAAACCATACGGTGTCATCTCATCGGAATTACGTGGTGCCCCTTTTAAAGTGAATGTGGTTGTCTCTAATGCCTAACCCATAAACTATCATGGTAATTCGATAAGAGACATCATGGTATGCATCATATCCAATAGGGTGCAGTTATGATGTTCGGACACACCATCACACTATGGTGTTCCAGGATGTATTAGTTGTGAAACAATTTCCACAATGTCTCAATTCTTTGCCAAACTCGTAATTCAGATGTTCATCTCTATGATCATATCATAGATATTTTATCGTCACGACGATCTTTCAACTTCACCCTGAAATTACTTGAACCTTTCAATAATTCAGACTCGTGATTCATCAAGTAAATATACTCAACATCATCTGTGAAGTAAGAACATAACGATATCCACTACATGCCTCAGCACTCATTGGACTGCACGCATCAAAATGTATTACTTCCAACAAGTTGCTTTCTAGTTCCATTTTACTGAAAACGAGGCTTTCAGTCATCTTGCCCATGTGGTATGATTTGCATGTCTCAAGTGATTCAAAATCAAGTGAGTCCAAACGGTCCATTTGCATGGAGTTTCTTCATGCATATACACCAATAGACATGGTTCGCATGCCTCAAACTTTTCAAAAACGAGTGAGCCCAAAGATCCATCAACATGGAGCTTCTTCATGCATTTTATACCAATATGACTCAAGTGGCAGTGCCACAAGTAGGTGGTACTATCATTACTATCTTATATCTTTTGGCATGAACATGTGTATCACTACGATCGAGATTCAATGAACCATTCATTTTAGGTGCAAGACCATTGAAGATATTATTCAAATAAACAGAGTAACCATTATTCTCCTTAAATGAATAACCGCATTGCGATAGACATAATCCAATCATGTCTATGCTCAACGCAAACACCAATCTCGATGGTAGAGGGAGCGTGCGATGCTTGATCATATCAACATTGGAAACACTTCCAACACATATCATCAGCTCACCTTTAGCTAGTCTCCGTTTATTCTGTAGCTTTTATTTCGAGTTACTAACACTTAGCAACCGAACCGGTATCTAATACCCTGGTGCTACTAGGAGTACTAGTAAAGTACACATCAACACAATGTATATCCAATATACTTCTATCGACCTTGCCAGCCTTCTCATCTACCAAGTATCTAGGGTAATTCTGCTCCAGTGGCTGTTCCTCTTATTACAGAAGCACTTAGTCTCGGGTTTGGGTTCAACCTTGGGTTTCTTCAGTAGAGTAGCAGCTGAATTGCCGTTTCATGATGTATCCCTTCGTTCCCTTGCCCTTCTTGAAACTAGTGGTTTCACCAACCATCAACAATTGATGCTCCTTCTTGATTTCTACTTTCGCGGTGTCTAACATCGCGAATATCTCAAGGATCATCATATATGTCCCTGATATATCATAGTTCATCATGAAGCTCTAGCAGCTTGGTGGTAATGACTTCGGAGAACCATCACTATTTCATCTGGAAGATCAAATCCCACTCGATTCAAGCGATTGTTGTACTTAGACAATCTGAGCACAAGCTCAACAATTGAGCTTTTCTCCCTTAGTTTGTAGGCTAAGAAAATCGTCGGAGGTCTTATACCTTTTGACGTGGGCACGAGCCTGAAATCCCAATTTCAGCCCTCAAAACATCTCATATGTTTTGCGACGTTTCAAAAACCGTCTTCGGTGCCTCAATTCTAAACCGTTTAACTGAACTATCACATAGTTATCAAAATGTGTATGTCAGATGTTCGCAACATCCATAGACAACGTTCGAGGTTCAGCACACTGAGCGGTGCATTAAGGACATAAGCCTTCTATGATGCAATGAGGACAAACCTCAGTTTACGGACCTAGTCCGCATAATTACTACTATCAACTTTCAACTAAATTTTCTCTAGGAACATATCTAAACAGTAGAACTGAAGCGCGAGCTACGACATAATTTGCGAAGACCTTTTGACTATGTTCAGGATAATTAAGTTCATCTTGTGAACTCCCACTCAGATAGACATCCCTCTAGTCATCTAAGTGATTACATGATCCGAGTCAACTAGGCCGTGTCCGATCATCACGTGAGACGGACTACTCATCATCGGTGAACATCTTCATGTTGATCGTATCTACCATACGACTCATGCTCGACCTTTCGGTATCTTGTGTTCCGAGGCCATGTCTGTACATGCTAAGCTCGTCAAGTCAACCTAAGTGTTTCGCGTGTGTAAATCTGTCTTACACCTGTTGTATGTGAACGTAAGAATCTATCACACCCGATCATCACGTGGTGCTTCAAAACGACAAACTTTCACAACGGTGCACAGTTAGGGGCAACACCTTCTTGAAATTTTAGTGAGGGATCATCTTATTTACTACCGTCGTTCTAAGCAAATAAGATGTATAAACATGATAAACATCACATGCAATCAAATAGTGACATGATATGGCCAATATCATATTGCTCCTTTTGATCTCCATCTTCGGGGCTCCATGATGATCATCGTCACCGGCATGACACCATGATCTCCATCATCATGACCACCATCATCGTGTCTTCATGAAGTTGTCTCGCCAACTATTACTTCTACTACTATGGCTAACGGTTAGCAATAAAGTAAAATAATTACATGACGTTTATGTTGAAACACAGGTCATAAATAAATTAAGACAACTCCTATGGCTCCTGCCGGTTGTCATACTCATCGACATGCAAGTCGTGATTCCTATTACAAGAACATGATCAATCTCATACATCACATATATCATTCATCACATCCTTTTGGCCATATCACATCACATAGCATACCCTGCAAAAACAAGTTAGACGTCCTCTAATTGTTGTTTGCATGTTTTACGTGGCTGCTATGGGTTTCTAGCAAGAACGTTTCTTACCTACGCAAAAACCACAACGTGATATGCCAATTGCTATTTACCCTTCATAAGGACCCTTTTCATCGAATCCGATCCGACTAAAGTGGGAGAGACAGACACCCGCTAGCCACCTTATGCAACTAGTGCATGTCAGTCGGTGGAACCAGTATCACGTAAGAGTACGTGTAAGGTCGGTCCGGGCCGCTTCATCCCACGATGCCGCCAAATCAAGATAAGACTAGTAACGGCAAGCATATTGAACAAAATCAACGCCCACAACTACTTTGTGTTCTACTCGTGCATAGAAACTACGCATAAACCTAGCACATGATGCCACTATGGGGGAACGTAGCATAAATTCAAAATTTTCCTACGTGTCACCAAGATCTATCTATGGAGTCATCTAGCAACGAGGGAGGAGTGGATCTACATACCCTTGTAGATTGCGCGCGGAAGCGTTCAAGAGAACGGGGTTGATGGAGTCGTACTCGTCGTGATCCAAATCACCGATGATCCTAGCGCCGAACGGACGGCACCTCCGCGTTCAACACACGTACGGAGCAGCGACGTCTCCTCCTTCTTGATCCAGCAAGGGGGGGAGGAGAGGTTGATGGAGATCCAGCAGCACGACGGCATGGTGGTGGAAGTAGCGGGATTCCAACAGGGCTTCACCAAGCGCTGCGGGAGGAGGAAGATGTGTCGTGGGAGGGAGAGGGAGGCTCCAAGGCATAGGTATGGTTTGCCCTCCCTTCCCCCCACTATATATAGGGCCAAGGGAGAGGGGGAGGGTGCAGCCTTGCCCCTTCCTCCAAGGAAGGGTGCGGCCAAGGGGGGAGGAGTCCATCCTCCCCAAGGCACCTCGGAGGTGCCTTCCCCCTTTAGGACTCTCCCCTCCTCTTGTCCCTTTGGCGCATGGGCCTCTAGGGGCTGGTGCCCTTGGCCCATGTAGGCCAAGGCGCACACCCTACAGCCCATGTGGCCCCCGGGGTAGGTGGCCCCACCCGGTGGACCCCCGGGACCCTTCCGTTGGTCCCGGTACAATACCGGTGACCCTGAAATTTGTCCCGATGGCCGAAATAGCACTTCCTATATATAATTATTTACCTCCGGACCATTCCGGAACTCCTCGTGACGTCCGGGATCTCATCCGGGACTCCGAACAACTTTCGGGTACCGCATACTAATATCTCTATAATCCTAGCGTCACCGAACCTTAAGTGTGTAGACCCTACGGGTTTGGGAGACATGCAGACATGACCGAGATGACTCTCCGGCCAATAACCAACAGCGGGATCTGGATACCCATGTTGGCTCCCACATGTTCCACGATGATCTCAGCGGATGAACCACGATGTCAAGGACTTAATCAATCCCGTATACAATTCCCTTTGTCTAGCGGTACGATACTTCCCCGAGATTCGATCGTCGGTATCCCGATACCTTGTTCAATCTCATTACCGGCAAGTCTCTTTACTCGTTTCGTAACACATCATCCCGTGATCAACTCCTTGATCACATTGTGCACATTATGATGATGTCCTACCGAGTGGGCCCAGAGATACCTCTCCGTTTACACGGAGTGACAAATCCCAGTCTCGATTCGTGCCAACCCAACAGACACTTTCGGAGATACCTGTAGTGTACCTTTATAGCCACCCAATTATGTTGTGACGTTTGGCACACCCAAAGCACTCCTACGGTATCCGGGAGTTGCACAATCTCATGGTCTAAGGAAATGATACTTGACATTAGAAAAGCTTTAGCATACGAACTACATGATCTTGTGCTAGGCTTAGGATTGGGTCTTTGTCCATCACATCATTCTCCTAATGATGTGATCCCGTTATCAATGAAATCCAATGTCCATGGTCAGGAAACTGTAACCATCTATTGATCAACGAGCTAGTCAACTAGAGGCTTACTAGGGACATGGTGTTGTCTATGTACCCACACATGTATCTGAGTTTCCTATCAATACAATTCTAGCATGGATAATAAACGATTATCATGAACAAGGAAATATAATAATAACCAATTCATTATTGCCTCTAGGGCATATTTCCAACAAATAGTCCTTACGCTTTCCTCATAAACCGGCCCACCATTAAACGTGAACCGGCCTTCTGGGCCTTGGGCCTTGTCATCCGTCTATCCCGCACGCCGGATCACAAGTGAGTTATAATGACCAGGTGGGTTGCTTGTAAACTGCCAGGTTAGGGTGGGTCGCCAGTGAATCGCCAAGTGTCAGCCGGATGACAAGAAAACCACCAAGTCCGGCCGGGTTATACTTTCGGCCGGTTTACGCCGCGGGGTATATCCCTAACATCCGGGGTTACAGTTTCAATAATATTGCTTTCAACATTTATGGGATTACCTGAGATATAATGTTTAATTCTTTGACCGTTTACCACCTTCGGATTTGTGCCTTCTAAGTTGTTGATTTTTATGGCACCGGAACGATAGACTTCCTCGATAACTAGGGGCCTTCCCATTTAGAGAGAAGTTTTCCTGCAAAAAATCTTAAACGAGAGTTGTATATCAATACATAATCACCTACGTTAAACTCACGCTTTTGTATCCTTTTGTCATGCCATGTTTTAACTTTTTCTTTAAATAACTTGGCATTTTCATAAGCTTGGGTTCTCTATTCATCAAGAGAGATAATATCAAATAACCTCTTTTCACCGGCAAGTTTGAAATCATAGTTGAGCTCTTTAATGGCCCAATAAGCCTTATGTTCTAGTTCGAGAGGTAAGTGACATGCTTTTCCATAAACCATTTTATATGGAGACAGAGCCATAGGATTTTTTTATGCAGTTCTATATGCCCATAATGCATCATCAAGTTTCTTAGACCAATTCTTTCTAAACCTATTGACAGTCTTTTACAAAATTAATTTGAGCTCTCTATTGCTCAATTCTACTTGACCACTAGACTGTGGGTGATAAGGTGATGCAATTCTATGATTGACGTCATATTTAGCAAGCATTTTACGGTAAGCACCATGAATAAAGTGTGAACCACCATCAATCATTAAACATCTAGGGACTCCAAACCTCGGAAAAATGACTTCCTTAAGCATTTTAATAGAAGTGTTATGATCGGCACTACTAGTTGGAATAGCTTCTACCCACTTAGTAACGTAATCAGCAGCAACTAAAATATGTGTATATCCATTAGAGGCAGGAGAAGGTCCCATATAATCAAAGCCCCAAACATCGAATGGTTCAATAACAAGTGAATAATTCATAGGCATTTCTTGACTTCTACTAATATTACCGATTATTTGGCATTCATCACAAGACAAAATAAACTTACGGGCATCCTTGAAGAGAGTAGGCCAATATAAACTAGATTGCAATACCTTGTGCGTAGTTCTATCTCCCGCATGGTGTCCTCCATAAGCTTCAGAATGACACTTGCGTAGGATCTGTTCCTGTTCATGCTCAGGTACACAACATCTAATAACATCATCTACTCCTTCTTTATAAAGATGTGGGTCATCCCAAAAGTAATGCCTCAAATCATAGAAGAACTTTTTCTTTTGTTGGTATGTGAAGCTAGGTGATATAAATTTAGCAACTATGTAATTAGCACAATCAACATACCATGGAGTACTACGAGAAGTGCTTATGACATTTAATTGTTCATCAGGAAAGCTATCATTAATGGGTAGTGGGTCATCAAGAACATTCTCTAACCTAGATAAGTTGTCCGCAACGGGGTTCTCAGCTCCTTTTCTATCAACAATATGCAAGTCGAATTCTTGTAGCAAGAGAACCCATCTAATAAGTCTAGGTTTAGCATCTTTCTTTTCCATAAGATATTTAATAGCAGCATGATCAGTGTGAATAGTTACTTTAGAATCAACAATATAGGGTCTGAACTTATCACAAGCAAATACAACTGCTAAAAGTTCCTTCTCGGTAGTAGCATAATTTCTTTGAGCATTGTCTAGAGTCTTACTAGCATAATGGATAACATTTAATTTCTTATCAACTCTTTGCCCTAGAACAGCACCTACAGCATAATCACTAGCATCACACATAATTTCAAAGGGTAAATTCCAATCAGGTGGCTGAACAACAGGTGCAGAGACTAATGCTTTCTTAAGTATTTCAAATGCTTCTACACAATCATCATCAAAGACAAATGGTACATCTTTTTGTAATAAATTAGTCAGAGGCCGAGAAATTTTCAAGAAGTCCTTAATGAACCTCCTATAAAATCCGGCGTGACCAAGGAAAGTTCTTATACCTTTGATGTCCTTGGGACATGGCGTATTTTCAATAGCATTAACCTTGGCTTTGTCAACTTCAATACCTCTTTCAGAAACTTTATGCCCCAAGACAATACCCTCATTTACCATAAAGTGGCACTTTTCCCAATTCAAGACAAGATTAGTTTCTTCACATCTCTGCAAAACTCGATCAAGATTGCTCAAGCAATCATCAAGTGAATGACCTAAGGTTTATCAATACGTAGGAGGCGTAGGATGAAGATGGTCTCTCTCAAGCAACCCTGCAACCAAATAACAAAGAGTCTCTTGTGTCCCCAACACACCCAATACAATGGTAAATTGTATAGGTGCACTAGTTCGGCGAAGAGATGATGATACAAGTGCAATATGGATGGTAGATATAGGTTTTTGTAATATGAAAATATAAAAACAGCAAGGTAGCAAGCGATAAAAGTGAGCGTAAACGGTATTGCAATGATAGGAGACAAGACCTAGGGTTCATACTTTCACTAGTGCAAGTTCTCTCAACAATAATAACATAATTGGATCACATAACTATCCCTCAACATGCAACAAAGAGTCACTCCAAAGTTACTAATAGAGGAAAACAAACGAAGAGATTATGGTAGGGTACGAAACCACCTCCAAGTTATTCTTTCCAATCAATCCGTTGGGCTATTCCTATAAGTATCACAAACAGCCCTAGAGTTCGTACTAGAATAACACATTAAGACACAAATCAACCAAAACCCTAATGTCACCTAGATACTCCAATGTCACCTCAAGTATCCGTGGGTATGATTATACGATATGCATCACACAATCTCAGATTCATCTATTCAACCTACACAAAGAACCTCAAAGAGTGCCCCAAAGTTTCTACCGCAGAGTCAAGACGAAAACGTGTGCCAACCCCTATGCATAGGTTCATGTTGGGCGGAACCCGCAAGTTGATCACCAAAACATACTTCAAGTGGATCACGTGATATCCCATTGTCACCACAGATACGCACGGCAAGACATACATCAAGTGTTCTCAAATCATTAAAGACTCAATCCGATAAGATTACTTCAAAGGGAAAACTCAATCCATTACAAGAGAGTAGAGGGGGAGAAGCAACATAAGATCCAACTATAATAGCAAAGCTCGCAATACATCAAGATCGTGCCAAATCAAGAACACGAGAGAGAGAGAGAGAGAGAGAGATCAAACACATAGCTACTGGTACATACCCTCAGCCCCGAGGGTGAACTACTCCCTCCTCGTCATGGAGAGCGCCGGGATGATGAAGATGGCCACTGGTGAGGGTTCCCCCCTCCGGCAGGGTGTCGGAACAGGGTCCCAATTGGTTTTTGGTGGCTACAGAGGCTTGCGGCGGCGGAACTCCCGATCTATTCTGTTCTCCGAAAGTATTAGGGTACGTGGGTATATATGGGAGAAAGAAGTATGTCGGTGGACCTCCGGGCTGTCCACGAGGTAGAGGGGCGTGCCCTAGGCTGGTGGGCGCTCCCCAACCCTTGTGGGCAGCCCGGGACTCCCCTGGCGTGCACTCCAAGCTTTTCCGGTAGCTTTCCTTCCAAAAATAACTTCTCCAGTTGATTTCATTCAGGTTCGACTCGGTTTGATATTCCTTTTCTTCGAAACACTGAAATAGGCAAAAAAAACAACAATTCTGGGCTGGGCCTCCGGTTAATAGGTTAGTCCCAAAAATAATATAAAAGTGGATAATAAAGCCCAATATTGCCCAAAACAGTACATAATATAGCATGGAGCAATCAAAAATTATAGATACGTTGGAGACGTATCACTCCCCCGGAGCGATACTACCGCTCGGGCGGTACTGCCGCTTACTGATCGCAGTACTACCGCTGGATGCCCACTTCCATCCTACTCGTACCAAATTTTGATCCATGTTTCTTTGGTTGTTGGCTTATGCTCTTTTGTTCGTGTTTTTTCTTCTGTCTGTGTGTTTGGTTCCAGTGATGGCCCCTCTGAGCAGCATGTCCGGCGTGTCAACCCCGGGCGTTCTACTTCAAAGCGCTATCGCAACTCTGAGACTACGGCTGCCTCCTCAAGTGTGCCTCCTCCTTCTCAGCACAAGAAGACTATTCCCCACAAGCCAAAACCTAGGGGCAAGACTGTGACAGATACGAATGCCAAGGAATTTTGGGAAAGGCATCGGCGCAACCCCTATGCGGAAGATCAAGAACCCACTTTGGTCAACCGCCCGTCTGGAACCGTTTTCAGTTTGCCATCTACTTTGATGTTATGAAATCGAAGAAGAATCTCCATGTTGATGTTCGCACCATCGACATTGACTTTATGGAAAAGGTTCCTGCCTACTTTGGCGAAGCCCTATAGATGTGTCCTCAGTTGAACATCCTCAGTATCATGTAGTTCAACAAGGACTTTGATGCAGATTTGGTGGCTCAATTTTATGCCATGGTCCATCTTGGAACAGATGAGGAAAGGACTCTGACTTGGATGACAAATGGCATGCTGCTTTTGTTTGGGAATGTAGTAATTTCAAAAAAAATCCCACACACACGCAAGATCATGGTGATGCATAGCTACGAGAGGGGAAAGTGTTGTCTACGTACCCTCGTAGACCGTAAGCGGAAGCGTTATGACAAAGCGGTTGATGTAGTCATACGTCTTCACGATCGACCGATCCTAGCACCAAAGGTACAACACCTCCGCGATCTGCACACGTTCGGCTCGGTGACGTCCCATGAACTCGCGATCCAGTAGAGTGTCGGGGAAGAGCTTCATCGGCACGACGGCGTGATGACGGTGATGATGAAGCTACCGGCGCAGGGCTTCGCCTAAGCACTACGACGATATGACCGAGGTGGATTATGGTGGAGGGGGGATCCGCACATGGCTAAGAGATCAATGATCACTTTGTGTGTCTATGGGGTGCCCCCCTCCCCCGTATATAAAGGAGTGGAGGAGGGGGAGGAGGCCGACCTCCTAGGCGCGCCCCAAGGGGAGTCCTACTCCCACCGGGAGTAGGATTCCCCCCTTCCCTAGTTGGATTAGGAGAGAAGGAAGGAGAAGGACGGAGGAAGGAAAGGGGGGCCACCCCCCTCCCAATTCAGTTTGGGCTTGGGTGCGCGCCCCCTCCTTTGCTCCCTTCTCCTCTCTCCCAGTATGGCCCAATAAGGCCCATATACCTCCCGTGGGGTTCCGGTAACCTCCCGGTACTCCGGTATATGCCCGATCTCACCCGGAACCATTCCGATCTCCAAATATAGTCGCCCGGTATATCGATCTTTATGTCTTGACCATTTCGAGACTCCTCGTCATGTCCGCGATCATATCCGGGACTCCGAACTACCTTCGGTACATCAAAACACATAAACTGATAATACCGATCTCACCTAACGTTAAGCGTGCGGACCCTACGGGTTTGAGAACTATGTAGACATGACCGAGACTCATCTCCTGCCGGGGTGCTGATCCACGGGCACCTATGGGACCGGTGGACCGGGTCCCTTTCGGTTCGGCGGGGGCGGAGGCTGCGCAAAGAGCAGATCGAGGCGAAGCACGCGAGCAATTTACCCAGGTTCGGGCCGCACGGATGCGTAAAACCCTACTCCTGCTTTGTGGATTGGTATTGATTTCTAGCTCAGGAGCGCGGAGTGCTACAGTACACACCAGCAGCTAGCAGGACCGAGCGTGGGTGTTCGAACTGGCTAACCCCCCCTCTACGCTGCACACGGGCCTCCTTTTTATATGCTCAAGGGGTTACCGACATAAAGGGCAAAAATGGAAAGGTGCTGTGGTAGGCACAGCTACCCGCTATAGTGTTATCATACCTAACCCTGACGGCAGGGGACAAGGGCATTAAATGCCCGTCTGTGTCGCCTAAACAGTGCGAAAAGGGACCGCCAGGGACGCCACCGTTTGCCACGATGGTTATCTTGTCAGCGCCTGCTTGCCACCTCGCACCCCTAGCTGCACGGCCTCCTGCCACGTGTGCTTGGGAGGGCCCCAGAGCGACACGTGGGTGGATGTGCTGGAGCGCGGGCGCGAAGAGGTGGCTTGCCGCGGCAAGCGCCTTGCCGCGGCCGTTGTCTTGTCGCGTCCGGGAGCTTGTCGCTCACCGGGCCTCGCCGGGACGCGCGGCGCGTCGCGGCAAGTTTTCTTGGTATGCCTCGGTTGGCCTTCCCGGCAAGCTCCTCTTGCCGGGGCCTTGCTTTGAGTACTTTGTTCTTGAATGGCTCCAAAGGAACCACGGAGGATCTTGTCGGTCACCCGGCAAGCCTTGCCGCGGGATGCTGCGACTGCCCGTGCACAAGTTCGGGATACTAGGGTACCCCTACTCTAGTGCACCGACAGGAGCCCCCGGGCCTGGGCCATACACGGTGCCGAGCGCTGTTGGGCCAGGCCCAAAACAGTGCACGGGCACGCGCGGCCTAGGTCACGCCGCATATCTCTCCGCTTCCACCGCGCACGCCCAGAACGGCACGCGTCTAATGCGGCGTCGTAGGTGACGTGGGCGGCGTGCGCGGGGCTAAGCCCCGCGAGCATGCGTCAGGCCATGATGAAGGGGACGGCCCACGCCCTCCTCTCTAAACGGAGGTAGGCGTGGGGGCGTGGTGCATTTACTGGACGGGGCCGGTGCGCGGTTTTCGAGGCGTCCACCCCCTGCGATCACGGGGTGGGGCGAGGCCGCCCCATCCGTCGCCTCGGTTCTGCATCCCCGCCACGCGGCTCCCATGCGCTTGGGGTCGCGGATGGTGGAAGCGGGAAACTGGGCCGTTGCGAGCAGAGGTAGCGGGTCGGCCCCGCCTCCCTGCTCTTCCCGTGCCTTGATTCGCTGAGCGGGGCGGCCGAGCTCCCACCCCGCTCCTTTATAAAGAGCGGGAGGGGAGCACAGAAACCCGCACTCTCTCATCTCCTCCTTTCTTCAGCTTCTGCTCCCCTTTCTCTCATTCGCCATGGAGAAAGGGAACCCTGGGCCTTCATCGGTGGCGGTGAGGGTCGCCGCCAGATAGCGCACCCTTCCCTCTCCCGTGCCCGTGGTGGCAGAGCCAGCCATAAGGGGAAGAGGGAGGGGGCGAGGTCATGGACGAGGTCGAGGACGAGGTCGAGGTGCTCGGGGAAGAGGCGGACGGGGCGGCGCGCCAGCTTCGCCTCCGCCGGCGGTTCCTCTCCCCACGGCGGTCCATATTGGGGACGACCCTTGCGAGTTCTTCGTCAGGCTACGTCGGGCGCCTCGTCGTCGCCTCCGGCTTCCAGCTCCGTTTGCGAGCGCGATGGAGTTGGACCCGCCCGAGACTCTGAGACTGCACATGAGGGGCTGTGGGATCAGCGGCACGCAAGTCCGTGTTGTATTCCCGGACCCTAATGTGATGTATCTTGATCGAGGGTGGAAGACGTTCGCCCGTATCCACAGCCTGATGGAGGGGTTTACCCTCCATTTTAAGTTAATGGAGGGCGATCTCCTCTCCGTCAAGGCCTTCGGGTGCTTCGGCACTCGGGCGAAGTGCTGCGTGGACAGCTCCTCCGATAGTGAAGGCTCCCCCTCGAGCGAGAGTGACGAGGGGGAGAGCGACAGCGATGATGAGGGTAGCGGGCGGCGGGATGGCGGGCCCAACTAGGTGTCGGGCACCGCTTCGTGCGGCACCGGCGACCCCATCATCCGTGTCGCCGGCTCCTTGAACTCCCCGGGGTCGTCTTCTTGGGCGGCTGGCGTAGGGAGGCTGCGTAAGGGGAAGAGGGCTGGCGACAAGGCCGTCAAATCGGAGTACGAGGGCGTGGTGCCCTCGACAGCGTGCTGACGTCCTGCCGCCCCGTCTTCGAGCCCCGCTTCCGGCGCCGCCATCACCGTCCAGCCTTCGGACGGCCCCCGGGATGTTCTCTTGGTGTCTTCTGGCACCCGGAGCTCGTCTAGGCGCCCCTTTTGACCTTTTCGCCTCCTTGACCTACCTCCTGAAGAGAGGGACAGGAAAGGGATTACGGGCATCTTATCTTTTAAATTGTAAGCCTTTGGGCCTTAGCTGCATCTAAAACTTGTAATCCTCTCTTTCATGTTTTTCATCCTCTATGGACTGTACCTGAGTGGGATGTTTTTAATGAAAAGGGGATGCTTGCCGGGTTATTTGTCTCGCGGGTTGAACCCACGCCAAGGAGCAAATCCTTGGTATCTCTCGGACAGACATTTCATCTCCCGGCAACCGGCCCTACCGCCTTCCCACGTCGCTCGACCTTCCTCGCGCCTTTGACGGAGGCGGGAACGAGGTGGGTGCGGCCTCCCCGTTTCATCCCTTTGTTGCCGCGACTACGACCCAACTTGGCCCTGGGAACGAGCCCCAGGGCCTAGAGTTGAGGGAGCACGGCAGTTTTCGGTAAGAAACGCGGTTTCGCATTCCCCAGTCCATAAGAGGATGCATGATGAGGGACGAAAGACTTATCTGATATTGCAGCTCCCAGCAACTCTGACTTGCCGGGGATGAATCTTGGCATTCGCAGCCCCCAGCAACACTGGCTTGCCGGGGCCCAGGTGCCGGCGCGCCCTTCTTCTCCTTTTCGTCCTCAAGCGGTCTGGCCAGGATACGCGAGCCCTGCGAACGAAAGAGAAGCAAAGGGACGGACACTCGACCTCTAAGCTAGGGGTTAGCCGCTGTTAGGCACTATCAACCCTAACCAAGGACGAGACTCGACCTAGCATGCATGCTATAACCCCGGGGTGTCAGCGCTTCATTTACTGGTGCTCAAGGTCTGCGCCTGGCTTTGTACAAAGGATTACATGCAACAGGGGCAAGACTTGTACAAAAGGGTGGTTGCCGGACATGTCCGACAACCGCGCCTTACGGGTAAAACTTATGAAGATGCTCGATGTTCCAGGAGTTGCTCACTGGAATGCCATCTTCGGTCTCAAGGCAGACAGCGCCAGGCCTAGTGACTCGTTTCACCCGGTAAGGGCCTTCCCACTTCGGCGTCAACTTGTTGGAATTCTTGGTGGACTGAACGCGCCGAAGAACAAGGTCGCCTTCCTCGAGACTTCTGGCGTTAACTTTGCGGCTATGGTAGCGGCGCAAAGCTTGCTGGTAGCGAGCAGCTCGCACAGCAGCCTGAAGACGGTCTTCCTCAAGGAGCAGCGCGTCATCTTGCCGCAGCCGCTCTTGCTCCAGCTCGTCATAAGCGAGCACTCGAGGTGACCCGTATACGAGTTCCGTGGGGATAACTGCCTCTGCTCCATAGACTAGAGCAAAGGGTGTCTGTCCAGTGGCTCGATTTGGCGTCGTCCTGATCGACCAAAGAACCACCGGCAGCTCCTCGATCCAGTTTCTTCCGCACTTGTGCAGCTTGTCGAAAGTTCTGGTCTTGAGCCCGCGCAGCACTTCAGCATTTGCCCTCTCCGCTTGACCGTTGCTTCTCGGGTGAGCAACAGAAGCGAAGCAGACTTTGGCGCCAAGATCTTGGATGTACTGCATGAAGGTGCAGCTCGTAAATTGTGTACCGTTGTCGGTGATTATCCTGTTAGGGATCCCAAAGCGGCAAACAATCGACCTGAAGAACTTGACTGCTGACTGTGCTGTCACCTTCCTCACTGGTTCCACTTCCGGCCACTTTGTGAACTTGTCGATTGCAACGTACAAGTACTCAAAGCCCCCGACAGCTCGGGGAAAGGGGCCGAGGATGTCGAGCCCCCAGACCGAAAATGGCCAGGATAAAGGGATCGTCTAGAGAGCTTGAGCTGGTTGGTGTATCTGCTTGGAATGGAACTGGCACGCTTCACACTTGGTTACTTGTGCAGTTGCATCCTGGAGGGCTGTTGGCCAGAAGAAACCTTGCCGGAAAGCTTTGCCGACAAGTGCTCTTGCGCCAATGTGGTGACCACATATGCCTCCATGTATCTCTGCCAACAGCTTTTGTCCATCTTCCCGGGGAATACACTTCAATTTCACACCGTTGAGTCTTCTTCTGTACAGTGTCTTGTCGACGAACTGGTACATACTTGATTGCCGGGCTACTCTTTCGGCTTCTTCTTGCTCTTCGGGAAGTTCTCCTGTCTGAAGGAAATGGACAATCCGCTGTGCCCATGCTGGAGCTCGTGGCTCGACAACAAGGACTAAAGGCAACTCTGCTGCTGCGGGAACATCCGCTTCCATGGCAAGAACCTGCGGCTCTGCCGGAGCTTGACGTTCCCCGACAAGCTTGCCGGAGCAAAACTTGTCGGGAGCTTTTGCTTCAACGGAACAAACCCTAGGGCTTGCCGGAGCATCTTGCTCCTCAGCGCTCTTGGTGTTGATCTTGGGGACTGCTGCGGGAACATCCGCTTCTACGGCAAGAACCTGCGGCTCTGCCGGAGCGTGACGTTCCCCGACAAGCTTGCCGGAGCAAAACTTGTCGGGAGCTTCTGCTTCAACGGAACAAACCCTAGGGCTTGCCGGAGCATTTTGCTCCTCAGCACTCTTGGCGTTGATCTTGGGGACCTTCTTGGTGGTGGCTTCGGGAAGCTCTGCCGGCAAATAGTCACCAGAAACCAACTTCCTCTTCTTGCTCTGTCTAGTTGATGGCGTTACGGACGGCTGAGTCAGCTTGAGCACAAAGATTCCTGGTTCCACAGGTAGCTTATGTGCGGCGCACTTTGACAGGCCATCAGCAATGGCGTTGTGAGCTCTTGGAACATGCTCCATTTGTAGGCCGTCAAAGTGCTCTTCTAGCTTTCTCACTTCGTTGACGTAAGCTTCCATCAACGGACTCTGATAATTCTTGTTTACTTGGCAGACGACAAGCTGCGAGTCACCCCTGACAATGAGCTTCTTGATCCCAAGGTCTGCCGCGATCCTGAGACCGGCAAGCAATCCCTCATACTCTGCAGTATTGTTTGTTGCTTGTTCCTTGGGAAAGTGCATCTGGACTATGTACTTGAGGTGCTCTCCGGTGGGCGTGATAAGCAGCACACCAGCGTCGGCGCCTTGCAGCGAAAAGGCACCATCAAAGTACATCAGCCACTCTTTGCTTGCTTCCTTGTCGGGGATGCTTGTTTCTGGAATTTCTTCATCCGGTGTTGGCGTCCATTCTGCTATAAATTCTGCCAATGCTCTGCTCTGGATAGTTGAAGTGCTTTCAAACTTGAGGCCAAAGCTTGACAGTTCCAGTGCCCACTCAGCAATCCTGCCTGTCGCTTCTGGATTCTGCAGTATCCTCTTCAGCGGAAAGCGAGTGACAACTGTGATCTCATGTGCTTGGAAGTAATGGCGCAGCTTTCTCGAGGCCATGAGAAGGCCGAAAAGCAATTTCTGCACACCAGAGTACCTTGACCTAGCCCCCTGCAGAAGGGAACTGACAAAGTAAACTGGGCGCTGCACCATCTTCTTGTGTATCTCGTCGTGTATCTGCGCAGATCCATCTTTGTCGGGACCAGAGCTTATCGGGGAAGCCCCCTGCTTGTCGCTGGATGCGCTTGCCGCGGTTGCTGGCTCATCATCTGCCTCCCTCTCTGCCACTAACGCAGCACTAACCACTTGATTGGTTGCCGCTATGTATAGCAGCAACTTCTCTTGTGGTTTAGGTGCGACAAGTATCGGAGGGGAGGACAGGTAGCTCTTCAGGTCTTGCAGCGCAGCCTCCGCTTCCGGAGTCCATTTCATTGGACCTGCCTTTTTCAATGATTTGAAAAACGGCAGGGCGCGCTCGGCAGACCGAGAGATAAACCTGCTGAGAGCAGCCACGCAACTGGCAAGTTTCTATACATCCTTGACGCGCTTCGGTGCTTCAATCTGCTCAATGGCCTTGATCTTGTCGGGATTGGCTTCAATTCCCCGCTGAGAAACGAAGAACCCGAGAAGCTTGCTGGAGGGAACTCCAAACACACACTTCTCTGGGTTGAGCTTGAGGCTGATCTTGCGCAGATTTGCAAAGGTCTCGTCTAAATCTTGAATCAGGGTTGCTCTGTCCTCGCTCTTGACCACTATATCATCCATGTAGGCTTCCACATTTCTGTGTATTTGTGGTTCGAGAGCAACATGGACTACTCTTGCAAATGTCGAACCAGCATTTTTTAATCTGAAAGGCATCCGTACGAAACAGTACGTGCCACATGGAGTAATAAATGCGGTCTTCTCCTCATCCTCTTCTGCCATGAAGATCTGATGATATCCTGAGTATGCGTCAAGAAATGAAAGCAAATCACATCCGGCGGTGGAGTCAACAATCTGGTCAATGCGCGGCAAAGGAAATGGGTCTTTGGGACAAGCTTTGTTAACATCGGTGAAATCGATACAAAGCCTCCATTTCCCGTTTGCCTTGCGCACGACTACAGGATTGGCCAACCACGTGGGATGGAGCACTCCTCTGACAAGGCCTGCTGCTTCCAGTTTCTTGATCTCTTCTGCAATGAATTCTTGGCGCTCTACTGCCTGCTTCCTGACTTTCTGCTTGACAGGCCGCGCATGAGGACAAACGGCAAGGCGGTGCTCAATCACTTTCCTGGGAACACCGGGGATGTCAGATGGCTGCCATGCAAACACGTCGACATTCGCCCACAGGAAAGCAACGAGCGCGCTTTCCTATTTAGGTTCGAGCGTGGCACTGATGGTGAAGGTACCACCAGCGTCGTCCTCCTTGGCGGATACTTTCTTCGTCTCTGGCGGAGCTGCCATCGTCTTCTTGCACTTGCCGGTGGAGCTCGATGGTGCGTCCTCGACGGCAGCGCAGCACTCCGAAGAGATGCGCTTGCCGGAGTGGGCATCAGAACTCTTGCCAGACTTGGTCTTCTTCCCCCCGGGAGCTCCAGCGGTAAGTGGACTGCGATCTGCCGTGGCTGCTGCTTCCCGGTAGATCTTGTCGGCACAGATGAGAGCATCCTTCTTGTCGCCAGGGACAGAAATGACGCTTATCGGGCCTGGCATCTTCAGCATGTTATATGCGTAGTGAGAGGCTGCCATGAACTTGGCGAGTGCTGGACGGCCAAGTATCCCGTTGTAAGGCAACGGAATATCGACAACGTCAAAGGTGACCCTCTCAGTCCTGAAGTTGAGCTCGCTGCCAAATGTCACCGGCAGCGTGACCTTCCCCTTCGGCTTGCTCCTTCCCGGGTTGATTCCTTGGAATGTGCCGGTCTCTTCGAGCTCGATGTCAGGGATTTGGAGTTTTTGGAGTACAGCGGAGGAGATCAGGTTTAAGCCGGCCCCGCCGCAACTAGCATCTTGGTGACTTTGAGGTTGCGGATAGTTGGTGATACCAACATCGGCAAACACCCGACCGCAGTTGTGCGATCAGGGTGATCCTCAATGTCGAAGATGATAGGCGCGCTGGACCACTTCAGAAGCTTGCGTGATTCGATAGGTGGTTCTGCTGCATTAACTTCCCGCACCCACTGTTTGAGTCGGCGGTGTGAGGTATGCAGAGAAGCACCATCGTCGACACACAAGACCTCTGTGGCTTTCTGAAACTCCTGCTCACTGGTCTCAACATCATCCATGTCTTCGTCGCTGTCGTCGTCGTCTTCATCCTTGTCACGGCCGCGGGGAGGTCTGTCTCCTTGCCGCTGCTTGGCCTTGCCGCGGCGTCCTCCTTGGCCGGTGCGCTTCTGGCCGGATTTCTCGGCACCCCCTTGGGCTCTCTCCTTGTCGCGCCGCTCGTACTCAGCCTTCTGTTGCTGGACAAGCTACTCGACTTTCTTGCAGCTCTGGAGGTCATGGCCCTTGGTGCGGTGAATCTTGCAGTATTGCTTGTCGCAGCCGTCCTGCTTGTCGGCGGCGGCCACGGCCTGGCAGTTGGTGCATGCGGCAACCTCCTTGCCGGAGCTACCAACCTTGGCTCGCCGGGCGCCGCCGTCGCTGCCGGACTGCTCAACGACCAGCACCTCTTTGTTCTGCTTCTTCCTGTTGTTGCGCCGCCGGTTTTTCTTTGCCGGGGCAGCATCTTCACTGTCAGATCCTTCCGCTCCGGTCTTCTCTCCGGGGAGTCTCCTCCCTTCCTCAGCACGTGCACATTTGTCGGCCAGGGCGAACAGCTCACTGACGTCTCTAATCTTGCACATCGCCATCTCCTCCCGCATCCTACGGTTACGCACGTTCTGATGGAACGCGCTGATGACCGCGGCGGGGGGGACGTCTGGGATGTTGTACTGTACACGGCTGAACCTCTGAATGTACTTGCGCAGGGGCTCTCTTTCCTTCTGGACGAGCAGATGAAGATCACTCTCTTGGCCATGAGGTTTGTGGCCGCCCGTAAAGGCGCCGATAAACTGATGGCATAGATCAGCCCAAGAGGATATGGAGTTGTCCGGCAAGTGCATGAGCCAGGACCTGACGTTGGGCTTGAGCACCAACGGGAAGTAGTTGGCAAGGATCTTATCGTCCCGCCCCCCAGCAGCCTGCACCGCGATGGTGTAGATGCTGAGGAACTCCGATGGATGCGACTTGCCGTCGTACTTCTCTGGTACATCTGGTTTGAAGTTCTTCGTGCTGGGCCACTGGACTTGCCGCAGCTCACGAGTGAACGTGGGGCAACCTACCGTGTACGGCAAGTCGCCTGGTTCCCCCGGCGCATGCATGTCAACAGTGGGCCCAGCGCGCTGGTCTGATTGACCCCGCGCTTCTCTCCGGCGCTCGATGCGAGTACGAGCGTCTTCTTGTTGTCGTTCTTGAAGAACTTGGCGCTGATCGCGACGAGCTCGCGAATCTGACGACGCGGTGGAGTCGCTGTCGAGGTGGACCCGGCGAGTCGGCGATCCTGGCCTTCGGGGTGGAGAGTGCACAGTAGTTGCACCCCCACCAGTCTTGTCGTCTCTGGCTCGTGCCTGGCTGACTTGCCGCGGCCGAGACGTGCTCGGCTGCCGTGGAGCGTCGTCGTTGGCGAAGCCGATGAGACTCTGGATAGTGGCCCTCCAGTTGTCGATCTTGTCCGCCGCTGGAGGGTAGTCTAGGAGCAGCTGAGCTCGCGCCAGAGCTTCTGCTGCGGTGGCGGGTGGCGGTGGCGAACGGTGCGAGGAGCGGGATATGCTCGGACTTCTAACTACGTTAGAAGGAGCAGTATCTCGTCCAGGCGACCGTGTCTCGCTCGCGCCAGCAGGTTGTCGTGCCTGGTGGTCCTGAGCGCTCCGAGATCCACCAGCTCGATCTTGATCTAGCGAACGCATGGTACCGTGAGTACCATGACGCTGCCGGTCCCGCACCTCCTGAGATGGGCGCGGTGTGTGCACGGACGCCGAGGTCTTGGAGTGCGCCCGGTCGTTGTGGGAGCCGGCTACGCCGCCGATGGGCAGCACAGCCTTGTCCTTGGACCTGGCAGCACCGCGAGCTCCCTCGTCGACGCCCGTTCTTCCGCCGGCATCTGCCCCACAGACCGTTTGCTCCGGCGGTGGCTGGCTCGGCGCGGACGGAGCAGCTGCCTCCGAAATCTTCTTCTTTGGCGGCATGTTGATGAAGATGATGGAGATCTAGCTCGCGAGAACGCCAGATCTGGTTCACACAACTTCGACGCCCCTACCTGGCGCGCCAGAGATGCCGGGGTGCTGATCCACGGGCACCTATGGGACCGGCGGACCGGGGCCCTTTTGGTTCGGCGGGGGCGGAGGCTGCGCAAAGAGCAGATCGAGGCGAAGCACGCGAGCGATTTACCCAGGTTCGGGCCGCACGGATGCGTAAAACCCTACTCCTGCTTTGTGGATTGGTATTGATTTCTAGCTCAGGAGCGCGGAGTGCTACAGTACACACCAGCAGCTAGCAGGACCGAGCGTGGGTGTTCGAACTGGCTAACCCCCCCTCTACGCTGCACACGGGCCTCCTTTTATATGCTCAAGGGGTTACCGACATAAAGGGCAAAAATGGAAAGGTGCTGTGGTAGGCACAGCTACCCACTACAATGTTATCATACCTAACCCTGACGGCAGGGGACAAGGGCATTAAATGCCCGTCTGTGTCGCCTAAACAGTGTGAAAAGGGACCGCCACGGACGCCACCGTTTGCCATGATGGTTATCTTGTCAGCGCCTGCTTGCCACCTCGCACCCCTAGCTGCACGGCCTCCTGCCACGTGTGCTTGGGAGGGCCCCAGAGCGACACGTGGGTGGATGTGCTGGAGCGCGGGCGCGAAGAGGTGGCTTGCCGCGGCAAGCGCCTTGCCGCGGCCGTTGTCTTGTCGTGTCCGGGAGCTTGTCGCTCACCGGGCCTCGCCGGGACGAGCGGCGCGTCGCGGCAAGTTTTCTTGGTATGCCTCGGTTGGCCTTCCCGGCAAGCTCCTCTTGCCGGGGTCTTGTTTCCTTCCCGGCAAGCTCCTCTTGCCGGGGCCTTGGTTTGAGTACTTTTTTCTTGAATGGCTCCAAAGGAACCACGGAGGATCTTGGCGGTCACCCAGCAAGCCTTGCCGCGGGATGCTGCGACTGCCCGTGCACAACTTCGGGATACTAGGTTACCCCTACTCTAGTGCACCGACATCTCCGGTCAATAACCAATTGCGGAACCTGGATGCTCATATTCATTCCTACATATTCTACAAAGATCTTTATCGGTCAAACCGCATAACAACATACGTTGTTCCCTTTGTCATCGGTATGTTACTTGCCCGAGATTCGATCGTCGGTATCTCAATACCTAGTTCAATCTCGTTACCGACAAGTCTCTTTACTCATTCCGTAATGCATCATCCTGCAACTAACTCATTAGTCACATTGCTTGCAAGGCTTATAGTGATGTGCATTACCTCGGTCTATGCCAACTCAAAAAGTACCATCGGAGACACCTGTAGAGCACCTTTATGATCACCCAGTTACGTTGTGACGTTTGGTAGCACACAAAGTGTTCCTCCGGTATTCGGGAGTTGCATAACCTCATAGTCATAGGAACATGTATAAGTCATGAAGAAAGCAGTAGCAACATACTAAACGATCAAGTGCTAAGCTAATGGAATGGGTCAAGTCAATCACATCATTCTCTAATGATGTGATCCCGTTAATCAAATGTCAACTCATGTCTATGGCTAGGAAACATAACCATCTTCGATTCAACGAGCTAGTCAAGTAGAGGCAAACTAGTGACACTCTGTTTGTCTATGTATTCACACATGTACTAAGTTTCCGGTTAATACAATTCTAGCATGAATAATAAACATTTATCATGATATATGGAAATATAAATAACATCTTTATTATTGCCTCTAGGGCATATTTCCTTCAGTCTCCCACTTGCACTAGATTCAATAATCAATAATCTAGATTACACAGTAATGATTCTAACACCCATGGAGTCTTGGTGCTGATCATGTTTTGCTCGTGAGAGAGGCTTAGTCAACGGGTCTGCAACATTCAGATCCGTATGTATCTTGCAAATCTCTATGTTCCCCCCTCCTTGACTTGATCGCAGATGGAATTGAAGCGTCTCACGATGTGCTTGGTTCTCTTGTGAAATCTGGATTCCTTTGCCAGGGCAATTGCACCAGTATTGTGACAAAAGTTTTTCATTGGACCCGATGCAGTAGGTATGACACCTAGATCGGATATGAACTCCTTCATCCAAACTCCTTCATTTGCTGCTTCCGAAGCAGCTATGTACTCCGCTTCACACATAGATCCCACCATGATGCTTTGCTCAGAACTGCACCAATTGACACCTCCACCGTTCAATATAAACACGTATCCAGTTTGTGACTTAGAGTCATCTGGATCAGTGTCAAAGCTTGCATCGACGTAACCATTTCCGATGAGCTCTTTGTCACCTCCATAAACGAGAAACATATCCCTAGTCCTCTTCAGGTATTTCAGGTGTTCTTGACCGCTGTCCAGTGATCCACTCCTGGATTACTTTGGTATCTCCCTGCTAAACTAATAGCAAGGCACACATCAGGTCTGGTACACAGCATTGCATACATGATAGAGCCTATGGCTGAAGCATAGGGAACACCTTTCATTTTCTCTCTATCTTCTGCAGTGGTCGAGCATTGAGTCTGACTCAACTTCACACCTTGTAGCACAGGCAAAAACCCTTTCTTTTCTTGATCCATTTTGAACTTCTTCAAAACTTTATCAAGGTATGTGCTTCGTGTAAGTCCAATTAAGCGTCTTGATCTATCTCTACAGATCTTGATGCCCAATATATAAGCAGCTTCACCTAGGTCTTTCATTGAAAAACTCTTATTCAAATATCCTTTTATGCTATCCAGAAATTCTATATCATTTCCAATCAACAATATGTCATCCACATATAATATTATAAATGCTACAGAGATCCCACTCACTTTCTTGTAAATACAGGCTTCTCCAAAAGTCTGTATAAAACCATATGCTTTGATCACACTATCAAAACATTTATTCCAACTCCGAGATGCTTGCACCAGTCCATAAATGGATCGCTGGAGCTTGCACACTTTGTTAGTATTCTTAGGATCGATAAAACCTTCAGGTTGCATCATATACAAATCTTCTTCTAGAAATCCATTCAGGAATGCAGTCTTTACACCCATTTGCCAAATTTCATAATCATAAAATGCGGCAATTGCTAACATGATTCGGACGGACTTAAGCATCGCTATGGGTAATAAGGTCTCATCGTACTCAAATCCTTGAACTTGTCGAAAACCTTTCGCACCAAGTTGAGCTTTGTAAACAGTAACATTACCGTCAGCGTCTGTCTTCTTCTTGAAGATCCATTCATTCTCGATGGCTTGCCGATCATCGGGCAAGTCAACCAAAGTCCACACTTTGTTCTCATACATGGATCCCATCTCAGATTTCATGGCCTCAAGCCATTTTTTGGAATCTGGGCTCATCATCGCTTCCTCATAGTTCGTAGGTTCGTCATGGTCAAGTAACATGACCTCCAGAACAGGATTACCGTACCACTCTGGTGCGGATCTTACTCTGGTTGACCTATGAGGTTCGGTAGTAACTTGATCTGAAGTTACATGATCATCATCATTAGCTTCCTCACTAATTGGTGTAGGAGTCACAAGAACAGATTTCTGTGACGAACTACTTTCCAATAAGGGAGCAGGTACAGTTAGCTCATCAAGTTCTACTTTACTCCCACTCACTTCTTTCGAGAGAAACTCCTTCTCTAGAAAGGATCCATTCTTAGCAACGAATGTCTTGCCTTTGGATTTGTGATAGAGGGTGCACCCAACAGTCTCCTTTGGGTATCCTATGAAGACACATTTCTCCGATTTGGGTTTGAGCTTATCAGGTTGAAGCTTTTTCACATAAGCATCGCAACCCCAAACTCTAAGAAACGAGAACTTTGGTTTCTTGCCAAACCACAGTTCATAAGGTGTCGTCTCAATGGATATAGATGGTGCCCTATTTAACGTGAATGCAGCCGTCTCTAAAGCATAACCCCAAAACAATAGCGGTAAATCAGTAAGAGACATCATAGATCGCACCATATCTAGTAAAGTACGATTACGACGTTCGGACACACCATTATGCTGTGGTGTCCCGGGTGGCGTGAGTTGCGAAACTATTCCGCATTGTTTCAAATGAAGACCAAACTCGTAACTCAAATATTCTCCTCCATGATCAGATCGTAGAAACTTTATTTTCTTGTTACGATGATTTTCCACTTCACTCTGAAATTCTTTGAACTTTTCAAATGTTTCAGACTTATGTTTCATCAAGTAGATATACCCATATCTGCTCAAATCATCTGTGAAGATCAGAAAATAATGATACCCGCCACGAGCATCAACACTCATCGGACCGCATACATCAGTATGTATTATTTCCAATAAGTCTGTTGCCCGCTCCATTGTTCTGGAGAACAGAGTCTTAGTCATCTTGCCCATGAGGCATGGTTCAGAAGCACCAAGTGATTCATAATCAAGTGATTCCAAAAGTCCATCAGAATGGAGTTTCTTCATGCGCTTTACACCAATATGACCTAAACGGCAGTGCCACATATAAGTTGCACTATCATTATCAACTCTGCATCTTTTGGCTTCAATATTATGAATATGTGTATCACTACTATCGTGATTCAATATAAATAGACCATTCTTCAAGGGTGCATGACCATAAAAGATATTACTCATATAAATAGAACAATTATTATTCTCTGATTTAAATGAATAACCGTCTCGCATCAAACAAGATCCAGATATAATGTTCATGCTCAACGCTGGCACCAAATAAGAATTATTCAGGTCTAAAACTAATCCCGAAGCTAGATGTAGAGGTAGCATGCCGACCATGATCACATCGACTTTGGAACCATTTCCCACGCGCATCGTCACCTCGTCATTAGCCAATCTTCGCTTAATCCATAGTCCCTCTTTCGAGTTGCAAATATTAGCAAAAGAACCAGTATCAAATACCGAGGCACTACTGCGAGCATTAGTAAGGTACACATCAATAACATGTATATCACATATACCTTTGTTCACCTTGCCATCCTTCTTATCCGCCAAATACTTGGGGCAGTTCCTCTTCCAGTGACCAGTCCCTTTGCAATAGAAGCACTTAGTCTTAGGCTTAGGTCCAGACTTGGGCTTCTTCACTTGAGCAGCAACTTGCTTGTCGTTCTTCTTGAAGTTCCCCTTCTTCCCTTTACCCTTTTTCTTGAAACTGGTGGTCTTGTTGACCATCAACACTTGATGCTCCTTCTTGATTTCTACCTCCGCAGCTTTTAGCATTGCGAAGAGCTCGGGAGTTGTCTTATCCATCCCTTGCATGTTATAGTTCATCACGAAGCTCTTGTAGCTTGGTGGCAGTGATTGAAGAATTCTGTCAATGACACTATCATCAGCAAGATTAACTCCCAGTTGAATCAAGTGATTGTTATACCCAGACATTTTGAGTATATGCTCACTAACAAAACCCTCCTCCATCTTGCAGCTATAGAACTTATTGGAGACTTCATATCTCTTAATCCGGGCATTTGCTTGAAATATTAACTTCAACTCCTGGAACATCTCATATGCTCCATGACGTTCAAAACGTCGTTGAAGTCCCGGTTCTAAGTCGTAAAGCATGGCACACTTAACTACCAAGTAGTCATCAGCTTTGCTCTGCCAGACGTTCATAACATTTGGCGTTGCTCCTGCAGCGGGTGTGGCACCTAGAGGTGCTTCCAGGACGTAATTCTTCTGTGCAGTAATGAGGATAATCCTCAAGTTACGGACCCAGTCCGTGTAGTTGCTACCATCATATTTCAACATAGCTTTCTCTAGGAATGCATTAAAATTCAACGGAACAACAACATGGTCCTTCTATCTACAACAACATAGACATGCAAAATACTATCAGGTACTAAGTTCATGATAAATTAAATTTCAATTAATCAAATTACTTAAGAACTCCCACTTAGACAGACATCCCTCTAATCATCTAAGTGATCACGTGATCCATATCAACTAAACCTTGTCCGATCATCACGTGAGATGGAGTAGTTTTTAATGGTGAACATCACTATGTTGATCATATCTACTATATGATTCACGCTCGACCTTTCAGTCTCAGTATTCTGAGGCCATATCTGCATATGCTAGGCTCGTCAAGTTTAACCTGAGTATTGTGCATGTGCAAAACTGGCTTGCACCCGTTGTATGTGAATGTAGAGCTTATCACAGCCGATCATCACGTGGTGTCTTGGCACGTCGAACTTTCACAATGGTGCATACTCAGGGAGAACACTTGTACCTGGAAATTTAGTGAGAGATCATCTTATAATGCTACCTCCGAACTAAGCAAAATAAGATGCATAAAGGATAAACATCACATGCAATCAATATAAGTGATATGATATGGCCATCATCATCTTGTCCCTTTGATCTCCATCTCCAAAGCACCGTCATGATCACCATCGTCACCGGCGCGACACCTTGATCTCCATCGTAGGATCGTTGTCGTCTCACCAACTATTGCTTCTACGACTATCGCTACCGCTTAGTGATAAAGTAAAGCAATTACATGGCGATTGCATTTCATACAATAAAGCGACAACCATATGGCTCCTGCCAGTTGCCAATAACTCCGTTAGAAAACATGATCATCTCATACAATAAAATTTAGCATTATGTCTTGACCATATCACATCACAACATGCCCTGCAAAAACATGTTAGACGTCCTCTACTTTGTTGTTGCAAGTTTTACGTGGCTGCTACGGGTTGAGCAAGAACCATTCTTACCTACGCATCAAAACCACAACGATTTTTCGTCAAGTATGTGTTGTTTTAACCTTCACAAGGACCGGGCGTAGCCACACTCGATTCAACTAAAGTTGGAGAAACTGACACCCGCCAGCCACCTGTGTGCGAAGCACGTTGGTAGAACCAGTCTCGCGTAAGCGTACGCGTAACGTTGGTCCGGGCCGCTTCATCCAACAATACCGCCGAATCAAAGTATGACATGTTGGTAAGCAGTATGACTATTATCGCCCACAACTCACTTGTGTTCTACTCGTGCATATAACATCTACGCATAAACCTGGCTCGGATGCCACTGTTGGGGAACGTAGTAATTTCAAAAAATTCCTACGCACACGCAAGATCATGGTGATGCATAGCAACGAGAGGGGAGAGTGTTGTCTACGTACCCTCGTAGACCATAAGCGAAAGCGTTATGACACCGCGGTTGATGTAGTCATACGTCTTCACAATCGACCGATCCTAGCACCGAAGGTACAACACCTCCGTGATCTGCACACGTTCGGCTCGGTGACGTCCCACGAACTCACAATCCAGTAGAGTGTCGGGGAAGAGCTTCGTCAGCACGACGGCGTGATGACGGTGATGATGAAGCCACCGGCGCAGGGCTTCGCCTAAGCACTACGACGATATGACCGAGGTGGATTAGGGTGGAGGGGGGCACCGCACACGGCTAAGAGATCAATGATCAACTTGTGTGTCTATGGGGTGCCCCCTCCCCTGTATATAAAGGAGTGTAGGAGGGGGAGGAGGCACCCTCCTAGGCACGCCCCAAGGGGAGTCCTATTCCCACCGGGAGTAGGATTCCCCCCTTCCCTAGTTGGATTAGGAGAGAAGGAAGGAGGAGGAAGGAGGAAAGAAAGGGGGGTCGGCCCCCTCCCAATTCGGATTGGTCTTGGGGGGTGCGCCCCCTCCTTTGCTCCCTTCTCCTCTCCCCCACTATGGCCCAATAAGGCCCATATACCTCCCGGGGGGTTCCAGTAACCTCCCGGTACTCCAGTATATGCCCGGTCTCACCCGGAACAATTCCGATGTCCAAATATAGTCGTCCAATATATCGATCTTTATGTCTTAACCATTTCGAGACTCCTCGTCATGTCCGTGATCATATCTGGGACTCCGAACTACCTTCGGTACATCAAAACACATAAACTCATAATACCGATCGTCACCTAACATTAAGCGTGCGAACCCTACAGGTTCAAGAACTATGCAGACATGACCGAGACTCATCTTCGGTCAATAACCAATAGCGGAACCTGGATGCTCATATTGGTTCCTACATATTATACGAAGATCTTTATCGGTCAAACCGCATAACAGCATATGTTGTTCCCTTTGTCATCGGTATGTTACTTGCCCGAGATTCGATCATCGGTATCTCAATAACTAGTTCAATCTCATTACCGGCAAGTCTCTTTACTCGTTCCGTAATGCATCATCCTGCAACTAACTCATTAGTCACATTGCTTGCAAGGCTTATAGTGATGTGCATTACCGAGAGGGCCCAGACATACCTCTCCGACAATCGGAGTGACAAATCCTAATCTCGGTCTATGCCAACTCAACAAGTACCATCGGAGACACCTGTAGAGCACCTTTATGATCACCCAGTTACGTTTTGACGTTTGGTAGCACACAAAGTGTTCCTCCGGTATTCGGGAGTTGCATAACCTCATAGTGATAGGAACATGTATAAGTCATGAAGAAATCAATAGCAACATACTAAACGATCAAGTGCTAAGCTAACAGAATGGGTCAAGTCAATCACATCATTCTCTAATGATGTGATCCGGTTAATCAAATGACAACTCATGTCTATGACTAGGAAACATAACCATCTTTGACTCAACGAGCTAGTCAAGTAGAGGCAAACTAGTGACACTCTGTTTGTCTATGTATTCACGCATGTACTAAGTTTCCGGTTAATACAATTCTAGCATGAATAATAAAAATTTATCATGATATAAGGAAATATAAATAACAACTTTATTATTGCCTCTAGGTCATATTTCCTTCAGCTTTCTATCAAGTGGAAGGCCTTCATGGAGTTACTTGGAGTTGAAGATCAAGGACTTGAGAACCCAGTTGGCTTTCGCCCTCACCGCAATGCAACTTCCACTCACAAGCAATCTCTCTGGCCCTACTGTACTTTGAAGATTCACCCCGTGACTCAGAAGGAGACCTATGAGTTGCTTGCCTATCTGGACATTCTTCATCGCATCTTCCGAGAGACTCTCTTCCCTCGCATTGGGAACTTGGATATGGTTCACTCATTTCTCGTAGACATGCTTCTTTTCTGCCAGCATGAGAAGGAAGAAAACACAGGAGAATCATTGGATATCTCTCATGTCATGTTGTCTAAACTCGTCTCCGCCATCTCTGAGCACAAGTGCCCTATCTATGGTCCGTTTATCATGTTACTCATTGAGAAGGCTTGGGCGCGCGTTTATCCTAATGTTGTGCTGGAGACTGGTGAGTTAATCTCTCATGAGATCAAGCGTCTGTAGAAGAAGGACAACTGGGGCACCCCGGCTTCAAGGTCTGGGATTCCATCTGGAGCTGCTGACATGGAGAACGAGGTTGACGCTGATGCTGACGATGATGCGGATTATGAGCCCTCCGGAGTGGAGCCCTCATGGGAAAAGAAGATCAAGCGCAAGATGAAGAAACTCTTTTGCATGGAGTCTCATGGATAGTATATGGCTCATGTTTCTGAGAAGAAGGCCAGGAGCCGTCACAAGGAGCTCAAGAATCAGTTGGGTGCAACCGTTGCCAGCGGATCTGAGGGAAAGATCACCGATGAGGAGGAGTTGGTTCAGCAGCACTGCCCGTGGACTGATTCAGACACCGAGCAGTTTCCTACTGATGATGGAAGTGTAGACGATCCCGCTAGGATGTGATGATGGAGACCCTCAGTTTGCTATCACCTGGAGATGTAGCAGCGCTCTTTGCCTATTTGGTGTCTCGATGCCAAATGGGGAGAGAGCTTAGGGATTTGTGTTGTCGAGTTGCAAGCGTGTGTTTGTGTGGCGTGTTTGCCTTGCCTGTCTTTCTCGCAAACTCTTTTCTCGTCTTTGGCGTTTGTTTGGTTTGTGTTTGTGAGACCCGGTACCCTATCGTATGGTGTGAGACATATGCTACCTTATCCTTATATTATTTAGTTTGTTGAGTACCTTGGTAGTATGTGAGTTGCATGTTATCCTGTTATATTCTTTGCTCACTCCTACTCTTATGCATCCGATCTTTATATGTTCCATTACTTGTTGCTAATGGTGTCAGACTATAAAATATAGGGGGAGTGTTGATCCTAATGTGTGTGCTTTGCATTCCAAAGGAACCTCTAATTAGGTGCACACATTCAGGGGGAGCTCCATCTATATTTTGTAGTTTTGGGTTTCATTTACTTTCTTGTCTTACCTTTGTGCAAATCCCGTGTTGTCATCAATCCACCAAAAAGGGGGATATTGTTAAGGCATCTCTCTCTCTCTCTAAGTAGTTTTGGTGATTGATGACAACGCCCTTGCGGACTAATCGTGTGCGTTTTGTATTTCAGATAATCATCCTTTGGCACGAGACGATTCCTTCCCTTCAGAGCTTTAAGTGAAGACGGTGTAGCTTTTTTGTTTCAGTTTTGGTGGACTTGTTTCGCAGGAGTCACCGTACTATCAAGAGGGGGTCCGCATTGGTAAGGCTAGGGTGGAATCATCACGTACACATCCCCTTTGCACCCTCAGTACCTTCCCGCTTGGAGGGAGGATCCCTCGTTGCTTCTGGTGTAAAATTTTGTCCCAGCAGTAGTACCGCAGAACCCAGCGGCAGTACCGCTGAAGAACCACAAGCGGCAGTACCGCTCCACAGCGGTAGTACCGCCTGGGGCTCTCAGCCGTAGTACCGCTGCTGTTCTTGGCTCCTACCACCTCGATTCGAGGGTGTCGCCTCTCGTGTCGGGTTTTGTGGCACTAGCAGTAGCAGTAGAGGCGGTAGAACCGCTCATAAGCGCTAGTACCGCCCCTACCACCGCTGCTAGTACCGCCCTGGGTCTAGATCCTGCTCCGCCTCTGGCCTTCCTCAGTCTGCGCGGCTGTACTGCGAGGGGGAGCAGTAGTACCACTGGCCCCAACTGTAGTACCGCTGCCCCCAGCGGTAGTACCGCTCTGTGCGGGGCTGAATGGGGGTAACGGTTGGATTGTTTTCCCCCTTATAAAAGGAGGTCTTCTTCTCCAAGTTGACCTACCTCTTTTCCCCCAAAGCTCCATTGTTGCTCCAAAGCTCATTTTCGCCCGATCTCTCTCCCTAGCCAATCAAACTTGTTGATTCTTTGGGGATTGGTTGAGAAGGCCCAGATCTACACTTCCACCAAGAGAAATTTGATTCCCCCCACTAATCCCTTGTGGATCTTGTTACTCTTGGGTGTTTGAGCACCCTAGATGGTTGAGGTCACCTCGGAGCCATATTCCATTGTGGTGAAGCTCTGTGGTTACGTTGGGAGCCTCCAATTCAGTTGTGGAGAGAGCCCCAACCTTGTTTGTAAAGGTCCGGTCACCGCCTCCAAGGGCACCAATAGTGGAATCACGGCATCTCGCATTGTGTGAGGGCGCAAGGAGAATACGGTGGCCCTAGTGGCTTCTTGGGGAGCATTGTGCCTCCACACCGCTCCAACGGAGACGTACTTCCCTTCAAAAGGAAGGAACTTCGATAACACATCCTAGCCTTCACCAACTCCACTCTTGGTTATCTCGTACCTTTACTTGTGCAAGCTTATATTGTGTTGCATCTTTTGCTTGCTTGTGTGCTTATTGTTGTTGCATCATATAGGTTTCTCACCTAGTTTCATATCTAGACAACCTACTTTGATGCAAAGTTTAAATTGGTAAAGAAAAGCTAAAAATTGTTAGTTGCCTATTCACCCCCCCTCTAGTCAACTATATCGATCCTTTCAGTTTGTCATTCTCAAGTGATATTCCTGATAATAAATTATCTGGCTAATTTGAAAGACAACAGAGCTTACAAGCAGTTCATATCAGCCTTAAAGAAATTATCATTTGATGAGTGTACTTGAAGAAATATCAATTGATGAGTGTACTTATCTTTGTCAGCCTTATAAAGATACACCTTGTTGAACTGTTTGCAAGTACAGTTCCTCGAATAGTCTTGATATTCATCTAAGGGAGATTTTAGTCTCCATGGGTGTGGATATACTTGCCCTAAACATTGTATGGTAACTGTCAAAACCGGCGGATCTCGGGTAGGGGGTCCCGAACTGTGCGTCTAGGCCGAATGGTAACAGGAGGCAAGGAACATGATGTTTTACCCAGGTTCGGGCACTCTTGATGGAGGTAAAACCCTACGTCATGCTTGATTAATATTGATGATATGGGTAGTACAAGAGTAGATCTACCACGAGATCAAGGAGGCTAAACCCTAGAAGCTAGCCTATGGTATGATTGTTGTATGATGAAGTTGTCCTATGGACTAAAACCCTCTGGTTTATATAGACACCGGAGAGGGTTAGGGTTACACAAATTCGGTTACAATGGTAGGAGATCTTGAATATCCGCATCGCCAAGCTTGCCTTCCACGCCAAGGAAAGTCCCATCCGGACATGGGACGAAGTCTTCAATCTTGTATCTTCATAGTCCTGGAGTCTGGCTGAAGGTATAGTCCGGCTAGCCGAACACCCCCTAATCCAGGACTCCCTCAGTAACCAACCACACTAGCAGCACAATAATTTGTACATATAGAGAGCTAAAGGGAATTTCTTAAGAGAAGTAGAACTTTCAGATTTAGAGGTTGAGTAAAGTATATCATTGTTGTATTCAGTTGGTATTTGTTGGTACCTGGTATCATTGCTTGGTATCTTACATATACCACAACCTCGTGGAGTATCAGAACACAAACTAATGATCTCTTTTTAGTATTTATTTACTATTGAGCCCTTTATTAGGTCAGTTGTGGCAAATGACTTAAATATGCATCTAGTCCTTTTATTAGTGTCCACAGACCTACAACCATGTTCTCATAGAACCTATGCTAGCAAACAATACACAAAAGGAACCAAACTCTGAATGAAAGCACCAATGTCGGTGTCAAAACCGGCGGATCTCGGGTAGGGGGTCCCGAACTGTGCGTCTAGGCCGAATGGTAAGAGGAGGCAAGGAACACGATGTTTTACCCAGGTTCGGGCCCTCTTGATGGAGGTAAAACCCTACGTCCTGCTTGATTAATATTGATGATATGGGTAGTACAAGAGTAGATCTACCACGAGATCAAGGAGGCTAAACCCTAGAAGCTAGCCTATGGTATGATTGTTGTATGATGAAGTTGTCCTACGGACTAAAACCCTCCGGTTTATATAGACACCGGAGAGGGTTAGGGTTACACAAATTCGGTTACAATGGTAGGAGATCTTGAATATCCGCATCGCCAAGCTTGCCTTCCGCGCCAAGGAAAGTCCCATCCGGACATGGGACGAAGTCTTCAATCTTGTATCTTCATAGTCCTGGAGTCTGGCTGAAGGTATAGTCCGGCTTGCCGAACAAGCCCTAATCCAGGACTCCCTCAGTAACCAACCACACTAGCAGCACAATAATTTGTACATACAGAGAGCTAAAGGGAATTGCTTAAGAGAAGTAGAACTTTCAGATTTAGAGGTTGAGTAAAGTATATCATTGTTGTATTCAGTTGGTATTTGTTGGTACCTGGTATCATTGCTTGGTATCTTACATATACCACAACCTCGTGGAGTATCAGAACACAAACTAATGATCTCTTTTTAGTATTTATTTACTATTGAGCTCTTTATTAGGTCAGTTGTGGCAAATGACTTAAATATGCATCTAGTCCTTTTATTAGTGTCCACAGACCTACAACCATGTTCTCATAGAACCTATGCTAGCAAACAATACACAAAAGGAACCAAACTCTGAATGAAAGCACCAATGTTGGTGTCAAAACCGGCGGATCTCGGGTAGGGGGTCCCGAACTGTGCGTCTAGGCCGAATGGTAAGAGGAGGCAAGGAACACGATGTTTTACCCAGGTTCGGGCCCTCTTGATGGAGGTAAAACCCTACGTCCTGCTTGATTAATATTGATGATATGGGTAGTACAAGAGTAGATCTACCACGAGATCAAGGAGGCTAAACCCTAGAAGCTAGCCTATGGTATGATTGTTGTATGATGAAGTTGTCCTACGGACTAAAACCCTCCGGTTTATATAGACACCGGAGAGGGTTAGGGTTACACAAATTTGGTTACAATGGTAGGAGATCTTGAATATCCGCATCGCTAAGCTTGCCTTCCACGCCAAGGAAAGTCCCATCCGGACATGGGACGAAGTCTTCAATCTTGTATCTTCATAGTCCTGGAGTCCGGCTGAAGGTATAGTCCGGCTAGCCGAACACCCCCTAATCCAGGACTCCCTCAGTAACCAACCACACTAGCAGCACAATAATTTGTACATATAGAGAGCTAAAGGGAATTGATTAAGAGAAGTAGAACTTTCAGATTTAGAGGTTGAGTAAAGTATATCATTGTTGTATTCAGTTGGTATTTGTTGGTACCTGGTATCATTGCTTGGTATCTTACATATACCACAACCTCATGGAGTATCAGAACACAAACTAATGATCTCCTTTTAGTATTTATTTACTATTGAGCCCTTTATTAGGTCAGTTGTGGCAAATGACTTAAATATGCATCTAGTCCTTTTATTAGTGTCCACAAACCTACAACCATGTTCTCATAGAACCTATGCTAGCAAACAATACACAAAAGGAACCAAACTCTCAATGAAAGCACCAATGTCGGTGTCAAAACCGGCGGATCTCGGGTAGGGGGTCCCGAACTGTGCGTCTAGGCCGAATGGTAAGAGGAGGCAAGGAACACGATGTTTTACCCAGGTTCGGGCCCTCTTGATGGAGGTAAAACCCTACGTCCTGCTTGATTAATATTGATGATATGGGTAGTACAAGAGTAGATCTACCACGAGATCAAGGAGGCTAAACCCTAGAAGCTAGCCTATGGTATGATTGTTGTATGATGAAGTTGTCCTACGGACTAAAACCCTCCGGTTTATATAGACACCGGAGAGGGTTAGGGTTACACAAATTCGGTTACAATGGTAGGAGATCTTGAATATCCGCATCGCCAAGCTTGCCTTCCGCGCCAAGGAAAGTCCCATCCGGACATGGGACGAAGTCTTCAATCTTGTATCTTCATAGTCCTGGAGTCTGGCTGAAGGTATAGTCCGGCTTGCCGAACAAGCCCTAATCCAGGACTCCCTCAGTAACCAACCACACTAGCAGCACAATAATTTGTACATACAGAGAGCTAAAGGGAATTGCTTAAGAGAAGTAGAACTTTCAGATTTAGAGGTTGAGTAAAGTATATCATTGTTGTATTCAGTTGGTATTTGTTGGTACCTGGTATCATTGCTTGGTATCTTACATATACCACAACCTCGTGGAGTATCAGAACACAAACTAATGATCTCTTTTTAGTATTTATTTACTATTGAGCTCTTTATTAGGTCAGTTGTGGCAAATGACTTAAATATGCATCTAGTCCTTTTATTAGTGTCCACAGACCTACAACCATGTTCTCATAGAACCTATGCTAGCAAACAATACACAAAAGGAACCAAACTCTGAATGAAAGCACCAATGTTGGTGTCAAAACCGGCGGATCTCGGGTAGGGGGTCCCGAACTGTGCGTCTAGGCCGAATGGTAAGAGGAGGCAAGGAACACGATGTTTTACCCAGGTTCGGGCCCTCTTGATGGAGGTAAAACCCTACGTCCTGCTTGATTAATATTGATGATATGGGTAGTACAAGAGTAGATCTACCACGAGATCAAGGAGGCTAAACCCTAGAAGCTAGCCTATGGTATGATTGTTGTATGATGAAGTTGTCCTACGGACTAAAACCCTCCGGTTTATATAGACACCGGAGAGGGTTAGGGTTACACAAATTTGGTTACAATGGTAGGAGATCTTGAATATCCGCATCGCTAAGCTTGCCTTCCACGCCAAGGAAAGTCCCATCCGGACATGGGACGAAGTCTTCAATCTTGTATCTTCATAGTCCTGGAGTCCGGCTGAAGGTATAGTCCGGCTAGCCGAACACCCCCTAATCCAGGACTCCCTCAGTAACCAACCACACTAGCAGCACAATAATTTGTACATATAGAGAGCTAAAGGGAATTGATTAAGAGAAGTAGAACTTTCAGATTTAGAGGTTGAGTAAAGTATATCATTGTTGTATTCAGTTGGTATTTGTTGGTACCTGGTATCATTGCTTGGTATCTTACATATACCACAACCTCATGGAGTATCAGAACACAAACTAATGATCTCCTTTTAGTATTTATTTACTATTGAGCCCTTTATTAGGTCAGTTGTGGCAAATGACTTAAATATGCATCTAGTCCTTTTATTAGTGTCCACAAACCTACAACCATGTTCTCATAGAACCTATGCTAGCAAACAATACACAAAAGGAACCAAACTCTCAATGAAAGCACCAATGTCGGTGTCAAAACCGGGGGTCCCGAACTGTGCGTCTAGGCCGAATGGTAAGAGGAGGCAAGGAACACGATGTTTTACCCAGGTTCGGGCCCTCTTGATGGAGGTAAAACCCTACGTCCTGCTTGATTAATATTGATGATATGGGTAGTACAAGAGTAGATCTACCACGAGATCAAGGAGGCTAAACCCTAGAAGCTAGCCTATGGTATGATTGTTGTATGATGAAGTTGTCCTACGGACTAAAACCCTCCGGTTTAAATAGACATCGGAGAGGGTTAGGGTTACACAAAGTCGGTTACAATGGTAGGAGATCTTGAATATCCGCATCGCCAAGCTTGCCTTCCACACCAAGGAAAGTCCCATCCGGACATGGGACGAAGTCTTCAATCTTGTATCTTCATAGTCCTGGAGTCCGGCTGAAGGTATAGTCCGGCTACCCGAACACCCCCTAATCCAGGACTCCCTCAGTAGCCCCTGAACCAGGCTTCAATGACGACGAGTCCGGCGCGTAGATTGTCTTCGGCATTGCAAGGCGGGTTCCTCCTCCAAATTCTTCATAAAAGTTTGTAAACACCAAGAGTAGTGTCCGGCTCTGCAAAATAAATTTCTACGTATTGCCACAGAGAGAATAATATTAACACAAATCTAATCTGCTGACGTATTCCGCAGCGTGACATCACACTACGGCCAAGCCTTTATTTGAATCGTTTTCACTTTTCCACCTCAGCGTGTTTTGCGAGGCGGTTTCCTTGGCACGTCTTGTCAAAGCAGAGATCGTGTCCCCCATTTACGGGATTCTCATCAATACGGACGTGGGTAACCGAACCGCGCCATTTATCACGGCGCTTGGGAGGCAAGCGAGTTTTACTAGGCTGGTGGGGACGCATAGTCGCATCCGCCCATATAAGGGGATAATGATCCACCTTTTTACCTACGCCTTCTTCCTCCCTTGCCTGTCCATCTTCTGCACTTACCATGAGAGGGTAGTATTTCTTCCCCACTTCCTCCGCGGACTGGGTTTTCCTCTCCACCCATTTGTCTCCGGGCTCATGTTCTACTATGGCCTAGATTTCCACGATCTGGCCCCGAACTTCATCCTCAATATCTCGGCGTTTATCATCGTGTGCGAGGCTTTCCTCTGCATCCGCCCCCATTTCGGCATCTGGCTCAAGACCTTCAACGTCAAGACAAAGGTGGTGCGTGGCAACCAGGCAGAGTGCGGAGGTGCCATGGCGGGCAAAATAGCCAACGTCCTATGGCTCGAGGGCTCCTTTGTGGAGACCTTGAAGGGGTGGCAGTCAGGGTGGTTTTACATCACCGAGCCAAGCGATCCGAAGTGGATCGCAGCCCCTGAATTCCGATCCGGACCCCCTACGCGGCTCACATCCTGGAAGGAGACGGGCTTGTCATGGGGCGACGAAGAAGAGGTGACCGGACTGCAAAAATGCATCCAGTCCCCGGTGAACAAGCAGCTCAAGCTTGTCAACGTAGTATGGGTCATGCTCGTCCGCCGGATCCTTCTGTGTCAACAACGGGACTTCAATTTGTGGGAGTTCAACCCGGCGCAGCACCGAATTCTGAGCAGGCTCTTCGGCACGACTTACGAAGATGTCTGGAAGGGGCTAACCAAAAGCGCCGAGGCTCCCACATCCACCTCCGAAGACCGCGGATTCAGCTCGCAACGTCCTGCTGGCGAGGTAAAATATTTTCATCTTTTATAGGATGTTAAGTTTTCTTCATAGCTTGACTCTATGCGGGATCTAAACTCCCTCACCTTTGACAGGATTCGCAGGCGAAGTCTAGACTGATTAACTGTCCGTCTCCCTTGCCCGAAGACCCAGCCCCTGCTCTCCTAGTGAAGCTGCTGGTTCCGGCACCTTATGTGGTGCCTGAGAAGAAGGCCAAGAAGAAGAAGGCCACGGGGACTCGAAAGAGTTCCCGGCATATGGTGGTGTCGGACTCGTCGTCCGACGAGTCCGAGACGCACTCCTCCCGTGAAGACGAGGAGGAGGAAGAAGAAACCTCTCCCACTCCAGTGGGGGGAGGAAAGAAGAGGAAGGCCGCCCCAGTAGGGGAGGCCGAAGGGTCCAAGAAGAGGAAAACCCCTCCGCCGGACTACGCCCCCGACGCCGACGAGGACGAAGAGGAGTGGCCAGACAGGGCCAAGCGTCCGGCGAAATCGTAAGTGTTCGGATACCGGAGTAACTCCTGATATTCCTTTTGTTGAGCAGCTTTCCCTAATGTCGAATATAATCATGCAGCCCGCCCAAGGACGGGCTCGACGAGTCGTTGAGCGGCTCCCTGGATTCATCGGACGTGAATTCAATTCCGCCCGCTGCCTCCCCCTATGTTGCGGATGACGCCAAAGTGGCGTCGCGACAAGCTCCGGGGCAAGAGGAGGTGGTCTAGGAGGAACCGCGAGGCGACCTCCCGGACTCCAGGAGTAAAGGGGACCAGACCCCCCAGGCCTCCAAGTCCGGCTTGAAGCCGGACACCACGCCGGAATCATCAACGGTTCCAGACTGCGGCAGGCGAACTCCTGCCAAGAGGAGCAAGCCTATTGAGCCGGCGTCCTCCGTCCAACCGGAGGCGCCAGACAATCTGCTCGAGGTGCTTAAGGGCGCCTCCATCGATGAGGAGCACCGTACCATCATGAGTACGGTGGTCCAGAAGGTTCGGTCCGCCAAAAGCGGACTGACTGAAGCTTGTGCTAGCCTTCTAACAGGCTTCGAGGTAAGTAAAAAATATGTAAAAATATTACCGCATAGACAGTAGCCCCTGATGCTCTGTTTGGCGTTCAGAAAGAAAAGCCGAATAGAGGATCTAAATATCGCAGGAGACTAACTAAAAAGGAGTCAATATACGTATGCAGGCTTCGCTGCTGGACACCGCCGCACTGACTGCGGAGGTGGGTGCCCTGAAGCAGGGCCTCGAGCGGACCGAGCAAGAGCTCAGCCTTGCCAAATGGCAGCTCGAGGAGAAAGAAGGTAAGAGATACCTTATAGAAAAAATGCCTATAAGAAGACGCAATTGCAAAAAATGACAGGAGTACACTGCTTATTGTAGGGGCCACAACTGAGGGGGGGGGGCGACCCTCAGGGCAGGGCGCTGGGGGCCGAGAGAGAAAAAAAGCGGCCCGGGGGTGGGGCGCACCGCGGGGAGAATTTAGGCGCGGTCGGCGAGGTGGCAGGCTAGGGCGGGGAGGGGCTCTCATGAAAAAACATGAGAGTTTGGAGCTCGACTCGAAGACGCGAGCGTCTGAGCTTGCTGCTGCCCTTAAAACTGCCAAATCTGCCAAGGCCAAAGCCCAGAAGGCCCTTCAGGAATTGGATGCGGTGAACAAGTTTGCGGCGGGTAAGGCATTCTCTATGCAAAGCAGACATATGAAAGTAAACTACTTGTTACTTACCCGAATCCGGAGCTCTCCAGGGCCATTCGCAGATCTTCCCCGCAGCGTATCTGATGCCGCCGCATTCTACCGAGCCGTGAAGGCAGCTCGACAGAGGAGGTGTTCTGGTCTCAGTACGCTGAGGCCGGACACCCTGTGCCCTTGAGCGACCAGCTAAAGCAGCTGGTCGAGCTCCACAAGGCGGCCGAACAAGCCCTGAAGGGCTTCATAGTTCGGCGGTGGCCTGGAGAGGCCCTGCCTGGGAGCTACTTCGGACTGGTGCGGCGGCTGGTGGAGGCTTGTGTAAGGCTCGAGGTCATCAAGCGCTCCGTCTGCATCGAAGGTGCCCGTAGGGCCCTTGCCCGTGCAAAGGTGCACTGGGGTAAGCTGGACGGTGAGAAGCTTGTGAGGGACGGGCCGCCGCCGAGGAAGGAGCATCGCAAGCCCAAGAACTATTACAAGGATGTTCTGGCTGGTGGCCGCCTTATGGCGAATGAATGTACCAAGGATGTAATTTTTGAATGAACTCGCTCGTGTCATCCTGTGCGCCGAAAACTTGTTCATATGCGCTAAGCAATGCTTGTTGAATTTAAAATATTACTTTCTGTGCGGCCGTTTATCAAAAAATTGAGAGATGGCCAGTCGTCGGCTTCTGCCCCCATGCCACTAGTGCTGGGGTGTTCGGGATAAACCTGAGCGCTCTTTTTCCCATGATTGGGTTCGTCGAGGGAGGCGCTCAGCACAACGAACAAGGTAATCAGACTATAATGCTTGAACACTCTCACTTAGCCATAGAACTCTATAATTTTAAATTTCGGCGAAGCCCCTAGTATTCGGAAGACCGAGTTCGGGGCGCTATCCACGCCTTGGACGGACAAAGCCGGTTCCTCGCTCGAAGCGGCATAAGTCTTTAAGGACTCGAAAAACCTCGCGAACAGCGACCGGTCTCTCGCCTCATCATGACAGTCAGTTTTAGCTTTCTCTACTGAGGTGCTCAGCCCAGCTCAACTGGGGCACAATCGCAGTAGTTCTCCTAGTGCTACCTTAGCCGATATAGCGGAACGTAAGGCACCAAAACATAGGAGCCGGGCAAACCCAACTATTGACCCAAATCATGATTCGGAGTCGATGCATATAGTGCTGTAAGTTCAGGGTGCCGCACTTGTGAAAGTGTACGGACTTCTCATCCCATATTGATGGGTACTGAAGCCCCTGGCGTATTTTTGCCGTACCACAGTGTACGGATGCAACATGTTATTAATAAACATATATATAAAAAAGAGGGTAATGCAAAAAATAGACAAAAAGCTATGCATTGTTTATAGAAAGGCTTCTATGAAAGCGAAACGATACAAATAGTGCGATAAGCAAAAGAAATTGGACTATTTAACATGTCCTGGCCAGGGGCAGGCCGCTGAATTGTATTAAAAAACAGGTATACTGCTCGCAATAGAGACCACCTGCGAGTTCCATAATGCGGCATGGCTTGTCTGCGTTCCTGGATCTTGCATCGTTTGTGCGGCAGTTGAATTGCCGAACGGGTCATCCGAACTATGGAGTCCTGAGATTAAGAGAAAAAAAGAAAAAAAGGAATCCGGCAGCCCCTGGTGCGGTTTAAGCCGTATTTCGGGCATGCCGTGATAGTGCCCCTTCCCCTGTGCCCATGGTATTTCAAGAGCGTAGTTATGTACGCGAAGCACTAGTTTCGCTATATCGCAAGGGCTAGGGTTGGGGCCGCATTGCTACACTACCTCAGAACGTGCCAGGCGGTCTTGTTGTAGGGTACTCCGGGCGCGCTTGACAGTGTCCGGCTTTTTGAAGGCCGAACTGGAGAACTGCCTAGAGAGGCTGCTTTGTACTTCTGCTGCGAGCACTGCCGTGTGCTCCTCCGTTCGGAGGGAGCGTTCAGTGTTCCCATTGACCGTGATTACTCCTCTAGGGCCGGTCATCTTGAGCTTGAGGTATGCATAGTGCGGTACCACATTGAATTTTGCGAATGCGGTTCGCCCGAGCAGTGCGTGATAGCCACTACGGAACGGGACTATGTCGAAGATTAACTCCTCGCTTCAGAAGTTATCCGGAGATCCGAAGACCACTTCAAGTGTCACTGAGCCTGTACAGTTGGCTTCTACACCTGGTATGATGCCTTTAAAGGTCGTTTTGGTGGGCTTGATCCTCGAGGGATCTATGCCCATTTTTCGCACTGTATCCTGGTAAAGCAGGTTCAGGCTGCTGCCGCCGTCCATGAGGACTCTTGTGAGATGAAATCCGTCAATGATTGGGTCTAGAACCAATGCGGCGAAGCCTCCATGACGGATGCTAGTGGGGTGGTCCCTTCGATCAAAGGTGATCGGGCAGGAGGACCATGGGTTGAACTTTGGGGCGACTGGCTCCATCGCATATACGTCCCGTAACGCACGCTTCCGCTCCCTCTTGGGATGTGGGTTGCGTATATCATGTTCACCGTCCGCACTTGCGGGGGAAATCCCTTCTGTCCACCGTTGTTCGGCGGCCTGGGCTCCTCCTCGTTGTTGCTATACAGCCCCTTGTCTTTGTTTTCGGCTCTTAACTTGCCTGCCTGCTTGAACACCCAACAATCCCTGTTGGTGTGATTGGCTGGCTTTTCGGGGGTGCCATGTATCTGGCATAAGCGGTCGAGTATTCGGTCCAAACTGGACGGGCCCTGAGTATTTCTTTTGAATGGCTTTTTCCGTTGACCGGATTTGTAGCCTCGGAATCCGGCATTAACTGTCGTATCCTCATTGCTGTCACTATTAACGCGGTGCTTTTGTTTGTTCCAACGTGACCTATCGCTCTTGTCCTTGGTATTCGAATTACCAGGGTTCTTGGTTAAATTGTTGCCGTGAGCTAGCCAGCTGTCTTCTCCCGCGCAAAAGCGGGTCATGAGTGTCGTGAGGGCTGCCATAGATTTCGGCTTTTCCTGTCCCAGGTGCTGGGCAAGCCATTTGTCACGGATATTATGCTTGAAGGCCGCTAAGGCCTCTGCGTCCGGACAGTCGACTATCTGGTTTTTCTTTGTTAGGAACCGTGTCCAGCATTGCCTGGCCGATTCCTCTGGCTGCGGAATTATGTGGCTTAGGTCATCGGCGTCCGGTGGTTGCACATAAGTCCCCTGGAAGTTATCAAGGAATGCGGCTTCCAGGTCCTCCCAAGAACCGATTGAGTCTGGTGGCAAGCTGTTAAGCCAATGCCGGGCCGGTCCCTTAAGTTTGAGTGGGAGGTATTTGATGGCTGTAGATCATCACCGCGGGCCATGTGGATATGAAGGAGATAATCCTCGAACCATACTGCAGGATCTGTTGTGCCATCGTACGATTCGATGTTTACGGGTTTGAAGCCCTCAGGGATTTTATGATCCATTACTTCATCTGTGAAGCATAGTGGGTGTGCGGCGCCTCTGTATTGGGCTATATCACGACGCAGCTCGAAGGAGCTTTGTCTGTTGAGTTCGGCCCGGCCGGATTTATTGCATCCGGAGTGACGATCACCGTCACGTGCCATGGGGCGCCTGCGCGATCCGTAGATCGATCTTGTTTGCCTTGCCTTGTCCTCCAGTATGTCACGCAGGTCGGGCGCATTTTCCCGTGCCTTAGTATGCTTGACGCGGCGTCGGGGCATGGCTTGAGTGGAGGGCCAAGAGGCCTCTCTGTCGCGGCCACGAGGTGGCCGGTCGGCCATGTCATGCGCTGGTGATGTAGGTGCTTCCTCCTCTAGTCGGGGTAGCAGCCTGCGCTTTGGGTAACTCTTGGAGGGGCGTTCGAGTTCATACTCTTCGGCCGCAAGGACTTCAGTCCATCTGTCAGCTAGCAAATCCTGATCAGCTCTAAGCCGTTGCTGCTTTTTCTTGAGGCTGCTTGCCGTGGCCATAAGCCTGCGTTTAAAACGCTCTTGTTCGGTGAGATCCTATGGCACGACGAACTCATCGTCGTCGAGCCTTGCCTCGTCTTCGGAGGGAGGCATATAATTATCATCCTCAACCTCTTGGTCCGCCACCCTCTCATGAGGGCTGGCTTCTCTGTCCTCCTGTGCTGAATCTTGCTGGAGGGGCGTTCTTCGGCGCTATCCGGAGTAGTATTATCTACCGTGCCGGAATCACCGTTTTTGCTTTGGTGGGATATAGAGCGGCGCCGCTGACGCCGGCGCTTGGGCTGTTTCTTAGAGTTATTGTCCCCCGCTATTCCATCACCATCTCCATCCTTTGGAGTGTCCACCATATATATGTCATATGACGAGGTGGCCTTCCAGCGCCCTACAGGTGCTAGTTCTTGTTCGTCTCCTGCATCGTCGTCCATGCCGTCGATGTCTTCGGAGTCGAAGTCAAGCATGTCGGTTAAGTCGTCGACAGTGGCTACGAAGTGGGTGGTGGGTGGGTTTTGAATTTCCTCATCGTCCGTATCCCAACCTTGCTGACCGTAGTCCGTCCAGGGCTCTCCTGATAAAGAGAGAGACTTTAGAGAATTCAGGATATCGCCGAAGGGCGAGTGCTGAAAGATGTCCGCGGCGGTGAACTCCATTATCGGCGCCCAATCGGATTCGATCGGCAGGGGCGCGGGGGGCTCAGAGTTCGGAGAGGAATCCGGCTCTGCGAAGTCACGGGCCATGCGGAGTGCGGGGCTGGAGTTCGGCTCGATCGCCTCTGAGATCGCAGTCCCTGAGGCAGCGTCCTACCGCTGATCCTCGATCGGCACAGTAGGCTCGAATCAATGGTCGGAACCGATGCGTGTGCGGCCTCCAAGGCGCTGTTCGGCGGCAGAGCTATATCATGCCATCGAGACAGTGCGGCGCGCTTGGCTGTGGCTCGAATCCGTCGAAGATCAAGTCCCCGCGGATGTCAGCCGTGTAGTTTAGGCTTCCAAATCTGACCTGATGGCCAGGGGCGTAGCTTTCGATCTGCTCAAGGTGGCCAAGCGAATTGGCCCGCAGTGCGAAGCCGCTGAAGATGAAGATCTGCCCGGGGAGAAAAGTCTCACCCTGGACTGCATCGTTGTTGATGATCGAAGGAGCCATCGGGCCTAAAAGCGACGACATAGAGGAACTCTCAATGAAAGCACCAATGTCGGTGTCAAAACCGGCGGATCTCGGGTAGGGGGTCCCGAACTGTGCATCTAGGCCGAATGGTAAGAGGAGGCAAGGAACATGATGTTTTACCCAGGTTCGGGCCCTCTTGATGGAGGTAAAACACTACGTCCTGCTTGATTAATATTGATGATATGGGTAGTACAAGAGTAGATCTACCACAAGATCAAGGAGGCTAAACCCTAGAAGCTAGCCTATGGTATGATTGTTGTATGATGAAGTTGTCCTACGGACTAAAACCCTCCGGTTTATATAGACACCGGAGAGGGTTAGGGTTACACAAAGTCGGTTACAATGGTAGGAGATCTTGAATATCCGCATCGCCAAGCTTGCCTTCCACGCCAAGGAAAGTCCCATCCGGACATGGGACGAAGTCTTCAATCTTGTATCTTCATAGTCTTGGAGTCCCGCTGAAGGTATAGTCCGGCTAGCCGAACACCCCCTAATACAGGACTCCCTCAGTAACCAACCACACTAGCAGCACAATAATTTGTACATATAGAGAGCTAAAGGCAATTGCTTAAGAGAAGTAGAACTTTCAGATTTAGAGGTTGAGTAAAGTATATCATTGTTGTATTTAGTTGGTATTTGTTGGTACCTGGTATCATTGCTTGGTATCTTACATATACCACAACCTCGTGGAGTATCAGAACACAAACTAATGATCTCTTTTTAGTATTTATTTACTATTGAGCCCTTTATTAGGTCAGTTGTGGCAAATGACTTAAATATGCATCTAGTCCTTTTATTAGTGTCCACAGACCTACAACCATGTTCTCATAGAACCTATGCTAGCAAACAATACACAAAAGGAACCAAACTACTGCATACCCTGTCGAATGTCTACTATGATCTCTTTTTTCTAGAGTTTTATGATTAACTGGACCAGAGATTTGTTCCGGCGAGTTAAATGCACTGTTGACGCATATTCATTCGATTAGCTCGCAAGTAAATACTTTAAGTATGAATGTATGACACTAACATGACCTTGTTCTCAAAATGACTTGTATTTGTTTTGGTGTGATCCCTCCCAGCAAGAAGCAGTACAACTGGAGGCGAAGGCTAGAACTTTCCTGTCATGTGCCATCAAGAAACCAAAAGTTGATGCAAATTTTGATAGCAATATGTGTTCAATGGTGATCACCTTCATACTCGGTTTTTCTGGTCATGGACTAAAAATGATCATGTCAAGTGTAAACTTGATATGTATGTATGTCTGGTTGTGCCTGAGATGCTCACTTTGGCAAGCACTAAAAATTTTGTGCCTAGGATGGTCCAGTAACTCAAATATTTGTGCATGGGATGGCTAGAAATGATCATATGATGTCATGTATAACATGATATGTATGTATGTCTTCTGTTGTACCTGGAATGCTCAGTTTCACTTGTACAGAAAAAAGTTTTGCCTAGAATGTTCCGGTCGCTCCAATACTTGTTTGTACCTGTAATGGCCTAGTTGGCTATGTAATTGAAGAGGGTGGCTTGGTTCTGTCATATACTCAAATATTTATATTGACCTCCCTTTTACTGACAAACAAGTTTTCTTGCATAATGAGTGATATAATAGAAGCTATCATTTTACTAATATACATGCGGTACATATGTGCGAAGAGGGGGCATCGACTCTGAAGATTTGAAAGTAGACTTATTTAGTGAGTACAAAATGTTTGGATAATAAGAAAGTTGAGGTGGTAAGTTCAACAATCCTATTTCATATCCAACTAGTAGTAGTGGGTTTTCTGTGAATATGTACATTAATTGGTCTGTGATCCTCCACTCCAATCTGTGCCATCCATGGTCGATCCAATGGTCCAGATAGAATTTTCTATTTTTGCATCACAAGGCGAGATTCTATTGTAGTTGCTCCTCTCTGAAGAGTCTAGGTAGGACTACGGCGTATGATTTCCTGAGGCCGGGCATTACCCAGAAAAGTGTGTCCGGCCAGAGATAATGCAGCGTATCGGGTAGTGTGGTGCACCCCTGTAGGGAAGTTAAAATATTCGAATAGCCGTGTCAACGGTAACAGGACACTTGGAGTGTATCCCGATTTTATACAACTTGAACTGGATACTTGTTCAAATACATTGTTCAATAAATATGGAATGCCCGCGGATCTTTTCTCGCTGGGAATGGAGGAAGGATCTCAGGGTATTGTATCATTGTGTTAATTATAAGTTGGTATTGTATATGCTCATACTCCTTCCCTTGCTGCAAGATGATCCGCTCTCCTCTCATCTATTGCTGTAAGATGGTGGCCCTTGTGATGCATGGAGCTTTCTCCCTTTAGTTCTGGCATTTTTGTAGTTTAGTCCACAGATATACCCCATTCCTTTGATATCAATGCATATGTAGTATAGATCTGATGTAAGGCCCCGTTCGGAAGCTCTCTGGCTTCCAAAAAACGCTGGCTCCCGCTCCTAATCTAGCCAGCCAGCTTCACGAAGGAGCAGGAGGCGTTCGGCTGGCTGCTGCGGCTCCTAATTCCCGTTCGTCCATGTAGTGGGTTGGTAGCCTAGGAACTGGCGGTAGATGGAGGATATGATCACGCGGGAACTTCGGGCGACTGCTGCAAGCGGCGATAGATGGGGACCTGCGGGATGAGGCGGAGATTCGAGGGGCAGCAGTGGCAAGGCGGCGCGGCGGCCGGCCAGCGACGAGGGCGGCTACCTAGGGTTGCGAGAGCAGAGGAGTTTGAGCGTTGTTTCTGCTGGGCTGGGCTTTCAGCGAGGGAAACAATTCGTCTCGGGGTACTTCGGGGTGGCATTCTAGCTGTAATATCGAGGGACTCCAACATCTGATTTTTGTGAAGCAAGGCCAACGCTGCTCCTCATCTCCGAGAAATTTGCACTGCGTATTCCTCGTCTCCACGGAGCCAGCTTCTCGGAGCAGAACCGTTCAGGTCAGCTTCTTGAAACGATTTTTGGAAGCTGGCTTTTGGAGAACTTCCGAACGGGGCCTAAGTCTTGCGAGTACTTCAGATGAGTACTCACCGTTGTGTTGCACCCCTTTTCTTCTACCCGATTGTTACGATTAGGTGATAGAGCGTAGGAGCCAGAGGATCCCAACGATGATTGCTACGTGGAATTTGAGATCGCGAGGAGCAGTTCGAAGGTCCCAGGCAGGAGGCTTGCCTTTTCGATCTAGAGCCGTTATTTGTTTCCGCCTTCTTAAGACACTTTTGTAATTAATTGTTTGTACTCAGACCTAACTCTTGATGTAATATCAGGTATTGCGACAGTGATTTGTAATATTTTGTTTCTTTGTTTATCCTTTATGTCGTAAAGTTGTGCTGTGATATTATATCCTGAGTCACCAATCTCGATCATGCATGCTACATGGATGTTTAGTGCACGATTAATTTCGGAGGTGTCACGGTAAAATGCATGGCAACAAGCAACGATCGACGATGCGTACCTCCGTCGTTAGCATTAATGCTAGAAGCATGCGGTGAAGCCTTGTCGCCAGCGAGTAACGGCGCTTGATTCGGTGGCGACAGGTCGCCAAGCCACTGGAAAAAGAGGGGAGGGGGAGCAGCGAACTGTTTGGGCAGTATGACATGGCGCCTTCGCTAAGCTACAAGATTCGTGCGTGAAGAGCCTACGGTGATTAGAACGTTCGCTGAGAAATGCAATTATGTGACGGATGCCAGATAGCATTTCCGTAAATTTTACAAGAATAGGATTGCTTCATGAAAACGCAGGTCATAAATTACTGCCGCTATTGCTTATGTGTTTCACTAGGGTAGAAGATGCCTTTGGACTGGTTGTCGAAGTGCTCGCGTGGGAGGAAGTAGCAATACTAGTGGTGGCACGTTGGAGGACAACGACAACCCAATGTCGGCCAAGGCGAACGGTAGCGGCGCGTACATGACTACATGGGCACCGGCATCTTGGAGGGGAGCACCGGCAGCTGACTCCTGGCTTCCCCGACCTTGGACTGGAGCATGGCCATGGCTGCCCTGATGGACGGCCGCACGCTTGGGTCCGGGTGCGCGCACCACAGCCCGACGATCATCACCCTCTCCACTTCCGCCGCCTTGTAGTCGCCGTTCAGCTTCTTGTCGGCGGCCTCAATGATGGCTCCTTGGCCATACGGTCCCAGGCCCACTCGACCAGTCGAAAGATCGCGCCATTCTTGTTTTTGTCGGTGTCGGAGTGTATGCTCATCGGCTTCCTGCCGCATGCCATCTCCAGCAGTACGACACCGAAGCTATACATATCGGGCTCATCACTCAGCACTAGCCATGCCGGTGATGATGCACTCGGGATCCAAGTAGCGTGGAGTCCCTGAGATCCCAGTCAGCGACTGCATCCTGATGGCGTGGTCTACGAGCCTCGCGAGCCCGAAGCCGCCTAGCTTGGCTCCAAAGAACTCGTCAAACATGACGTTGTTGGGCTTGATATCCCGATGCACCACGCATTGCTCCCACCCCTCGTGGAGGTAGAGCACTGCAGACCCAAGGTCCAACACTATCTTCATCCTTGTTGGCCATGTGAGGAAGGTGCCCTTGCCTCTATGGAGATGTATGTCGAAGCTGTGGTTGGGCATGAGTTCGTAGACCAGCAGGCGCTCCTCGTGGCCATGGCACCACCCGAGGAGCTGCACAAGGTTCCAGTGACGTAGCCTGCTTATCACCTTGATCTCTGACTTGTACTCTTTCTTTCCAGACTAGGATTTCTACTTGGAGTTCAAGAACCTCTTTATGGCCACCGCAAGCCCAGCTAGATCTCTAAGATAGCCTCTGTATACGGCGCCGAAGCCACCTTGCCCAAGCTTCTCCTCCGCGGTGAAGTTGCTCGCTGCCTCCACGAGCTCGCGGTATGGGAACCGCCTTGAACCCATCCCCATCTCGATCTCCGTCATCAGCTCTCCATCTGAGTATGTGTCATGGTCATGGTACTCCTCCTCCGTCCCCATGATATCCAGACGCCGACGCCGACGGTACACTACAAATGCCGCTCCAGCAGCCAGCTCCGACTATAACTGCTTGTTCGTTGACTTGGCTTTTCAACGAACAATCTAGCTAGCTAACTAGCTAAGCCTGAAAAGCCAAGTCAACTCCATGTCCATCGTTCTCAAAGCAATAAATTTTATATGACTGGGTGGGTGGAAAGGGTCTCCTAACTACATAGCTAGCTAAAAGGGTGTTTGTTTCCAGGGACTTATTGGTTTAGGGACTTATTGGTTTAAGGACTTATAAAAGTCCCTATAAATCCCATCAAAATCAAACAGGAGGGACTTATAGAGACTTAAAGTGGGCATTTGGGACTTATAAAATAAGACTCTCAGAAGGACTTATAGGGAGTTCTAGTTGTAATATGGTCTTTTAGTCCATGTTAAGTCCCAGGAAACAAACAGGTAGGGACTTTTAAGGACTTGGGATTTAAAAGTTGAGACTAAAAAAAGTCCTAGGAATTATGAACCAAACAGGGCCTAAGTCTGATGTGCGAATCTTTCTCGCACAAATAAAAGTCTGATTCCCGAATCGACGTGTCGTCCGACGGAAAGGGTCGTTCCATCAAGGGAAAAGTATATTTAGTGTCCTTAAATTTTTTCAAAAGTATAAAAATGGTCCGACTTTAAAACAAGCAAAACTTTGTCCTTCGGAGTGGTTTTTGACTCAGACACGTACATGGAAGGTGCTCGGTGTAATCTCATCAAGCGGCAGTGCACATTAGAGGTGGCGCACTCGAGCAGTAGCGGCAGGGCGTGCCAACGGTGCCCAGCAGTGTGCGGAATGAGCGAATACGGTGGCAGATGCAGCTGGCGTCGGCGCGGCTGGGTGCGCGACGGCCGGCGGCTCCATTGTGAGGCTGATGAACGACGACCTGTACAGGATGCCCTTCTGGTGTTTGTTGCCGAGGTGGTAGCTGCTGGAGTGTTGGAGGCAGGGTCAACGGGGTGAAGGTCCCAAAGCTGCTCTTGCGCTCTTGTCACTGCCACCGCTGGAGCTTGGGCACGAACTACTGTGTATGGTAGTGGATGGTGGGCGCGCGATCTCGTCGGAGCTCTAGTTCCCTGCATGTCCGCATCCCAAGTTCCACGGCGCCTCTTCAGACCTCTCCCAATGCAATGGTGTTTAGATGAGGTGCTAAGTGCATTAAATACCTTAGCAACTCAACTCCTCAATGCATAGGTGCTTAACTTGTTATTGCTAAGCACACTTTATTTAATGAGTTAACACCTAAAGTCTTTCATGCATTGGTCAAATTGTTTCATTTAAGTGGTTTGCCTAGGTTCTCACGCTTGGCATTGGTTCTTCCTGAGGTCACCAAAGTGCTCTCTCCCCTCTTTAAATGATGTGCCATGTCATTTTTCCGCTTATGTGGCATGCTTAGCACCTGTCCACGGTGGAGCACTGGGAAGGGCCTCATGGTCCGGTCCCGTGGCCTGGTCATCTAATGCGGCGGAGCCGCTTTCTTTTGCTCCTCGGCCGGCGCACGTTGGGACTGGCCATTGCCAATGTGGCCGGTGACAGCAGGATCTCGTCAGCTCGTCTCGGCAATGCCGCCTGCGCGATAACTGTTGGAAAATGTAGTATTTAAAAAAAGTTGACTACGTCACGCAAGATCTATCTAGGAGAAGCATAGCAATGAGCGGGGAGAGTGTGTCCACGTAGTCTCATAGACCGAAAGCGGAAGCGTTTAGTAACGCGGTTGATGTAGTCGAACGTTTTCGCAATCCAACCAATCCAAGTACCGAACGCATGGCACCTCCGCGATCTGCACACGTTCAGCTCGGTGACATCCCTCGAACTCTTGATCCAGTTGAGGCCGAGGGAGAGTTTCATCAGCACGACGGCATGGTGACGGTGATGATGAAGTTACCGATGCAGGGCTTCACCTAAGCACTACGACAATATGACCGAGGTGGAAAACTGTGGAGGGGGCACCGCACACGGCTAAAGATCAACTTGTGTGTTTATGGGGTGCCCCCCTCCCCTGTATATAAAGGAGGGGGAGGAGGAGGCCGGCCAAGGGGGAGGCGCACCATGGGGGGGAGTCCTACTAGGACTGCAAACCTAGTAGGATTCGCCCCCCCCCCCTTTCCTATTCCATGTGGGAGAAGGGGGGAAGGAGGAGGAGGAGAGAAGGAAGGAGGGGGGCGCCGTCCCCTCCCCTTGTCCAATTCGGATTGGGCCAAGGTGGCGCGCGCCACCTCCTGGTCGGCCCTCTCTCTTCTCCACTAAGGCCCATGAGGCCCAATAGCTTCCTGGGGGGAGGGGGTCCGGTAACCCCCGGTACTCCGAATCCGAAACGACCCGAATCATTCCGGTGTCCGAATATAAACTTCCAATATATGAATCTTTATGTCTCGACCATTTCGAGACTCCTCGTCATGTCTGTGATCTCATCCGGGACTCTGAACAACCTTCGGTACATCAAATCACATAACTCATAATACAAATTGTTATCGAACATTAAGCGTGCGGACCCTACGGATTCGAGAACTATGTGGACATGACCGAGACACATCTCCGGTCAATAGCCAATAGCGGAACCTGGATGCTCATATTGGCTCCTACATATTCTTCGAAGATCTTTATCGGTCAAACCGCACAACAACATACGTTGTTCCCTTTGTCATCGGTATGTTACTTGCCCAAGATTCGATCGTCGGTATCATCATACCTAGTTCAATCTCATTACCGACAAGTCTCTTTACTCGTTACGTAATGCATCATCCCGTAACTAACTCATTAGTCACATTGCTTGCAAGGCTTATATTGATGTGCATTACCGAGAGAGCCCGGAGATACCTCTCGGACAATCGGAGTGACAAATCCTAATCTCGATCTATGCTAACTCAACAAACACCATCGGAGACACCTGTAGAGCATCTTATAATCACCTAGTTACGTTGTGACGTTTGATAGAACACTAAGTGTTTCTCCGGTATTCGGGAGTTGCATAATCTCATAGTCATAGGAACATGTATGAGTCATGAAGAAAGCAATAGCAATAAACTAAGAGCATATCCAACCGTTGGCCCCCCAGGAGGGGCTAAAAATCGCCCCCTGGGGGCGCACCGGCGCTAAACCGCGCACTAGGGGCGTGATGCCCCCAGTCGCGGCGCCCATGTTTTTTTAAAAAGTCAAATACGGCGCAAACACGGCTCAAATTTAACGCAAACATCAGCGAGTTCGTTCAAATTTAAACATATTTTACAAAAAAGAAAAAAGAAAAAAAAACTAGCACGGGCTGCCCCCGCCGTCTCCATCGTCGATCGCCGCCCGACGTCGCAGTTCTACATGCCGAGGAGGCGGTAGAACCACGTGTAGTCTCCGCCGTCGTCATCGGCGTCGGCGTCGACGTCCCCGCCTCCACCGCCGCCGTCCCTGCTGCATCCCTCCCCCGGTTGGCGCGGCGGGTTGGACGGTCCGGGGGCGTCGTCATCATCGTCGCTGTCGAGGACGACGATGCCGTGCTCGTCCTCGCACCCACGCTTGCGGGCGGCGATCTCCTCCAGGGCCCGGCACTGCCGGACCATCTCGTCGCGGAGGTAGTCATCCCGCGCCCACCGTAGGGCGTCCTCGTCGGAGAAGCCGCGCCAGCCTATCTCCTTGTACTCCACGGGGAGGCCGGGCTCCGGCTTGGGCTCGACGAGGACGAAGCGGCCGGTGGGGGGGGCGGAGTCGCTGATGCGGACGCCGGAGCTGTGGGTATGCGCGCTAACAGGCGTGTCCTGGGGCTCCGGCTTGATAGGGCAGAGGCAGGGAGAGCCCGACGAGCGGCCGGACAAGGAGGAGGACGCCCCGGGTCGCTCCATGCGCCTCGGTGTCCAGGAGCTTCCATGGCGTCGTGAGAAGGATGGGGGAGCGGGGTACTCGAGGCGCGGCGTGTATCCGCCCTCGATGTACTCGAGGACGGCCTCCAACGTACGGCCGGCCACACCCCACCACCAGAAACGGCCCTCGGAGTTGAGCCTGCCGGAGGGCACGACGCCGTTGGTGGCCTCGAGCTGCTCGGCGTGACGGCGGCGGAAGTAGGGCTCCCAGAGCGGGCTGTCGGGGACGTACCGTGGCCCCTCCCTCGCCGCCCGTGGCAGGGACACGCGGATCCATGCGATTTCCGCACGCCGCGCCTCCTCGGTGAGTGGTGGTGGCACCGGCATGCCGCCGGCGCTGATCCTCCAAGCCCCGGGCACCCGCATGTCCGGCGGGACCGGGTACTCAGCCTCGAAAAGGAGGCGAGCCTGGTCCTCGTGAAGATGGCAGCGCCCGAAGCCATTCGCCGCCGCGCCGTCGCCTGGAAAGCGCTCAGCCATTCTTCTCAACTGGATACGACGAGAAGAGGAAGGGGGAGAAATGGGCGCGTCGGCGTGGAGTATCTGTGCGTGTCTCCGGCGCGCTGGCGGTCGGCTTATATAGGCGGAGGCGCCGCGTTGTAGGCTTGGCCGGCGCGTTACGCGTGGCTTGATGGTGTGGCGGCCGAGGGGACGCGCGTCGCCCGACCTTCACTACGCCGCCCGTGAGGCATCAATGGAGGCTGACCGGCGCGGCAGCGCATGCAGCTTTGGCATTGATTCGTCGCGGGAAACGAGGCGATGAGGACGAAGAAGCAGCGAGAAGAGAGTCGAGTTGCTGACGCGGCTGGCCCGCGGCTCTTCGCGCCAAAAACGATTCGCCCGGCGCCCCCGAGCAACCCCCAGCGCGCCGGGTTCGGGTTGGGTCCGCCGACGCCAATTTCGGCCCAAGCCGGCGAAAACTAGGCCCTTGGGGCACGACTGGGCCGATTTTTTAGCGCCGGCGGCCGAAAATTCGCCTGGGGGCGGCTGGAGATGCTCTAAACGATCATAGTGCTAAGCTAAACGATCATGATACTGGAAGATGACGTCATGGCGGTTTACAAGATTTATGCGAAGGTGCTGAAAGAAGAATTTTTCTCAAGTGTTTAAGATTGACATGAACCAGTTCAAATCAATCTAGGGCCTAATGTTGGGGATATTACTACTGGGTATAAACCGGCCAGGAGAGGCCAGGGTTATCCCCATAATGAGTTATTTATATGTGAGGCCCATGAAGACAAGGATTGTGGCGCTTTATGAAGGCCCAAGGCCCAGAGGCGGGTTATGGCCTGTAGACATAAACCGCCATATCATATGTAACTTGTGTTGTAAGATAAGCAAGATAGAAACTGAGCCGGACACGTTTATGAGCCGGCCTCGGGATTCTGTAAACCGCCGAGCATCAATCTGTGTATATAAAGGGATGACCCGATGGCGATTTAGGGACAGGAAACAACAACTCGAGAGCCAGGCACAGCGGATTCGCTCCCTGGTCATCGAAACCCTAGCAATTCCACAACAACTGGATTAGGCCTTTAACTTCACCACAATGGGCCGAACCAGTATAAACTCTCTGCGTCCTTTGTCCGCTTTAACCCCTTTAAGCTAACCCGTTGCGATGGCTCCACGACTAACTCCTTTCGCTAGGACATCTGCCTTGACAAAACCACGACAGATAGGCTTCCCTGTTTGTGCCCCTTTCGTGCTGGATGTGTGTGCTAATTCTTCGTCCTCTGATGCCTCTGTCACTTCAGAGACTTCGGAATCAGTGGACTGCATGCTATGCTTTTTCTCCACTTCTTCTTTGTCAGCTATTCCATTTGATTCTAGCATCGTGTCCCCTATAGTTTCTGCCCCTTCGGTGCCAAATATTTGTGCTAATTCCTCATCCTGAGCTGGCTGTATTTGTTCACTTGTTTCGTTGAAGCTTAATACCTGAAAGCAACATTACAAGATATAATATAGTTAGAATTAGAACTATTTGGGACATAGTTGAAAAAATATATATGCCTATGTCACCTCGGATTCAGTGAACCGCGAGCTCTTCTTTTTCTGCACTTCATCTTTGTTGGCTATTCCATTTGATTCAGCCAGCTTGTCCCCTATAGTTTCTCCCCCTTCGGTGTCGAATCTTTGTGCTAATTCATTGTCTTGAGTTGGCTGCATTTGTTCACTTGTTTCCTTGAAGGTTAATTCCTGAGAGGAACATTACAAAGAATAATTTGTATGGAGAATATAAAATAATTATAATTAGAACTATTTGGGATAGTTGAAAAGAAAGCATGCCTTTGTCACTTCGCAATCAGTATCATGTGTCCTATTTTTTTCTACTCCATCTATGTCATCTATTTCATTTGATTCTTCCTCGCTTACTAACTGAAACACACAATAATAAAATATTATACAGTACTTATAAAACAGAAAATATTATTAAGGTGAGTAAAGAATTATAGGCATGATATTATTATACTACAAATTACATATTGTTCTGTCCCACCAGAATAAAAATAATAATGACATGTGAAAATAAAAAACGTCTTTGTCAACTTAGAGTATCACCTCATCAATCTCCATATTTTCTGTATCATCCTTGATGGGTTGTTCTTTTATTGCCTTTGTTCACTCGGTGTTCATATCCTATCTTTGATTATGATGCCTTCAATTTGAATATTTTGTGTATGCTCGTCCACTAGTGTAGAACCGGGCTACAGCACCGGTTCGTAAGGGCCTTTAGTGCCGGTTCTGCAACCGGCACTAAAGGGTGGGGACTAAAGGTCCCTCCCTTTAGTACCAGTTATGCACGAACCGCCGCTAAAGGGCCACCACGTGGCACGAGCCAGCGCCGGGGACGGGGAGACCTTTAGTACCAGTTGGTAACACCAACCGGTACTAAAAGGTTAGGGGGGTTTTGGGTTCAGGGTTTCTTTTTCCTTTAATTTTGTGTTTTCCATTTAATTCTTTTTCATTTGCTGGTATTTTACGATACTACATATTGTACATGTTATGCATATATCTATATATATATATAGAATTTCTCGTAGAACCGATCATATATATATATATATATCATCAAATGTCTCGCACCACCATATTCACACATACACATGTACGTATATATATACAATCTCTCCTACATGGAGGCATTACTGCGGTAGCGGGTAATGGAATTCTCCTCTAGGATCTATGACCTGGTCGAGCAAAAATCCCTCTATTTCCTCTGCAATTGCTCGTACGCGATCCATTGGTAGGAGCTTCTGCCGCACCTCAGTGAACTGTTAAGAAGGAGATCAATATGCATGTATTAGTTGTGTGGCTAGATATCGATAATGATGCAAAAATTGTGTATAGTGTTCTGGCAAACGTACCCATATCTTTCTATCAGATGTGCTCCTTTCGAACGTCATCATGTGAATGTTCTCGCAAACGTAGTATGCACATAATTCATTCCCCAGCTCATGCTTCATGGCCTGTACGAGAATAGAGTTCAATTAGATAATAATTAATCAAGCATGATAATTAATGTTATTGAAACTAGAATTAAAGAGATTGCATGGTAGCTAGCTAGCTAGTACTACTTAATTAATGACCGTGGGTCGATACCAATACAGATTTTCTCTGAACTGGCCTGGAACGTCTTTGATGAACTTTTGCCAAGCCATGCCGGCCTGCCGGCAAAGAAAATGAATAAAGGAGTTATTAATTAGTTGATATCAGGACATATATATAATGATTGAAATTACCTGTTGACTATCCCCTTCACGATTGAGTACTCTTTAGGTTTTTTAAGCAGTGAGTCCAGTACTTCAACTTTCCTTCTTTAACTTTAATGTCTACCAAGATCCAGTGGTACCTGCATGCGCACGTTTTCATGTATAAATTAAGTGGGCATGTGCATAACACTCACCAACTAACCCTAAACCCTATACGCTTATTAACATCTAGCTAGAAACAAAAACAAAATTTGTAGTACAAGACAGTGTGACTCACTGGAAGTTGTTAGGAAGTAGTATATCTGCATTGGTAATGAGGCGCTTCAAGAACTCTAGCATGTTATTCTCTACTTCTTGTTTATAATGTTCATATGACCATGTCTCTTCATTAATGGTATTTGGGTCAATGAACCCAATGCCATAGCGTCCAGCTTTTCTCAATTCGGACATCTTCATCCTATATAATACCATAGAAAAAAATATATAGTGAGGATAATTACAGGTAATGATCAACGAGAGCACTACAGCTAGCTTGAGACTTAAATTATAGAAAGAAATCACTTACAAACAATAGCAACGGACGATAGATTTGTCGAGTGCGTCATATTTGAATAACTGAAACAATTCTTTATACTCAATAGACAGAGCTAGCTTATGGAAGTAATCATCTTCCTTGACTTTCACCATGAGGGACTGTAGATTGTGGGTCTTGCAAATTTTCATGTGCCATTGATGCAATTCATACATTCTCGTTGGGAGGTTCTTGACCTCCTCGGGCTCAACCAAAGGTTCACCACGGACATATTTCCGTTTTATTTCCTCCTCTCTAAGCGGAGACATGGGCTCGATCTCGAGGAGTTGTCCAACAGTCATACCGAGCATTTCATCCTGCATTATATGCTCCTCGGTTATTACCAGATTGCCTAGCTGGGGAACGTTAACGGGGGGATCGATTGCGTCGCCTGTTCTCCCAGCTGGGGAACGGTTTTCTCGCATTTTTTGCCAGCTGCTTGGCTCGAGCTCGAGCTCGACTCCTTCTGTACTCGTGCTTGATGTGCCTTCCTGATTTGGCGCTCATAGTCTGAGTCAACAGGCTTGGGAGCTGGTGGTCTAGCCATACGTATAAAGTGGTCAATCTTTTTCTCAAGCACTTTCTCCCTTGGCAGCGGTGCCGGTTTCGGTCCAAAATGGGCGTCCACTTGGGCCTTCACTATGGTTGCGTTTTGCTCCTCGGTCATGTCGTAAGGCCTCTGAGGAAGAGGAGCGAGGCTTGGACCATATTTATATCGCTTGGCTCCGCCTGTACCTCCTGTACTACCTCGACTCGTAGCGCTACATGCCACAGCAGCGGCGGCTCTCTTCCCCGATTGCTGAGGCGGCGGAGACGGCTGACGTGACTGAGTTGGAGCATTAGGAGTGGCCTGACGCTGTGCCGGACTTGAAGCAGGAGGAGTGGCCTCACACGGTGTCGGACTTGAAGGAGGAGGAGTGGCCTCACGCTATGCTGTACTTGAAGCAGGAGGAGTGGCCTGCTGCTGTGCCGCACTTGGAGGAGGAGGAGTGGCCTCACATCAAGGAGGAGTCGGATGACGACGCAGTGTCGGTGGCCTTCAAAAGATGATGCAAACCTTTCTCCATAGGATGATATGATGTATGGCCTCTCCTAGTGTGTGCTCCTCGTGCTGTCCAAGAATGTCAAGCTCTAGCCTCGAATATTGGTCCACCACCTCATCAACCACGACACAAGCATAGCCGGCTGGAATCGGGTTGCAATGGAAGGTTGCTTCGGGGGGATTTGTATAAGCAACGACGTCCTCCACCTTCATGGATATGTTCTTTATTTTGAAGTGTAGCTCATAGTTAGTGTTCTCCATGATGTCATCCACAGGGTATCTATCCAGCAGTGTGTCCCCCGGGACGGAACCAATCCTGCTTCTCGGCATGGATGGGACGGTGCTATCCAATGCTGGATCATCCGCTAGCTGCTGCCGCTGCTGAGACCCCCTTTCCTGTCTAATTGAGTCGATCTGCTGCTGCTACCGCTGGAATTTGAGTGCCAAGTCTGCGTGCGCTAATTCTAGGCCTTGAAGGCGTTCTGCTTCCTACTTCCTCTGCTCCTCCTCCATCTTCCTCTTCTTATCCTCCTCCATCTTCCTTCTTGCACGGGTCATGTAGTCGTCGTTCCATTCTGAAAAGCCCTCATACCAGAATAACGCCCTTGCCTTGTGTTCTTCCCGGGTGTTCAGGATTTCCCAGGGCGCGCGTAAGCTCGTCGTTCTCTCTGTTGGGCATGAACACCCCCGTTCGAGCATCTTCTATTGCTTGAAGTAACTTATCTTCGGCTCTTAGACTTGCCTTCTTGGAAACTAGGCCTGTATTCGGGTCCAACGCCCCCCATGCGCATAAAACCAAGTTCTGCACCTCGGGGCCCAGCTTCTAGTAACTGGAGTGACCCCTGCATCCAGCATCTCTTCCTCAGACTTATCCCACTTAGGCATTGCCACCGTGTTGCCACCTGGCCCCAGCCTATGGAACTGCATCTTTTTTGCGGCATTGGCCTTGTTTTTTCTCGACTGTTCCTTAGCTAATTCCAATTCCTTGAATTTCACGAAAGCGGGCCAGTGTTCTCTTTGCTTCTCCAGTGTTCCCTTGAATTCTGGAGTCTTCTTTTCTCCTTCGACGTAGTCGGCCCATACAGTTTTCTTGTGGGTGTTGAATGCAATTACCATCTTCCTAAGAGCAGCGTCCTTGACTTTCTGCACATCTGCATCAGGGAAATGATCTGGTAGGGTGAAATGTTCCATGAGAGATTCCCAAAGCATTTTTTTGCTCTGTCGTCGACCCAAGTAACATCTGGACATTTATTTTTTGGCTCTTTCCATTCTTGAATGGAGATCGGGAGTTGGTCCTTCACAAGAACTCCGCACTGATGAATGAACTTATTCGCAATGTTCTTAGGCATGAGGGGTTCGCCATTAGCTTTGATGGAATCGATGTTGTACTTTACACCCTCCTTCAACTTTTTTCCCAGGCCTCGCTTTGTCCTGCTGTCTGTAGAAGCAGATTTGCTTGATCCGGAGGGCTGAAAGAAGAAAGATCGATTCGTTAATATATATTCAAATAAAAAAACATGTGATGATCACCAGATGCCTGCTTATATAAATATACCTCACCAGTCTTTGTTATTTCGAGATCAACATTGTCTGCATCATCATAATCATAATCATAGTTCATGACTTCATCCATTCGGTCGTCGAGATCAAATATCTTATCATCACCCTCCCTGGTATTGTTCAGATATTGGGAGCCGTCATCTGCTTCATTCAGATCATCTGGCCTGCGAGGGCTGCGTATGATCTCGAAAAGGGCCTCTTCTCCCTCTCTGACGGTATTGTCCGCCATAGCTTTTATTTAACTAATCCAAAAGAAATATAAAACAATTTAGTATTCAAATTACAATGCATGGATGCAATCAATAAGGAAAAAATAAATCATAGTACATAATATGCATTGTCTCGAATAATATATAATCTCAAATACATCATCTCGAATAATATATAATCTCGAATACATCGTCTCTAATAATATATATAATCTCTAATACATCGTCTCGAATATTATATATCGAATACATAACTAGCTAGGTAGCTAATAATGATCGAATACTACAGAAGAATCTAGGCCACTCGCGGTTCCTAAGACGCGGGCGGTGGACACCCAAAGAGAAGGAACCATCACAGGATCATATCTCCGGTCATCTGCCCAAAGAACCTGCCAGGTATTGGAGAACCTGACGTCCATAGCAGCCATGTAGCGACGGACGTGCTCGCACTACAAAAAAAAGACACATCCGTGACATTTTGGACCGAACGAAATTTTTTTCTTTCATACATATGACACTTCTATGACAATAATTGTGACAAAACCCGGTATCATCATAGATGTGTTGGGCTCCTACTTCTATGACAAAAGATCATGATAGAAAATGGGCTTTTCGTCCTGGGCGGGCTAGAGACGCAGCTGCATGACATTCTTTGGGCCGTCCATGACGGAAAAAACCATGGTAGAAGCGAGGGGGAGGAAAATTTCAGGGAGTTCCCCGTTACGGTGGGAGGTCGGGGGCTGAGCGATGCGCGTTTCTCTCGTACATGTACAAGCGTGTGTGCAAGGCGTGTTGGCTCTAACTGAACCCGAGTGAGGCGTTGGGCTCTAACTGAACCCGAGCGATTACACTGCAGGCTACGCGTTACTGAACCCGAGCGATCGATCGATGGCTGTTAACTGAACCCGGTCGAGTGATTCCTTCACTACTGCTGCTAACTGAAGCCGATCGATGGGATGAACAGTGAGCGTTGCAGGGGGTTTGGATGAACAGTGAGCGGTGGCGTTGCCTCTGGATGAACAGGACACCCCGTGGTGTGGTGGAGGGCTGGATGAACAGTAGACGGTGGAGGGGTGCCCGTGGAGGGGTGGATGAACAGGACCCCGTGGTGTGGAGGGCTGGATGAACAGTAGATGGTGGAGGGGTGGTGAACAGGACCCCGTGGTGTGGAGGGCTGGATGAACAGTAGACGGTGGAGGGGTGCCCGTGGAGGGGTGGTTGAACAGGACCCCGTGGTGTGGAGGGCTGGATGAACAGTAGATAGTGGAGGGGTAGTTGAACAGTAGCCGGTGGAGTAGCGCGCGGTGGAGGCTGGATGAACAGGAGCCCGTGGAGGCTGGATGAACAGGAGCCCGTGGAGGCTAGAGGATGTCGACGGTGGAGATGAACAGTATCCCGTGGAGTCCCGTTTTGCGGTACACCACACCCCTCCCGATGAACAGGACCCCCGTTTCGACTGTAGCGCTCCAACACAAGTCCTTTCCTCCGTTTTGCGGTACGCCACACCCCTCCCGATCAACATGACCCCCGTTTCAACCGTAGGAGGTACGTTTCCTCTGTTTTGCAGTACGCCACACCCCTCCCGATGAACAGGATCCCGTTTCGAACATGGCCGGTCGAACACAAGGCTGTTTCCTCCGTTCTGCGGTACGCCAGGCCTCGTTTCCATCGCCTGTTCCATCCAAGCCCCCCCGATGAACACGACCACGCATTCCGTTGCCTCCCCATGAACACGACGACGATGTTGTTTCTCCGTTCTGACCCAGCCATGTACATGAGCCCTCGCCATACGTATGCGCGAGTAGGCGTTCGAGACCCCGCCCGTACGTCAGGACCAGATTTTCGGGATATTAATTTCCCAGAAAATGGCCCTTGTGCTCACCAGCCCCAGGATTACTGTTAGCTGATGAGACACCAACTTGATACAGAAACTCCAAGCAAAGTACAAGATATGTAGTACAAGACCATTCTGGTCTATGAATACAACAAATGGTTACTAGTGGCTGATGGCGGAAGCGGTTTGCGGATCATCATCCTCTATGGGACTCCATTTCCCACAGGAACAGCTGACCTAGATAACTCCTATCTTCGCGAGACTGCTCTCATCACTGCCTAGGTTCCGGGATTATCGTCCCAGTGCTCCTCTCCACGCGGGAAATCTGGCCAAGACAATAGCCAAGGACAAGCCAGTGAGTACTTTTGAATGTACTCGCAAACATTAAGAACCCAGGTATAATATAACAATTGAAACTCATGCTCTGAATTATTCCACAATCACACGTCAGTCACGAAAAATCCATGATGCACACAAGCAGGTTATTTGTGTCAAATATGAATATGCAATCAGAGAGAAAAATAATAATGCACCGATCGGGTGTCTGAAGTGACGCCTCGAAAGGATAATGATATAAAGCATACCTCGGTTGGACGTCTGAGCGACACCGCATAAACGGCTTATAACGTAATTTAAATAACAAGCATGCCATAGTCGGGCGTCTCAGTGACACCACATAAAGGGCTTATAAAGTAATTTAAATAATGAGCATGCCACAGTCAGGCGTCTCGGCGACACCTCATAAAGGGCTTATAAAGTAATTTAAATAATAAGCATGCCACAGTCAGGTGTCTCGGCGACATCTCATAAAGGGCTTATATGAGAGTAATCACAGTGAATATCCAGGAGGTAGAACCGTCCCAAGTATACTCAATAATTCAAATAATTTAAACGGTCAGTCCATAATAATAGTAATCATAATCATCATGTGCCACAAGTCATGATCCATGTTTTGGTTTAGCAAACTTTCCTCCGAAGACCGACACTATGACCGACACTTGACCCATCCCAGACTGTAGTCCCTAACCATGGACACGGCTATTCGAATAGATATAACCTCTGCATAGGGTGTACTCTTTACCCACGAGTAACGGGTTTCTTTAGTCCATCAGGACTAATTCCGTCTACGGACTTTTACTTGAAAACACACCTGACTCGCACACACCAGCTTAACTCCACCGGTGTCTGGAATCACCCATGACACCTGTTAAGCGAAACTCTAAGAGGGGAGGCTACAACCTCGACTAGCATGGGATCACAAAATTTATACCGCGCACAAACTAGGGGAGCTACCCCTTCGGCTACAACCGAAACACCCATGCCCCCGGACCAGGTGGCATGCCTACCGGCTGCAGTCGGTATCTTCCACCATGGCCTCTCTGTACGGTGTGTGCTAGAAAGGGGTTGACAACTTACTGAACGGTACCCTTCCTGTGGCAGGGACAAGTGGTAGTACGAAACAAGTATGGGGGTTACCGGAACAAGACTCGATCTATGGTCGACTCAGGAGGTTTTAGTTTTCCATGCATGATTAGCATAACAAAAATATTTCAACCGATAGATAGAATCACCACTCCTCATACCTCATCATGCCATACCGGACACAACCGTCCCGATGAGGAACTAGAGATAAGCCCATGTCTACCCAACACAAAGACACTTCCGGCTTCCTTCCGGTAGGCATGGGAGGCATACGAGGGTGACTACTATCACAAATGTATCCAACTCCAATGGCATAGAAACATTATTATGTGCTCGTAAGTATGATCATAACATCACATAAAAATTAACGGATACTCCGAGTCAAGGTGGTGTTGTAACCGTATCGGATAACACACACAATATTATGCCAGGGTTCAGAATGCTTGCCTTCACGCTGTGGAGAGGCAGGGTGCATTCCAAAACTTTTGAAAGTTTCTTCCTTCTCTCTCCAAAATTCCTATTTTGAAAAAAATCAAATCAACACATAGTTTCAAAACAGTACAAAAAAAGTTGTTTGGAAAATTTTCAAATCAATACGAAAATAAAGTAGACCAAATTTGAGGAACAACAGAAAAAGAATCAAGTTATTTAGACTTATATTTAAAACGTTATAGCCAGTCAAAGTTTAGTCAAATTTCTGTTTTAAATAAAACTAGAAAAAAAGGAAATGTTTCGATGGGCTTACGCTTTCCTCTCAGCGAAGGCGTATTTGGAGGAATACGCCTCCACTTAAAACACGCTTCGGCGGGGCTGGGTCACTGACAGTGGGTCCCTTGGGCCCACTGGTCAGGTTTGACCAGTCGCCTGTGCCTCCTTCCTCCTCTGTCCGAGCGAGGCGGGGCTCCGGCGATCGCCGCCGACGAATGGCGGCTCCCCACGGGGATCCAAGGGCAGGGATGGATCCGCTGGTCCGGGGCGGTCCTCCCGGTGGTCGACAAGCTGGCGGGGACGAAGGGAGTCGCCGACGGCGAGCTCCGCGGCGGGGGTGGCTTCGGGTGGATTTGGGGGAACGAGTTACGGTGGTTCTTGACTGCGTTTGAGAGGCGGGGTAGCTCCGCACAGTCGAGGGGAGTAGAATGGAAGCATAGGATGGACGGGGTGGTCCTGCCTGCGACGAATTGAACCGGAGCGAGGTGGCGGCCGAACTGGCCGGAGATGAGGAAGACGGCCTCCCTCCGTCGTTGGCCGGCTATGGGAGTGCTAGGGGCATGGTACGGGGTTGCCTGAGGGTCTGGATGACTCGGGGCTCCTTTATATAGGCGTTCGAGGTCGGTTCTTCGGCGGTCATGGATAGGATCACCGGCGAACTGCCATTCTGTAGTTGGGAGTGCGTGGCAGCGACGGGCGCTAGTAGACGAGCTCCTGGATAAGCTCGGGCTGCTCCAGGGGCAGCTGGCGCGCGGCTGTGGCTCAGGCGGCGCCGTCCATGGCAGAGCCCTGCTGTGGCCAGCCGCTAGCCGCCATGGCCGACCTGACGTCGGCGCTGTGGGGCTCCAGGGGTGACTCTGCGGCGAGGGAGGAGCCGGGGTGCATTGGCTGGGTGCGGAAAGGGCCAGAACGGGCGCGGGGGAGGCGGCAGTGGGACGCGGCGACCCGGGCGCACGCACATGCAAAACACGCGCTCTGGCCGCGCCCAGGGCACGCACGGTGACTGCTCGACGAAATGCCCTGGTGAGATAGGAGGCTTGTATGCAAACAAAAAAATAACAGGGCTAGGTTAGGGTTAGCTAGGAGCTTAGTGGACATGCTGGTTTGGCAAAGTAAGCAGGTTAACAATGCAAACTAGTGTTCATGCCAATTCTGATCATGCACTCAAGGTGTTTGACAGAATGCCAAGGGCATCTAGGCAACTCTTGGGGTGGCCAAACTCTCCAGATTGGGGTCTCTTTAGATGTAGGTGATGATGGCAAGGTTAGTTTGACAAAAATAAAAACTTGTTAGTGCAAGTTTGTGAGAAAACTGATTCTGGACAGAAGGTAAATGGAATCATTGCATGCACTAAACATAGCCCAATGGGTCCACTCTCCTAGACTTAAGGGTTTGGTAGGGTGTGCTATAAGTTTGAAAAAGAATCAAGAGTAAAAGGGCAAGTTACAATATGGTTGCAGTACAATTCACTATGCTGGACCACAATGAAGATTAGGATGATTCACTCAAATTTTTCAAAGAACATCCAGGGGTTTTTGCATAAAGTTGAATAATATAAACCTACTAACATCCCCTAATTTTGGTGGAGGCTAGAAAGAAATATTTAAATAGGTTGTAGTGCAATTATACACACTAGACCAGTTTTGAAAACTTGAGGTAGGGCTCAAAAACTCCAATGAATCAAAGATGTTTTTGCATGAAAGTGATTTTAAAATATCACATGACATCCCCAAAATTTTTGTTGGAATTTTAAATAAATTTATCAAAGAGTTGTAGTTCAAATGGGACCCTAAAAACCAAAGGAAACCATTTTAAAGAAATAAAGATCAGGAAACTTAATTATATAATCAATCCCACTGGTAAAAGAAATGTCTTCTTGAGAGGGTATAAAAGTCCAACAATATACTTGGAAAGTTTTCACTTGGGGTAAAAACTCCACAATAACCAAGAAAGGAATGGTTCTGAGATCAAAAGAAAATCCAGAAAATAAAAGTTTAATTTCCTGGCAAAATTTTAATTGATGAAACAAGGTCAAAATTTTGGGGTGTCACAACACTACACCCCTTAAGAAAAATCCCGTCCTCGAGATTTGCTAAAAGCTGTTTTGAAAAGAATTACTCCTACCATCTCAAAATAAAAAATCACAAAATAACCGTCTTATTCATTCAATAAAATATGGCTACAGTGAGTGGGCAATAAGTGGCGTAAAACTACAGTGTGGAAGACTGGCGCTGCGTAGAAAATCCATGGTTGGGGAAAACGAGACATCTCTACTTTTGGTTACAAAAAATTTAGAATTAAACTCTAAATTTTCTAAAATACGTTGGTCGTACCCGAGAGCACAGTGCTCCCTCTGGCTGACAGGTGGACCCGGTGCCCACTGTCAGTCTCTCCTTCTTCCTCTGGCTCTTTCTTCTCCCTCTCTCCCGTGCGCTTTCCCACGCGTTCTCCACCAGCGGCGTCTAGCGCGTAGATCATCTAGGCCGTACCGCGGTAGTGCACAGCCTGCTAGCTGCCGGTGTAGCGTGCACTCACCTCGCGGGCCAGTGCGCTATCGGCACTGCTCGCGGATTCGCCTCCAAACACCGGCGATTGAGCGACGAGCGACGCTGGTGGACTTTGCCCACCGTACACCGATCTCGAGCTATAAAATGACCGCGGTGCTCCTCTCTTCTTCCTCCCACCTGGCTTCACTTCTCCTTCTCCTTCCTTCTCTTCCATTTCCGTCTGCAGAAGCTCGAGACGAGGCTCTAATGGCGGGGGCGGTGCCGGACTGGTACATGATCCTGGTGTGCGGAGGGCTGGCGGCATTGCTGGGGTTCTTCGTGCTCCTGTGCGCGATGATCCTCGATGATCGTCGTGATGCTGCCGCTCGAGTGTTGGCTCTCCGCGGTGGCGGCGATCACGTGGATTAGGTGCGGTGTCAGGTGCTAATTGCTGTCAGTGTTGGGGACAACTTGTACCCGAATAACCACTCACAAAATCTCTCCTTTAGAGACTGTAGGGTGATGTGTGACACCCCAAATTTTTGACCTTGTTTTATTAATTAAAAATTTTGCCAGGAAATTAAAACTTTTATTTTCTGGGCTCCCTTTTTATTTTTGAACCTTTTCCTCCCTTGATTTATGGAGTTTTTCCCCAAAGTGAAAACTTTTCAAATATGTTTTTGGACTTGTTTAACCTCTCAAGAAAAACTTTTCTTTTATTAGTAGAACTAATTACATAATTAATTTGCTTGATCTTTATTTTCTTGAAAAATGGTTTTTCCAAGGTTACATGGCCATATTTGAACTACAACCATTTGATAAATTCACTTAAAGTTCCAACCAAAATTTGGAGATGTCATGTGATGTTTTTAAATCACTTTTATGCAAAAATATCTTTTATTCTTGTAATATTTTGAGCTCTGCATCAATTTTTCTTCTCTGGTCCAGAGTGCAATTTTGCACTAGAACCCATTTAGATATTTCTGTCTAGCCTCCACCAAAATTATGGGATGTTGATAGTAACATATGATTCAACATTATGCAAAAACCTAGTGCTGTTCTTTGAAAATTTTGAGTGAATCAACCTCTTTTCCATTCTGGTCCAGCCTTGTGATTTCTACTGCAACCCTATTTATTTTTGCTCCAGTAACCTTGTGCCTTCTCCTACTTGTAGACAGCCCTACCAAACCCCTAAGTCCAGGAGCATGCACCCATTTGAATATTTTTGGTTCATGAAATACTGCCATTTATCTCCTGTCCAGAACTGGAGTTTTGCAAAACTTGCACTAACAAGTTTGTGCTTTTCACAAACTAACCTCACCACTTTCTTATGCATCCAATGAGACCACCATCTGGAGATTTTGGCCCCTCCAAGAAATGCCTAGGTGCCTGTGGCATTTTGTCAAACACCTTAAGTGCATGAACAGCTTTGACATGAATTTCGTCATTGCACTCTGAACTTGCACCTCTGATCAAACTAACATGTCCACTAGACTCCCAGTTACTCCTAACCTAGGTCTGCTAAGTGCTAGCCTCACCCAAGCCCGGTGGCATGCATTGGCATTTCGTCGAGCACGTTCCGTGCGTGCTCTGGGCGCGAGCAGAGCACGCGTTTTGCACGTGCCGCGCCCGAGCCAACGCATCGCACCCCTGGTTTTACCCACTGCAGAGCCGCGCCACGCACTCCCCTTCTCACCGCATCACGCCAAGCCGCCCCTCGCCACGTCCCCGGCAAGCCAGGAGCTAGCCGCCACGGCCGCCCGACAGCCCCTGCTCATGTCGGCGCCGCCCGAGCCTCTCCCGCTCGCCACCTGCCCCCCGGAACAGCGCGAGCTCATCCACAAGCGTGTCCACTAGCGCTCGTCGCCGCCATGACGCCCTAGCTACAGAATGGCGGTCGCCGGCGACCTTATCCGCGGCCACCGTCGGAACCGACCCCGATCGCCTATTTAAGGAGCCCCGAGCTCGTCTCCGCACGCAGGCAGTCCCAAGCCATCTCCCTAGGACCCCCATTGGCAGCCAATCCACCCGGGGAGGTCTCCTTCCCCATCTCTGGCAACCACGGCCGCCACCACTGCCTCGTTCATTCCGGCACCACCAGGGCCTCCCCCTTTCCGTTCTCTTCACCATGAACTCCCTCTTCCTCCCGTGAACCATTCCCCCTACTCGATTTTGATCGGGACTCACCGCGGGAGAAAAATCACTTTGCCCGACGGCCACCGTCCGCCGCGAAGCTCGCCGCCGGCAGCTCCGTCCACCCCCGAGACCGTAACGACTACCGGAGTGACCGTCTCGATCCCCTGAGCCCGCGGGTGACCTCTGTTTCCCGAACGATGCCGCCGTTCGCCGGCGAGCATCGCCGGAGTCCCGCCTCCTCTCAGGGCAGAGGAAGAGGAGGGAGGTCGACTAGTCAAACCTGACCAGTGGGTCCCCCGGGCCCACTGTCAGTGACTCACGCGCCGCCCACGCTGGATAAGTGGAGGCGTAAAGGCTCAAGTACGACTCCTTTGTGTGAAAGCGTAATTCCATTCGAACCGTTTTCTTTTCTGGATTTTCTTTTAAAAACAGATTTTAACCAGAGCTTTGACTGTCTATAACTTTTTAAATATAACTCCAAATGAATTGATTCTTTTTCCTACATCTCTCAAATTCTGTCTAGTTTATTTTAAGATTTATTTGAAAATTTTCCAAACAACTTTTTTGTACTGTTTTTGAAATATGTGTTATTTGCATATTTTTGAAAATAGGATTTTTGAAGAGAAGAAAGCTTTCAAAAGATTTGGAGTGCACCCTGCCTTTCCACACCATGAAGGCAAGCATCTTGAACCCTAGCAAGAATATTTTTGATGTGTTGGTTGACACGTTTATAACACCACCTCATTTCGGAGAACTCGTTATTTTATGTGGTGATACGATCATTTGCATGAATGCATATTAGTGATTTTCCTTGCTGTTGGGAATGTATATACTTGTGATGGTAATCATCCTCATGTGCCTTGCATGCATGCCGGAAAGGAATCCGGGAAATCCTTTGCCTTGGGTAGGAGTGAGCTTGTCGCCGGTCCCCATCGGGACGGTTATGTCCGGTATGGCATAGTAAGGTATAATGGGTGGTGATTTCGTCGGTTGAAATATATTTGATATACATGTCATGCAGGGAACTCATAAGCCTCCTGAGTCGGCCATAGATCAAGTCTTGTTCCGGTAACCCCCATACTTGTTTCGTACTTCCACTGGTCCCTACCGTAGGTGGGGTATGGTTCAGTAAGTTGTTAACCCTTGTCTTGGCACACACCGTACAGAGAGGCCATGGTGGAAGATACCGGTTGTAGCCGGTAGGCATGCCACCTGGTCCGGGGGCATGGGTGTATCCGGTTGGGACCGAGAGGGGGGCACCCCTTAGAGCGCGCGATAGAAATTTGATCCCATGCTACGCGAGGTTGTAGCCTCCCCACTTAGAGTTTTGCTTAACAGGTGCCATGGGTGATTCCAGACACGAGTAAAAGCTGGTGTGTGCAAGTCAGGTGTGTTTCAATTAAAAGACCGTAGACGGAATTAGTCCGATGGACTAAAGGAATCCGTTACTCGTGGGTAAAGAGTACACTCTCTGCAGAGATATTAAACCTATTCGAATAGCCGTGTCCATGGTTAAGGATTACAGTCTGGGATGGGTCAAGTGTCGGTCTTAGTGTCGGTCTTCGGAGGAGAAACCACTAAACTCGAATATTGATGATGACATGTGATATATGATGGTTATGATTGTTATCATTATGGACTAACCGTTTGCATTGTTTGAAATAATGAATATCCCTGGGACGGTACCACCTCCTGGATATTCACTATGATTATAAGCCCTTTATGCGGCGTCGCTCAGACGCCCGACTGTGGCATGTTCGTTATTTCATTTTCATATAAGCCCTTTATGCGGCGTCGCTCAGACGCCCGACTGTGGCATGTTCGTTATTTCATTTTCATATAAGCCCTTTATGTGGCGTCGCTCAGACGCCCGACTGTGGCATGTTTGTTATTCCATTTTCTCATAAGCCCTTTATGTGACGTCGCTCAGACACCCGACCGAGGCATGTTTGTTATTTCATTTTCTCATAAGCCCTTTATGCGGCGTCGCTCAGATGCCCGACTGTGGCATGCTTGTTATTTTATTTACTTTATAAGCCCCTTACGTGGAGTCGCTAAGATGCCCGACTGAGGCATGCTCACTTTTACTATCCTTTCGAGACGTCGCTTCAGACATCCGATCGGTGCATTTTATTTCTATTCTGTCATTGCATATTCCGGTTCCATATAAATAACCTGCTTGCATGCATCAATATTTTATTTATGACTGGCGATGTGATCATAGAATATTTAAGTGTATGTTGATCAATTATATTATACTTGTGTTCTTAATGTTTGCGAGTACATTCAAAGTACTCACTTGCTTGTCCCTGGCTATTGTCTTGGCCAGATTGCTTGCTTGGAGAGGAGCGTGGCGATGACAGCCTCGGGACCTAAGCAACGGTGATAGCAGCCTCGCGAAGATAGGAGTTAACCTGGTCAGCTGTTCCTGTGGGAAATGGAGTCCCATAGACCGTGGTGATCCACAAACCGCTTCCGCCCTCAACCACTAGAAACCATTTGATGTACTCATAGGCCACAATGGTCTTGTACTACATATTTTGCACTTTTGCTTGGAATTTCTGTAACAAGTCGGTGCCTCATCAGCTAACAGTAATCCTGGGGCTGGTGAGCACAACGGCCCTTTTCTGGAAATTAGAGCCCGGAAAACCGGTCGCGACAAACTTGGTATCAGAGCCAGGCTGACCATTGGCTAATCCTATCTTAGCCGGGACTATAAACTTAGGCAAACGAACCCACCAAACCATAACCAAAGCCCAGCCAAGCTTCGCGTGCAAGATAGCCACACAGTGACCCAACACCTTTTGGCAATCGGTTGCCAACCTATCAACCTAACATGTCGCTAATGCGCCAGTGACCGAATCCTAAATAGTCTTTTCACAAGCGTGCGAAGGAAAACTCCGTCCCCTTTTCTATAAAAGGGCACGCTAGCCTCAACCCAACACTGCACAACCTCTACCCAAACCGAGCCACAATGCCTGGCCCCGTCGTGCACAATGAGACCACAGCAACCAACCTTGGAGGCTTTGTGACCATACTCGCAAACCTCACTCGTCGTGCCTATGCGTTAGAAGAACCCCCGGAATATGTTGTGTACCAAGGACCCATGAGCAGTGAGAGCCGACAATTCTGGGCCACTGTACACATCTACGGTAGGGGTCTAGCGCCCGAGCGTCCCTACAGGTTCACCGGAAGGACAACTTTGAGCCTCAAGCCATCCAACTAGCTGCTCGAGAGGCTATAGTTCATCTCCGGCACTTGTCGCCCAGAGTTAACTGTCGCTCGTTCCACTACCACCCCAGACATGAAGGGTATGGTAGGACACCCCAAGTTGCCAACGGAGATCACGAGACAGATCCTGCATTGTTGCATCTAGTGCGCTATGTAGGTGCACTAGAGGAACTGTTCGATCAAATCACCATTGATCTAATCGCAGCTCGTGGAGAGCTGGTTCGTCGAGCCCCGGCGAGAGAAGAGAACGAGCCCAACGCCGACAACCCAGTCGTGCTGTTTGGACACCCGATCAAGTCCCTGAGATCTGCCCCAGCCGTCGGCCAAGGTGCTTTGATGACCCCAGAAGTGCTTCGTCGCCTCTTGGGAGCACACTCCAACGGGGTTGTGGCCAACAATCCCCGAGATGGTCATCATCGCTACCCCGAGCCTGCAGCCCCTCAACCCACTCCAGCTATCCCGACAGTGAGACCCGAAGAGAAGCCTCGACATCCACAAGGCACGCCCGCTTGGATATGAACGAGGTAGACTAATTTACTCGATTAGTACCGAGCCTTAGTACGGCCACGCCCTGTATTTGTGTGTCGCCATGATTGAATGATGTTTGCTTGAGCGCCTCGATTTTTTTACCATGCTTGTGTACGTCGGTGAACGGTTGCATTTTTCTTCGAGCGTACCAAAAACCAACCCCGGCCACACAAAGTTTGTGCCATGAGTAAGCTTTTTGGTTCCAACTAACAGGGAAGATATTTTCGAAAAAACAACCCTTATCAAATCTGAAGGACGAGATTTTTCTTAAGGGGGGTAGTGTTGTGACACCCCAAATTTTTGACCTTGTTTTATTAATTAAAATTTTTGCCAGGAAATTAAAACTTTTATTTTCTGGGCTCCCTTTTTATTTTTGAACATTTTCCTCCCTTGATTTATGGAGTTTTTCCCCAAAGTGAAAACTTTCCAAATATGTTTTTGGACTTGTTTAACCTCTCAAGAAAAACTTTTCTTTTATTAGTAGAACTAATTACATAATTAATTTGCTTGATCTTTATTTTCTTGAAAAATGGTTTTTCCAAGGTTACATGGCCATATTTGAACTACAACCATTTGATAAATTCACTTAAAGTTCCAAACAAAATTTGGAGATGTCATGTGATGTTTTTAAATCACTTTTATGCAAAAATATCTTTTATTCTTGTAATATTTTGAGCTCTGCATCAATTTTTCTTCTCTGGTCCAGAGTGCAATTTTGCACTACAACCCATTTAGATATTTCTTTCTAGCCTCCACCAAAATTATGGGATGTTGATAGTAACATATGATTCAACATTATGCAAAAACCTAGTGTTGTTCTTTGAAAATTTTGAGTGAATCAACTTCTTTTCCATTCTGGTCCAGCCTTGTGATTTCTACTACAACCCTATTTGTTTTTGCTCCAGTAACCTTGTTCCTTCTCCTACTTGTAGAAAGCCCTACCAAACCCCTAAGTCCAGGAGCATGCACCCATTTGAATATTTTTGGTTCATGAAATACTACCATTTATCTCCTGTCCAGAACTGGAGTTTTGCAAAACTTGCACTAAGAAGTTTGTGCTTTTCACAAACTAACCTCACCACTTTCTTATGCATCCAATGAGACCACCATCTGGAGATTTTGGCCCCTCCAAGAAATGCCTAGGTGCCTGTGGCATTTTGTCAAACACCTTAAGTGCATGAACAGCTTTGACATGAATTTCGTCATTGCACTGTGAACTTGCACCTCTGATCAAACTAACATGTCCACTAGACTCCCAATTACTCCTAACCTAGGTCTGCTAAGTGCCAGCCTCACCCAAGCCCTGTGGCATGCATTGGCATTTCGTTGAGCACATTCCGTGCGTGCTCTGGGCGCGAGCAGAGCACGCATTTTGCACGTGCCGCGCCCGAGCCAACGCGTCGTGCCCCTGGTTTTACCCACTACAGAGCCGCGCCACGCACTCCCCTTCTCACCGCATCACGCCAAGCCGCCCCTCGCCACGTCCCCGGCAAGCCAGGAGCTAGCCGCCACGGCCGCCCGACAGCCCCTGCTCATGTCGGCGCCGCCCGAGCCTCTCCCGCTCGCCACCTGCCCCCTGGAACAGCGCGAGCTCATCCACAAGCGTGTCCACTAGCGCTCGTCGCCGCCACGACGCCCTAGCTATAGAATGGCGGTCGCCGGCGACCTTATCCGCGGCCACCGTCGGAACCGACCCCGATCGCCTATTTAAGGAGCCCCGAGCTCGTCTCCGCACGCAGGCAGTCCCAAGCCATCTTCCTAGGACCCACATTGGCAGCCAATCGACCCGGGGAGGTCTCCTTCCCCATCTCCGGCAACCACGGCCGCCGCCACTGCCTCGTTCATTCCGGCACCACCAGGGCCTCCCCCTTTCCGTTCTCTTCACCAAGAACTCCCTCTTCCTCCCGTGAACCATTCCCCCTACTCGATTTTGATCGGGACTCACCGCGGGAGAAAAATCACTTTGCCCGACGGCCACCGTCCGCCGCGAAGCTCGCCGCCGGCAGCTCCGTCCACCCCCGAGACCGTAACGACTACCGGAGTGACCGTCTCGATCCCCTGAGCCCGCGGGTGACGTCCGTTTCCTGAACGATGCCGCTGTTCGTCGGCGAGCATCGCCGGAGTCCCGCCTCCTCTCGGGGCAGAGGAAGAGGAGGGAGGTCGACTAGTCAAACCTGACCAGTGGGTCCCCCGGGCCCACTGTCAGTGACTCACGCGCCGCCCACGCTGGATAAGTGGAGGCGTAAAGGCTCAAGTACGTCTCCTCTGTGCGAAAGCGTAATTCCATTCGAACCGTTTTCTTTTCTGGATTTTCTTTTAAAAACAGATTTTGACCAGAGCTTTGACTGTCTGTAACTTTTTAAATATAACTCCTAATGAATTGATTCTTTTTCCTACATCTCTCAAATTCTGTCTAGTTTATTTTAAGATTTATTTGAAAATTTTCCAAACAACTTTTTTGTACTGTTTTTGAAATATGTGTTATTTGCATATTTTTGAAAATAGGATTTTTGAAGAGAAGAAAGCTTTCAAAAGATTTGGAGTGCACCCTGCCTTTCCACACCATGAAGGCAAGCATCTTGAACCCTAGCAAGAATATTTTTGATGTGTTGGTTGACACGTTTATAACACCACCTCATTTCGGAGAACTCGTTATTTTATGTGGTGATACGATCATTTGCATGAATGCATATTAGTGATTTTCCTTGCTGTTGGGAATGTATATACTTGTGATGGTAATCATCCTCATGTGCCTTGCATGCATGCCGGAAAGGAATCCGGGAAAGCCTCTGCCTTGGGTAGGAGTGAGCTTGTCGCCGGTCCCCGTCGGGACGGTTATGTCCGGTATGGCATAGTAAGGTATAATGGGTGGTGATTTCGTCGGTCGAAATATATTTGATATACATGTCATGCAGGGAACTCATAAGCCTCCTGAGTCGGCCATAGATCAAGTCTTGTTCCGGTAACCCCCATACTTGTTTCGTACTGCCACTGGTCCCTACCATAGGTGGGGTATGGTTCAGTAAGTAGTTAACCCTTGTCTTGGCACACACCGTACAGAGAGGCCATGGTGGAAGATACCGGTTGTAGCCGGTAGGCATGCCACCTGGTCCGGGGGCATGGGTGTATCCGGTTGGGACCGAGAGGGGGGCACCCCTTAGAGCGCGCGATAGAAATTTGATCCCATGCTACGCGAGGTTGTAGCCTCCCCACTTAGAGTTTTGCTTAATAGGTGTCATGGGTGATTCCAGACACGAGTAAAAGCTGGTGTGTGCAAGTCAGGTGTGTTTCAGTTAAAAGACCGTAGACGGAATTAGTCCGATGGACTAAAGGAATCCGTTACTCGTGGGTAAAGAGTACACTCTCTGCAGAGATATTAAACCTATTCGAATAGCCGTGTCCATGGTTAAGGATTACAGTCTGGGATGGGTCAAGTGTCGGTCTTAGTGTCGGTCTTCGGAGGAGAAACCACTAAAGTCGAATATTGATGATGACATGTGATATATGATGGTTATGATTGTTATCATTATGGACTAACCGTTTGCATTGTTTGAAATAATGAATATCCCTGGGACGGTACCACCTCCTGGATATTCACTATGATTATAAGCCCTTTATGCGGCGTCGCTCAGACGCCTGACTGTGGCATGTTCGTTATTTCATTTTCATATAAGCCCTTTATACGGCGTCGCTCAGACGCCCGACTGTGGCATTTTCGTTATTTCATTTTCATATAAGCCCTTTATGTGGCGTCGCTCAGACGCCCGACTGTGGCATGTTTGTTATTCCATTTTCTCATAAGCCCTTTATGTGACGTCGCTCAGACACCTGACTGAGGCATGTTTGTTATTTCATTTTCTCATAAGCCCTTTATGCGGCGTCGCTCAGACGCCCGACTATGGCATGCTTGTTATTTTATTTATTTTATAAGCCCCTTACGTGGAGTCGCTAAGACGCCCGACTGAGGCATGCTCACTTTTACTATCCTTTCGAGACGTCGCTTCAGACATCCGATCGGTGCATTTTATTTCTATTCTGTCATTGCATATTCCGTTTGCATATAAATAACCTGCTTGCATGCATCAAGATTTTATTTATGACTGGCGATGTGATCATAGAATATTTCAGTGTATGTTGATCAATTATATTATACCTGTGTTCTTAATGTTTGCGAGTACATTCAAAGTACTCACTGGCTTGTCCCTGGCTATTGTCTTGGCCAGATTGCTTGCTTGGAGAGGAGCGTGGCGATGACAGCCTCGGGACCTAAGCAACGGTGATAGCAGCCTCGCGAAGATATGAGTTAACCTGGTCAGCTATTCCTGTGGGAAATGGAGTCCCATAGACCGTGGTGATCCACAAACCGCTTCCGCCCTCAACCACTAGAAACCATTTGATGTACTCATAGGCCACAATGGTCTTGTACTACATATTTTGCACTTTTTCTTGGAATTTCTGTAACAAGTCGGTGCCTCATCAGCTAACAGTAATCCTGGGGCTGGTGAGCACAACGGCCCTTTTCTGGAAATTAGAGCCCGAAAAACCGGTCGCGACAAACTTGGTATCAGAGCCAGGCTGACCATTGGCTAATCCTATCTTAGCCGGGTCTATAAACTTAGGCAAACCAACCCACCAAACCATAACCAAACCCCAGCCAAGCTTCTCGTGCAAGATAGCCACACAGTGACCCAACACCTTTTGGCAATCGGTTGCCAACCTATCAACCTAACCTGTCGCTCATGCGCCAGTGACCGAATCCTAAATAGTCTTTTCACAAGCGTGCGAAGGAAGACTCCGTCCCCTTTTCTATAAAAGGGCACGCTAGCCTCAACCCAACACTGCACAACCTCTACCCAAACCGAGCCACAATGCCTGGCCCCGTCGTGCACAATGAGACCACAGCAACCAACCTTGGAGGCTTTGTGACCATACTCGCAAACCTCACCCGTCGTGCCTATGCGTTAGAAGAACCCCCGGAATATGTTGTGTACCAAGGACCCATGAGCAGTGAGAGCCGACAATTCTGGGCCACTGTACACATCTACGGTAGGGGTCTAGCGCCCGAGCGTCCCTACAGGTTCACCGGAAGGACAACTTCCTTTGAGCCTCAAGCCATCCAACTAGCTTCTCGAGAGGCTATAGTTCATCTCCGGCACTTGTCGCCTAGAGTTAACTGTCGCTCGTTCCACTACCACCCCAGACATGAAGGGTATGGTAGGCCACCCCAAGTTGCCAACGGAGATCATGAGACAGATCCTGCATTGTTGCATCTAGTGCGCTATGTACGTGCACTAGAGGAACTGTTCGATCAAATCACCATTGATCTAATCGCAGCTCGTGGAGAGCTGGTTCGTCGAGCCCCGACGAGAGAAGAGAACGAGCCCAACACCGACAACCCAGTCGTGCTGTTTGGACACCCGATCAAGTCCCTGAGATCTGCCCCAGCCGTCGGCCAAGGTGCTTTGATGACCCCAGAAGTGCTTCGTCGCCTCTTGGGAGCACACTCCAACGGGGTTGTGGCCAACAATCCCCGAGATGGTCATCTTCGCTACCCCGAGCCTGCAGCCCCTCAACCCACTCCAGCTATCCCGACAGTGAGACCCGAAGAGAAGCCTCGACATCCACAAGGCACGCCCGCTTGGATATGAACGAGGTAGACTAATTTACTCGATTAGTACCGAGCCTTAGTACGGCCACGCCCTGTATTTGTGTGTCGCCATGATTGAATGATGTTTGCTTGAGCGCCTTGATTTTTTTTACCATGCTTGTGTACGTCGGTGAACGGTTGCATTTTTCTTCGAGCGTACCAAAAACCAACCCCGTCCACACAAAGTTTGTGCTATGAGTAAGCTTTTTGGTTCCAACTAACAGGGAAGATATTTTCGAAAAAACAACCCTTATCAAATCTCGAGGACGAGATTTTTCTTAAGGGGGGTAGTGTTGTGACACCCCAAATTTTTGACCTTGTTTTATTAATTAAAATTTTTGCCAGGAAATTAAAACTTTTATTTTCTGGGCTCCCTTTTTATTTTTGAACCTTTTCCTCCCTTGATTTATGGAGTTTTTCCCCAAAGTGAAAACTTTTCAAATATGTTTTTGGACTTGTTTAACCTCTCAAGAAAAACTTTTCTTTTATTAGTAGAACTAATTACATAATTAATTTGCTTGATCTTTATTTTCTTGAAAAATGGTTTTTCCACGGTTACATGGCCATATTTGAACTACAACCATTTGATAAATTCACTTAAAGTTCCAACCAAAATTTGGAGATGTCATGTGATGTTTTTAAATCACTTTTATGCAAAAATATCTTTTATTCTTGTAATATTTTGAGCTCTGCATCAGTTTTTCTTCTCTAGTCCAGATTGCAATTTTGCACTACAACCCATTTAGATATTTCTTTCTAGCCTCCACCAAAATTATGGGATGTTGATAGTAACATATGATTCAACGTTATGCAAAAACATAGTGCTGTTCTTTGAAAATTTTGAGTGAATCAACCTCTTTTCCATTCTGGTCCAGCCTTGTGATTTCTACTGCAACCCTATTTATTTTTGCTCCAGTAACCTTGTGCCTTCTCCTACTTGTAGACAGCCCTACCAAACCCCTAAGTCCAGGAGCATGCACCCATTTGAATATTTTTGGTTCATGAAATACTGCCATTTATCTCCTGTCCAGAACTGGAGTTTTGCAAAACTTGCACTAACAAGTTTGTGCTTTTCACAAACTAACCTCACCACTTTCTTATGCATCCAATGAGACCACCATCTGGAGATTTTGGCCCGTCCAAGAAATGCCTAGGTGCCTGTGGCATTTTGTCAAACACCTTAAGTGCATGAACAGCTTTGACATGAATTTCGTCATTGCACTTTGAACTTGCACCTCTGATCAAACTAACATGTCCACTAGACTCCCAATTACTCCTAACCTAGGTCTGCTAAGTGCCAGCCTCACCCAAGCCCTGTGGCATGCATTGGCATTTCGTTGAGCACATTCCGTGCGTGCTCTGGGCGCGAGCAGAGCACGCATTTTGCACGTGCCGCGCCCGAGCCAACGCGTCGTGCCCCTGGTTTTACCCACTACAGAGCCGCGCCACGCACTCCCCTTCTCACCGCATCACGCCAAGCCGCCCCACGCCACGTCCCCGGCAAGCCAGGAGCTAGCCGCCACGGCCGCCCGACAGCCCCTGCTCATGTCGGCGCCGCCCGAGCCTCTCCCGCTCGCCACCTGCCCCCTGGAACAGCGCGAGCTCATCCACAAGCGTGTCCACTAGCGCTCGTCGCCGCCACGACGCCCTAGCTATAGAATGGCGGTCGCCGGCGACCTTATCCGCGGCCACCGTCGGAACCGACCCCGATCGCCTATTTAAGGAGCCCCGAGCTCGTCTCCGCACGCAGGCAGTCCCAAGCCATCTTCCTAGGACCCACATTGGCAGCCAATCGACCCGGGGAGGTCTCCTTCCCCATCTCCGGCAACCACGGCCGCCGCCACTGCCTCGTTCATTCCGGCACCACCAGGGCCTCCCCCTTTCCGTTCTCTTCACCAAGAACTCCCTCTTCCTCCCGTGAACCATTCCCCCTACTCGATTTTGATCGGGACTCACCGCAGGAGAAAAATCACTTTGCCCGACGGCCACCGTCCGCCGCGAAGCTCGCCGCCGGCAGCTCCGTCCACCCCCGAGACCGTAACGACTACCGGAGTGACCGTCTCGATCCCCTGAGCCCGCGGGTGACGTCCGTTTCCCGAACGATGCCGCTGTTCGTCGGCGAGCATCGCCGGAGTCCCGCCTCCTCTCGGGGCAGAGGAAGAGGAGGGAGGTCGACTAGTCAAACCTGACCAGTGGGTCCCCCGGGCCCACTGTCAGTGACTCACGCGCCGCCCACGCTGGATAAGTGGAGGCGTAAAGGCTCAAGTACGTCTCCTCTGTGCGAAAGCGTAATTCCATTCGAACCGTTTTCTTTTCTGGATTTTCTTTTAAAAACAGATTTTGACCAGAGCTTTGACTGTCTGTAACTTTTTAAATATAACTCCTAATGAATTGATTCTTTTTCCTACATCTCTCAAATTCTGTCTAGTTTATTTTAAGATTTATTTGAAAATTTTCCAAACAACTTTTTTGTACTGTTTTTGAAATATGTGTTATTTGCATATTTTTGAAAATAGGATTTTTGAAGAGAAGAAAGCTTTCAAAAGATTTGGAGTGCACCCTGCCTTTCCACACCATGAAGGCAAGCATCTTGAACCCTAGCAAGAATATTTTTGATGTGTTGGTTGACACGTTTATAACACCACCTCATTTCGGAGAACTCGTTATTTTATGTGGTGATACGATCATTTGCATGAATGCATATTAGTGATTTTCCTTGCTGTTGGGAATGTATATACTTGTGATGGTAATCATCCTCATGTGCCTTGCATGCATGCCGGAAAGGAATCCGGGAAAGCCTCTGCCTTGGGTAGGAGTGAGCTTGTCGCCGGTCCCCGTCGGGACGGTTATGTCCGGTATGGCATAGTAAGGTATAATGGGTGGTGATTTCGTCGGTCGAAATATATTTGATATACATGTCATGCAGGGAACTCATAAGCCTCCTGAGTCGGCCATAGATCAAGTCTTGTTCCGGTAACCCCCATACTTGTTTCGTACTGCCACTGGTCCCTACCATAGGTGGGGTATGGTTCAGTAAGTAGTTAACCCTTGTCTTGGCACACACCGTACAGAGAGGCCATGGTGGAAGATACCGGTTGTAGCCGGTAGGCATGCCACCTGGTCCGGGGGCATGGGTGTATCCGGTTGGGACCGAGAGGGGGGCACCCCTTAGAGCGCGCGATAGAAATTTGATCCCATGCTACGCGAGGTTGTAGCCTCCCCACTTAGAGTTTTGCTTAATAGGTGTCATGGGTGATTCCAGACACGAGTAAAAGCTGGTGTGTGCAAGTCAGGTGTGTTTCAGTTAAAAGACCGTAGACGGAATTAGTCCGATGGACTAAAGGAATCCGTTACTCGTGGGTAAAGAGTACACTCTCTGCAGAGATATTAAACCTATTCGAATAGCCGTGTCCATGGTTAAGGATTACAGTCTGGGATGGGTCAAGTGTCGGTCTTAGTGTCGGTCTTCGGAGGAGAAACCACTAAAGTCGAATATTGATGATGACATGTGATATATGATGGTTATGATTGTTATCATTATGGACTAACCGTTTGCATTGTTTGAAATAATGAATATCCCTGGGACGGTACCACCTCCTGGATATTCACTATGATTATAAGCCCTTTATGCGGCGTCGCTCAGACGCCTGACTGTGGCATGTTCGTTATTTCATTTTCATATAAGCCCTTTATACGGCGTCGCTCAGACGCCCGACTGTGGCATTTTCGTTATTTCATTTTCATATAAGCCCTTTATGTGGCGTCGCTCAGACGCCCGACTGTGGCATGTTTGTTATTCCATTTTCTCATAAGCCCTTTATGTGACGTCGCTCACACACCTGACTGAGGCATGTTTGTTATTTCATTTTCTCATAAGCCCTTTATGCGGCGTCGCTCAGACGCCCGACTGTGGCATGCTTGTTATTTTATTTATTTTATAAGCCCCTTACGTGGAGTCGCTAAGACGCCCGACTGAGGCATGCTCACTTTTACTATCCTTTCGAGACGTCGCTTCAGACATCCGATCGGTGCATTTTATTTCTATTCTGTCATTGCATATTCCGTTTGCATATAAATAACCTGCTTGCATGCATCAAGATTTTATTTATGACTGACGATGTGATCATAGAATATTTCAGTGTATGTTGATCAATTATATTATACCTGTGTTCTTAATGTTTGCGAGTACATTCAAAGTACTCACTGGCTTGTCCCTGGCTATTGTCTTGGCCAGATTGCTTGCTTGGAGAGGAGCGTGGCGATGACAGCCTCGGGACCTAAGCAACGGTGATAGCAGCCTCGCGAAGATATGAGTTAACCTGGTCAGCTGTTCCTGTGGGAAATGGAGTCCCATAGACCGTGGTGATCCACAAACCGCTTCCGCCCTCAACCACTAGAAACCATTTGATGTACTCATAGGCCACAATGGTCTTGTACTACATATTTTGCACTTTTTCTTGGAATTTCTGTAACAAGTCGGTGCCTCATCACCTAACAGTAATCCTGGGGCTGGTGAGCACAACGGCCCTTTTCTGGAAATTAGAGCCCGAAAAACCGGTCGCGACAAACTTGGTATCAGAGCCAGGCTGACCATTGGCTAATCCTATCTTAGCCGGGTCTATAAACTTAGGCAAACCAACCCACCAAACCATAACCAAACCCCAGCCAAGCTTCTCGTGCAAGATAGCCACACAGTGACCCAACACCTTTTGGCAATCGGTTGCCAACCTATCAACCTAACCTGTCGCTCATGCGCCAGTGACCGAATCCTAAATAGTCTTTTCACAAGCGTGCGAAGGAAGACTCCGTCCCCTTTTCTATAAAAGGGCACGCTAGCCTCAACCCAACACTGCACAACCTCTTCCCAAACCGAGCCACAATGCCTGGCCCCGTCGTGCACAATGAGACCACAGCAACCAACCTTGGAGGCTTTGTGACCATACTCGCAAACCTCACCCGTCGTGCCTATGCGTTAGAAGAACCCCCGGAATATGTTGTGTACCAAGGACCCATGAGCAGTGAGAGCCGACAATTCTGGGCCACTGTACACATCTACGATAGGGGTCTAGCGCCCGAGCGTCCCTACAGGTTCACCGGAAGGAAAACTTCCTTTGAGCCTCAAGCCATCCAACTAGCTGCTCGAGAGGCTATAGTTCATCTCCGGCACTTGTCGCCCAGAGTTAACTGTCGCTCGTTCCACTACCACCCCAGACATGAAGGGTATGGTAGGCCACCCCAAGTTGCCAACGGAGATCACGAGACAGATCCTGCATTGTTGCATCTAGTGCGCTATGTAGGTGCACTAGAGGAACTGTTCGATCAAATCACCATTGATCTAATCGCAGCTCGTGGAGAGCTGGTTCGTCGAGCCCCGGCGAGAGAAGAGAACGAGCCCAACGCCGACAACCCAGTCGTGCTGTTTGGACACCCGATCAAGTCCCTGAGATCTGCCCCAGCCGTCGGCCAAGGTGCTTTGATGACCCCAGAAGTGCTTTGTCGCCTCTTGGGAGCACACTCCAACGGGGTTGCGGCCAACAATCCCCGAGATGGTCATCATCGCTACCCCGAGCCTGCAGCCCCTCAACCCACTCCAGCTATCCCGACAGTGAGACTCGAAGAGAAGCCTCGACATCCACAAGGCATGCCCGCTTGGATATGAACGAGCTAGACTAATTTACTCGATTAGTACCGAGCCTTAGTACGGCCACGCCCTGTATTTGTGTGTCGCCATGATTGAATGATGTTTGCTTGAGCGCCTCGATTTTTTTACCATGCTTGTGTACGTCGGTGAACGGTTGCATTTTTCTTCGAGCGTACCAAAAACCAACCCCGGCCACACAAAGTTTGTGCCATGAGTAAGCTTTTTCGTTCCAACTAACAGGGAAGATATTTTCGAAAAAACAACCCTTATCAAATCTCGAGGACGAGATTTTTCTTAAGGGGGGTAGTGTTGTGACACCCCAAATTTTTGACCTTGTTTTATTAATTAAAATTTTTGCCAGGAAATTAAAACTTTTATTTTCTGGGCTCCCTTTTTATTTTTGAACCTTTTCCTCCCTTGATTTATGGAGTTTTTCCCCAAAGTGAAAACTTTCCAAATATGTTTTTGGACTTGTTTAACCTCTCAAGAAAAACTTTTCTTTTATTAGTAGAACTAATTACATAATTAATTTGCTTGATCTTTATTTTCTTGAAAATTGGTTTTTCCAAGGTTACATGGCCATATTTGAACTACAACCATTTGATAAATTCACTTAAAGTTCCAACCAAAATTTGGAGATGTCATGTGATGTTTTTAAATCACTTTTATGCAAAAATATCTTTTATTCTTGTAATATTTTGAGCTCTGCATCAATTTTTCTTCTCTGGTCCAGAGTGCAATTTTGCACTACAACCCATTTAGATATTTCTTTCTAGCCTCCACCAAAATTATGGGATGTTGATAGTAACATATGATTCAACATTATGCAAAAACCTAGTGCCGTTCTTTGAAAATTTTGAGTGAATCAACCTCTTTTCCATTCTGGTCCAGCCTTGTGATTTCTACTGCAACCCTATTTATTTTTGCTCCAGTAACCTTGTGCCTTCTCCTACTTGTAGACAGCCCTACCAAACCCCTAAGTCCAGGAGCATGCACCCATTTGAATATTTTTGGTTCATGAAATACTGCCATTTATCTCCTGTCCAGAACTGGAGTTTTGCAAAACTTGCACTAACAAGTTTGTGCTTTTCACAAACTAACCTCACCACTTTCTTATGCATCCAATGAGACCACCATCTGGAGATTTTGGCCCGTCCAAGAAATGCCTAGGTGCCTGTGGCATTTTGTCAAACACCTTAAGTGCATGAACAGCTTTGACATGAATTTCGTCATTGCACTGTGAACTTGCACCTCTGATCAAACTAACATGTCCACTAGACTCCCAGTTACTCCTAACCTAGGTCTGCTAAGTGCCAGCCTCACCCAAGCCCTGTGGCATGCATTGGCATTTCGTCGAGCACGTTCCGTGCGTGCTCTGGGCGCGAGCAAAGCACGCGTTTTGCACGTGCCGCGCCCGAGCCAACGCGTCGCGCCCCCGGTTTTACCCACTGCAGAGTCGCGCCACGCACTCCCCTTCTCACCGCATCACGCCAAGCCACCCCTCGCCACGTCCCCGGCAAGCCAGGAGCTAGCTGCCACGGCCGCCCGACAGCCCCTGCTCATGTTGGCGTCGCCCGAGCCTCGCCCGCTCGCCACCTGCCCCCTGGAACAGCGCGAGCACATCCACAAGCGTGTCCACTAGCGCTCGTCGCCGCCATGACGCCCTAGCTATAGAATGGCGGTCGCCGGCGACCTTATCCGCGGCCACCATCGGAACCGACCCCGATCGCCTATTTAAGGAGCCCCAAGCTCGTCTCCGCACGCAGGCAGTCCCAAGCCATCTCCCTAGGACCCCCATTGGCAGCCAATCGACCCGGGGAGGTCTCCTTCCCCATCTCCGGCAACCACGGCCGCCGCCACTACCTCGTTCATTCCGGCACCACCAGGGCCTCCCCCTTTCCGTTCTCTTGACCAAGAACTCCCTCTTCCTCCCGTGAACCATTCCCCCTACTCGATTTTGATCGGGACTCACCGCGAGAGAAAAATCACTTTGCCCGACGGCCACCGTCCGCCGCGAAGCTCACCGCCGGCAGCTCCTTCCACCCCCGAGACCATAACGACTACCGGAGTGACCGTCTCGATCCCCTGAGCCCGTGGGTGACCTTCGTTTCCCGAACGATGCCGCCGTTCGCCGGCGAGCATCGCCGGAGTCCCGCCTCCTCTCGGGGCAGAGGAAGAGGAGGGAGGTCGACTAGTCAAACCTGACCAGTGGGTCCCCCGGGCCCACTGTCAGTGACTCACGCGCCGCCCACGCTGGATAAGTGGAGGCGTAAAGGCTCAAGTACGTCTCCTCTGTGCGAAAGCGTAATTCCATTCGAACCGTTTTGTTTTCTGGATTTTCTTTTAAAAACAGATTTTGACCAGAGCTTTGACTATCTATAACTTTTTAAATATAACTCCAAATGAATTGATTCTTTTTCCTACATCTCTCAAATTCTGTATAGTTTATTTTAAGATTTATTTGAAAATTTTCCAAACAACTTTTTTGTACTGTTTTTGAAATATGTGTTATTTGCATATTTTTGAAAATAGGATTTTTGAAGAGAAGAAAGCTTTCAAAAGATTTGGAGTGCACCCTGCCTTTCCACACCATGAAGGCAAGCATCTTGAACCCTGGCAAGAATATTTTTGATGTGTTGGTTGACACGTTTATAACACCACCTCATTTCGGAGAACTCGTTATTTTATGTGGTGATATGATCATTTGCATGAATGCATATTAGTGATTTTCCTTGCTGTTGGGAATGTATATACTTGTGATGGTAATCATCCTCATGTGCCTTGCATGCATGCCGGAAAGGAATCCGGGAAAGCCTCTGCCTTGGGTAGGAGTGAGCTTGTCGCAGGTCCCCGTCGGGACGGTTATGTCCGGTATGGCATAGTAAGTTATAATGGGTGGTGATTTCGTCGGTTGAAATATATTTGATATACATGTCATGCAGGGAACTCATAAGCCTCCTGAGTGGGCCATAGATTGAGTCTTGTTCCGGTAACCCCCATACTTGTTTCGTACTGCCACTGGTCCCTACCGTAGGTGGGGTATGGTTCAGTAAGTTGTTAACCCTTGTCTTGGCACACACCGTACAGAGAGGCCATGGTGGAAGATACCGGTTGTAGCTGGTAGGCATGCCACCTGGTCCGGGGGCATGGGTGTATCCGGTTGGGACCGAGAGGGGGGCACCCCTTAGAGCGCGCGATAGAAATTTGATCCCATGCTACGCGAGGTTGTAGTCTCCCCACTTAGAGTTTTGCTTAACAGGTGTCATGGGTGATTCCAGACACGAGTAAAAGCTGGTGTGTGCAAGTCAGGTGTGTTTCAATTAAAAGACCGTAGACGGAATTAGTCCGATGGACTAAAGGAATCCGTTACTCGTGGGTAAAGAGTACACTCTCTGCAGAGATATTAAACCTATTCGAATAGCCGTGTCCATGGTTAAGGATTACAGTCTGGGATGGGTCAAGTGTCGGTCTTAGTGTCGGTCTTCGGAGGAGAAACCACTAAACTCGAATATTGATGATGACATGTGATATATGATGGTTATGATTGTTATCATTATGGACTAACCGTTTGCATTGTTTGAAATAATGAATATCCCTGGGACGGTACCACCTCCTGGATATTCACTATGATTATAAGCCCTTTATGCGGCGTCGCTCAGACGCCCGACTGTGGCATGTTCGTTATTTCATTTTCATATAAGCCCTTTATGCGGCGTCGCTCAGACGCCCGACTGTGGCATGTTCGTTATTTCATTTTCATATAAGCCCTTTATGTGGCGTCGCTCAGACGCCCGACTGTGGCATGTTTGTTATTCCATTTTCTCATAAGCCCTTTATGTGACGTCGCTCAGACACCCGACTGAGGCATGTTTGTTATTTCATTTTCTCATAAGCCCTTTATGCGGCGTCGCTCAGACGCCCGACTGTGGCATGCTTGTTATTTTATTTACTTTATAAGCCCCTTACGTGGTGTCACTAAGACGCCCGACTGAGGCATGCTCACTTTTACTATCCTTTCGAGACGTCGCTTCAGACATCCGATCGGTGCATTTTATTTCTATTCTGTCATTGCATATTCCGGTTGCATATAAATAACCTGCTTGCATGCATCAAGATTTTATTTATGACTGACGATGTGATCATAGAATATTTCAGTGTATGTTGATCAATTATATTATACCTGTGTTCTTAATGTTTGCGAGTACATTCAAAGTACTCACTGGCTTGTCCCTGGCTATTGTCTTGGCCAGATTGCTTGCTTGGAGAGGAGCGTGGCGATGACAGCCTCGGGACCTAAGCAACGGTGATAGCAGCCTCGCGAAGATAGGAGTTAACCTGGTCAGCTGTTCCTGTGGGAAATGGAGTCCCATAGACCGTGGTGATCCACAAACCGCTTCTGCCCTCAACCACTAGAAACCATTTGATGTACTCATAGGCCACAATGGTCTTGTACTACATATTTTGCACTTTTGCTTGGAATTTCTGTAACAAGTCGGTGCCTCATCAGCGAACAGTAATCCTGGGGCTGGTGAGAACAACGGCCCTTTTCTGGAAATTAGAGCCCGGAAAACTGGTCGCGACATGATGGGAGGGTGATCAGTTAAATGTAACATGGGTACGTGGTTTTTTGGCAATTAGTGCATGTGGTTGAGCGATTGTGAGTCTGCTGTCGTGGTGCTGCGTGAATAAAATCTATGTCGTGAAGAGATATACGTTGCAGCAACTCAGGGAAAAGAAATCTCACTTCAGAATTAATCGCGAGTGGATTTAGTTAAATCAAAATTAGTAGCAGTAAAAACTACTCACATTAATTGAATAGGAATATTTGATTTGTCGCACAACTCAGGATACCACGCGTACGCTACAACACACAAATAACTGCTGGAATAATAAACATAGAGGTGATGTCTATAATGAAAATGGTAAATGGACAGGGTCCCGACAAAACGTCTCCGGTACTGGGGCACACTCTTCTTCTATCGGGGGAAGTGGATTGACTAGTCGAGGAATGCGTCTCTCCTGGTCGGGCCTCAGGGGTCTTCCGATGGCGATCTGAGGATTTAAATCAGCGAGGCTCTGGAGATAACCCATTACTCGCTTGGTCAAACGCTCTTGAGCGATGACATACTGTGCAAGGTTGGCCAGCACTGGGTCTCTCTCAATTCGTCCACCAGGAAAAGATGCTACTTCTCCGGGTGCTGCACGACTCGGAAAGTAATAATACCCTCGATCGCTGGCATAGGGTACCGCGAATCGAAGGCGGGCAAGTGCTTCGTATGCCACTGCTTCTATGGCCATTTGCGGGGTCAGCGTAGATTTCCCCACGAAGGAGACTTCCGTAGGGTCTTGGTTTGGGTTTGTGGGAGGGATGTGCACCACTGCCCAACATTTCGAGGTGGAAGGGATGATCCTCGACTTGAGCAATTCGTACTGGGGTGGATAGGTAGCACTCATGGTACTGCAGGTAAAGTCCCACAATATTTTAACAAAACTACCTGGAGTTGCATCTGGGGTTCTCAGATAAATACTAGGGCTCGGCATGGCAAAGGAACGGTTGAGGGGGTTGTGCACAAGGTGAGGGATACTCGGTAAGGTCACAAGGTGGCCTTTTATATAGCATCTGGGCTGAGTTATTTATCACGGTGAGGGGCAACTATTCTGTCGGTTCGGCTCTATGGGGTCGGGTCAAAGACACAGATACACATATCTCACAAAAGTGACATATTACTGTGGGGGTCGTCGGGGTTGGTTTTTGGTAGCTACGCCCGGAAAAATGCAACCGTGCACCAACACACTTATGCATGGTTATAATTTAAAATAGGGACGCACAACATTTAATTATGGCGATACAAGGTTACACAATTGCAGGGTGTGGACATACCAAGATTCGATACTACTCGAGTGACTTAGTCTACCTCGTTAATATCTAAGCGGGCTTGCATTGTGGCCGTCAAAGCTTCTCCACGAGTTTCACTGTCGGGGTTAGCTGGAGGGGGTTGAGGGACTGCAGGGTCGGGGTGGCGATGATGACCATCGCGGGGATTGTTGGCCACAACCCCGTTGGAGCGTGTTCCCAAAAGGCGACGAAGCGCTTCTGGGGATACCAGAGTACCTTAGCCGATGGCTGGGGCTGACCTCAAGGTCTCGATCGGTTGCCCGAACAGCACGACTGGGTTGTCGGCGCCGGGCTCATCTTCTCTCCTTGCTGGGGCTCGGCAGATCAGTTCTCCATGGGCTGCTCTAGTGCACTTACATAGCGTACCAGATGCAACAATGCAGGATCCGTCTCGTGATCTCCGTTTGCAACCTGGGGTGGCCTACCATACCCGTCATGGTTGGGGTAGTAGTAGAACGAGCGACAGTTAACTCTGGGCGACAAGTGCCTGAGTTGAACTATAGCCTCTCGAGCTGCTAGTTGGATGGCCTGTGGCTCAAAGGAAGTTGTCCTTCCGGTGAACCTGTAGGGGCGTTCGGGCGATAGAACCCTACCATAGACGTGCAAAGTGGCCCAGAATTGACGGCTCTCACCGCTCATGGACCCCTGGTAAACAACATATTCTGGAGGCTCTTCTAACGTGAAGGCACGGCGGGTGAGGTTTGCTAGCACGGTCACAAAACCTCCAAGGCTGGTTGTTGTGCTCTCGTTGTGAACAATGGGTCCTGGCATTTTAGCTTGGTTTGGGGCAGAGGCTGTGCTGTGCTGGTTTGAGGTTTGCGTGCCCTTTTTATAGAAAAAGGGAACGGAGTCTTCCTTCGCACGCTTGCGAATGGGACAATTTAGGTGTCGGTCACTGGTGCGTGATCGACAAGCTAGGCTGATAGGTTGGGCACCGATTGCCAAAAGTGTCGGGGTCACCGTGTGGCTATCTTACACGAGAAGCTTGGCCGGGGTTAGGCTAAGGTCTGGTGGGATGGTTAACCTAGGTTTTTTGACCTGGCTAAGATAGGATCAGCCAATGGTTAGCCTGGCTCTGGTACCAAGTTTATCAGGACCGGATTTTCGGGATATTAATTTCCCAGAAAATGGCCCTTGTGCTCACCAGCCCCAGGATTACTGTTAGCTGATGAGACACCAACTTGATACATAAACTCCAAGAAAAGTACAAGATATGTAGTACAAGACCATTCTGGTCCATGAGTACAACAAATGCTTACTAGTGGCTGATGGCGGAAGCGGTTTGCGGATCATCAGTGTCTATGGGACTCCATTTCCCACAGGAACAGCTGACCTGGATAACTCCTATCTTCGCGAGACTGCTCTCATCACTGCCTAGGTTCCGGGACTGTCGTCGCAGTGCTCCTCTCCACGCGGGAAATCTGGCCAAGACAATAGCTAGGGACAAGCCAGTGAGTACTTTTGAATGTACTCGCAAACACTAAGAACCCAGGTATAATATAACAATTGAAACTCATGCTCTGAATTATTCCACAATCACACGCCGGTCACGAAAAATCCATGATGCACACAAGCAGGTTATTTGTGTCTAATATGAATATGCAATCAGAGAGTAAAATAATAATGCACCGATCAGGTGTCTGAAGCGACGGCTCGAAAGGATAATGATATAAAGCATACCTCAGTCAGACGTCTGAGCGACACCGCATAAAGGGCTTATAACATAATTTAAATAACAAGCATGCCATAGTCGGGCGTCTCAGCGACACCACATAAAGGGCTTATAAAGTAATTTAAATAACGAGCATGCCACAGTCGGGCGTCTCGGCGACACCTCATAAAAGGCTTATAAAGTAATTTAAATAACAAGAATGCCACAGTCGGGTGTCTCGGCGACACCTCATAAAGGGCTTATATGAGAGTAATCACAGTGAATATCCAGGAGGTAGAACCATCCCAAGGATACTCAATAATTCAAATAATGTAAACGGTCAGTCCATAATAATAGTAATCATAATCATCATGTGCCACAAGTCATGATCCATGTTTTGGTTTAGCAATCTTTCCTCCGAAGACCGACACTCGACACTTGACCCATCCCAGACTGTAGTCCTTAACCATGGACACGGCTATTCGAATAGATATAACCTCTGCATAGGGTGTACTCTTTACCCACGAGTAACGGATTTCTTTAGTCCATCGGGACTAATTCCGTCTACGGTCTTTTACTTGAAAACACACCTGACTCGCACACACCAGCTTAACTCCACCGGTGTCTAGAATCACCCACGACACATGTTAAGCAAAACTCTAAGAGGGGAGGCTACAACCTCGACTAGCATGGGATCGCAAAATTTATACCGCGCGCAAACTAGGGGAGCTACCCCTTCGGATACAACCAAAACACCCATGCCACCGGACCAGGTGGCATGCCTACCGGCTGCAGTCGGTATCTTCCACCATGGCCTCTCTGTACGGTGTGTGCTAGAAAGGGGTTGACAACTTACTGAACCGTACCCTTCCTATGGCAGGGACAAGTGGTAGTACGAAACAAGTAGGGGGTTACCGGAACAAGAATCGATCTATGGTCGACTCAGGAGGTTTTAGTTTTCCATGCATGATTGGCATAACAAAAATATTTCAACCGATAGATAGAATCACCACTCCTCATACCTCATCATGCCATACCGGAAACAACCGTCCGATGAGGAACTAGAGATAAGCTCGTGTCTACCCAAGACAGAGACACTTCCGGCTTCCTTCCAGTAGGCATGGGAGCCATATGAGGGTGACTACTATCACAAACGTATCCAACTCCAATGGCATACAAACCTTATTATGTGCTCGTAAGTATGATCATAACATCACATAAAAATTAACAGATACTCCGAGTCAAGGTGGTGTTGTAACCGTATCGGATAACACACACAATATTATGCCAGGGTTCAGAATGCTTGCCTTCACGCTGTGGAGAGGCAGGGTGCATTCCAAAACTTTTGAAAGTTTCTTCCTTCTCTCTCCAAAATTCCTATTTTGAAAAAAAAAACAAATCAACACATAGTTTCAAAATAGTACAAAAAAAGTTGTTTGGAAATTTTTCAAACAAATATAAAAATAAACTAGACCAAATTTGAGGAACAACAGAAAAAGAATCAAGTTATTTGGACTTATATTTAAAAAGTTATAGCCAGTCAAAGTTTAGTCAAATTTTTGTTTTAAATAAAACCAGAAAAAAGGAAACATTTCGGGGGGCTTACGCTTTCCTCTCAGCGAAGGCGTATTTGGAGGAATACGCCTCGACTTAAAACACACTTTGGCGGGGCTGGGTCACTGACAGTGGGTCCCTTGGGCCCAGTGGTCAGGTTTGACCAGTCGCCCGTGCCTCCTTCCTCCTCTGTCCGAGCGAGGCGGGGCTCCGGCGATTGCCGCCCACGAACGGAGGCTCCCCACAGGGATCCAAGGGCAGGGATGGATCCGCTGGTCCAGGGCGGTCCTCCCGGTGGTCGACAGGCTGGCGGGGACGAAGGGAGTCGCCGATGGCGAGCTCCGCGGCGGGGGTGGCTTCGGGTGGATTTGGGGGTCCGAGTTACGGTGGTTCTTGACCGCGTTGAGAGGCGGGGCAGCTCCGCACGGTCGAGGGGAGTAGAATGGAAGCACAGGATGGACGGGGGTGGTCCTGCCTGCGATGAATTGAACCGGAGCGAGGCGGCGGCCGAACTGGCCGGAGATGAGGAAGACGGCCTCCCTCCGTCGTTGGCCGGCTATGGGAGTGCTAGGGGGATGGTACGGGGTTGCCTGAGGGTCTGGATGAGCTCGGGGCTCCTTTATATAGGCGTTCGAGGTCGGTTCTGTGGCGGCCGTGGATAGGATGGCCGGCGAACTGCCATTCTGTAGTTGGGGGCGCTTGGCGGCGACGGGCGCTAGTGGACGAGCTCCTCGATAAGCTCGGGCTGCTCCAGGGGCAGCTGGCACGCGGCTATGGCTCGGACGGTGCCGTCCATGGCAGAGCCCTGCTATGGTCGGCTGCTAGCCGCCATGGCCGACCTGACGGTGGCGCTATGGGGCTCCAGGGGTGACTCTGCGGCGAGGGAGGAGCAGGTGCGCATTGGCTAGGAGCGGGAAGGGTCAGAACGGACGCGGGGGAGGCGGCAGTGGGACGCGGCGACCCGGGCGCATGCACGTGCAAAACGCACGCTCTGGACGCGCCCAGAGCACGCACGGTGACTGCTCGACGAAATGCCCTGGTGAGCTAGGAGGCTTGGATGCAAACAAAAAATAACAGGGCTAGGTTAGGGTTAGTTAGGAGCTTAGTGGACATGCTGGTTTGGCAAAGTAAGCAGGTTAACAATGCAAACTAGAGTTCATGCCAATTCTGATCATGCACTCATGGTGCTTGACAGAATGCCAAGGGCATCTAGGCAACTCTTGGGGTGGCCAAACTCTCCAGATTGGGGTCTCTTTAGATGTAGGTGATGATGGCAAGGTTAGTTTGACAAAAATAAAAACTTGTTAGTGCAAGTTTGTGAGAAAACTGATTCTGGACAGAAGGTAAATGGCATCATTGAAGGCACTAAACATAGCCCAATGGGTCCACTCGCCTGGACTTAAGGGCTTGGTAGGGTGTGCTATAAGCAGGAAAAAGAATCAAGAGTAAAAGGGCAAGTTAGAATATGGTTGCAGTACAATTCACTATGCTGGACCAGAATGAAGATTAGGATGATTCACTCAAATTTTTCAAAGAACATCCAGGGGTTTTTGCATAAAGTTGAATAATATAAACCTACTAACATCCCCTAATTTTGGTGGAGGCTAGAAAGAAATATTTAAATAGGCTGCAGTGCAATTATACACACTGGACCAGTTTTGAAAACTTGAGGTAGGGCTCAAAAACTCCAATGAATCAAAGATGTTTTTGCATGAAAGTGATTTTAAAATATCACATGACATCCCCAAATTTTTTGTTGGAATTTTAAATAAATTTATCAAAGGGTTGTAGTTCAAATGGGACCCTAAAAACCAAAGGAAACCATTTTAAAGAAATAAAGATCAGGAAAATTAATTATATAATCAATCCCACTGGTAAAAGAAATGTCTTCTTGAGAGGGTATACAAGTCCAACAATATACTTGGAAAGTTTTCACTTGGGGTAAAAACTCCACAATAACCAAGAAAGGAATGGTTCTGAGATCAAAAGAAAATCCTGAAAATAAAAGTTTAATTTCCTGGCAAAATTTTAATAGATGAAACAAGGTCAAAATTTTGGGGTGTCACACCGTACACATACGTGGCCATTTTTTCTTTCTTGCTCCCTGGCTGTTGTACGTACGTGTACATGCTATGTGCGCGCCTCTACTACGACACGTGCACGCCTCTATTACGACACGTGCACGCCTCTACATCGACCAGTATGTACATACACGTTCGCGACCAAAATGACAACGCTACGTACGCTTCGACCAGGTGGGTCCCGACTGTTAGGCACTTCCTTGCCTGCGAAGATGTAGCTGGTGGTTCCCAGCAGTCAGGGGGAGAATCATTTTTTTTGCCCGGAAGCACTTCCTTGCGTGGGAAGCTGTAGCTAGTGGGTCCCAGCAGTCGGGGGGCTGGTGGGTCCCAGCAGTCAGGGAGCGAATCGTTTTGGTTTTTTTGCCCGGACGGACTTCCTTGCGTGCGAAGATGTAGCTGGTGGGTCCCAGCAGTCAGGGGGGCGAATCGTTTTTTTTTTTGCCCGGACGCACTTCCTTGCGTGCGAAGGTGTAGCTGGTGGGTCCCAGCAGTCAGGGGGGAAACGTTTTTTTCACGAAATACGGTGGCCCGTCCGGTGGGTCCCTGCTGTCAGGTGGAGGAATCATTATTTTCTGCGTAATAAGGAGGCACTTCCTTGCTGCCGCCGTGGACCCAGCTGTCAGCCTCTCCACGTACAGTCCACGTCCGATGGAAGTCGTTCCTTGACCACATTGACCATGCCGCGCCGAGAGCACCAGGGCGGTGGACGACGGCGAGGCCTAGGAAGGGGACGACGCGGAGCCGGTGAAGACGCGGAAGTGGATGCCCATGCGGAGAGGAGTATGAGGGTTCGCTCGTTCGGCTGCGGTGTGAGGCTGCCGTCACCGCAGGGTCTGGCCAGCAGTGGGAATAGTAGGGGCGGTGAGGCCTCCGCGGCAACACAGCCGACCACGGGAGGCAGGAGCAGGTGGCACGACCGGCGCTGCTTTGGGCAGCTGCAGCAAGAAGACCAGAGGTTGAAGAAGCACTACGGCCGTTGGATGGACATCGTACGGTCACTACAGCTAGAATCGTTTATATTGACTAAGTTGATAAAGCCCTTGGTACATCAACTTAGTAGGCCCACAGGTCAGCTTCCGAAACGGTGCGCCCCAGATGTCAGGGGGAGGAATCATTTTTTGGGCGGGTGAAGCTAGAATATCCGAGATTGAAGAAGAAGCATGGCATCCGTTGGATGGACATCCAACGGCCACTGCTGCTAGAACCGTGTGTTGACTATAAGTTGACAAAGCCTTGCATACGCGTCAACTCTGTTTTTTTAGGGGACGCGTCAACTTAGTAAGGCCAGAAGTGTGTGGCAGAGAACTTATAGCCCATTTGAGATTTGTAAGAATTGGTAGCCCATTTTTGAATTCTAATGGAATTTACTACAGCCCATTTACAGTTTGTTAAAAGTACAGCCCATTTCAACCAACGGTTCAAAACAGAATTCAATAAAATTTCCCACATTTTGACGGGATCTGAAATATTTTTATCCCGAAATTTCTAGTCAGATTAAATACAATTTCAATATAAATTTATATGACGTAAAAATCCAACGAAACATTGCGCTCACAACAATTAATGAAATTAAAATTTTCAATATCCAAAAATAATATTTTATAAAGTAATCACGTGTTTGGTGCATTTTTTTATAGTTACTGCCCAGTTTTTATAATTACATCCCATTTATTATTTCTTAAAGCCCATTTTCTTGTTAAGCCTAATGCATCCCTCCAAGGAAAGATTTGCAGCCCAGCGGGGCGGAGAATAACAACTTGACCTTGCCTGGGTATTCCTAAAAAAAAAGTATAGCTGGGCTAGCCATTTTCAGCTTGAAAAAATTAATATCTGGGCTGGATATCTGGCCTGGGCTAGACGGGCCACAGCCCGCCCAGTTAATACCTGCAGCGATGTTTTCGTTGTTGTTCAGAGGAGAAAAATTAATATCTGGGCTAACATCAAAAAACTCTGCAGTGCTCACACCTCAAAAACACAAATACTGGTCGAGCTGCTTGGTCCCAGCTGTCGGCCGCTTCATGTGCAATTCTCTTGTTTATTGACTACTACATAGGTTGACAATGGTGTGGGACTGTGATGTCAGGAAAGCAGGGGGAAGCAAAATAAATTACTCCAGCAAGCGCTTCCACCTCTGCCTCGTTGTCTCCCGTGGAAACCCCTTTCCTCCCTTTTTTTTGCTCGGGCAAGGACCAATGCATGCAGCACGTCCATGCGGTTATTAGGCAAGAAATAAAAGCGCTTTGCATGCTATGAATTACGATATCCTGCATGGGTAGCTAATAAGGCATCCTCTTAACTGTTGTGATTAAATGTTGTGTTTAGAAGAGATAAATATTCTTCTTTTCCACCAATCTGCTTGCACCTAGGTCATGATGCACCTTCTAATACGACTTATTCACCTAGACGGAGGGAGTATAGTTTTATACATACATACATACATATATATATATATATAATAAGGAGGCACTTGCGTACGTGAGGCTATGGACCTGGTGGGTCCCCATTGTCATCATCTCCAAGTAAAGTCATCTCCTCGCCCGCGCGCGCTTTCTGCCCGAAACAGTCAGCGCCGCCCGCCCTGCTTCCCGGTGCAGGCGATTGCTCCGCCTTCAAACGACACAAGTGCCGTCTGTTCGTCCATCTGCTGCCCACATTAATGATACGCGGTTGCCGAGGTGGCTACTCCAGCGCCACACGTTCGTCCCTCCGCCAGCCCACCATTGCTATATAAACTGCTGCGTCGGCCATAGCCGCAGTCATCCGCATCTGTTCCCTTTCTCCTGTCCACACCACTACTGCCCACCATGGCTTCCTCGCGCTCCAGCGCTCTTCAGGATGGGCGGACGACGGACCACAAGGAGATGGCAGCCATTACTGCGGACCAGCTGGCCGGCAGGCAGCCGGAGGACGACGACGTCCCAATGGAGAACATGGTAGTCGACGATCTGGCGCCAACCCCCTCCTCCGTGCCATCCTCGCCGGTGCATTGTACCATGACAATCGGCGAGGCCCATGCCCAATATATGGATAGTGTGAGGTAGATGCGTCAGGAGCAGTTCCGGGAGGCGCAGGCCGACGCCGCCTACAACCACCATCTCCTCCAGGAGCACCTGTAGGCGGAGGAGCAGATCACCGCGGAGCGGGCGGAGCAGGAGGCGCTGCTTGACTCGTACCGCTCCGCCCGCAAGGGCCGCCTCGAGCGCTGGCGGTACAACATGCGGGTGGCGGAGGCTGCGGCCGCCTACAAAGAGGCTAGCAAAGAGGGCGATGAAGTGGGCGAGGCGCTGTTTGGCGAGACTGAGGACAAGGCAGAGGACAATGCTGGTTCCGACGATTCCCCACTCCGCTGGCGTCGACGAGGCCCTGCTCTGCCGAGGCCCCGCGGCACCAACAACGAGGCAGAGCACACCGCCGGCTCCACCGAGGCCCCGCCCCGCCAACAACGAGGCATAGGACATCGCCGGCTCAGCCGAGGCCCCACCCTGCCGGCAACGCGGGGGAGGATTTCCACCGCTCCGCTGAGGCGCCGCCCGCCGGCAACGAGACAAAGGACATCGCTAGCTCCGCCGAGGCCCCGCCCCGCTGCCAACGAGGCCGCGCCACACAGAAAACGAGGAAGAGTAGAACACGGTAGGTCGCCGCCGCTCGGGTCCAAGTAAGGCCACCGCTCCTACCCTCCTGTTGAAGCCAAGCTAGGCGGGTTGACCATTGACGGCCGGTTAGCTTCTTGGCGGCGACGTGGAGTCGGGGAGTTCTGTTGGAGAATAACGCTACTTCTACTTAACTACTGGTGCAGTTGGCTGACTGACACGTGGGCCCAACAGGCCACATGTCAGTTACGCAACTGCACCTACAGTTTAGTCACTGAAGCTTCTGTTCGGCTCAGCGGGACACAGGTGGGTAGCTTCGATTAATTAATTATACCTCCTTCGTCACCAAGCTTCCTCCTTCATGGATCTCATTGGCACTCTCGATGTGGAAGAAAAGGCGAGAGCAAAGGACACACATGCTTGAGCAATTGAGGGAGGATCTAGTGCCAATATGGTACAGAAGAACTTCCAGCCCCACAAGTTCAAGAACAAGGGCAAGTTTGATGGGAAAGCAAAGTTTGATGGGAAGAACAAGGCTGTGCAACACACGAACTTCAAGAAGAAGAATGACAAGAAGAAAGGTGCTTGTCATGTGGTGATCCTGATCATTGGGCTCCTAATTGCCCTAATCGCTATGACAAGCTAGGTGGGTTGACCACTAACAGCCGGTTAGCTTCTTGGCGGCGACGTGGAGTCGGAAAGCTATGTTGGAGAAGGACACTGCCTCTACTTAACTGCTGGTGCAGTTGGCTGACTGACACATGGGCCCAACAAGCATCTAGGCCACATGTCAGTTACGCAACCGCACCTGCAGTTAAGTCACTGAAGCTTCTATTCGGCTCAGCGGGACACAGGTGGGTAGCTTCGGTTAATTAATTATACATCCAGCGCACCCCTTTTTAGTTGAAGAATGTATGAAATGTAATGAAATCCGGCATGTTTATATGAACTCCGACCGTGTATGAATGAATTTATTTCGATTAGTTCGAATTCCTGTATCACTGGCATTGGATGAACATGCAAAACAATACGTACTAGCATTATTCCCAGGGTGATCACCTCGTTTGCAGCAGTTTCACATGTACTCCCTCCGGTCCTTTCTAGTTTGCATACAAGTTTTGTCTGCAGTCAAAGTATCTCTACTTTGACCAATCTTATACAAAAAAAGTATGCACTTTCACAATGTGCGAAGTAAAAAGGAACAGAAGGAGTACAAAGAGTTTGAGCAGCTTTTTAGCGTTTCTGTACATTGCAATCAAACACACAGGCCTGGCAATCCGTAGAGAACATTCAAAACAATCGATGATTATGCATCTCAGCAACTCACATGTCAGAGGCAATATTTACTTCACAACTAAAGAATAAAGAAAAAATTGATCGACGCTGCTGACTGCAAAGGGTGTCCCATTCGAAAATATCAAACACATGTCTTGCTAAAATCAATGAGAAAAATTTGACAAGGTTGTCCCATTCCAAAATATCAAATTCCTGCGATTGTGGAATGGGTAGGGTTTGCCATTAGTTCGGACATTGACATGGCACCTCGTGCTAAATAAACCAGCTGTTCTTTTTGTGCAGTTCCACCAAAATCAACCAAATTCGCGCGTAGCTTGTATGATTTCGCCCATATATGTTGCAACGCCTTGAACTTATCGGCACCTCCTTTCTTGTGGTGGAAATGAATGATTCGATGTATTCATGAACATTTTGTGCAGTTCCCATTGAAATCAAGCTGAGCACCCCTATTTGCACAAATACAAAAAAGTGATTAGTATAGAGCAAACTATACTATGAATTAATAGTTTCAACAGGCACATACATGGTCCATGTAGAGCACACTTTTAGAAAAATGGAACTCACCAGAAAGAATCCTAGAACAACATTGTACTCGCGCATCACAGCAAAAAAATGGAGATTTTGTCAGTCCATTTGAGCTGAAGTTAGTTTGGTCTTGTGGGGAGTAATGTAACCGTCCTTCAACTGCTCCTTCTGATGATAAGATAGACAGGGCTTCTTCATCCTGGCATAATCGGAACTAGTCACTTCACATACTCCATATTCTTCTTCAGAGGAAGATGATCCTGTTGTGAAAAGACAAGAGGACTACTAAATGCTAGCATCACTGTTTGCTCGAAAAAAAGGAAAGGAAATATTTAAAACAACACAGATGAAGCACTTCTCAAGGACAATACCACTTCTTCATAACAGTATCTAAACAGTAGCACAACACCAATAGAGATGACAAAGCTCAATCATATGGATGAAATCAGTGGGCGAGTGCCAACCTTTGTCAGGAGGCTTATTGTGTAGAGCATACAGATGAAGCAATTCTCTGGAACCATCTGTTGCTATGTACGGTGGTGGCCAAGCTTACTATATACTCCTTGATTAGTTTAATGTTTCCAACATCTTCTTGTGCAGTTCCACTAAAATATATGGTATCTTCAAAGAAGATCCCTGTTTGCACAAGTAGAGATAATTACATATTACATTAAGAGTGGCATCAAATCAGTGGCAAAACAATTGCTCATTCCAGCCATAGCAATAAATTAAGAAGCAAAACTATATCATTACTTGTGCCATCACAGTTCCAGTGCTTCATTACAACACCGGGAGTTGATTTTTGTTTTTCTTCCCCTTGTTCTTCCCCTTCATCACTTGGTTCAATAACAAACAAGCTTCGCCTTCAATGTAAGATTTGGCATGTCAATTAGGGAGCACAAGTATAGTACTAAACTTAATTTTCTGATGAAAGTGGCAAAATACAGGCCAGCAGTTGTGAAATATCCTTATCTTACCTCAATCGGATATTACGGTGCACATACAGATTGGAAGTCTTGTCTCCATTTGTGCAGTTCAGTAAAATCAAGCAACATTATCGTACAAGTAGCACAACATATGAATGCACACTGGAGAATCATGTGAAAGAAGGCTAGTACTGACCTCTCATGATGCGGAATTCAAACAACTCACAAGAAGAAGATCTGAACCAAATTAACCTTAACGGACAGGAAGTAAGATCTCCTCTTGTGCAGTTCCACTAAGAACAAGCAATCAAGCAACGTTGTCGGTGTGACATTTTGGTTGAACTGCACAAAACACTCTTAAAACAAAATGTTTTGTGCAGTGCAACAAAAGGTTACAATGGCAACGAGGTGAAGCAGATAACCCTGTTTACACAGAGGTGCAAAGGAAACAATTAGTGGTCAATAACGGTGGATGACACAGAAGCCAACAAAAAGAAGCATCTACCTTATCTAAATGGAAAAGAAAGCAAGACAGTAGCATTTCTCAAACGGTGGCATTGATTAATATTAACATAGAGATTATATTAACAATAAAATTCGTTAAACATGTAATTTGCTTTTAACTGTGGCATTGCATCAATTTTCCAGCGGCATTATTAGAGGGTGTTTGTTTACAGGGACATTTTGGTGTAGGGACTAAAAAAACTCCGTGTCAGTCCGTGTTGGTCCCAGTTTTGTTATCAGACGCCTTTCCCTATGTGAGCGCAGCAAATCTAGTCCTCCTCAAACTCTATAGCCTTGTCCCTTCCTTTCCTTTTTGAACTAGTACTTTCGCCCCGTCCTTTCCTTTTTGAACCACGTCCTAGATTTATGCGATACAACTTTCCCCACTACTTTCCCCCATTCCTTTCCTCTTTGAACCACGTCCTAGATTAATGCTATACAACTTTCCCCCTTCATTTCCTCTTTGAACCACGTCCTAGATTCATGCTATATACAACTTTTCCCACTACTTTCCCCCACTCCTTTCCTCTTTGAACCACGTCCTAGATTCATGGTATACATGCAGGTAGAGCAATGCATGTGGAGTAAGTAAATTATACCTTAAGGTTCTTGGGGCGTGGTTCGGTGGGCGACGGGACGGCGGCGAAGAAGAAGGGGTCGGAGGCCCTCCCGCGCCGCCGCTGGGTGGAAAGTGAACAGCTGCGCCGGAAGTCCCTCGCCGACGGCGACAGCATTAAGCCTCCTTCCCTTCCTGGCAGACGGATCCTTCAGGCTCTTTGAGCAGCAGTGAGGGGAGAGAGAGGCCAATGAAGTCTAGTTTAGATCTGGAGAGGGCGAGAGAGTGTGAAGAGAGCAACTACAAGCGTTGAGGCTCCAGCGGGAGAGGGCGAGAGAGTGTGAAGAGAGCAACTACAAGCGCTGAGGCTCCAGCGTATATATATATATATACTGGAGAGAGAGTGTGAAGCGTGCAAACCCTAGAAAATATCTTAACCAGTCAAAGAATCCTCCTGGCACAAATTATTCTCAAGTGTAGTTATCGAACTCGAGACCTCAAGTTTGATGAGCGAACAGGCTAACCAGCTACACAACCCTCCTGTTATGTTCAACGAGAGGGAAATAACCTTTTATACATTACTGCATTCGTGTGACAAGCATGCCGTGTTTTTTTGTGTGTGTGGGAGTCATTGGGATTTCAATCATAATCGTGGCATGTGGCTTTGGTGGTAAGACTATCCATAGTGGTGCAGAAATCACCTTACCTCTCTCCACGTAGGACGTTGGGTCCCACCAGTCATAGGGTGAAACAAACAAATTAATAAGAAAAATTAAAAGTGCCAGCGGTGTATCTTACCTCACACATCTCGCTACTGCTCGGGAACACTGTCCAATTGATCCCTCTGTTCACTCACGTACTATTTTAAGTGAATCCTTATTATAACATGCACACAAATTTTGGGCACTTGTATTCGACTTAAGTCAGTGTGCCACCGTATCTCGTATACTTACTACTCCCTCCGTCTAGGTGTAATAAGTCACGTTAGAAGGTGCAACGGGACCAAGGTGCGTGCGTGTGCGTGTGTGTGTGTGTTTAACACCATGTGTGTGTTAGAGAGAGCGACAGATCGACCTACTCCTACAGAGAGATGTTGTGTAGTGTATGATTTTAGCCGCGAGAGTCGGTGCATCCTCTCGTTTCTGGGCGTGTCCGGTAGGGACATGCGGACAGCTCCCACGCCCGCTCCTGACTAGCCTGGCCCACCCAAAGCCCCTCCATCGCGCGCGTGCTTCCCGCCTGAAACGGTCAGCGCCGCTCCAAAGAATCGGTGCCGCATTCATGCCCGGGCAGAGCGGACGCGACCTCTCACTGGCGCAAGAGTGATGGTTGCTGTAGGATCGAAAGTATTTCTAGAGGGGGTGATTAGACTACTTGACCAAATAAAAACTTAACCTTTTCCCAATTTTAGTTCTTGGCAGATTTTAGCTATTTTAGGACAAGTCAAGCAATCATCACACAATTCAAGCAAGCATGCAAAGAGTATATTGGCAGCAGAAAGTAAAGCATGCAACTTGCAAGAATGTAAAGGGAAGGTTTTGGAGAATTCAAACGCAATTGGAGACACGGATGTTTTTCCCGTGGTTCGGATAGGTGGTGCTATCCTACATCCACGTTGATGGAGACTTCAACCCACAAAGGGTAACGATTGCGAGAGTCCACGGAGGGCTCCACCCACAAAGGGTAATGGTTGCGCGAGTCCACACAGGGCTCCACCCACGAAGGGTCCACGAAGAAGCAACCACCCACAAAGGGTCCACGAAGAAGCAACCTTGTCTATCCCACCATGGCCATCGCCCACACAGGACTTGCCTCACCAGCGGTAGATCTTCACGAAGTAGGCGATCTCCTTGCCCTTACAAACTCCTTGGTTCAACTCCACAATCTTGTCGGAGGCTCCCAAGTGACACCTAGCCAATCTAGGAGACACCACTCTCCAAGAAGTAACAAATGGTGTGTAGGTAATGAACTCCTTGCTCTTGTGCTTCAAATGATAGTCTCCCCAACACTCAACTCTCTCTCATAGGATTTGGATTTTGTGGAAAGAAGATTTGAGTGGAAATCAACTTGGAGAGGCTAGAGATCAAGATTCATATGGTAGAAATGGAATATCTTGGTCTCAACACATGAGTAGGTGGTTCTCTCTCAGAACATATGAGTTGGAATGGTGTATGTGTTCTGATGGCTCTCTCTTCGAATGAAGAGGAGGTGGAGGGGTATATATAGCCTCCACACAAAATCCAACCGTTACACATAGTTTTCCAATCTCGGTGGGACCGAATCAACAAACTCGGTCGGACCGAAAATGTAAACCTAGTGACCGTTAGAGATTTTCGGTGGGACTGACATGCAACTCGGTAGGACCGATATGGTTAGGGTTTGGGCATAACGTAATCTCGGTGAGACCGATTACACAAACTCGGTGAGACCGAATTTGGTAATTAGCTAACCAGAGAGTTGGTCAGGCAAACTCGGTGGGACCGATTTGCTCTTTCGGTGAGACCAAAAAGTTACAAAGGGGAAACACTGAATTTACATTGCAATCTCGGTGGGACCGATTCGCTCTTTCGGTGAGACTGAAAAGTTACGAAAGGGAAATAGAGAGTTTGCAATCCCATCTCGGTGAGACCGAGATCCCTATCGGTAGAACCGAATTGCTAGGGTTTGGCAGTGGCTTATGACAAGTGAAACTCGGTGGCGCCGGATAGGAAGAATCGGTAGGACCGAGTTTGGCTTAGGGTTTAGGTCATATGTGGATATGGGAAAGTAGTTGAGAGTTTTGGAGCATATCACTAAGCACATGAAGCAAGAGGCTCATTAAGCAACACCTCATCCCTCCTTGATAGTATTGGATTTTCCTAAATACTCAATGTGATCTTGGATCACTAAAATATAAAATTAAGAGTCTTGAGCTTTTGAGCTTGAGCCAATCCTTTGTCCTTAGCATTTTGAGGGTTCCACTTTCACATCCATGCCATGCCAATCATTGAGCTTTCCTGAAATAATCATCTTGGAATAGCATTAGCTCAATGAGCTATATGTTGTTATGAATTACCAAAACCACCTAGGGATAGTTGCACTTTCAATCTCCCCCTTTTTGGTAATTGATGACAACATATAGATCAAAGCTTCGACAAATTATAATAAGCATGAAATATATCGTCGCTTTGAGAAGTATGTGATAAGTAAGAGCTCCCCCTAAGTTTGTGCATATTTAAAATTTTCTTTGGACTGCAAATGCACAAGGAGTTAGAGTCATGGGTTACTCTTCCATGTCACATACATCTTGGTGGAGCGCTTAAAATGATAAGAATGAAATACATGCACTCATCACCAAGAATAGTGAATGATCACATAAGATAGATAAGATAATAGCATTAAGCAAGCATTAAGTGTAGCTTATGATCAAACACATGATCATCAATGTCTCACAAGCAATGACATAGTATCTCAAGCACTCAAAAGCAAACAAGTACGAAAAACCACCAAATAAAGCAAGAGAGAAAAAAACAACACACTCTCTCTCTCTTGAAGCCTATGATCTATACATCTTCTCCCCCTTTGGCAACAAGTTACCAAAAAGTTCCTAGAAAATGCATAGTGCTAGATCGATGCTCAGGCTTGATCTTCTGGTGGTGGTGGAGTCCGGATCACTCCAAGGACGAAGGCTTCTGTAGACGCTGAAGTAGACGCTGGAGTTGGAGCTGAAGTAGATGCTAGAGCTGGTGGAACTGAGGCTGTAGCTGGTGCTGAGGTGGTGGCTCCGGTGGCAGCAACTGGCAAGGCAGACGACCTCAGACCTTGTGGCACTCTGGCAAAGGCATCAGTGGTAGTCCTGCCTCTCCTCTCCTGCATGTCATCCTGGAGCTGCTCCACTACAGTCTGAATCTCTGTCACCTTGACATCCAAGTCATAGAACTTTTGTTCCATGATCCTCTCTAAGCTTGCCTGGTTCTGAGTTAGGGTGGCTAGTCCTTTCTCAATCCGCAGGGTGGATGCAATCAGGTAACCAAGCTGCTCTTGTTTAGTTTTCAAGAAATACTCAGATGCCTCCTCTTGAGTTGCATCTTGGCAGCTTTCTCCTTCCTTGCCTTCTCCTTCTTTGCTTGTGCTTGGGCAGACGATGGCTCATTCTCAGTCATGACAACTTGATTGTCCTCAAAATCTGGACGGATGGGCAGGTGTTCCTTGTCCAATAAATATATGCCCATGCCCATCTTAGAGTTGATGAGCTCCTGAATTTGAGGTGCATATCCACAGCTCCTCTTCTGATCTGCTGCAGTCCTCTTGATAGTCTCTACTATGAGGCTCATGACCTTGAACTTCTGTGGCACATCAAAGACGTGAAGCAAGTTGATTGCATGGCCTCTGATCATCTTGTGATCTCCAGACTTGGGCAAGAGAGTGTGCCTCAATATCCAATTGATTGTTGGCAGCCCTGACAGAAGATAGTGCACTGAGCCAAATTTGAAAGTGTCAAGAGCTTCATTTGGAATTTCCTTGTACATGTTGGACATTGAGTTGTGGTCCATCTTCTTCTTGGCATAAATGTCCAAGTCATCTGCTTGCTCCTCTGGGGCATTGATCAGTTGAGCCCATTCAGCAACTGTAGATTGGTACCTCGTACCCTCAGACATCCAAGTTATCCTCCCATCTGGATAAAAGTGTGTCGTGGAGTAGAATTGCATGATAAGCTCCTCGTTCCACTTTGTGAGCTTCTGCCCAACAAAGTCAGCAACTCCACAAGCACTAAAGCTGTCATACACTCCAGGGTAGTGTTCCTCATTTTCCTTCATGTAGGTCCAGTCGACCCATCTCATGTCACAAACAATGGGCTTCTTATCTAGCAGCATTGTCTCATAGAAGTCCTATTGTTCCTTGGTGTGAAATCTGTAATCCACAGCAGTCCTTCTCCTTGAAGCATACAGGTCTGCTTCTCTCCACTTCCTCAGCCCTGAATCTCTCCTGAGCTTCATCTCCTCAGCCACAGGATGAGCATCGTTGTGGTCTGGGATCTTGGGCTTGAGCTTTCTAAGAACTTGCTCTTCATCCTCTTCTTCAGCAACAACAACAGTCTCAGGCACTGGGGCCTTGTTCTTCTCGGCTGTAGGAATGCTCCTTGTATTTCTCGTTGGTGCTGTCTTGACCTTTGATGCAGCCTTGGGCTTAGATGCAGTAGCCCCTGATTTGATAGCATCACCGATTAGCTTGGGTGCCTTAGGTGCTGGTGCAGCAACCTCTTCTTCCTCTTCCTCTTCCATAATGGAAGCCTTTCCAAGCACTCTGGCTACGGTCTTCTTGACCCTTTCCTTCCTCTTCTTGCCTTCAGCAAAAACTGGCTCTTTGGGTGCAGGCTTTTCAGTTGAAGCTCTAGCCTTTGACATAGGCTGCCTGCCTGCTGGCCTTTTGATCTTCAGTCCTGGCTTTGTGCCTTGAGCTGGCTCAACTCTCTTTGATGTGGCCTCTTCCTCTGCCACATAATCTTCATCTTCGCAGTCTGAAGTTCTCTTCTTCCTCTGTCTGGTGGCATCTTTTGGCAGATTGCTTGGGGTACTTCTGCTGCCATCATCTGAAGAGCTGGAGGGACTAGTGCCCTCACTCATCTGCACTTGCTGCTCTGATAAGTTCTGGCTGTCACTCTGATCAGATATGCTGCAAGCTCTGACTGCTGACCCTGTGAATAGTTTATAGATGAGGTAGAATAGATGAGCATCACAAAATGCAGAGATTTTTGCAAAAGAATGATCCAAAAATTTAGTTTTAGTTTCCCACTGAAATCATCTCGGATCTACCGATTTTTAAACTCGGTGATACTGAAGCAGTTTTGGAACCTAAACTAGTGAACTCGGTTGGACCGAGTCACAGTTCGGTGGCACCGAGACTGCTAGGGTTTCACAGAGTTCCAAAATTGGTCACACCGATAAGTAATTCTCGGTCAGACCGAGTCTCACTTGTGCAATGGCATAAGCCAAATCGGTGGGACCGAGTTTTTCAACTCGGTGGGTCCGAGATGGTTTCGGCGGAAACCTAACCCTAAAATTTTCGAATCAAAGCTAATGTACGGGCGTATTGACTGGATAGGAGTGTTTCAATCGTGGCAAGAATCATGATGATCACAATGTGCTGAGAATTGGATTGGAGAATAGCACAAAGATCGAGTCCATGCCCTAGCTCGGCGGAGACTCGCTACGGCGGCAACTGCGGGGCAGAATTCCCGTTGACGGCGACGGAGACCAGCGACTAGAGGCGGCTGGCGGCGAGAAGACGATCCGGAGACCACGTTGGCAAAGCAGGCTATCGCGCGGGCGAAGGGGTTCGGAGAAATTTCCAAATTTTGCCCGTGACTATATATAGCCCGACCCTGTCGGTGTGACCGAGTGGAACAACTCGGTGGCACCGAGATTCATAACTGCATGCAGTTACTGAAACTCGGTGTGATCGAAGTGTTCAAATCGGTTGCACCGAGATCGAAAACCTAGATCAACTTAATGATCACGGTAGGACCGAAAGTGGGGTATCGGTCAGACCAAGAATCATAAAGAGGTTTTGGAAGTTTAAGTCTATGACGAATCGGGGACTCTGAGCGCTTCTCACATAGAGTGGTTCGAATCTGACTTGATCAAATTTTGTGATGCAGCATGAATAGAGTTTGAGACGAGAAAAGCATAGATAGCTAGAGGAGGTTCTTAGGCATTCTTGTCCATCCACTTGGCAAAGGAAATAAACCCAAATGATCAAAACAACAAGTGGATGTCCTTGAATGAGTAAAATATGCAACCAGCATGCTCACACAATAAGATGGCAAATGAAATATGTGGCAAGGCATGCACAACCAATTCTAGCATCTATCAAGCAATTTGCGATGACAAGGTCATCTATATATGAGTATATTGACTTAGGAGTCAAGTGAGAACACTTGATCATAGGTCATACTCATCGTTTAAGCTCAAGTGGGGTTACCACTTTTACATAAAGCATTGTTGTGTTCACATCTTTAGAGTTGCTTTAGCTCAAGTCTTAGAGTAAAGCTCCCCCTAGATGTGATATCCCCCCTTGGAGGGATGAACTAACCTTGGGTTTCATCGATGATGACTTCATGGAGATGTTGAAGATGTGGATACTCAATGTTGATGTAGATCACTTGGAGCTATCCATTTGAGTGAATTGCACTTTCAATACCTACATGGGTTAGTCCCACAAGGAACAAACAAGGATATCCATAGACATAGAGTGATGCACACACAAGATGATGTCCATGAAAACTTTTAGGTTACCTTGTCCCTTGTCTTACCAACAAGAGGGTTTGTGACTCCTTGAACTAGTGCAGGATGTGGAAGTTGATTGCACTTGTTCTTGCCAAAATGATAAGAGTGAAGTATGTTGGCGGAGTCACCCTCAAGGACTCTCTAGTTCTTCTTATTTTGGATCCACATCATCTTGATGGGAATCCTTGGAGTTGTAGTCATACTTGCTGAAGTGGAAATTGAAGTAGTCTTGGGAATCCACTTGACTAAGGTCTTAGGAGCTTCTTCAAATGCGTCAATTTCCTCTTGAAGCTTGTCCTTGCCTTTTTGCATGTAGTCTTGTGGTGGAAGATCATCTTGAGCTTGTGTCCCCTTGAAAGAAGTATCATACTTCCCTTGTTGAGGAACAAACTTTGTCTTGGGGTATTGATCTTCTTCCCACTCAACTCCATTGGCATTGAACTTTCATTCAAAACCAACGCCTTGATTCTTCCGGTGCATTCCTTGCTTGCGCACAATTTCCTCGAATTGCTTGCTCCCGGCAAGGCTTTTTACACTCCTTTCTCTATAATTCCCTTCAATAAGCTATTTTCTTGCTCAAGTGTAACTTGGCTAAGAGAGTCATTAGTGGAATCAAGAGAACTACTAGAAGCAACAATACTGGATTTAGCATGATCATTGTTACTGCTAGAGGAAGAATCTTTCTTGTTCTTGTTACTAGTCTTGACTTGAGGCATGTAGGTGGATAAGAGTAAACGCTTGGCAATGTAAGAAGAACTTTTCTTGCGGAGATCATCATTGATTGCTTTTAAGAACTCATGCTCTTGCTCAAGATTAAGCTTTTCAAAGTGTAATTTCTCATGAGCTCTTAAAAGTTCTCAATGATCTTCGAAGATAGTTTCATGAGCTAACTTAAGAGTGTTTAGTTCTTTAGTTAGAGCCTCAATCTTTTCCTTATCATTGTCATTCGTTTTATCTTGATTAGCATGATTAATTGACATTTCATCATAGTATTCATCACTAGAGTTGTCAACAAGCAAATCATCACCTAACAAGTCATCTTCATCACTATTGAAATCAACATACTCGGGGTGTGTTACCTTAGGACCTTTGGCCATGAAGCATCTTCCAATTCCTTCATTTGGTCAGTCAAATATGTCGTAGGAGTTGGTTGACACAAGTGCTAGACCGGCAACACCTTCATCTTGAGTATCTTCGGAGTCGGAGTGATAACTTCTCTCGGACTGGCTGTCGGAGTCGGAGCCAGATACCCATTCACCAACATGAGCTTGATGTCTTTGTCTTGTGCAGCTCCTTAATGATTTTTCCTTCCTTTCCAAATCCTTGCTTCTCCGTGAGTATCTTCGTTCATAACGATCATCTCTACTCCTTCTCTCTCTTGGTGGTGATTCTTTGCTTCTTCTTTTTGGAGAATCTTCTCTTCTCTTGTAGGGATCCGTACACTCATTGGAATAGTGTCCGGGTCTTCCACAACTGTAGCAATTTCGCTCTCGACTGGAAGATCTTTTGTCATTGTAGGACCTTGACTTGAAGCTTCTATCTTTGCTTCTACTCTTGTAGAACTTGTTGAAGTTCTTCACCATTAAGCTCAATTCTTCATTGAAGTCTTGTTTCTCACTTGATGATGTAGGGGCTTCACATGAGGCTTTATAGGCACCACTTGATTTGTTGTGAAGTTCCTCTTTATCCTTAAGTAACATCTCATGAGCAACAATTCTTCCAATCACCTCCGTTGGCTTGACATCTTTGTAATTGGGCATCATTTGGATCAATGTGCACACGGTATCATATTTTCCATCCAAGGCTCTTAGAATCTTCTTGATGATGAATCTATCGGTCATCTCTTCACTTCCTAAGCCGGCAATCTCATTTGTGATGAGAGCAAGCCTAGAGTACATTTCAGCGACACCTTCACCATCCTTCATCTTGAACTTGTCAAGTTGGCTTTGAAGCACATCCAACTTGGATTCCTTGACGGAGTCGGTACCTTCGTGCATATCAATCAAAGTGTCCCAAATTTCCTTCGCATTCTCAAGACGGCTGATTTTGTTGAATTCTTCGGGGCACAATCCATTGAAGAGAATATCACAAGCTTGAGCATTGTATTGCAACATCTTCAACTCATCCGCGGTAGCTTTTCGGTTTGGTTCTCTCCCATCAAAGAAGTCACCTTGCAAACCAACACACACAATAGCCCAAACGGTGGGGTTATGTCCAAGAATATGCATTTTCATTTTATGCTTCCAACTAGCAAAATTAGTACCATCAAAGTAGGGACCTCTACGGTGATAATTTCCCTCGCTAGACGCCATACTCTCCTAGGTTGTGAAACCAAGGCTATGACCACCAAAAGCTATGGAGATCAAAGCAAATGGAGACCAAAGCTCTGATACCACTTGTAGGATCGAAAGTATGTCTAGAGGGGGGTGATTAGACTACTTGACCAAATAAAAACTTAACCTTTTCCCAATTTTAGTTCTTGGCAGATTTTAGCTATTTTAGGACAAGTCAAGCAATCATCACACAATTCAAGAAAGCATGCAAAGAGTATATTGGCAGCGGAAAGTAAAGCATGCAACTTGCAAGAATGTAAAGGGAAGGGTTTGGAGAATTCAAACACAATTGGAGACACGGATGTTTTTCCCGTGGTTCGGATAGGTGGTGCTATCCTACATCCACGTTGATGGAGACTTCAACCCACAAAGGGTAACGGTTGCGAGAGTCCACGGAGGGCTCCACCCACAAAGGGTAACGGTTGCCCGAGTCCACACAGGGCTCCACCCATGAAGGGTCCACGAAGAAGCAACCATCCACAAAGGGTCCACGAAGAAGCAACCTTGTCTATCCCACCATGGCCATCGCCCACACAGGACTTGCCTCACTAGCGGTAGATCTTCACGAAGTAGGCGATCTCCTTGCCCTTACAAACTCCTTGGTTCAACTCCACAATCTTGTCGGAGGCTCCCATGTGACACCTAGCCAATCTAGGAGACACCACTCTCCAAGAAGTAACAAATGGTGTGTAGGTAATGAACTCCTTGCTCTTGTGCTTCAAATGATAGTCTCCCCAACACTCAACTCTCTCTCATAGGATTTGGATTTTGTGGAAAGAAGATTTGAGTGGAAAGCAACTTGGAGAGGCTAGAGATCAAGATTCATATGGTAGGAATGGAATATCTTGGTCTCAACACATGAGTAGGTGGTTCTCTCTCAGAACATATGAGTTGGAATGGTGTATGTGTTCTGATGGCTCTCTCTTCGAATGAAGAGGAGGTGGAGGGGTATATATAGCCTCCACACAAAATCCAACCGTTACACACAGTTTTCCAATCTCGGTGGGACCGAATCAACAAACTCGGTCGGACCGAAAATGTAAACCTAGTGACCGTTAGAGATTTTCGGTGGGACTGACATGCAACTCGGTAGGACCGATATGGTTAGGGTTTGGGCATAACGTAATCTCGGTGAGACCGATTACACAAACTCGGTGAGACCGAATTTGGTAATTAGCTAACCAGAGAGTTGGTCAGGCAAACTCGGTGGGACCGATTTGCTCTTTCGGTGAGACCAAAAAGTTACAAAGGGGAAACACTGAATTTACATTGCAATCTCGGTGGGACCGATTCGCTCTTTCGGTGAGACCGAAAAGTTACGAAAGGGAAATAGAGAGTTTGCAATCCCATCTCGGTGAGACCGAGATCCCTATCGGTAGAACCGAATTGCTAGGGTTTGGCAGTGGCTTATGACAAGTGAAACTCGGTGGCGCCGGATAGGAAGAATCGGTAGGACCGAGTTTGGCTTAGGGTTTAGGTCATATGTGGATATGGGAAAGTAGTTGAGGGTTTTGGAGCATATCACTAAGCACATGAAGCAAGAGGCTCATTAAGCAACACCTCATCCCTCCTTGATAGTATTGGCTTTTCCTAAAGACTCAATGTGATCTTGGATCACTAAAATATAAAATGAAGAGTCTTGAGCTTTTGAGCTTGAGCCAATCCTTTGTCCTTAGCATTTTGAGGGTTCCACTTTCACATCCATGCCATGCCAATCATTGAGCTTTCCTGAAATAATCATCTTGGAATAGCATTAGCTCAATGAGCTATATGTTGTTATGAATTACCAAAACCACCTAGGGATAGTTGCACTTTCAGTTGCTTCGTCCGTCTAACTTACTGCTGGGTCTATGTCATTTGACGGCTCATTGGTTTTTATTACTGAGGTGGTAGGACTGCTGGATGTCCCACGCTTTCGGCGAAAGGAGGTACACTACTACTAGATTACAATTTTCTCCATTCTTACAGCGGAGGCGTGCAAGAGCAGTGAAAACACGCAGGCTCAGTGATTACATGGCCCACCTCACACTATCACCGTGCGACACCTAACTCTTTACATAGTACTCCCTCCGTTCCTAAATATTACTACTAGATGAGTCCCCGCGCGTTGGCGCGGAACAGCGGTATATCTCTCTGCGCAAAATTATCGATTTCATAGAACAAAAAAACTCTATAACCGCATGACAAATGTGGTAGCCAACCTAAATAAACTCCCATCATCATTTAGATCATCCGACGTAAGGAAAAAAGATCAGCCAACTCCTACTGCATAATGGGATTATATTTTTCTTTTTGACCTGTTAATGGGACTTAAAAGCTCACTTACATGCATGCTACCGGTGCATGCTTGCATGCAGACATGTTGATGTGATTTAAAACCCACTCACATGCATGTGGCATGGTATTTCTGCATGCTTGCATGTGGCTTAGTGCGGAGCCTCTCAACGTCTAGATCAGACGGCTATTATGGACTGATTTACTTCATCTAACGGCTACATCAATTTTGATGATGTGGCTCAAGGAGAGGATAGAGAATTCCTAGTAGTGGGGGCTAGCTATTACTAGTAGATAGTAAGTCTTTGTAGAGATTCCACTACATACGGAACAAAATGAATGAATCTACACTTAAAATGCATCTATATGCATCTGCATGTGGTTCATGGTGAAATCTCTACAAAGACTTATATTTAGGAACGGAGGAAGTACTAGTATAGTATGTACTGTAATTTATCAGCGAGATAAATTTGTACAATGCTATGAAGCTTCCAGCTTCTGTTACATGTATCTTGCGTCCAAGGTTGCCCGTTGCAACATTTCATCAAATACAAAGGAGACTAACATGCATGCTATTGCATCTCAATGATTGACAGATCATAGCAAATATGTACTCCCTCCATTCCAAAATAAGTTTCTCAACTTTGTGCAAACTTTAGTATACAAAGTTGTACTACTACTAAAGTTGACACTTATTTTGGAACAGAGCCAGCTAAAGAAAAAAAGATCCATGCAGTCCCTAGCCCTTGAACCGTGAACCCTGACCAGGCTTCAATTTGCTGGCAACGTTCGAGCTTCCTAATAAATGAAGTTTGCAACCGTTTGACCATCAGATCATTTTGTGCAGTTTCACCAAAATCAAGATGAGCATCCCTGTGGCAAAGAAATTGAACAAGCGTGATTAGAATAAGATTACTGGGACTAGTTGATGAGACATAAACTCATCACAAATACAGTACGTAGAAGCCAATAGAGGTATGTGCGGGGCAAAGAAGTATAGAGAAATATCCACAGGGAGTGATGTGGGCAGCTGGAGCAGTGGTGCAAGCCGGCTGTAAAGGGAGTTGTACCTGAGGGACGTAGCTCAACCTTGAGGAGGGCGGCAAGAGGCGGCAACTACCCACGTCGCGGCAGTGAGCAAGGGACGAAGGCAACCTCACCGGCTTTGTGAGAGAGAACGGCGGGGACCCTGATCGGGACGTGCCGACAGTGGGTTTTCGCCGTCGGCGATGGCCACCGCATCTACACCAAGCATCACCCCTTCCCCAAGCGGATGTGATCCGCCGGGATGTTAGAGATGTGGCCACAGTCGTTTTGTGCGGGAGAGTGTGAAGAGAGCAACCCCAGCAAGCAACCGTGTAGGCTGGCCCGTCCTGACTATGTATATAGTGGAGCGGTTTCCTTTTCTCTCCATAGGAACCTATCATATTGCGTACGTGCCATTGAAGAAAAAAACTTTATTTATAAATGACGCGGCACCTACTACTCGTTCTCCTATAACCTTGCGCTTGGCATCTCCAAAATATTAACCTTGCGATTGGCTCTTCGCCTCTTCGGGAAGTCGAGCAATAATGGTAGTGCAGTATATATCGTTCTGGCTATATGAGACCGAATGAATTGCTGCACATCAACCACGTGGGCGAGGGTCGAGGGGCGAGGGAGAGTGCTACATACGGAGCAAAATTAGTGAATCTACACTCTAAAATACATCTATATACATCAGTGTTTGGAGTATGTACTAGTAGTTCATATTGAAATCTACTAAAGGACATATATATTCCAAACAATATGATAGTATAATCTCTATAACCAAGGTAGTAGGGACGAGGAGTAAACGGAGGGACTAGTAAATTTTTCTCCTCGTCCTGCGAGCCACCGCGCGCATGGGCGAGGGAGCGGGCGTAAGGCGTAGTAAGCAAGCTTCACCTCATCCTGTGAGCCACCGCGCCCGTGGTCGGGGGAGACGGCGTACTAAGCAAGCTTCTCCTTGTTCTGCGAGTTGACGGGACACATGAAAAGTACTCCAGTGTATAGAGCCTTGCCTCTAAGGTAGCCCCACATGGTTTGCCTCTTTTTTTAACATAACACGTCAAGTCGCAATTTGTTTGTTCACCCGTGGTAGATGATCCTCCCTCCACCAAGTGGACAACGAGTACACGTGCCAAATTACCACGTGGGCTGCCTTTTTCATACAGAAATGAGCTCCACCGTGTACCCGTCCGGGTGTGGTTGGGAAAGAGACGGGAATACGTGCGTCGTGCATGCACCTCTTCTCTTCGTGCACGTCCCCCACCTACGTGGGTGTGTGTGAGAGATACAAATCGCGTTCGTGAGTGTTTTTGTTTTGGGGTGGGGTGGGGTGGGGGTTGATTTCGTGAATTATTTGTGGGAATATGTGTTGATGACATCTCAAACAAATTTTTGCATGCAATGTGTGTGAAATGGAGGCCTATCCATATCATACATAGAGGGTCGGGCAATCCACGAGAAGAGAGGGAGGGTTCATAGCTATCGGTAGAGTAGAAGAGAGGATCAAGTGGGTGGGTGCGAGATCGATGAAGAGAGCCATCGAAATTGTGTGTGTGTACAAGTCAAAGATATAGGGCGACTGGCCTACCGGAACGTTAGAGGGCACACGTTAAGTTTGTGTGTGGTAGGGAGACATGACTAGAGCGCTTAATGTATCGGTGTGTGGGGGGGGAGGGAGTGGTGGGAGGGTTAGGCAGAGGCCTAACTATAGAGGTAGAACGACTCGTATATGTGTTGAGAAGGAGAGACCCAGCTATGTCTTGAGGGAGATCGGTCGACATCCATACATAACTGAAGGACGGGAAATATGATGGGACAGAGAGAGAGAGAGGAGAGAGAGAGGGAGGGAGAGGGAGGGAGAGGGGTAGAGTGCTAGATGGGTGATGGAGTTGCTTCTCGAAGATGGTGGGAGAGGCCTACAAGACAAACTGAGGGTGGAACTGCAATGTTATCAACAAGAGTGGGGATGTGTTTCTGTGTGTGCCTGTGCGTGATAGATCTGTCGGGATGCATCCATGGATGATGAAGGGGAACCATGTGTTTGGTAAGCAAACCTAACTAGATCGGTAGATCAATTGTTGTTTGTCGGAGGAAGGGAGAGACACAACTAATGAGGTAGATCGATTGACGTGTGGGTAAAAACAAGTTATAAGGACCTAGCTAGCTATATGTATAGCGAGAGATCGGTCGGTGTACGTCCATTTGTTAGAGGCAAATAAGGCCCAGCGAGACGGATAGACAGAGAGAATGGAGCTAGGAGGTGGTGCAAGAGGCCCAACTACTAGCTAGATAGGGGGAGGAGTGTGCGGTTGTGAGAGCGATGAAAAGAGGGGCGAGAGTTTACACGTGTGTCTGACCGTATGAGAGACACGAGGCAAGGACACATAAAGAGGAGATTGAAGAAGGTGTGTTTGTATGTTGTAGGCAGGCATCACTGGAGAGCTTTATCGATCGGTGTGTGTCGGAAAGGAGTTGTGGAGACTCTGGGAGAATGACGTAAAGAAAAAAATGAATGTGCCTGGTGGATAGAATGCGAGGGAGGGGGAGGGCGAGGAGGGCGTGTGCATGCACGAGAGAAAGTTAGTGGTAGCTACAAAGGTTAGAGGATTGTGTGGGTGTAAGAGACTAACAAAGATCATAATTTGATATGAAAGCGGATTCATATATTTGAATAGGAGATCATAGTGTTTTAAACATTGCATGCATGAATATAGCGGTGATACACGTGATGTGCACATGTTATACCATAATGTGATATTGCATGGCGTTTTCAACTCACAGCTAAATGCCGAACAATCTAAACCATACTATACATCAAACAATCTCATATTTTATTTGAATTTGTGATAATGTGTGGCATTTGCAGCTTACAACTAAATATCGAACAATCTAAACAATACTATATATCGAACATTCTCACATTTTATTTGAATTTGTGGTAATGTGTGTGGTGTTTGCAACTCACATCTAAATACTTGTAGGTGTAGGGGACGGGGCACCATACATAATGTGATAAACACATTATACATATGAGACATGGTTTAGATTATGAAGATCTAGCTAGATCTAGAAATGTAATGTGATTTGAAATCAAAATAAAGTGGATTCAAAAAATCTAGTTTGAGTTCATATAGTACACATAGTTCATATGTAACTCGAGACTAATCATGTGGTTTGCTGTGAAGATAATACACAAACGATGGTTTAACTTGACAATAATGATGATTGTAGATCTTATTAAAACAGAGAGACGAATTCAAATAACGAATTCAAATGCTTTGACTTCACAACAATCATTACTGTAGATCTTATTCAAATAGAGAAACGAATTCAAATTTAGTTCATATTGAAGCGGTAGTATATACGTTTGGAATGCACTAAAACGTTCATTTGAGTAGTAGGTTGCATGCATTATACACGTAGCGAAATATTTTAATTGAACATAACATGAATTCAAAGTTTTGAATGACATTTGGAGGGCGCATTGATTTGGGACAGTACACGTTAGGCTTGTCCGAAAATTTCAACCCGCGCCTTGTTAGCCCGAAATATTTAAGATATATCTTTGTCTCGTTGTGCTCTGACAAAATCCTCCATCTCAACCCGTGCCTTGCTATTCCAAAATTACAACGAGCGCGAAAACTCCCACCTCCTGTGAAATCCCGACACGCGAAATGCCCGTGGTACCCCTGAACCGAAAGAACTGCCTCAAATCGGTGGGGGTACTTTCGTAACCTACCCCACATTTCGGACAAGCGCGTCTCTAAGCCATGATTCCCCACTACCATCCCATCCGCCCACCCATTCGTACACCGAGGCCGCGAAAACCCGCGACGAAACCCCACACCCTGCTCCGTTCGCCACCCAGCCGGAGCCTCTTCCCCGACGACGTCGTCCACAGCAACACCTCGACGTCCCTCATCCACCGTACCGGATGAGGATCCATCGTCGATCTCATCGTCCCGCCGGTTTAGCCACCCCGTCCTCCACCTCCAAGGAGCTTCCCCGACGTTCCCCTCGTCTTTCGCGCCACCTCCATTCCCACACCGCCGTCTTCACCTGCACCACCGGAAGAGCATCATCATCACCGTTTCCTCGGATGAAGCTGCAGCCTAATTGGCGCCACCAAAGAGGTTCTACACTAATCGCCGCATTTTCTTCTTGATTCGATCTCACGGTGCTCCCGGCGCTCGGTCCCGAGCCGACACGGCGCAGTTCCATCCACGGCGGCGTCGCCGGCCACTTCCTCCACGGCGTCGCTCCCTCGGCAGCGACGTCCACATCAGTAGGACCTGCTGCTGCTTTAGCTCTCGCTCGCGCTGCTGCTCTGCTCTTGCTCTCGGTCCCCTGCCTGGTCTGCTCTTGCTATTGCTCTTGCTCGCGCTGCTGCTCTCGCTCTTGCTCTTGCTTGCAATGTTGCTCCGATTTAGCTACACTTCACTTTGATGCCGCCGGGGTGAAGGAAGAACCAGCCGCAGCGGGGAGGGGGGCTCGCCGGAGAGGTACCCCACTATCTATCTTAGGGATCAGGATGGGGGCGGTGGTCGCCGGCGGTGGCGGGGCGTTGGCGGGGCGGTGGCGTGGGGATCGCCGGAGAAAAAGCTCGGCACGGGGGTGCCTAGAGGGATGGCCGGGGCGGCGGCGGACCGGTGGTGGGGAGTGTTTTCGGGGCCGGCGGGGCGGCGCACCGCCGGCCGCGGGCGGCGGGGGGTTGCTGTTTGGCCGGCTCAGGGGGGTGGAGGTTGAAGATGAACCGCAGGCCCTTGATTTCGTATCCAACGGCTACAAAATCGACTGACCAGAGATGAAAAAGTCAGTCGACCAATGTGTAGCCTCACCTTGCTAGTGCGTTCAGTTTCGACAGCAAAATTCAGTTTCGACACCAAAATTCAGTTTCGACAGTTAAGTTCAGTTTCGACAGTTAAGTTCAGAGATGAGCGGCTGATGTATTTTACATCTAGCACTTTGTGGTTATGTATTTTACATCATGTATTGGAGATGCTATTAGAATTCCACTCAGGTTAACGTTGTTCATTGTCTCTCTTGTCCTGCTTTAGCCTCGGCGTCGTACAACTCACCGGAGCTGCTCCAATGACGAAACCCTCCATCACAGCGGAGCAGTACCTCGGGCTCCATATCCAGATGCCTAGGATCTTCTTCCCCTCCTCCGACAGCCAAGTCAGCCAGAGTATCCTCACCGGCCAACCCAATCACGCTGAGATCGACATGGCTTCGCCAAAGAGGTTGTACACTTGTTGCATCTCTCTTTTAGTCTACATGTTATATATATTGTCCACTTAGCACACGGATTTGTTCCTTTAGTGTCTCCTTGAAAGAAAAAAACGTAGGAATTTTAATTTTCACTTGTCCTCCTTTTCAAATTCCTATTCATGAAGCACAAGACTAAGAGATAGTAGCATAATAGCATTATAACCGTACATTTTCTTGTGGTTTGACTTAATCTCACCATGCTTCTTTACATCCTATGATCTTCCAATTGTTGTGAATCAAACACCCAGATTGGCAGAAATCCTGTGTTTTTAAATTCTCTGTTTTGCACGTGCATCCTATCCTATTCCTGTCTATTTCCTATCCCTGCATTGTTGGAATCCTCCAATTCAAACGAGGACTACACGGGTCCGCAAGAGAGGGTCCGCAAGAGAGGTCGCACTCTTTCGTGTCTGCTTACGTTATGCATCGCTTAATATTACATGCTACTTTATCGTCCTGTTCACCGATTAGACTCTGAGTCAGCTCCAAATTAATGGTCAAACTTGAGTTTTAAATGGTTGTGGGGTACATATCGGGGCCTCTATCTATAGTATATATCTACTATCTGGTTAATCTCCGGTGTCTACTATGAGTTTCATGTTGGGTGGGAAACAAACAGTAAAGAAGCCATTATCTGTATTTTTTAACTAAAGCCATTATCTGCCTGCTATTATTGGTTTTGGGTCTATCCACAGGTTGCTACCATCACTCTGGATTTCTGCATGCACTCCTTACATAATCTCACTATGTTTTATTCCTATGCATGACAGTTATTTTAAACAATGGAACTGAACATGTAGAGCAAAAGAGACGAGCCTTGTGTGGCAATAAAATTTCATGCAGACATCGCTCCATGGTAGGTGCAAAGGCAGCCTCCCCTCCACGCATTTCGGATTGTAATCGAGAGGAAGATATCTGTTCTGAGGGGGATTCAGAAGAAGACAACTCCTATTTACCCCCTGATGTCTTCGCTCTAACTTGGCATGATGATGTTGGTTATATCATGCATATGGTGTCTTGCATTGCTTACTTTATACATCAAATATGTCATCTGCTTAGTTTAGACATCCTTTGTGCGAATGCCATCTGTTTAGTTTATTCATCATTTATGTGAATTATGCAACGCCATCTTGTTTAGCCAGGCATCATATATGTGAATTTTGCAATGCCATCCTGCTTAGCCAGTCATCTTATATGTAAATTATATCAGGCCATCCTTTTTTCGTTACATATTACATTTGTCAACAATGTTATTACATTCAACTGCTCTTCGTGTGCATCAGCCATTTGACATGGTGATGGCAAATTCTGGAGTGAAAACAAGGTCTTCAGAGCAGACTATGCTATCTGAGGAAGCGCATATCTCGCTGGTTACGGATAGCTCCTCAGAGGAGGATTCAGAGACAGATGACCAGTCCGATTCCCCCCCCCCCGAGGTGTATGCTCTAACTTGGCAGGGTTATGTTGCTCATATCGTGCGTATGGTGTCTCGCATTGCTATGTCATTCGATTAGTTTAGACATGCTTTGGGTGAATGCCACCTGTTCAGTGTCTAATTACCATATATGTGAATTATGCATTGCCATCTTGTTGCAAGACATTATATATGTGAATTATACAATGCTATCTTGTTGCAAAGGCATTATATATGTGAATTATGCAATGCCATGTTGTTTAGCCAATCATCATGTATGTGAATTATATCATGCTATCATTTTTTGTATTACGTGTTCCATTTGTCGACAACGTTTGTATATTCAACTACTCTTCCTGTGCATCAGCCATTTGAAGCAGTGATGGAAGTATCTGGAGTGAAAACAAGGTATTCAGAGCAGACAATGCTACCTGCTGAAGCAGACATCTTGCTGGTTACAGAGAGCTCCTCGGAGGAGGATTCAGAGACTGATGACCAGTCCTATTTTCCCCCTGAGGTCTATACTCAAACTTGGCAGGGTTATATTACCCATGTCATGCATGTTGTCTTGCATTGCTTAGTTTTTACATCATATATGGATTGCCATCTGCTTACTTGCTTACTATATAAATCATATATTTGATTTATATCATGCCATCATGTTTACATAGTACATACACATCATCTATCTGAATTATGGCATGGCAACCCATTTAATAAAGACATCATATAGTTATATCATCTCATCCTGTTTAGTGTTTACAGTCATCATATTTTGAATTATGGCATTCTATCCATGAATGTATGTGAATTATGGCATGCCAACCTATTTAATAAACACATTATATAGTTATGTCATGTCATCCTGTTTACATAGTCTCATATTTTGAACTATGTCTTTCCATCTTTTTTAGTTAGCCATCATAATGTGAAATTGTGTCATGCTATCCTGTTTAGTTAGCCATCATATATGTGAAATTGTGTCATGCTATCCTGTTTGGTTAGACAACATAAATATGAATTATTTCATGCCCTCTTTTATTCCCCACTATCCATTGCACCTGTCTATCATACAATGTCTATAATTTCAACTACTTTTCTTGTTTATCAGCCATTTGAATTGGAGAGCATGATGGCAGTATCTAAAGGAGTAACAACACGGTCTTCAGAAAAGATAGTGCTACAAGTTGATGCAGATAGAACCACGGCTGTACTTGCCCAAGGACCAGATCCACCACACATAACCCAGACTCTCGCAGATTGTAACCCTACCCAGTTGGACAGAGAACCAGCTACACCCCTTCTAACCCCAACCCCGGCAGATAGTAACCCAGTTCCAGTTGACACAGCACCGTCTCCACCACAGAGCACCCAAACACGAGCAGTTAGTAAGGGAACTGCAGTGCCCAAAGCACGAGGACCACCACTCCGAATCCCAACTCAACGCTTAAAGGAGAAGAAGATTTGTTCTCAGGTCAGGTTCTGTAGCTATGATTCATACTCCTTTGCTCTTGCATGACTGTATTTACTCATACCAACTATTTTCAAATTTGAAGGATGGAATTGAAACTCCAATGGCGCAACAGGTATGTTTTAAACCTGTTTCTTTAACTGGTTTGCTGTTGTAACCTGCTCTATGTTGATTTCAGTTTCAATTGAATAAACAGTTATGTTCTCATGTCATGCACATTACAAGTATTGTTATTGCTCTATAGTTACCCACACTTATATTCTATCTATTCTGCTTTGTCTTGAACAAATATTATTTGAACTGTGTCTCTATCTTGATTTGGCAAGAAAAACTAGAATGATATAGACCATAAAGTGACCATGGTACATAGATATATGTTTGTTTCATGTTATTATCCTATCCACTTTACTACTGAACTCATTTACCAAAATGAGTTTCATATACAACATGGTAAACATGTGATGTGTCTGCTTGTTTCTCTTTTAGAATGCGGACAAAATATTGGAGAACAGTACCGCGTTATCTAATGGTAAAGGAAGTAATGCAGATAAGGTTCAAGATAGTGAGACATCCCTGTTGGTCTCCAAGAAAGCTGATAAAAACTATCTTGACGACAGTGAGGGAACCCAAAAGTCCTGTCTTGATGTAGTGTTCGAGTTACTGGCCACTACTGCTGGCACAAGCTCTTCGAACTCGCTGCCTGATTCAGTTCGTCTTCTTGAGTCTCAACTTCAAGTTGAAAGACATCGATCAGATGTGCTGCGACAGGAAGTTAAAGGACTGAGGAAGTCCCTGCAGAATTCAGATGCATATTTTCTGGTGCAACAGCAAGCGCTGGAGGATTTACGCGCCAAACAAGAGAAAGTTAATAAGCTTGCTAAGCATCTTGCCAGCATTATGGGTACCCAGGATATTGTTTCTTGAGATCTTCTGAAGTGGTTTCAGTTCTGGATTTGTTTTGCTGCAGCGTTTATTTGCGCTGGTCGCCAACTTTGACAACCAGTGTATATGATATGCTGCTTTGTTCCCTATATTTGCACTGGTGGCGAACTTTGATGCCCAGTGGATGTAATATGTGTAACATCCGTGATAGCCTAGCATTAGTTGCTTGCTTATTTATTTCCTTGTTGTCTTGTTTATTTGTTTGCTTGTAGTCATTGCAGTTCTTTTTCCGCGGTTAGCTAGTGGCTGCAATAACCTGTTTTTTAAAACTAGGCCACAATAACCATGGGCTAATATTTACTATAGTGACACTGGGCCTCCTACTGGCCATAGAAACAGTGGGCCTTCTATGGGCTGTAGAAACAATGGGCCTTCTACGGGCCATAGAAACAATGGGCCTTCTGCGGGCCGTATTATCAATGGGCCTTCTATGGGTCGTATAATCAATTGGCCAAACATGGGCCAAACAGACCGCATTATGGCCGTAAACGGGCTAGAGTTGGAACCGTACGTTCATGGGCCGACCATAATGGGCCATCGTTAATAGGCCGCATTTGATGACGCTATGAAATCGGGCCAACGTATTAACGGACCACAAACGGGCCGACTGTAACCACGGGCTGAATTTGGCCCACAAGCAGAAAATGACAGTAATGAGCCGTAAGTAAACGAATGCTGGAAATGATCCCAAGAATAAATGGGCTCTGAGAAGGCCAAAAGATAACATGGGCTGGAAACGGGCCAACGGAATAATGGGCCGTTAATGGGTATAAAGTGATACACTATTCATTACGGGCCAGTTTCACCACGGGCCGTTAATGCGTGTAAAGTGATACACTGTTCATTACGGGCCAGTTTCACCATGGGCCGTTAATGGGTGTAAAGTGATACACTGTTCATTACGGGCCAGTTTCACCACAGGCCATTAATAGGCCAAGAGTTACATAGGGCCTCATATGGGCCGAAAGACCTCATGGGCCATACATGGGCCAGAAGTGAAAATGGACTAGAATCATATTGGATGGCCCAGATGATGCTACTGGGCCTAATTCGAATAGGGCGTAATGGGCCTTGGGTTAGCGGGCTGTAAATGGGCTATATGCGAACAGGCCGTTAACAGGCTTTCCATGGGTCGGCCCGCCACCTTTTGACCAAGTCAAACGGGCCGGCCCTTTCACAGGAATGGGCCTCTGTTGGTCCTCGCCACGTGTCGACGTATCATAGGCGTCTATCTGACCCACTGACGAGCTGACACGTGTTTCGTCCGGCCAATAAGAATTTTACACGTGGAAAATCCCCATTGGTCGGGGCTGTTAACGGGTTATCGGATCCAAAACCCGACCCGATAGCTTAACGGCGTTCCGTTACGATGGATGCCACGTGTCGGTCACCCTTGACGAAAGCACTTCTGTGACGCGCGATTTATCGTCATGGAAGTGGACACTTCCGTGATGATAATTTTGGCAATGTCATGGAACACTTCTACGACAGCACAGGTATGACTATCTTGATTCTGTCATAAATTTGTCATGGATGTACATGCATGACAGAAAACGCGACCTACTGTGACAAACATGAATCATCACGGAAGTGTATTTTTTTTTGTAGTGTCGTCCTCCTCCCTGACACAGCGACGCACCACCTCCGGCGGGGCCGGCTCCCTCTGCACCAAATGTGGCCCACGCGAACGCCACCAAAGGAGATCAGGATCGGCGACGGGACCCAGGGTCGGGTTCCTCACCAAGCGGCGCGCCCCTGAAGGTAGCACCTCCTAGTGCCAACCCGGCGGATCCCAGTCCCGGACATGGGTCCTATGAAGCAGGACGTCGTTGCGAACGGGTCGACGGTGAGGATGCGGGCCGGGCATCATCGACAACAAATACTATATGCCCCCAAAAAGTAACATTTTTTAAATGATTGGATTGTGATAACTAAAATTCTATATGCAAATTCTAAATCTTTCTATAACTAAAATTATAAGAAACTAAAAAAACATCAATCATCGTCTAACAATTTGACATCAATCTAATTCATCTAGCTAGAACTAACATTTCTAAAATTTCAAACATTTCTATATAACTAACATTTCTAATATTTCTATAACTAAAAAGCAGAAAAATTTCTAACATTTCTATAAATATTTATATAGCTAAAAAACATAAAAAAAATACTAACAATTTTACAACTAATTAACAATGTGTGTGTGTGGACATGCATGGCGGCCAGGGCACAGGAGCTCACCGGCGACGGGGACGGCGACGACGGGTGGCGACGATCGGGACGGGGACGGGGCGGGGACGACGGGACGACGGGGACGGGGCGGGGATGACGGGGACGGGGCAGCGACGACGACGGGGACGGTCGGGGACGGGGCGGCCGGGCCGGGACGATGGGACGAACAGGGATGGGGCGGCGACGACGACGACGGGGACGGCCAGGGACGGGGCGCGGACGACTGCCGGGGCGGCAACGACGGGGACGGGGCGGCGACGAGGGGTGGCGACGGGGGCGGCGGGCGACGGGGCAGAGGAGAAGAAGCTGATGAAAAATGACGAATTTTGTAAGTGACGCTTATATACGATGGGCCTTTAGTACCGGTTGGAGCCACCAACTGGTACTAAAGGTCAATTTTGGCTCCAACTGGTACTAAAGACTCCACCTTTAGTACCGGGTGGAGCCACGACCCGGTACTAAAGGGGGTGCGCTGCCAGGTGAGGGGTGCAAAGTTTAGTCCCACCTCGTCGGGCGAAGGGCAGCCGCACTGGTTTATAGACCCAACCGCGGCTGCTCCTTCGAACTCCTCTATATAGCAGGTTTCTGGGCCTAACTATGGTGCGCTGCCCTGTGAGCCTTCTGGCCCTTCTGGGCCTGAATTTGCACACCCGAGGTCTGGCAGGCCCCAACAATTTTTTATATAGTTTTTTTCTTTTCTGCATTATTTATTTTCTTCTACTTATTTGTAAGTAGTTTTTTATATAGTTTTTTCTTTTCTGCTTTATTTATTTTCTTCTATTTATTTCTGAGTAGTTTTTTTATATAGTTTTTTCTACTTTATTTATTTTCTTCTATTTATTTCTGAGTAATTTTTTATATAGTTTTTTCTTTTCTGCTTTATTTATTTTTTTCTATTTATTTTTGACTAAATTTTTTATATAGTTTTTTTCTTTTCAGGAGTTCTAATAAGTTATTAAAATCTTGAATTGCCGGTGTAATAGATGAATTTTCGTCCGAAACCCTAATACTTCAAAAGAGATTGTCCAGTTTGTACACGAAGTGCATCCAGTTTTTGCCGTGACCCTCTCTACTGTTTTGCACATGCTATGCGGGTGAAATGATGATACCATGCCAAGTTTCAACCTTTTCAGAATTCATTTGTAGTGCTTTTCAATATCAAGGCCATTTAGCTCAAAACAAATCAGCAAATGCATTAAAAATAGCAAATTATGTCAGAAAGGGTTGAAAGGTGATGACATGGCTTTGAATGGCGCCTGATGAACGCAAAAAAAGTCCGGAGTTGTAATAAGTTATTAAAATTTTGAATTGCCGGTGTAACAGATGAGTTTTTGTCCGAAACCCTGATACTTCGAAAGAGATTGTCCAGTTTGTACACGAAGTGCATCCAGTTTTTGCCGTGACCCTCTCTACTTTTTTGCACATGCTATGCGGGTCAAATGATGATAGCATGTAAAGTTTCAACCTTTTCAGAGTTCATTTGTAGTGCTTTTCAATTTCAGGGCCATTTAGCTCAAAACAAATCAGTAAATCATTAAAAATAGCAAATTATGTCAGAAAGGGTTGAAAGGTGATGACATGGCTTTGAATGGCGCCTGATGAACGCAAAAAAAGTCCGGAGTTGTAATAAGTTATTAAAATTTTGAATTGTAACAGATGAGTTTTTGTCCGAAACCCTGATACTTCGAAAGAGATTGTCCAGTTTGTACACGAAGTGCATCCAGTTTTTGTCGTGACCCTGTCTACTTTTTTGCACATGCTATGCGGGTGAAATGATGATACCATGCCAAGTTTCAACCTCTTTAGAGTTCATTTGTAGTGCTTTTCAATTTCAGGGCCATTTAGGTCAAAACAAATCAGTAAATGCATTAAAATAGCAAATTATGTCAGAAAGCGTTGAAAGTTGATGATGTGGCTTTGAATAGCGCCTGCTGAACGCAAAAAAGTCCGGAGTTGTAATAAGTTACTAAAATTTCGAATTGCCGGTGTAAGAGATGAGTTTTCATCCGAAACCCTGATACTTCAAAAGAGATTGTCCAGTTTGTACACGAAGTGCATCCAGTTTTTGTCGTGACCCTGTCTACTTTTTTGCACATGCTATGCGGGTGAAATGATGATACCATGCCAAGTTTCAAACTTTTCAGAGTTCATTTGTAGTGCTTTTCAATTTCGGGTCTATTTAGCTCGAAACAAATCAGTAAACGCATTCAAAATAGCAAATTATGTCAGAAAGGATTGAAAGTTGATGATGTGGCTTTGAACGGCGCCTGCTGAACGCAAAAAAAAAGTCGGGTGTTGTAATAAGTTATTAAAATTTTGAATTACCGGTGTAACAGATGAGTTTTCGTCCGAAACCCTGATACTTCGAAAGAGATTGTCCAGTTTGTACACGAAGTGCATCCAATTTTTGCCGTGGCCCTCTCTACATTTTTGCACATGCTATGCGGGTGAAATGATGATACCATGTCAAGTTTCAACCTTTTCAGAGTTCATTTGTACTGCTTTTCAATTTCAGGGCCATTTAGCTCAAAACAAATCAGTAAATCATTAAAAATAGCAAATTATGTCAGAAAGGGTTGAAAGTTGATGACGTGGCTTTGAATGGCGCCTGCTAAATGCAAAAAACTTCCAGATTTGTAATAAGTTATTAAAATTTTGAATTGCCGGTGTAACAGATGAGTTTTCGCCCGAAACCCTGATACTTCGAAAGAGATTGTCCAGTTTGTACATGAAGTGCATCCAGTTTTTGTCGTAACCCTCTCTACTTTTTTGCACATGCTATGCAGGTGAAATGATGATACCATGCCAAGTTTCAACCTCTTCAGAGTTCATTTGTAGTGCTTTTCAATTTCAGGGCCATTTAGGTCAAAACAAATCAGTAAATGCATTAAAAATAGCAAATTATGTCAGAAAGGGTTGAAAGTTGATGATGTGGATTTGAACGGCGCCTGCTGAACGCGCAAAAAGTTCGAAGTTGCAATAAGTTATTAAAATTTTGAATTGCCGGTGTAACAAATGAGTTTTCGTCCGAAACCCTAATACTTCGAAAGAGATTGTCTAGTTTGTACACGAAGTGCATCCAGTTTTTGCCATGACCCTCTCTACTTTTTTGCACATGCTACGCGGGTGAAATGATGATACCATGTCAAGTTTCAACCTTTTCAGAGTTCATTTGTAGTGATTTTCAATTTCAGGGCCATTTAGCTCAAAACAAATAAGTAAATCATTAAAAATAGTAAAATTATGTCAGAAAGGGTTGAAATTTGATGACATGACTTTGAATGGCGCCTGCTGAATGCAAAATAGTCCGGAGTTGTAATAAGTTATTAAAATTTTGAATTGCCGGTGTAACAGATGAGTTTTCGTCTGAAACCCTGATACTTCGAAAGAGATTGTCCAGTTTGTACACGAAGTGCATCCAGTTTTTGCCGTGACCCTGTCTACTTTTTTGCACATGCTATGCGGGTGAAATGATGATACCATGCCAAGTTTCAACCTTTTCAGAGTTCATTTGTAGTGCTTTTCAATTTCAGGGCCATTTAGCTCAAAAAAATCAGCAAATGCATTAAAAATAGCAAATTATGTCAGAAAGGGTTGAAATTTAATGACGTGGCTTTGAATGGCGCCTGTTGAACGCAAAAAAAGTCCAAAGTTGTAGTAAGTTATTAAAATTTTGAATTGCTGGTGTAACAGATGAGTTTTCGTCTGAAACCCTGATACTTCAAAAGAGATTGTCCAGTTTGTACACGAAGTGCATCCAGTTTTTGCCGTGACCCTCTCTACTTTTTTGCACATGCTATGCGGGTGAAATGATGATAGCATGTAAAGTTTCAACCTTTTCAGAGTTCATTTGTAGTGCTTTTCAATTTCAGGGCCATTTAGCTCAAAACAAATCAGTAAATCATTAAAAATAGCAAATTATGTCAGAAAGGGTTGAAAGGTGATGACATGGCTTTGAATGGCGCCTGATGAACGCAAAAAAAGCCCGGAGTTGTAATAAGTTATTAAAATTTTGAATTGCCGGTGTAATAGATGAGTTTTCATCCGAAACCCTGATACTTCGAAAGAGATTGTCCAGTTTGTACACGAAGTGCATCCAGTTTTTGTCGTGACCCTGTCTACTTTTTGCACATGCTATGCGGGTGAAATGATGATACCATGCCAAGTTTCAAACTTTTCAGAGTTCATTTGTAGTGCTTTTCAATTTCGGGTCTATTTAGCTCGAAACAAATCAGTAAACGCATTCAAAATAGCAAATTATGTCAGAAAGGGTTGAAAGTTGATGATGTGGCTTTGAACGGCACCTGCTGAACGCAAAAAAAAGTCCGGTGTTGTAATAAGTTATTAAAATTTTGAATTACCGGTGTAACAGATGAGTTTTCGCCCGAAACCCTGATACTTCGAAAGAGATTGTCCAGTTTGTACATGAAGTGCATCCAGTTTTTGTCGTAACCCTCTCTACTTTTTTTCACATGCTATGCAGGTGAAATGATGATACCATGCCAAGTTTCAACCTCTTCAGAGTTCATTTGTAGTGCTTTTCAATTTCAGGGCCATTTAGGTCAAAACAAATCAGTAAATGCATTAAAAATAGCAAATTATGTCAGAAAGGGTTGAAAGTTGATGATGTGGATTTGAACGGCGCCTGCTGAACGCGCAAAAAGTTCGAAGTTGTAATAAGTTATTAAAATTTTGAATTGCCGGTGTAACAAATGAGTTTTCGTCCGAAACCCTGATACTTCGAAAGAGATTGTCTAGTTTGTACACGAAGTGCATCCAGTTTTTGCCGTGACCCTCTCTACTTTTTTGCACATGCTACGCGGGTGAAATGATGATACCATGTCAAGTTTCAACCTTTTCAGAGTTCATTTGTAGTGATTTTCAATTTCAGGGCCATTTAGCTCAAAACAAATCAGTAAATCACTAAAAATAGTAAAATTATGTCAGAAAGGGTTGAAATTTGATGACATGACTTTGAATGGCGCCTGCTGAATGCAAAATAGTCCGGAGTTGTAATAAGTTATTAAAATTTTGAATTGCCGGTGTAACAGATGAGTTTTCGTCTGAAACCCTGATACTTCGAAAGAGATTGTCCAGTTTGTACACGATGTGCATCCAGTTTTTGCCGTGACCCTGTCTACTTTTTTGCACATGCTATGCGGTTGAAATGATGATACCATGCCAAGTTTCAACCTTTTCAGAGTTCATTTGTAGTGCTTTTCAATTTCAGGGCCATTTAGCTCAAAAAAATCAGCAAATGCATTAAAAATAGCAAATTATGTCAGAAAGGGTTGAAATTTAATGACGTGGCTTTGAATGGCGCCTGCTGAACGCAAAAAAAGTCCGAATTTGTAGTAAGTTATTAAAATTTTGAATTGCCGGTGTAACAGATGAGTTTTCGTCTGAAACCCTGATACTTCAAAAGAGATTGTCCAGTTTGTACACGAAGTGCATCCAGTTTTTGCCGTGACCCTCTCTACTTTTTTACACATGCTATGCGGGTGAAATGATGATAGCATGTAAAGTTTCAACCTTTTCAGAGTTCATTTGTAGTGCTTTTCAATTTCAGGGCCATTTAGCTCAAAACAAATCAGTAAATCATTAAAAATAGCAAATTATGTCAGAAAGGGTTGAAAGGTGATGACATGGCTTTGAATGGCGCCTGATGAACGCAAAAAAAGCCCGGAGTTGTAATAAGTTATTAAAATTTTGAATTGCCGGTGTAAGAGATGAGTTTTTGTCCGAAACCCTGATACTTCGAAAGAGATTGTCTAGTTTGTACACGAAGTGCATCCAGTTTTTGCCGTGACCCTCTCTACTTTTTTGCACATGCTATGCGGGTGAAATGATGATACCATGCCAAGTTTCAACCTTTTCAGAGTTCATTTGTAGTGCTTTTCAATTTCAGGGCCATTTAGCTCAAAAAAATCAGCAAATGTATTAAAAATAGCAAATTATGTCAGAAAGGGTTGAAATTTAATGACGTGGCTTTGAATGGCGCCTGCTGAACGCAAAAAAAGTCCGAAGTTGTAGTAAGTTATTAAAATTTTGAATTGCCGGTGTAACAGATGAGTTTTCGTCTGAAACCCTGATACTTCAAAAGAGATTGTCCAGTTTGTACACGAAGTGCATCCAGTATTTGCCGTGACCCTCTCTACTTTTTTGCACATGCTATGCGGGTGAAATGATGATAACATGTAAAGTTTCAACCTTTTTCAGAGTTCATTTGTAGTGCTTTTCAATTTCAGGGCCATTTAGCTCAAAACAAATCAGTAAATCATTAAAAATAGCAAATTATGTCAGAAAGGGTTGACAGGTGATGACATGGCTTTGATTGGCGCCTGATGAACGCAAAAAAAGTCCGGAGTTGTAATAAGTTATTAAAATTTTGAATTGTAACAGATGAGTTTTTGTCCGAAACCCTGATACTTCGAAAGAGATTGTCCAGTTTGTACACGAAGTGCATCCAGTTTTTGCCGTGACCCTCTCTACTTTTTTGCACATGCTATGCGGGTGAAATGATGATACCATGCCAAGTTTCAACCTTTTCAGAGTTCATTTGTAGTGCTTTTAAATTTCAAGGCCATTTAGCTCAAAACAAATCAGTAAATGCATTAAAAATAGCAAATTATGTCAGAAAGGTTTGAAAGTTGATGACGTGGCTTTGAATGGCGCCTGTTGAACGCAAAAAAAGTCCGGAGTTGTAATAAGTTATTAAAATTTTGAATTGTCGGTGTAACAGATGAGTTTTCGTCCGAAACCCTCATACTTCGAAAGAGATTGTCCAGTTTGTACACGAAGTGCATCCAGTGTTTGGCGTGACCCTTTCAACTTTTTTGCACATGCTATGCGGGTGAAATGATGATACCATGCCAAGTTTCAACCTTTTCAGAGTTCATTTGTAGTGCTTTTCAATTTCAGGGCCATTTAGCTCAAAAAAATCAGCAAATGCATTAAAAATAGCAAATTATGTCAGAAAGGGTTGAAATTTAATGACGTGGCTTTGAATGGCGCCTGCTGAACGCAAAAAAAGTCCAAAGTTGTAGTAAGTTATTAAAATTTTGAATTGCCGGTGTAACAGATGAGTTTTCATCTGAAACCCTGATACTTCAAAAGAGATTGTCCAGTTTGTACACGAAGTGCATCCAGTTTTTGCCGTGACCCTCTCTACTTTTTTGCACATGCTATGCGGGTGAAATGATGATACCATGCCAAGTTTCAACCTTTTCAGAGTTCATTTGTAGTGCTTTTCAATTTCAGGGCCATTTAGCTCAAAAAAATCAGCAAATGCATTAAAAATAACAAATTATGTCAGAAAGGGTTGAAATTTAATGACGTGGCTTTGAATGGCGCCTGCTGAACGCAAAAAAAGTCCGAAGTTGTAGTAAGTTATTAAAATTTTGAATTGCCGGTGTAACAGATGAGTTTTCGTCTGAAACCCTGATACTTCAAAAGAGATTGTCCAGTTTGTACACGAAGTGCATCCAGTTTTTGCCGTGACCCTCTCTACTTTTTTGCACATGCTATGCAGGTGAAATGATGATAACATGTAAAGTTTCAACCTTTTCAGAGTTCATTTGTAGTGCTTTTCAATTTCAGGGCCATTTAGCTCAAAACAAATCAGTAAATCATTAAAAATAGCAAATTATGTCAGAAAGGGTTGAAAGGTGATGACATGGCTTTGAATGGCGCCTGATGAACGCAAAAAAAGTCCGGAGTTGTAATAAGTTATTAAAATTTTGAATTGTAACAGATGAGTTTTTGTCCGAAACCCTGATACTTCGAAAGAGATTGTCCAGTTTGTACACGAAGTGCATCCAGTTTTTGCCGTGACCCTCTCTACTTTTTTGCACATGCTATGCGGGTGAAATGATGATACCATGCCAAGTTTCAACCTTTTCAGAGTTCATTTGTTGTGCTTTTAAATTTCAAGGCCATTTAGCTCAAAACAAATCAGTAAATGCATTAAAAATAGTAAATTATGTCAGAAAGGTTTGAAAGTTGATGACGTGGCTTTGAATGGCGCCTGTTGAACGCAAAAAAAGTCCGGAGTTGTAATAAGTTATTAAAATTTTTAATTGTCGGTGTAACACATGAGTTTTCGTCCGAAACCCTCATACTTCGAAAGAGATTGTTCAGTTTGTACACGAAGTGCATCCAGTGTTTGGCGTGACCCTTTCAACTTTTTCGCACATGCTATGCGGGTGAAATGATGATACCATGCCAAGTTTCAACCTTTTCAGAGTTCATTTGTAGTGCTTTTCAATTTCAGGGCCATTTAGCTCAAAAAAATCAGCAAATGCATTAAAAATAGCAAATTATGTCAGAAAGGGTTGAAATTTAATGACGTGGCTTTGAATGGCGCCTGCTGAACGCAAAAAAAGTCCAAAGTTGTAGTAAGTTATTAAAATTTTGAATTGCTGGTGTAACAGATGAGTTTTCGTCTGAAACCCTGATACTTCAAAAGAGATTGTCCAGTTTGTACACGAAGTGCATCCAGTTTTTGCCGTGACCCTCTCTACTTTTTTGCACATGCTATGCGGGTGAAATTATGATACCATGACAAGTTTCAACGTTTTCAGAGTTCATTTGTAGTGCTTTTCAATTTCAGGGCCATTTAGCTCAAAAAAATCATCAAATGCATTAAAAATAGCAAATTATGTCAGAAAGGGTTGAAATTTAATGACGTGCTTTGAATGGCGCCTGCTGAACGCAAAAAAAGTCCGAAGTTGTAGTAAGTTATTAAAATTTTGAATTGCCGGTGTAACAGATGAGTTTTCGTCTGAAACCCTGATACTTCAAAAGAGATTGTCCAGTTTGTACACGAAGTGCATCCAGTTTTGCCGTGACCCTCTCTACTTTTTTGCACATGCTATGCGGGTGAAATGATGATAACATGTAAAGTTTCAACCTTTTCAGAGTTCATTTGTAGTGCTTTTCAATTTCAGGGCCATTTAGCTCAAAACAAATCAGTAAATCATTAAAAATAGCAAATTATGTCAGAAAGGGTTGAAAGGTGATGACATGGCTTTGAATGGCGCCTGATGAACGCAAAAAAGTCCGGAGTTGTAATAAGTTATCAAAATATTGAATTGTAACAGATGAGTTTTTGTCCGAAACCCTGATACTTCGAAAGAGATTGTCCAGTTTGTACACGAAGTGCATCCAGTTTTTGCCGTGACCCTCTCTACTTTTTTGCACATGCTATGCGGGTGAAATGATGATACCATGCCAAGTTTCAACCTTTTCAGAGTTCATTTGTAGTGCTTTTAAATTTCAAGGCCATTTAGCTCAAAACAAATCAGTAAATGCATTAAAAATAGTAAATTATGTCAGAAAGGTTTGAAAGTTGATGACGTGGCTTTGAATGGCGCCTGTTGAACGCAAAAAAAGTCCGGAGTTGTAATAAGTTATTAAAATTTTGAATTGTCGGTGTAACAGATGAGTTTTCGTCCGAAACCCTCATACTTCGAAAGAGATTGTCCAGTTTGTACACGAAGTGCATCCAGTGTTTGGCATGACCCTTTCAACTTTTTTGCACATGCTATGCGGGTGAAATGATGATACCATGCCAAGTTTCAACCTCTTTAGTGTTCATTTGTAGTGCTTTTCAATTTCAGGGCCATTTAGCTCAAAACAAATTAGTAAATGCATTAAAAATAACAAATTATGTCAGAAAGGGATGGAAGTTGATGATGTGGCTTTGAATGGCACCTGCTGAACGCAAAAAAAGTCCAAAGTTGTAATAAGTTATTAAAATTTTGAATTGCCGGTGTAACAGATGAGTTTTCGTCCGAAACCCTGATACTTCGAAAGAGATTGTCCAGTTCGTACACGAAGTGCATCCAGTTATATCCGTGACCCTGTCTACTTTTTCGCAGGTGCTATGCGGGTGAAATGATGATACCATGCCAAGTTTCATCATTTTCAGAGTTCATTTGTAGTCCTTTTCAATTTCAGGGCCATTTAGCTCAAAACAAATCAGTAAATGCATTAAAAATAGCAAATTATGTCAGAAAGGGTTGAAATTTAATTACGTGGCTTTGAATGGCGCCTGCTGAACGCAAAAAAAGTCTGGAGTGGTAATAAGTTATTAAAATTTTGAATTGCCGGTGTAACAGATGAGTTTTCGTCTGAAACCCTGATACTTCGAAAGAGATTGTCCAGTTTGTACACGAAGTGCATCCAGTTTTTGCCGTGACCCTATCTACTTTTTTGCACATGCTATGTGGCTGAAATGATGAGACCATGCCAAGTTTCAACCTTTTCAGAGTTCATTTGTAGTGCTTTTCAATTTCAGGGCCATTTAGCTCAAAAAAAATCAGTAAATGCATTAAAATAGCAAATTATGTTAGAAAGGGTTGAAAGTTGATCACGTGGGTTTGAATGGCGCCTGCTAGACGCAAAAAAAGTCCGGAGTTGTAGTAAGTTATTATAATTTTGAATTGCCGGTGTAACAGATGAGTTTTTGTCCGAAACCCTGATACTTCGAAAGAGATTGTCCAGTTTGTAAACGAAGTGCATCCAGTTTTTGCCGTGACCCTCTCTACTTTTTTGCACATACTATGCGGGTCAAATGATGATACCATGCCAAGTTTCAACCTCTTTAGAGTTCATTTGTAGTGCTTTTCAATTTCAGGGCCATTTAGGTCAAAAGAAATCAGTAAATGCATTAAAATAGCAAATTATGTCAGAAAGCGTTGAAAGTTGATGATGTGGCTTTGAATAGCGCCTGCTGAACGCAAAAAAGTCCGGAGTTGTAATAAGTTACTAAAAGTTTGAATTGCCGGTGTAATAGATGAGTTTTCATCTGAAACCCTGATACTTCGAAAGAGATTGTCCAGTTTGTACACGAAGTGCATCCAGTTTTTGTCGTGACCCTGTCTACTTTTTTGCACATGCTATGCGGGTGAAATGATGATACCATGCCAAGTTTCAAACTTTTCAGAGTTCATTTGTAGTGCTTTTCAATTTCGGGTCTATTTAGCTCGAAACAAATCAGTAAACGCATTCAAAATAGCAAATTATGTCAGAAAGGGTTGAAAGTTGATGATGTGGCTTTGAACGGCGCCTGCTGAACGCAAAAAAAGTCCGGTGTTGTAATAAGTTATTAAAATTTTGAATTACCGGTGTAATAGATGAGTTTTCGTCCGAAACCCTGATACTTCGAAAGAGATTGTCCAGTTTGTACACGAAGTGCATCCAATTTTTGCCGTGGCCCTCTCTACATTTTTGCACATGCTATGCGGGTGAAATGATGATACCATGTCAGGTTTCAACCTTTTCAGAGTTCATTTGTACTGCTTTTCAATTTCAGGGCCATTTAGCTCAAAACAAATGAGTAAATCATTAAAAATAGCAAATTATGTCCGAAAGGGTTGAAAGTTGATGACGTGGCTTTGAATGGCGCCTGCTAAATGCAAAAAACTTCCGGATTTGTAATAAGTTATTAAAATTTTGAATTGCCGATGTAACAGATGAGTTTTCGCCCGAAACCCTGATACTTCGAAAGAGATTGTCCAGTTTGTACATGAAGTGCATCCAGTTTTTGTCGTAACCCTCTCTACTTTTTTTCACATGCTATGCAGGTGAAATGATGATACCATGCCAAGTTTCAACCTCTTCAGAGTTCATTTGTAGTGCTTTTCAATTTCAGGGCCATTTAGGTCAAAACAAATCAGTAAATGCATTAAAAATAGCAAATTATGTCAGAAAGGGTTGAAAGTTGATGATGTGGATTTGAACGGCGCCTGCTGAACGCGCAAAAAGTTCGAAGTTGTAATAAGTTATTAAAATTTTGAATTGCCGGTGTAACAAATGAGTTTTCGTCCGAAACCCTGATACTTCGAAAGAGATTGTCTAGTTTGTACACGAAGTGCATCCAGTTTTTGCCGTGACCCTCTCTACTTTTTTGCACATGCTACGCGGGTGAAATGATGATACCATGTCAAGTTTCAACCTTTTCAGAGTTCATTTGTAGTGATTTTCAATTTCAGGGCCATTTAGCTCAAAACAAATCAGTAAATCATTAAAAATAGCAAATTATGTCAGAAAGGGTTGAAAGGTGATGACATGGCTTTGAATGGCGCCTGCTGAATGCAAAATAGTCCGGAGTTGTAATAAGTTATTAAAATTTTGAATTGCCGGTGTAACAGATGAGTTTTCGTCTGAAACCCTGATACTTCGAAAGAGATTGTCCAGTTTGTACACGATGTGCATCCAGTTTTTGCCGTGACCCTGTCTACTTTTTTGCACATGCTATGCGGCTGAAATGATGATACCATGCCAAGTTTCAACCTTTTCAGAGTTCATTTGTAGTGCTTTTCAATTTCAGGGCCATTTAGCTCAAAAAAATCAGCAAATGCATTAAAAATAGCAAATTATGTCAGAAAGGGTTGAAATTTAATGACGTGGCTTTGAATGGCGCCTGCTGAACGCAAAAAAAGTCCGAATTTGTAGTAAGTTATTAAAATTTTGAATTGCCGGTGTAACAGATGAGTTTTCGTCTGAAACCCTGATACTTCAAAAGAGATTGTCCAGTTTGTACACGAAGTGCATCCAGTTTTTGCCGTGACCCTCTCTACTTTTTTACACATGCTATGCGGGTGAAATGATGATAGCATGTAAAGTTTCAACCTTTTCAGAGTTCATTTGTAGTGCTTTTCAATTTCAGGGCCATTTAGCTCAAAACAAATCAGTAAATCATTAAAAATAGCAAATTATGTCAGAAAGGGTTGAAAGGTGATGACATGGCTTTGAATGGCGCCTGATGAACGCAAAAAAAGCCCGGAGTTGTAATAAGTTATTAAAATTTTGAATTGCCGGTGTAAGAGATGAGTTTTTGTCCGAAACCCTGATACTTCGAAAGAGATTGTCTAGTTTGTACACGAAGTGCATCCAGTTTTTGCCGTGACCCTGTCTACTTTTTTGCACATGCTATGCGGGTGAAATGATGATACCATGCCAAGTTTCAACCTTTTCAGAGTTCATTTGTAGTGCTTTTCAATTTCAGGGCCATTTAGCTCAAAAAAATCAGCAAATGCATTAAAAATAGCAAATTATGTCAGAAAGGGTTGAAATTTAATGACGTGGCTTTGAATGGCGCCTGCTGAACGCAAAAAAAGTCCGAAGTTGTAGTAAGTTATTAAAATTTTGAATTGCCGGTGTAACAGATGAGTTTTCGTCTGAAACCCTGATACTTCAAAAGAGATTGTCCAGTTTGTACACGAAGTGCATCCAGTATTTGCCGTGACCCTCTCTACTTTTTTGCACATGCTATGCGGGTGAAATGATGATAACATGTAAAGTTTCAACCTTTTCAGAGTTCATTTGTAGTGCTTTTCAATTTCAGGGCCATTTAGCTCAAAACAAATCAGTAAATCATTAAAAATAGCAAATTATGTCAGAAAGGGTTGAAAGGTGATGACATGGCTTTGAATGGCGCCTGATGAACGCAAAAAAAGTCCGGAGTTGTAATAAGTTATTAAAATTTTGAATTGTAACAGATGAGTTTTTGTCCGAAACCCTGATACTTCGAAAGAGATTGTCCAGTTTGTACACGAAGTGCATCCAGTTTTTGCCGTGACCCTCTCTACTTTTTTGCACATGCTATGCGGGTGAAATGATGATACCATGCCAAGTTTCAACCTTTTCAGAGTTCATTTGTAGTGCTTTTAAATTTCAAGGCCATTTAGCTCAAAACAAATCAGTAAATGCATTAAAAATAGTAAATTATGTCAGAAAGGTTTGAAAGTTGATGACGTGGCTTTGAATGGCGCCTGTTGAACGCAAAAAAAGTCCGGAGTTGTAATAAGTTATTAAAATTTTGAATTGTCGGTGTAACAGATGAGTTTTCGTCCGAAACCCTCATACTTCGAAAGAGATTGTCCAGTTTGTACACGAAGTGCATCCAGTGTTTGGCGTGACCCTTTCATCTTTTTTGCACATGCTATGCGGGTGAAATGATGATACCATGCCAAGTTTCAACCTCTTTAGAGTTCATTTGTAGTGCTTTTCAATTTCAGGGCCATTTAGCTCAAAACAAATTAGTAAATGCATTAAAAATAACAAATTATGTCAGAAAGGGATGGAAGTTGATGATGTGGCTTTGAATGGCGCCTGCTGAACGCAAAAAAAGTCCAGAGTTGTAATAAGTTATTAAAATTTTGAATTGCCGGTGTAACAGATGAGTTTTCGTCCGAAACCCTGATACTTCGAAAGAGATTGTCCAGTTCGTACACGAAGTGCATCCAGTTATATCCGTGACCCTGTCTACTTTTTCGCACATGCTATGCGGGTGAAATGATGATACCATGCCAAGTTTCAACCTTTTCAGAGTTCATTTGTAGTGCTTTTCAATTTCAGGGCCATTTAGCTCAAAAAAATCAGCAAATGCATTAAAAATAGCAAATTATGTCAGAAAGGGTTGAAATTTAATGATGTGGCTTTGAATGGCGCCTGCTGAACGCAAAAAAAGTCCAGAGTTGTAATAAGTTATTAAAATTTTGAATTGCCGGTGTAACAGATGAGTTTTCGTCCGAAACCCTGATACTTCGAAAGAGATTGTCCAGTTCGTACACGAAGTGCATCCAGTTATATCCGTGACCCTGTCTACTTTTTCGCACATGCTATGCGGGTGAAATGATGATACCATGCCAAGTTTCAACCTTTTCAGAGTTCATTTGTAGTGCTTTTCAATTTCAGGGCCATTTAGCTCAAAACAAATCAGTAAATGCATTAAAAATAGCAAATTATGTCAGAAAGGGTTGGAATTTAATGACATGGCTTTGAATGGCGCCTGCTGAACGCAAAAAAGGTCCGAAGTTGTAGTAAGTTATTAAAATTTTGAATTGCCGGTGTAACAGATGAGTTCTCGTCTGAAACCCTGATACTTCAAAAGAGATTGTCTAGTTTGTACACGAAGTGCATCCAGTTTTTGCCGTGACCCTCTCTACTTTTTTGCACATGCTATGTGCTGAAATGATGATACCATGCCAAGTTTCAAACTTTTCAGAGTTCATTTAGAGTGCTTTTCAATTTCAGGGCCATTTAGCTCAAAATAAATCAGTAAATGCATTAAAATAGCAAATTATGTTAGAAAGGGTTGAAAGTTGATCACGTGGGTTTGAATGGCGCCTGCTAGACGCAAAAAAAGTCCGGAGTTGTAGTAAGTTATTATAATTTTGAATTGCCGGTGTAACAGATGAGTTTTTGTCCGAAACCCTGATACTTCGAAAGAGATTGTCCAGTTTGTAAACGAAGTGCATCCAGTTTTTGCCGTGACCCTCTCTACTTTTTTGCACATACTATGCGGGTCAAATGATGATACCATGCCAAGTTTCAACCTCTTTAGAGTTCATTTGTAGTGCTTTTCAATTTCAAGGCCATTTAGGTCAAAAGAAATCAGTAAATGCATTAAAATAGCAAATTATGTCAGAAAGCGTTGAAAGTTGATGATGTGGCTTTGAATAGCGCCTGCTGAACGCAAAAAAGTCCGGAGTTGTAATAAGTTACTAAAATTTTGAATTGCCGGTGTAATAGATGAGTTTTCATCCGAAACCCTGATACTTCGAAAGAGATTGTCCAGTTTGTACACGAAGTGCATCCAGTTTTTGTCGTGACCCTGTCTACTTTTTTGCACATGCTATGCGGGTGAAATGATGATACCATGCCAAGTTTCAAACTTTTCAGAGTTCATTTGTAGTGCTTTTCAATTTCGGGTCTATTTAGCTCGAAACAAATCAGTAAATGCATTCAAAATACCAAATTATGTCAGAAAGGGTTGAAAGTTGATGATGTGGCTTTGAACGGCGCCTGCTGAACGCAAAAAAAGTCCGGTGTTGTAATAAGTTATTAAAATTTTGAATTACCGGTGTAACAGATGAGTTTTCGTCCGAAACCCTGATACTTCGAAAGAGATTGTCCAGTTTGTACACGAAGTGCATCCAATTTTTGCCGTGGCCCTCGCTACATTTTTGCACATGCTATGCGGGTGAAATGATGATACCATGTCAAGTTTCAACCTTTTTAGAGTTCATTTGTACTGCTTTTCAATTTCAGGGCCATTTAGCTCAAAACAAATCAGTAAATCATTAAAAATAGCAAATTATGTCAGAAAGGGTTGAAAGTTGATGACGTGGCTTTGAATGGCGCCTGCTAAATGCAAAAAACTTCCGGATTTGTAATAAGTTATTAAAATTTTGAATTGCCGGTGTAACAGATGAGTTTTCGCCCGAAACCCTGATACTTCGAAAGAGATTGTCCAGTTTGTACATGAAGTGCATCCAGTTTTTGTCGTAACCCTCTCTACTTTTTTGCACATGCTATGCAGGTGAAATGATGATACCATGCCAAGTTTCAACCTCTTCAGAGTTCATTTGTAGTGCTTTTCAATTTCAGGGCCATTTAGGTCAAAACAAATCAGTAAATGCATTAAAAATAGCAAATTATGTCAGAAAGGGTTGAAAGTTGATGATGTGGATTTGAACGGCGCCTGCTGAATGCGCAAAAAGTTCGAAGTTGTAATAAGTTATGAAAATTTTGAATTGCCGGTGTAACAAATGAGTTTTCGTCCGAAACCCTGATACTTCGAAAGAGATTGTCTAGTTTGTACACGAAGTGCATCCAGTTTTTTCCGTGACCCTCTCTACTTTTTTGCACATGCTACGCGGGTGAAATGATGATACCATGTCAAGTTTCAACCTTTTCAGAGTTCATTTGTAGTGATTTTCAATTTCAGGGCCATTTAGCTCAAAACAAATCAGTAAATCACTAAAAATAGTAAAATTATGTCAGAAGGGGTTGAAATTTGATGACATGACTTTGAATGGCGCCTGCTGAATGCAAAATAGTCCGGAGTTGTAATAAGTTATTAAAATTTTGAATTGCCGGTGTAACAGATGAGTCTTCGTCTGAAACCCTCATACATCGAAAGAGATTGTCAAGTTTGTACACGAAGTGCATCCAGTTTTTGCCGTGACCCTGTCTACTTTTTTGCACATGCTACGCGGCTGAAATGATGATACCATGCCAAGTTTCAACCTTTTCACAGTTCATTTGTAGTGCTTTTCAATTTCAGGGCCATTTAGCTCAAAAAAAATCAGCAAATGCATTAAAAATAGCAAATTATGTCAGAAAGGGTTGAAATTTAATGACGTGGCTTTGAATGGCGCCTGCTGAACGCAAAAAAAGTCCGAAGTTGTAGTAAGTTATTAAAATTTTGAATTGCCGGTGTAACAGATGAGTTTTCGTCCGAAACCCTGATACTTCAAAAGAGATTGTCTAGTTTGTACACGAAGTGCATCCAGTTTTTGCCGTGACCCTGTCTACTTTTTTGCACATGCTATGCGGGTGAAATGATGATAGCATGTAAAGTTTCAACCTTTTCAGAGTTCATTTGTAGTGCTTTTCAATTTCAGGGCCATTTAGCTCAAAACAAATCAGTAAATCATTAAAAATAGCAAATTATGTCAGAAAGGGTTGAAAGGTGATGACATGGCTTTGAATGGCGCCTGATGAACGCAAAAAAAGCCCGGAGTTGTAATAAGTTATTAAAATTTTGAATTGCCGGTGTAAGAGATGAGTTTTTGTCCGAAACCCTGATACTTCGAAAGAGATTGTCCAGTTTGTACACGAAGTGCATCCACTTTTTGCCGTGACCCTGTCTACTTTTTTGCACATGCTATGCGGGTGAAATGATGATACCATGCCAAGTTTCAACCTTTTCAGAGTTCATTTGTAGTGCTTTTCAATTTCAGGGCCATTTAGCTCAAAAAAATCAGCAAATGCATTAAAAATAGCAAATTATGTCAGAAAGGGTTGAAATTTAATGACGTGGCTTTGAATGGCGCCTGCTGAACGCAAAAAAAGTCCGAAGTTGTACTAAGTTATTAAAATTTTGAATTGCCGGTGTAACAGATGAGTTTTCGTCTGAAACCCTGATACTTCAAAAGAGATTGTCTAGTTTGTACACGAAGTGCACCCAGTTTTTGCCGTGACCCTCTCTACTTTTTTGCACATGCTATGCGGGTGAAATGATGATAACATGTAAAGTTTCAACCTTTTCAGATTTCATTTGTAGTGCTTTTCAATTTCAGGGCCATTTAGCTCAAAACAAATCAGTAAATCACTAAAAATAGTAAAATTATGTCAGAAAGGGTTGAAATTTGATGACATGACTTTGAATGGCGCCTGCTGAATGCAAAATAGTCCGGAGTTGTAATAAGTTATTAAAATTTTGAATTGCCGGTGTAACAGATGAGTTTTCGTCTGAAACCCTGATACTTCGAAAGAGATTGTCCAGTTTGTACACGATGTGCATCCAGTTTTTGCCATGACCCTGTCTACTTTTTTGCACATGCTATGCGGCTGAAATGATGATACCATGCCAAGTTTCAACCTTTTCAGAGTTCATTTGTAGTGCTTTTAAATTTCAAGGCCATTTAGCTCAAAACAAATCAGTAAATGCATTAAAAATAGCAAATTATGTCAGAAAGGTTCGAAAGTTGATGATGTGGCTTTCAATGGCGCCTGTTGAACGCAAAAAATGTCCGGAGTTGTAATAAGTTATTAAAATTTTGAATTGTCGGTGTAACAGATGAGTTTTCATCCGAAACCCTCATACTTCGAAAGAGATTGTCCAGTTTGTACACGAAGTGCATCCAGTGTTTGGTGTGACCCTTTGAACTTTTTTGCACATGCTATGCGGGTGAAATGATGATACCATGCCAAGTTTCAACCTCTTTAGAGTTCATTTGTAGTGCTTTTCAATTTCAGGGCCATTTAGCTCAAAACAAATTAGTAAATGCATTAAAAATAACAAATTATGTCAGAAAGGGATGGAAGTTGATGATGTGGCTTTGAATGGCGCCTGCTAAACGCAAAAAAAGTCCAGAGTTGTAATAAGTTATTAAAATTTTGAATTGCCGGTGTAACAGATGAGTTTTCATCCGAAACCCTGATACTTCGAAAGAGATTGTCCAGTTCGTACACGAAGTGCATCCAGTTATATCCGTGACCCTGTCTACTTTTTCGCACATGCTATGCGGGTGAAATGATGATACCATGCCAAGTTTCATCATTTTCAGAGTTCATTTGTAGTGCTTTTCAATTTCAGGGCCATTTAGCTCAAAACAAATTAGTAAATGCATTAAAAATAGCAAATTATGTCAGAAAGGGTTGAAATTTAATGACGTGGCTTTGAATGGCGCCTGCTGAACGCAAAAAAAGTCTGGAGTTGTAATATGTTATTAAAATTTTGAATTGCTGGTGTAACAGATGAGTTTTCGTCTGAAACCCTGATACTTCGAAAGAGATTGTCCAGTTTGTACACGAAGTGCATCCAGTTTTTGCCGTGACCCTCTCTACTTTTTTGCACATGCTATGCAGGTGAAATGATGATACCATGCCAATTTTCAAACTTTTTAGAGTTCATTTGTAGTGCTTTTCAATTTCAGGGCCATTTAGCTCTAAACAAATCAGCAAATGCATTAAAAATAGCAAATTATGTCAGAAAGGGTTGAAATTTGATGACGTGGCTTTGAATGGCGCCTGATGAATGCAAAAAAAGTCTGGTGTTGTAATAAGTTATTAAAATTTTGAATTGCCGGTGTAACAGATGAGTTTTCGTCTGAAACCCTGATACTTCAAAAGAGATTGTCCAGTTTGTACACGAAGTGCATCCAGTTTTTGCCGTGACCCTCTCTACTTTTTTGCACATGCTATGCGGGTGAAATGATGATAACATGTAAAGTTTCAACCTTTTCAGAGTTCATTTGTAGTGCTTTTCAATTTCAGGGCCATTTAGCTCAAAACAAATCAGTAAATCACTAAAAATAGTAAAATTATGTCAGAAAGGGTTGAAATTTGATGACATGACTTTGAATGGCGCCTGCTGAATGCAAAATAGTCCGGAGTTGTAATAAGTTATTAAAATTTTGAATTGCCGGTGTAACAGATGAGTTTTCGTCTGAAACCCTGATACTTCGAAAGAGATTGTCCAGTTTGTACACGATGTGCATCCAGTTTTTGCCATGACCCTGTCTACTTTTTTGCACATGCTATGCGGCTGAAATGATGATACCATGCCAAGTTTCAACCTTTTCAGAGTTCATTTGTAGTGCTTTTAAATTTCAAGGCCATTTAGCTCAAAACAAATCAGTAAATGCATTAAAAATAGCAAATTATGTCAGAAAGGTTTGAAAGTTGATGATGTGGCTTTCAATGGCGCCTGTTGAACGCAAAAAAAGTCCGGAGTTGTAATAAGTTACTAAAATTTTGAATTGCTGATGTAACAGATGAGTTTTCGTCTGAAACCCTAATACTTCGAAAGAGATTGTCCAGTTTGTACACGAAGTGCATCCAGTTTTTGCCGTGACCCTCTCTACTTTTTTGCACATGCTATGTGGGTGAAATGATGATACCATGCCAAGTTTCAACCTTTTCAGAGTTCATTTGTAGTGGTTTTCAATTTCACGGCCATTTAGCTCAAAACAAATCACTAAATGCATAAAAATAGCAAATTATGTCAGAAAGAGTTGAAAGTTGATGACGTGGCTTTGAATGGCGCCTACTGAACGCAAAAAAAGTCCGGAGTTGTAATAAGTTATTAAAATTTTGAATTGTCGGTGTAACAGATGAGTTTTCGTCCGAAACCCTGATACTTCGAAAGAGATTGTCCAGTTTGTACACGAAGTGCATCCAGTTTTTGCCGTGAATCTCTCTACTTTTTTGCACATGCTATGCGGGTGAAATGATGATACCATGTCAAGTTTCAACCTTTTCAGAGTTCATTTGTAGTGCTTTTCAATTTTAGGGCCATTTAGCTCAAAATAAATCAGTAAATCATTAAAAATAGCAAATTATGTCAGAAAGGGTTGAAAATTGATGACGTGGCTTTGAATGGCACCTGCTGAACGCAAAAAAAGTCTGGAGTTTGAGAGGACAGAGTGAGGGTGTAAACATGTAAAAATATATATCAAAAATACATTGATCATCATTGATCTTTTTGTGTACAATCTGAATTGTCAATATGAGTCCTCAACGGTTCAGAAACCGGTGAAGACTCATATTGCGGCCACAAATTCTACACATAGAGTTCAATGAAGACCAAGTGCTTGTGATAGTTTGAGAAGTAACATATTTAAGGTGGTAAAAACCCTGTTAGCCAACCGAGGTGGGACTAAAAAACAGCTGCAACTGCAAACCTCTAGTACCGGTTTGTGGTACGAACCGGTACTAAAGGCGCTGGTGGGGCCCCAACCGGACCACGGCGTGCCACATCCTCTTTAGTACCGGTTCGTTCCATGAACCGGTACTAAAGGTTCGCAATGAACCGGTACTAATTAGTTCCGGCCGCCTAGTCGTTCGAACCGGCACTAATGGACACATTAGTGCCGGTTTTGTTACAAACCGGTACTAATGTGCTTCACATTAGGCCGTTTTTCTACTAGTGGTCCTTGGCTCCCTTGTCGATGAGTTCCTGAAAACCCAAGCATATATAAATCGTATGCTGCTAGTGGTATGATATTCTGTTAAATACATATATATATATATATATATATATCACGCACCTACAAATTCTATGGATTTGCGGATGTTTTGATTGCACAATGGCGTTGTTTACCGAATTGAAGTTGTGTCATATTCAGAGGGTTAGTTGAGTCCCGATATGAGTGGCACCTCACGGCCAGGCAAGTTAAATTCTGTTCTGGAATAGATATCCATCTGACATAATTTTGCCATTATTTCATGTTCAATGGTTACTTGGGCTGAATCAGTAAATGAATTGATGGTAGAGCTCATGTCGTAAATAAACACTCCTATTTGTGTGTGGAAACCACAGTTTCTTATCTACTCTTACCATTAGACCCTATGTTTTGTACATCACAATTGGATGCAGATATCTGTACACGTTTACTTAACATAGTGCTACCAGAATATTGTTTCCACCTAAATTATAATGATCTATTTCTTTGTTCAATTATCTAGTAAACCTTTTGAGATTCACTTGCATGACTAATCATCTGGATGTTGTAATAATAAGAATTTCCTAAGTCACACAAATCATGTTGGTAATTTTGTAGGGTCACACAGATCATGTTGTTTTACTTAGTTGGATCCCCTCTGGTGACTATGTTGTTTTGCAGATGCAAAATCATGAATAGGATGAAATTGCAAAGAGATACCATTACCATGATTATTGTAGATTGATCCGTACAGGCCACCGGGGATTGTGGCACAGACATGGAGGACGATGGTAGGTCACCACCGACAGATGTGTGCGGCAAGGTGGAGGCCTTCATGGTGGAGGAGTGTGAGGATGCGGCAGCGAGCTCACAAAGCAGGATTCTGGGGAGGTTGAAGGGAAACCCTACCATACAAAACCCTTTGCTTGTTTGGGCTCCTGATCGAGAGGTCGTTAGGTCTAGGAAATATACAAGGCGGAAGTCATGGGAAGGACTTCCATGGCGTGAGGAGGAAAGGGAATCGTGATCGCTGTGTCAGGCCCCACACTTTCCTTTGATTTATCTCTGGCCCCATGCTTTCCTTTGATTTAGCTTAGGCCCCACATTATTTTTGGTTTTATTTATACTGAAGCACATTAAACTAATTGAGTTATTTTTGTAACACATTTTATACAGAAATATTGAGTTAAGCTCATTGGAACGTTTCTTCAATTTTGTGTCTTCTTTCCTTTACTATTTTGTACAGAGAAAGCATAAACCTTTCTGTAAAGAAATATAATTCTTGTGTCCTTTCTCTTGCCAGTTTATTGTACCATCAGTGGCTGTGCTAGATAGGAGGGGAGCGAAGTGCTTTTAGTTATGACTTTGCTAACCCAGCGGAATCTAATATTCCTGAGATTGAAGGATGTAACATCGCAAATGTTGTACTACAGCTGAAAACTCTTGGCATTGATGTGTAACCATCAAGGTGAGTTTCGTAATTTTGTATTCTCATTATTCCTGGTCATGAGTAAAAGGAAAATTTGCATTGAGAAGATAGACGCTAGAAAATCCAGCCATCATAAAGTTACAATATTTCAGGTGTGCTGTTGTGCTTTTTATTTACAAATAAATAAATCACACAAATAAACGATACAAATATGCAGAGTCGAAGGTCACATCGACATCCTTCTTCTTTCGTGATTATTATATAGTGCGATCTGATAAAAACCTGGAAGTAAAAAAAGATAAGTGCTAGTAAATCCAGCCATCATAAAGTTACAATATTTCAGGTGTGCTGTTGTGCTTTTTATTTACAAATAAATAAATCACACAAATAAAGGACACACATATGCAGAGTCGAAGGTCACATCGACATCCTTCTTCTTTCATGATTATTATATAGTGCGATCTGATGAAAACCTGGAAGTAAAAAAAAGATAAGTGCTAGGTCCAGAATTAGTTATAGAAAAGCAAAAGGTGCAAAGAAAACACGAATGATCGCATGAACCTCACCCCTCTAAAACATCTATGTACACAATGTTTTTGGTGCTTCTCCCAGATTTATCAACCTCCCTGTTAGGCTTGGCTAAAATCCGCGTTGTCTCTCTTGACACACCATTTGACAATGCAACATATAGCTGGTCATGTGAGAATACAGGCTCTAGAAGGTAAATACTAGCGTTTGGGATGGTTTGACCATGTGCCTTTTTAATGGTCATCGCAAAACTCAGATGGATGGGGAACTGTTTTCCCTTAAGCTTGAAGGGAAGTGAGGTGTCCTCCGACGGTGACATAGGGATCCTAAGTATATATGAACAACCTCTTTCCAGCATGCTAACCACCAACAATCTCCGCATGGATCCTAACTTGTGTTCCATTACATAGCCCATTATGAGGGTCGAGGTTCCGTAGTAAAATGACCGGGCAGTTAATTTTTACTCTCAACACATGCGGGGGCAACCCATTTGGTGTGAGCGAGTTCAACGAATCAATCGTGTAATTATTCTGGAAGTCATCCTCGATAGAGTCAAAGCTGTGGTACACCTTTTCTTCGCCCGAAAACCTGGAGATCATCTTGTCATTCAGGTCATCCACATGCTCGTTTTTGGTCGAGAGGATTGCACGTGTGCGTATATACTCTCTCGACATAGAATTGGTGTGCAGGGATGGGAAGACATCTTCGATGATCTTGTTAACAGGTTCTTCGTCCTCAGTATAAGCAATCACAATGTCTTCAGGGAGACGCACATAGTCGTCGCCAATTGTTTCTTGCATTCCATTGCCTATTCTAAGCAGGGTGTGCATACACCAGTCTTCCAATCTATGGTCTAATATTTTTTTCTCGGTTGTCACTTCTTATTACCGGTAATCCACCTATAATGTTCTCGGATCTCTCTGTACAGCCATTTCCGTGCCTCTGGATACTTCTGGTTCATCTCAAAGTACTCAGTAAGCATGGATTTGGAAGAACATGGTCGAGCAACAACATCTTCCAGATTTTCATAAGCCCTAAATGCAACTGTATGCATGTTTGGAAGATGAAGTTGGAGCTGCAACACAGATGGACTGACACCAAACATTTTAAAGCCGAATATCTTGTAAATAGCTTCCGGAGGAGATATAGCGTGCATCAGATACTGTCGGATTTCATTGATGATTCCCCCATCATTGATAATATCTTGCTCGAATGCAAATGATGCCCTATCATGCCCTTTCTAGATGTACTTGAATAAGTACTTGACTGCCTTGATGCTCGAGCATTCTTCAACATTAATGTGACCGTTGTATGACATTAGCAGAAAGGGGTTGTAAGGGACCACCCATCTGTTGTCCAAATCTGCTCCTCTGATCCTAACTCGAACCCCATCGTCCCTCCTTCTGTAGATCGGATATGAATCTTTCCCTTGTAATTTGGCATCATAGAAATCTCGTGGGCAATGAAACCGACATTGTCCATCTATCATGCAAGGGCAACTCTTATTCAACGCACCACATGGTCCGTGCAACATGTGTTTGACTACGAGATCATGGAGAAAGGGATATTTCTTCTTGTCGGGTATCTCTGCAGATATCACCCAATCATAGTCATCTAGGGTCCTTAACTTGCTTTTGGATTTCATGATTAAAAGTATATGCTCATGAGGGAGACCTGTTTCTGAAACTCGGTGACATGTACATAAGCCGCAACTTCTCTGAAATGCTTACCCTTAATTAGTAGGTCCATCATACTTCGTTGTTTAGTTTTGTATGCTCTTGCCACAAGGTCTGAACGGTCTTGCGGCAGTTATCCACGCAATAATTCATTAGTTATCTCCTCCCAGTAGGGATTGCATGTCACAGTGATAAAATAATCCAGTTTACCCCATCGTTGTACTATTGCCATCACATCCAGAAACCTGCGCTGCATGTCACGGTCACCACCAGGAAATGTACGTGGAAGCACTATTCTCTTGCCAATCCGATCACCACGTGACTCGCCAGCATAGACGGTGTCAATAAGACCCTATAATGAACCAATATTTGACGCTAAGTAGTGTACAAGGTTGAAGCAAAGAGTGCAGCATCTATAATGTGATTTATTGGTATTAACAGAAGCATGTTACCTGGTATAGGTCAGCACGTATAACCTTTTGATTTTCTGGCCATGAGTACCACTCAAGCCTCATTGTCTCAATCTTGATGTACATGTCAATAGCCCACTATTGGAAAAGGCACCCCCCAAATAAGATGATGTTAAAAAGCTTTTTTCGGACCTGTAGCTTGAAGCAATAGTACTCCCTCGCGCTAACAAATTTCTTGGATTTTGTGGCATTAATCTCATTGTCTCCAAACTCCTCCAGGTTATCATCGTTGTCATCTAAAAATTGATTAACAAAAAAAGTTGGTATGATAGATAGAATTAAGAATATAATAAACAGCAACGACGTGCAATACCTGCAGGTAAATCAGTGGCCTGGTCTTCAAGCTGTGTGGTATGACCAACTTGTTCTCCGTCTGAAAGATGGACCACTGTCTAAGTTTTAATTTAACCAATATGTATATAAATATGCTACGAACATCATACCTAAATGAAAATCAGTGGCTTGGTTCCTTTGTGGTGCAGAATCATGCACTGAACCTTGGGTTGTGGCATCGGGGAGCCCAATATATGGCATCCAACGATTCCAACCGATCTCCCCACGTGGGAAGAATAGTGGATATGTGTAGCAGCGATAGTATGCTCTAATATACATGGGATGATCTCCTTTGCCGTACACGACAACACTCCTATCAAAGCTTTTTCGAGGGTCACTTCCTTCAACCCATATTGCTGCTACTTGTGAAGTAGTTGGCGCATTGTACCTTCGCTGATCAAGGTTGATATCTGTGTTCAGTGAGATCCTATACTCATCCAGATTTGGAACAACACCAATGCTTCTAAAAGCTTGAGCATAAGGGTTATGTTGTAGTATTGTCAAAATCTTCTGTATGAGATCTAGCCTAAGATCTGGAGACCTCTTAACCCTGGGAAACAAGTTTTCATATGTGTCCTAAATATATAGTTGATGTCGAGGGCCATATTCACCGGACATCAGATCATCAAGAGTGTGGTACAACTGGCCACACGCACGAAATGTATAGACGCCGGTTCCTGTGGCAGTGCTGACTTGACAATCAAGAGTGACACCAAGAGTTGTGAATGAGAAGTGAGAGTTGAAATAACGTATATTCTCTCTGAGATATTTAGCAACCTCATCCGATTGACTTGTAAACAACCGTTTCAACTCGTCAGAAACTTCTGGAGTAAACACACCCACTTTACCCTTTCTGCAACAAAATGCAGGCCCCTCGTATTGAAACCGCAATGCTCCATAGTGGCAGCAGTCGCTAACTTTTCTAAGGACATGGTGCTTTTTGGGCAGGTTCATGTATACTCTGTCATGAGTGTCATTAGTGTGAGTTCCATCACCATGATTCCGATCCACTCGGTGGGATTGAAAATCAGCATCTGGAAAAGTGTAGGCATTTGCATTAACTAAATTTATTGCACACACCATTTTGTTGTATTATATATTGTATTGGGACATCATGATAGCAACAAAAGACCTGGTTGGGCAAACATCCTAGCTTCCTCATCAGGGTCATCATCGCCAAGGTTGTCGCCTGCCAAGCAGTCTAGCCGCCAACACATTCGATAATGCAAAACGTGTTTCAAATAACGCTGAGGACACGAAACAAAGGTAACCGGGGGAGAGGAGACTTAAAATGATATTATGCGTACCATCAATATTAAACGTGTGGGCATCAGGCTCCAGTATTCCATATGGATCTTCGCCGTGCTTGTTGCCTGATAACATTTTATATGAGAAAAATGAGTAAGAATCAGAGATGAATTGGTGTTAGTAAAAATATACCAATTAGATTCTGAGTGGCACGACCCGCATTAGGGATCGTTTTCATTCCTGGACTATTGTAAGTTGGCTGTATTGGTATAGGTTGTTTGCTTCCATAAATAGACTTTGTATCTGAATGAACAACAGAGGGCCCAAATATAGAAGAAATAAACACACTTGACATTATTGTAGCATAAATATTTCAATGAACTAACCATTGTTTTGTAAAGACTCCTCTAGGTTACGTAGGTTCACGATTGTACTGAGTTGGGGGTTCTCCTCCCCTGAAATTTGGGTGAATGGCAATTGTCCTGAATGTCGCTGAATCTGGTACGCATCATTTCTGTGCAACCAATCGGTCTCATTGTCGTCATAAATATTCTCGTTGAGCTACATTCAATTTGGTCTAGGTTCTTTTGCACATGTTATGATCTGCAGTTGTGTGACTTTCGTTTGTCCGATAGCTTGCACCTGTGAGACAATGTTACTGCCATCGGTGACGACAGCAATATTCTTATTATGCTCGCTGGATTTGGGTTGTCCCTTTAATAGTTCCTTTGTATTGTGTGCATACTGCTCTCTTTCCCCCGTATCTCCAGCCCATTATGGTCTAAATAGACAAAGAATAGATCATTTTATGTTAATACCATTGGGCTATACATCACCAAAGTCGACAATCAATACCTTGTGATACAGCCGACTGTGTGTGTTTCATTTTCCAGGCCATTGACGTCTGTTGTGCCATTTTTTTGTTTGTAGGCTTCACACCTTCTCTTATTTATCGCATCCCTATTTTGTGCATACCGCTCTCTTTCCCTCTGCCTTTTTATCTCTTTACGCTCTGCAAGTCATGACACAGTTCAGCAGCTGAGCAAAATAAATAAGAAATCGAGTGATTGGGTTAAGTACCCAAGGAGTGGGTGTTGCTTATATCCTGGAATGGTGTGCGCGCCCCGTTGGGAGTGGTAGGGGCCATACGAAGTTCTTCAACCCTGTGAATGGCAAATTGTTATAATACAATTATATTTGAAGTGGCATCTGACTGAGGATTTTCATATCTCAAAGTACTGACTATTTCTGGAAGTTCTGACTAATTTTCTTATGAAATTCATCTTCAGCAGTTACAGGGATGAGTTACTTTTCATAGGTGCATCATTATTCATCTGCAATTTACAGAGAGTCAAACAAATCTAGGATATAACAATGATTCTTCATTGCTTTCATGTGTTGGTTAAATTACAAACTGTCAGCCGCTGATGTGTTCTAGTATATATCGAAGGATAGAAACAAGAGGAAATGAGGGCGCACCTATGTTGCAGAGGAGTTCGTGGATGGTGACGCCGTCGTATGAGCTCAACGGCGATAAGGCAGGACAGCCTGGGCGGCGGCGTCTTAAAGCGTCACCAAGCCTGGACGGAGGTGACATATAAAAGCCTCACAAAGTCCAGAAGAGCATAGACCTGTGATGGCGAAGTACTCGTCGTCGCGTCCGTCGTCGGGTGCCTTGCCGGCTGCGTAGGGCATAGGTCAATCTGGATGCCTGGAGGGCCGGTACAGGGTTTTTTTGTTTCTGTGCAGTTGAACAACCCATCCGGAGATTACGTGATGTTTCCCTTGTAAGCCTTGATTTTTCCTAGGTGGACTAAATTTTTTTCACGGAACATGGGAGGGCAGTTTTCGTCTGCCCTTGTTGGTGAATAATGATGCACCTATGAAAAGTAACTCATCCCTGTAACTGCGAATCTCTGGCCCCATGCTTTCATTTGATTTATATTAGGCCCCACATTATTTTTGGTTTTATTTATACCCAAGCACATTAAATTAATTGAGTTATTTTCGTAATACATTTTATACAGAAATATCTTGTTAAGCTCATTGGAACGTTTCTTAGATTTTGTGTATTCTTTCCTTTACCATTTTGTACAGACAAAGCTTAAACCTTTCTGTAATGAAATATAATTCTTGTGTCCTTTCTCTTGCCAGTTTATTGTACCATCAGTGGCCGTGCTAGATAGGAGGGGAGGAAGTGCTTTTAGTTATGAATTTGCTAACCCGGCGGAATCTAATATTTCTGAGATTGAAGGATGTAAAATCGCAAATGTTGTACTACAGCTGAAAACTCTTGGCATTGATGTGTAACCATCAAGGTGAGTTTCGTAATTTTCTTTTCTCATTATTCCTGGTCATGAGTAAAAGGAAAATTTGCATTGAGAAGATCGACGCTAGTAAATCCAGCCATCATAAAGTTACAATATTTCAGGTGTGCTGTTGTGCTTTTTATTTACAAATAAATAAATCACACAAATAAACGATACAAATATGCAGAGTCGAAGGTCACATCGACATCCTTCTTCTTTCGTGATTATTATATAGTGCGATCTGATAAAAACCTAGAAATAAAAAAAAAGATAAGTGCTACTAAATCCAGCCATCATAAAGTTACAATATTTCAGGTGTGTTGTTGTGATTTTTATTTACGAATAAATAAATCATACAAATAAACGATACAAATATGCAGAGTCGAAGGTCAGATCAATATCCTTCTTCTTTCATGATTATTATATAGTGCGATCTGATAAAAACCTGGAAGTAAAAAAAAAGATAAGTGCTAGTAAATCCAGCCATCATAAAGTTACAATATTTCAGGTGTGCTGCTGTGCTTTTTATTTACAAGTAAATAAATCACACAAATAAACGACACAGATATGCAAAGTCGAAGGTCACATTGACATCCTTCTTCTTTCATGATTATTATATAGTGCGATCTGATAAAAACCTGGAAGTAAAAAAAGATAAGTGCTAGGTCCAGATTTAGTTATAGAAAAGCAAAAGGTGCAAAGAAAACACGAATGATCGCACGAACCTCACCCTTCTAAAACATCTATGTACACAATGTTTTTGGTGCTTCTCCCAGATTTATCAACCTCCCTGTTAGGCTTGGCTAAAATCCGTGTTGTCTCTCTTGACACACCTCTTGACAATGCAACATATAGCTGGTCATGTGATAATACAGGCTCTACAAGGTAAATACCAACGTTTGGGATGGTTTGACCATGTGCCTTGTTAATGGTCATCGCAAAACTCAGATGGATGGGGAACTGTTTTCTCTTAAGCTTGAAGGGAAGTGAGGTGTCCTCCGAGGGTGACATAGGGATCCTAAGTATATATGAACACCCTCTTTCCAGCATGCTGACCACCAACAATCTCCGCATCGATTGCATTATCCTGGAAAGCTCTGATCATAAGTCGTGTACCATTACATAGCCCATTATGAGGGTCGAGGTTCCGTAGAAAAATGATCGGGCAGTTAATTTTTACTCTCAACACATGCGGGGGCAACCCATTTGGTGTGAGCGAGTTCAGCAAATCAATCGTGTAATTATTCTAGAAGTCATCCTCGATAGAGTCAAAGCTGTGGTACACCTTTTCTTCGCCCGGAAACCTGGAGATCATCTTGTCATTTAGACCATCCACATGCCCGTTTTTGGTCGAGAGGATTGCACGTGTGCTCATATACTCTCTCGACATAGCATTGGTGTGCAGGGATGGGGAGAAATCTTCGATGAGCTTGTTAACAGGTTCTTCGTCCTCGGCATAAGCATCACAATGTCTTCAGGGAGACGCACATAGTCATCGCCAATTGTTTCTTCCATTCCATTGCCTATTCTAAGCAGAGTGTGCATACACCAGTCTTCCAATCTGTGGTCTATTGTTTTTTCTCGGTTGCCACTTCTTATTACCGGTAATCCACCTATAATGTTCTAGGATCTCTCTGTACAGCCATTTCCGTGCCTCTGGATACTTCTGGTTCATCTCAAAGTACTTGGTAAGCATGGATTTGGAAGAACATGGCCGAGCGACAACATCTTCCAGATTTTCATAAGCCCTAAATGCAACTGTATGCATGTTTGGCAGATGAAGTTGGAGCTGCAACACAGATTGACTGACACCAAACATTTTAAAGCCAGATATCTTGTAAATTGCTTCCGGAGGAGATATATAGCGTGCATGCTATAATGTCGGATTTCGTTGATGATTCCCCCATCATTGATAATATCTTGCTCGAATGCAAATGATGCCCTATCATGCCCTTTGTAGATGTACTTGAATAAGTACTTGACTGCCTTGATGCTCGAGCATGCTTCAACATTAATGTGACAGTTGTATGTCATTAACGGAAAGGGGTTGTAAGGGACCACCCATCTGTTGTCCAAATCTTCTCCTCTGATCCTAACTCGAACCCCATCGTCCCTCCTTCTGTAGATCGGATATGAATCTTTCCCTTGTAATGTGGCATCACAGAAATCTCGTGGGCAATGAAACCGACATTGTCCATCTATCATGCAAGGGCAACTCTTCTTAAATGCACCACAAGGTCCGTGCAACATGTGTTTGACTACCAGATCATGGAGAACAGGATATTTCTTCTTGTCGTGTATCTCTGCAGATATCACCCAATCATAGTCATCTGGGGTCCTTAACTTGCTTTTGGATTTCATGATTAAAAGTATATGTGAAGGAAATATGCCCTAGAGGAAATAATAAAGTTATTATTTATTTCCTTATATCATGATAAATGTTTATTGTTCATGCTATAATTGTATTAACCGGAAACATAATACATGTGTGAATACATAGACAAACAAAGTGTCACTAGTATGCCTCTACTTGACTAGCTCGTTAATCAAAGATGGTTATGTTTCCTAACCATGAACAATGAGTTGTTATTTGATTAACGGGATCACATCATTAAGTGAATGATCTGATTGACATGACCCATTCCATTAGCTTAGCACCCGATCGTTTAGTATGTTGCTATTGCTTTCTTCATGACTTATACATGTTCCTATAACTATGAGATTATGCAACTCCGGTTTACCGGAGGAACACTTTGGGTGCTACCAAACGTCACAACGTAACTGGGTGATTATAAAGGAGTACTACAGGTGTCTCCAAAGGTACATGTTGGGTTGGCGTATTTTGAGATTAGGTTTTGTCACTCCGATTGTCGGAGAGGTATCTCTAGGCCCTCTCGGTAATGCACATCACTTAAGCCTTGCAAGCATTGCAACTAATGAGTTAGTTGCGGGATGATGTATTACAGAACGAGTAAAGAGACTTGCCGGTAACGAGATTGAACTAGGTATTTGGAATATCGACGATCGAATCTCGGGCAAGTAACATACCGATGACAAAGGGAACAACGTATGTTGTTATGCGGTCTGACCGATAAAGATCTTCGTAGAATATGTAGGATCCAATATGAGCATCCAGGTTCCGCTATTGGTTATTGACCAGAGACATGTCTAGGTCATGTCTACATTGTTCTCGAACCCGTAGGGTCCGCACGCTTAAGGTTACGATGACAGTTATATTATGAGTTTATGCATTTTGATGTACCGAAGGTTGTTCGGAGTCTCGGATGTGATCACGGACATGACAAGGAGTCTCAAAATGGTCGAGACATAAAGATTGATATATTGGAAGCCTATGTTTGGATATCGGAAGTGTTCCGGGTGAAATCGGGATTTTACCGGAGTACCGGGAGGTTACCAGAACCCCCCCCCCCCCCCCCGGGAGCTATATGGGCCTTAATGGGCCATAGTGGAAGAAGAGGAGAGGCAGCCAGGGCTTGGGCCGCGCGCCCCTCCCCCCTAGTCCGAATAGGACAAGGAGAGAGGGGGCCGGCGCCCTCATCCTTCTCTCTCTCTCTTTTCCACCTCATGAATCCTATTCCAACTAGGATTGGGGGAGAAGTCCTACTCCCGGAGGGAGTAGGACTCCTCCTGGCGCGCCCCTCATGGCCGGCCGGCCTCCCCCCCTCTAGTCCTTTATATACGGAGGCAGGGGCACCCCAGAGACACACAAGTTGATCCACGTGATCTATTCCTTAGCCGTGTGCGGCGCCCCCAGCCACCATAGTCCTCGATAATATTGTAGCGGTGCTTAGGCGAAGCCCTGCAGCAGTAGTACATCAAGATCGTCACCACGCTGTCGTGCTGACGGAACTCTTCCCCGACACTTTGCTGGATCGGAGTCCAGGGATCGTCATCCAGCTGAACGTGTGCTAGAACTCGGAGGTGCCGTAGTTTCGGTTCTTGATCGGTCGGATCATGGAGACGGACGACTACATCAACCAAACGCTTCCGTTGTCAATCTACTAGGTATGTAGATCATACTCCCCCTCTCGTTGCTATGCATCACCATGATCTTGCGTGTGCGTAGGAAAATTTTGAAATTACTACGAAACCCTACAGTGGCATCCGAGCCTAGGTTTTATGGTTTGATGTTATATGCACGAGTAGAACACAAGTGAGTTGTGGGCGATATAAGTCATACTGCCTACCAGCATGTCATACTTTGGTTCGGCGTTATTGTTGGATGAGACGACCCGGACCGACATTACGCGTATGCTTACGCGAGATCGGTTCTCCCGACGTGCTTTGCACATAGGTGGCTTGCGGGCGACAGTCTCTCCAACTTTAGTTGAACCGAGTGTGGCTACGCCCGGTCCTTGCGAAGGTTAAAACGGAGTCAAATTGACAAACTATCATTGTGGTTTTGATGCGTAGGTGAGATTGGTTCTTGCTTAAGCCCATAGCAGCCACGTAAAACTTGCAACAACAAAGTAGAGGACGTCTAACTTGTTTTTGCAGGGCATGTTGTGATGTGATATGGTCAAGACATGATGCTGAATTTTATTGTATGAGATGATCATGTTTTGTAACCGAGTTATCGGCAACTGGCAGGAGCCATATGGTTGTCGCTTTATTGTATGCAATGCAATCACAATGTAATGCTTTACTTTATCACTAAACAGTAGCGATAGTCGTAGAAGCACAAGCTTGGCGAGACGACAACGATGCTACGATGGAGATCAAGGTGTCACGCCGGTGACGATGGTGATCACGACGGTGCTTCGGAGATGAAGATCACAAGCACAAGATGATGATGGCCATATCATATCACTTATATTGATTGCATGTGATGTTTATCTTTTATGCATCTTATCTTGCTTTGATTGACGGTAGCATTATAAGATGATCTCTCACTAATTATCAAGAAGTGTTCTCCCTGAGTATGCACCGTTGCGAAAGTTCTTCGTGCTGAGACACCACGTGATGATCGGGTGTGATAGGTTCTATGTTCAAATACAACGGGTGCAAAACAGTTGCACACGCGGAATACTGAGGTTATACTTGACGAGCCAAGCATATACAGATATGGCCTCGGAACACGGAGACCGAAAGGTCGAGCGTGAATCATATAGTAGATATGATCAACATAATGATGTTCACCAATGAAACTACTCCATCTCACGTAATGATCGGACATGGTTTAGTTGATTTGGATCACGTAATCACTTAGAGGATTAGAGGGATGTCTATCTAAGTGGGAGTTCTTTAAGTAAATTAACTGAACTTAAATTTATCATGAAACTTAGTACCTGATTAGTATCTTGCTTGTTTATGTTTGATTGTAGATAGATGGCTCGTGCTGTTGTTCCGTTGAATTTTAATGCGTTCCTTGAGAAAGCAAAGTTGAAAGATGATGGTAGCAATTACACGGACTGGGTCCGTAACTTGAGGATTATCCTCATTGCTGCACAGAAGAATTACGTCCTGGAAGCACCGTTGGGTGCCAGGCCTGCTGCAGGAGCAACGCCGGATGTTATGAATGTCTGGTAGAGCAAAGCTGATGACTACTCGATAGTTCAGTGTGCCATGCTTTACGGCTTAGAGTCGGGACTTCAACGATGTTTTGAACATCATGGAGCATATGAGATGTTCCAGGAGTTGAAGTTAATATTTCAAGCAAATGCCCGGATTGAGAGATATGAAGTCTCCAATAAGTTCTATAGCTGCAAGATGGAGGAGAACAGTTCTGTTAGTGAGCATATACTCAAAATGTCTGGGTATAATAATCACTTGATTCAATTGGGAGTTAATCTTCCAGATGATTGCGTCATTGACAGAATTCTCCAATCACTGCCACCAAGCTACAAGAGCTTCGTGATGAACTATAATATGCAAGGGATGAATAAGACTATTCCCGAGCTCTTCGCAATGCTGAAAGCTGCGGAGGTAGAAATCAAGAAGGAGCATCAAGTGTTGATGGTCAACAAGACCACTAGTTTCAAGAAAAAGGGGAACTTCAAAAAGAACGGCAAGCAAGTTGCTACTCAAGAGAAGAAACCCAAACCTGTACCTAAGCCTGAAACTGAGTGCTTCTATTGCAAGCAGATGGTCACTGGAAGCGGAACTGCCCCAAGTATTTGGCGGATAAGAAGGATGGCAAGGTGAACAAAGGTATATGTGATATACATGTTATTGATGTGTACCTTACTAATGCTCGCAGTAGCACCTGGGTATTTGATACTGGTTCTTTTGCTAATATTTGCAACTCGAAACAGGGACTACGGATCAAGCGAAGATTGGTTAAGGACGAGGTGACGATGCGCGTGGGAAACGGTTCCAAAGTCGATGTGATCGCAGTTGGCACGCTACCTCTACATCTACCTTCGGGATTAATATTAGACCTAAATAATTGTTATTTGGTGCCAGCGTTAAGCATGAACATTATTTCTGGATCTTGTTTGATGCAAGACGGTTATTCATTTAAATCAGAGAATAATGGTTGTTCTATTTATATGAGTAATATATTTTATGGTCATGCACCCTTGAAGAGTGGTCTATTCTTGTTGAATCTCGATAGTAGTAACACACATATTCATAATGTTGAAGCCAAAAGATGCAGAGTTAATAATGATAGTGCAACTTATTTGTGGCACTGCCGTTTAGGTCATATCGGTGTAAAGCGCATGAAGAAACTCCATACTGATGGACTTTTGGAACCACTTGGTTATGAATCACTTGGTACTTGCGAACCGTGCCTCATGGGAAAGATGACTAAAACACCGTTCTCCGGTACTATGGAGAGAGCAACAGATTTGTTGGAAATCATACATACAGATGTATGTGGTCCGATGAATATTGAGGCTCGTGGCGGATATCGTTATTTTCTCACCTTCACAGATGATTTAAGCAGATATGGGTATATCTACTTAATGAAACATAAGTCTGAAATGTTTGAAAAGTTCAAGGAATTTCCGAGTGAAGTTGAAAATCATCGTAACAAGAAAATAAAGTTTCTACGATCTGATCGTGGAGGAGAATATTTGAGTTACAAGTTTGGTGTACATTTGAAAAATTGTGGAATAGTTTCGCAACTCACGCCACCCGGAACACCACAACGTAATGGTGTGTCCGAACGTCATAATCGTACTTTACTGGATATGGTGCGATCTATGATGTCTCTTACTGATTTACCGCTATCGTTTTGGGGATACGCTCTAGAGACGGCCGCATTCACGTTAAATAGGGCACCATCAACATCCGTTGAGATGACGCCTTATGAACTGTGGTTTGGCAAGAAACCAAAGTTGTCGTTTCTAAAAGTTTGGGGCTGCGATGCTTATGTGAAAAAGCTTCAACCTGATAAGCTCGAACCCAAATCGGAGAAATGTGTCTTCATAGGATATCCAAAGGAAACTATTGGATACACCTTCTATCACAGATCCGAAGGAAAGACTTTTGTTGCTAAATTCGGAAACTTTCTAGAGGAGTTTCTCTCGAAAGAAGTGAGTGGGAGGAAAGTAGAACTTGATGAGGTAACTGTACCTACTCCCTTATTGGAAAATAGTACATCACAGAAAACTGTTTCTGTGACACCTACACCAGTTAGTGAGGAAGCTAATGATGATGATCATGAAACTTCAGAACAAGATACTACTGAACCTCGTAGATCAACCAGAGTAAGATCCGCGCCAGAGTGGTACGGTAATCCTGTTCTGGAAGTTATGCTACTAGATCATGATGAACCTACGAACTATGAAGAGGTGATGGTGAGCCCAGATTCCGCAAAGTGGCTTGAAGCCATGAAATCTGAGATGGGATCCATGTATGAGAACAAAGTATGGACTTTGGTTGACTTGCGCGATGATCGGCAAGCAATTGAGAATAAATGGATCTTCAAGAAGAAGACTGATGCTGACGGTAATATTACTGTCTACAAAGCTCGACTTGTCGCAAAAGGTTTTCGGCAAGTTCAAGGGATTGACTACGATGAGACCTTCTCACCCGTAGCGATGCTTAAGTCTGTCCGAATCATGTTAGCAATTGCCGCATTTTATGATTATGAAATTTGGCAGATGGATGTCAAAACTGCATTCCTGAATGGATTTCTGGAAGAAGAGTTGTATATGATGCAACCGGAAGGTTTTGTCGATCCAAAGGGAGCTAACAAAGTGTGCAAGCTCCAGCGATCCATTTATGGACTGGTGCAAGCCTCTCGGAGTTGGAATAAATGCTTTGATAGTGTGATCAAAGCATTTGGTTTTATACAGACTTTCGAAGAAGCCTGTATTTACAAGAAAGTGAGTGGGAGCTCTGTAGCATTTCTGATATCATATGTGGATGACATATTACTGATTGGAAATGATATAGAATTTCTGGATAGCATAAAGGGATACTTGAATAAGAGTTTTTCAACGAAAGACCTCGGTGAAGCTGCTTACATATTAGGAATAAAGATCTATAGAGATAGATCAAGACGCTTAATTGGACTTTCACAAAGCACATACCTTGACAAGATTTTGAAGAAGTTCAAAATGGATCAAGCAAAGAAAGGGTTGTTGCCTGTGTTGCAAGGTGTGAAGTTGAGTCAGACTCAATGCCCGACCACTGCAGAAGATAGAGAGAAAATGAAAGATGTTCCCTATGCTTCAGCCATAGGCTCTATCATGTATGCAATGATGTGTACCAGACCTGATGTGTGCCTTGCTATAAGTTTAGCAGAAAGGTACCAAAGTAATCCAGGAGTGGATCACTGGACAGCGGTCAAGAACATCCTGAAGTACCTAAAAAGGACTAAGGATATGTTTCTCGTATATGGAGGTGACAAAGAGCTCATCGTAAACAGTTACGTTGATGCAAGCTTTGACACTGATCCAGACGATTCTAAATCGCAAACCGGATACGTGTTTACATTAAACGGTGGGGTTGTAAGTTGGTGCAGTTCTAAACAAAGCGTTGTAGCGGGATCTACATGTGAAGCGGAGTACATAGCTGCTTCGGAAGCAGCAAATGAAGGAGTCTGGATGAAGGAGTTCATATCCGATCTAGGTGTCATACCTAGTGCATCGGGTCCAATGAAAATCTTTTGTGACAATACTGGTGCAATTACCTTGGCAAAGGAATCCAGATTTCACAAAAGAACCAAGCACATCAAGAGACGCTTCAATTCCATCCGGGATCTAGTCCAGGTGGGAGACATAGAGATTTGCAAGATACATACGGATCTGAATGTTGTAGACCCGTTGACTAAGCCTCTTCCACGAGCAAAACATGATCAGCACCAAGGCTCCATGGGTGTGAGAATCATTACTATGTAATCTAGATTATTGACTCTAGTGCAAGTGGGAGACTGAAGGAAATATGCCCTAGAGGCAATAATAAAGTTATTATTTATTTCCTTATATCATGATAAATGTTTATTGTTCATGCTATAATTGTATTAACCGGAAACATAATACATGTATGAATACATAGACAAACAAAGTGTCACTAGTATGCCTCTACTTGACTAGCTCGTTAATCAAAGATGGTTATGTTTCCTAACCATGAACAATGAGTTGTTATTTGATTAATGGGATCACATCATTAAGTGAATGATCTAATTGACATGACCCATTCCATTAGCTTAGCACCCGATCGTTTAGTATGTTGCTATTGCTTTCTTCATGACTTATACATGTTCCTATAACTATGAGATTATGCAACTCCCGTTTACCGGAGGAACACTTTGGGTGCTACCAAACATCACAACGTAACTGGGTGATTATAAAGGAGTACTACAGGTGTCTCCAAAGGTACATGTTGGGTTGGCGTATTTCGAGATTAGGTTTTGTCACTCCGATTGTCGGAGAGGTATCTCTGGGCCCTCTCGGTAATGCACATCACTTAAGCCTTGCAAGCATTGCAACTAATGAGTTAGTTGCAGGATGATGTATTATAGAATGAGTAAAGAGACTTTCCGGTAACGAGATTGAACTAGGTATTTGGAATACCGACGATCGAATCTCGGGCAAGTAACATACCGATGACAAAGGGAACAACGTATGTTGTTATGCGGTCTGACCGATAAAGATCTTCATAGAATATGTAGGAGCCAATATGAGCATCTAGGTTCTGCTATTGGTTATTGACCAGAGACATGTCTCGGTCATGTCTACATTGTTCTCGAGCCCGTAGGGTCCGCACGCTTAAGGTTACGATGACAGTTATATTATGAGTTTATGCATTTTGATGTACCAAAGGTTGTTCGGAGTCCCGGATGTGATCACGGACATGACGAGGAGTCTCGAAATGGTCGAGACATAAAGATTGATATATTGGAAGCCTATGTTTCGATATCGGAAGTGTTCCGGGTGAAATCGGGATTTTATCGGAGTACCGGGAGGTTACCGGAACCCCCCCCCCCCCCCCCCGGGGAGCTATATGGGCCTTAATGGGCCATAGTGGAAGAAGAGGAGAGGCAGCCAAGGCTTGGGCCGCGCGCCCCTCCCCCCTAGTCCGAATAGGACAAGAAGAGAGGGGGCCGGCGCCCTCATCCTTCTCTCTCTCTCTCTTTTCCACCTCATGAATCCTATTCCAACTAGGATTGGGGTAGAAGTCCTACTCCCGAAGGGAGTAGGACTCCTCCTGGCGCGCCCCTCATGGCCGGCCGGCCTCCCCCCCTCTAGTCCTTTATATACGGAGGCAGGGGCACCCCAGAGACACACAAGTTGATCCACGTGATCTATTCCTTAGCCGTGTGCGGCGCCCCCAGCCACCATAGTCCTCGATAATATTATAGCGGTGCTTAGGCGAAGCCCTGCAGTAGTAGTACATCAAGATCATCACCACGCCGTCGTGCTGACGGAACTCTTCCCCGACACTTTGCTGGATCGGAGTCCGGGGATCGTCATCAAGCTGAACGTGTGCTGGAACTCGGAGGTGCCGTAGTTTCGGTACTTGATCGGTCGGATCGTGGAGACGTACGACTACATCAACCAAACGCTTCCGTTGTCAATCTACTAGGTATGTAGATCATACTCCCCCTCTCGTTGCTATGCATCACCATGATCTTGCGTGTGCGTAGGAAAAATTTTGAAATTACTACGAAACCCTACAATATGCTCATGAGGGAGACCTGTTTCTGAAACTCAGTGACATGTACATAAGCCGCAACTTCTCCGAAATGCTTACCCTTAATTAGTAGGTCCATCATACTTCGTTGTTTTGTTTTGTATACTCTTGCCACAAGGTCTGAACGGTCTTGCGGCAGTTGTACAGGTAATAATTCATTAGTTATCTCCTCCCAGTAGAGATTGCATGTCATGGTGATAAAATAATCCGGTTTACCCCATCGTTGTACTATTGCCATCACATCCAAAAACCTGCGCTGCATGTTACGGTCACCACCAGGAAATATACGTGGAAGCAATATTCTCTTGCCAATCCGATCACCACATGACTCGCCAGCATAGACGGTGTCCACAAGACCCTATAATGAATCAATATTTGACGCTAAGTAGTGTACAAGGTTGAAGCAAAGAGTGCAGCATCTATAATGTGATTTATTGGTATTAACAGAAGCATGTTACCTGGTATAGGTCAGCGCGTATAACCTTTTGATTTTTCTGGCCATGAGTACCAGTCAAGCCTCATTGTCTCAATCTTGATGTACATGTCAACAGCCCACTATTGGAAAAGGCACCCCCCAAATAAGATGATGTTAAAAAGCTTTTTTCGGACCTGTAGCTTGAAGCAATAGTACTCCCTCGCACTAACAAATTTCCTGGATTTTGTGGCATTAATCTCATTGTCTCCAAACTCCTCCAGGTTATCATTGTTGTCATCTAAAAATTGATTTAACAAAAAAATTGGTATGATAGATAGAATTAAGAATATAATAAACAGCAACGACGTGCAATACCTGCAGGTAAATCAGTGGCCTGGTCGTCAAGCTGTGTGGTATGACCAACTTGTTCTCCCATCATGTTGTTGTCTGAAAGATGGACCACTGTCTAATTTTTAATTTGACCAATATGTATATAAATCTGCTATGAACATCATACCTGAATGAAAATCAGTGGCTTGGTTCCTTTGTGGTGCAGAATCATGCACTGAACCTTGGGTTGTGGCATCGGGGAGCCCAATATATGGCATCCAACGATTCCAACCGATCTCCCCACGTGGGAAGAATAGTGGATATGCGTAGCAGCCATGGTATGCTCTAATATACATGGGACGATCTCCTTTGCCGTACACGACAACACTCCTCTCAACGCTTTTTCGAGGGTCACTTCCTTCAACCCATATTGATGCTACTTGCGAAGTAGTTGGCGCATTGTACCTTCGCTGATCAAGGTTGATATCTGTGTTCAGTGAGATCCTATATTCATCCAGATTCGGAACAACACCAATGCTTCTAAAAGCTTGAGCATAAGGGTTATGTTGTTGTATTGTCAAAATCTTCTGTATGAGATCTAGCCTAAGATTTGGAGACCTCTTAACCCTGTGAAACAAGTTTTCATCCGTATCGTAAATATATAGCTACAGATGTCGAGGGCCTTATTCACCGGACATCAGATCATCAAGAGTGTGGTACAACTGGCCACACGCATGAAATGTATAGACGCCGGTTTCTGTGGCTGTGCTGACTTGACGATCAAGAGTGACACCAAGAGTTGTGAATGAGAAGTGAGAGTTGAAATAACGTATATTCTCTCTGAAATATTTAGCATCCTCATCTGATTCACTTGTAAACAACCGTTTCAATTCGTCAGAAACTTCTAGAGTAAACACACCCACTTTACCCTTTCTGCAACAAAATGCAGGCCCCTCGTATTGAAACCGCAATGCTCCACAGTGGCAGTAGTCACTAACTTTTCTAAGGACATGGTGCTTTTTGGGCAGGTTCATGTATACTCTGTCATGAGTGTCATTAGTGCGAGTTCCATCACCATGATTCTAATCCACTCGGTAGGATTGAAAATCAACATCTGGAAAAGTGTAGGCATTTGCATTAACTAAATTTATTGCACACACCATTTTGTTGTGTTATATATTGTATTGGTACATCATGATAGCAACAATAGACCTGGTTGGGCGAACATCCTAGCTTCCTCATCAGGGTCATCATCTCCAAGGTTGTCACCTACCAAGCAGTCTAGCCGCCAACACATTCGATAATGCAAAAGGTGTTTCAAATAACGCTGAGGACACGAAACAAAGGTAACCGGCACTACAAAAAAATACACTTCCGTGATGATACGTGTTTGTCACAGTAGGTCGTGTTTTTTGTCATGCATGTATATCCATGACAAATTTATGACAGAATCAAGATAGTCATACCTGTGCTGTCGTAGAAGTGTTCCATGACATTACCAAAAATTATCATCACGGAAGTGTCCACTTCCATGACGATAAATCGCGCGTCACAGAAGTGCTTTTGTCAAGGGTGACCGGCACGTGGCATCCACCATAACGGAACGCCGTTAAGCTATTGGGTCGGGTTTTGGATCCGATAACCCGTTAACAGCCCCGACCAATGGGGATTTTCCACGTGTAAAATCATCATTGGCTAGAGGAAACACGTGTCGGCTCATCGTTGGCACAGATGTCATCCACTCACTGGACAGAAGGCGCCTATGATACGTCGACATGTGGCACGGCCCAACAGTGGCCCATTCATGTGAAAAGGCCGGCCCTTTTGACTTGGTCAAAAGTTGGCGGGCCGGCCCATGGAAAGCCTGTTAACGGCATGTTCGCATATAGCCCATTTACAGCCCGCTAACCCAAGGCCCGTTACGCCCTATCCGAATTAGGCCCAGTGGCGTCATCTGGGCCATCCAATATGATTCCAGCCCGTTTTCACTTCTAGCCCATGTATAGCCCATGACGTCTTTCGGCCCATATGAGGCCCTTTGTAACTCTTGGCCCATTAGCGGCCCGTGCTGAAACTGGCCCGTAATGAACAGTGTATTACTTTACACCCATTAACGGCCTGTGGTGAAACTGACCCGTAATGAACAGTGTATCACTTTATACCCATCAACGGCCCGTTATTCCGTTGGGCCGTTTCCAGCCCAAGTTAACTTTCGGCCTTCTAAGGGCCCATTTATTCTTGGGCTCATTTGCAGCATTCGGTTACTTATGGCCCGTTACTGTCATTTTCTGCTTGTGGGCCAAATTCAGCCCGTCGTTATAGTCGGCCCATTTGTCGACCGTTAGTCTGTTGGGCCATTTTCATAGCATCACCAAATACGGCCTATTAACGGCCCGTTATGGTCAGCCCATAAAACCTACGATTTCCATTAAAGGCCCATCTACGGCCCATTAAAGGCCCGTACAAGACCCATAAATGAGTCGTCGGCCCATGGATCCTACGAGACGTAGAAGGCCCATGGATCCTACAAGACGTAGAAGGCCCATGGATCCTACGAGACGTACAAGGCCCATGGATCCTACGAGACGTACAAGGCCCATGGATCCTACGAGACGTACAAGGCCCATGGATCCTACGAGACGTACAAGGCCCATGGATCCTACGAGACGTAGAAGGCCCATGGATCCGACGGCCCGTGAAGGGCCATGGTCGGGCGAGTTGGCCCCCGTTTGAACGATATAGCATATTCAAAGAATTATCCTACTCAATACTATCACCTCTAAAAAGCATACACTATACAACAAAGAGATCAAGGCATAGAAAGGTAGAATAATCCTACACTATACAATAAAGAAATTACAGCCGATTATACCCACTGGGCATTATGGTTCGGCACAGGTGATAATAAAGCATACACAAACAGCAAATTACATACACTAGGCAAATACAGCTCATACATCATGGACGCGCATCAACTTAACTCCATTTGAACTATAATCTCTTCAGAAAATAGGATTGGCCGGATTCAGATAGCACAAATTTCAGTCTGCAAAATCTCCAATTCCTTCATGGTTACCTTAGTGTCTTGTTTCATTTTTTTGACTCCTGCATCTAATACCTGCATGTCCAGTCTCAACTTGTTGATTATACGTTGACAATCATGTACACGTTGTCTTGCCACCTCTAGTTGATGCTCGAGAACATCAGCACATTCCAATTCCAATCCATAATCATCCAGTAACGGCCATGCCGCACTGCTCGCAGATCTTTGTGTTGATGTCACTTCATCCTGAAATGTTTCTATAAGTATACATGACTAGGGCAAAAATATAGTTACAACAGTGAAGCGAACAAGACACTATTTTGTACTACATGGCAAAACAGGACTAACAATAATGTTACACGTCACTTTCAAAAAAAAATGTTACACGTCATGAAGCATAAGCAGGTGATATTTTAAAAATTATAAAAAAGATAGTCTGTACAGCCTGCATACAGAAATCCCTCTTAGCTCACCAGAGGAGCATGATGTTGGGGCCCAATCGAAAACACAGACAAGTTACAAGTTTAGACACCACGTTGCGTATAAGTAAGCAAGCAGTTGGCCATTCTGTGCCTCAATTAAAGTCTTAGGGAGCACAATGAACAGCAGAGGGTTTCATACAAACATACTACAGCAGGCAAAACTATGCAATCATTAGCGTAGTATAAACTAGATTGTGAGCCTCATGCAATAATAGTTGGTTAATAGACTTCAAAGCTTCAGGCACACTTCGACCGAGTAATTAAATGGTAAGGCATTTAATTATGTCAACTAATAGTGATACAAGTACCGAACATCAGGCATGATTATTTGGGCATCTCATTAACTGAGGACAAATAAAGCAATTGAAAAGAGAAAATTAACTATGCCTAAAACAAACAAGGAATTGAACTGTTGAGTTGCATACAGTGACTTACCTTAGCAGGTTGAAGAGGCTCAGTGCAGCTCCTACTTCTCTTGCAAGGCTCCTTCCTAACATCTTGTACTTGGAAATCCTCAATCTTATCTTCATTGCACCCCCTCTGCAAGGTGACACAAACTAATTACTCGTCTCCTTGGAAGATAAATATGCATACTTTCCAGTCTGTGAACACAAAAGGATGAGATTATAACAAAACAACACCACATAATGAAACATGCCGCATCTCTTGCACTTGCACACAATGAAATGAGCATTTACTATGTCTGCACTATGTAAAAACTAGGCATACCTTCGAACTGGATCTCTAGGTACTCTTGGAGAGCCTACTGTAGTGTACAGCCAAACCTTTATGTCACCTATGAGTTAGACAAGGCCCCACTACAGCATCCCTTAGTGTTTAAATCATTGACAAGCTCTGTTAGAGTGTTAGGTCAAGAACAGCAAGTAATCAAAGCAAACAGTCCTAGTATGGCTGGCTGATGCAAATAAGCAATTGAACAGATGTGTGAGCAAATCTTACATATCAAGAAAATAAGCAAAGAAGGAGGTTTAAAGACCATCACTTGACTGACCAGATTTAAGGGGCACTTAAACATCATGTGCAACGTATGAACTAACATAAACATTGCATATTCCAGATTCTACAATGGAATGCACATGTATTAGGTTATGCCATGTATGATGATGCCTAAATGTACAGATAGTAGGTAAGAGTGATTCATCATTGCACGCACAATTGAATTGTAGGTTAAGGGCCAGTTTGATTCCGCCTTTTCAGGGCATATTGTCAAAATAAGCCATAAAAGATGTAAAGAAGTCATTTTTTAGTTATGGGCTTGGGCTTAACTAATTTCGCTTTGAAGGGGGGTGTTTCGGGTAGAACCTCACTAAAAATTGAAGGGAAGGGGAATAGTGAAATGACTCTATTATCTGCCTATATTACACTCAAAATGCAACTGCTAACGCCCGTGTCACACCTGATCCTCAAGTAAAAACAAACACGCAAGCATTCATTGCCCTGCCCGCTTGCATCTCCTCTCCCCTTTCCCTCTACCTCGATCCCCTACCTGCAGCACTAGGGTTCCTCCAGCGAGCCGTCGCCACTGGTCTCATCTGGCCTGGTCCTCAACGATGCTATGTCCAGCTATGCTACATGGTCGGCGGGTAGGGGCAAATCTCCCTGGCTGCTCCTCCCTCTGGCGCCGCCCCTCATTCTCATGGTCTCCAGCAGCTGCTCCACTATGGTTCGTCCAATGCACTACTCCGGCGGGCGTTGCACAACTACGGCTGATGCCACACTGTGCCAGAAGGCACCTTATTCCCCCTCCCCTCCTCCCAGGCCATGGCCTTGAGGTGCTGTTGAAGGATGAGCTCATCCAACAAGGTGAGGATCTCCTCTGATTTTTTGCCAAATTTTTATTCTGATCCACTATACGATGAATTGTTATGAGCTGCTTCTGTTGCTACTATATGATGCATTGCTATGAGCTGCTCCTGATGCTACTATATGATGAATTGCTATGAGCTGCTGCTACTGTATGATGAGTTGCTATGAGCTGCTGCTGCTATATGATGAATTGCTATGAGCTGCTGCTGCTATATGATGAGTTGCTACAAGCTACTCCTGCTGCTGCTATAAGATGAATTGCTATGAGCTACTCCTGCTGCTGCTATATGATGTATTGCTATGAGCTGCTCCTGCTGCTCTATATGATGAATTGCTATGAGCTGCTGGTGGTATATGATGAATTGCAGACTGCTGCTACTGTATGATGAGTTGTTGTGAGCTGCTGCTGCTATATGATGCTTTCAGGTGGTGCTACTATACGATAATAACCAACCACTTGGGCCATCGAATTTCAATAAATAATTGTTCTTCATTTAAATGTGGGTCATGCGTTCTTCGTTTAAATTAGGCAATGGGATCTCTATGGAAAACATTGACCAAAGTAGATTGTGCCAAGTAGATGGTATCTTTGTATTTGCATTTTGAGCAAATAGTGATGGTCTATTTTCCTATCATATTAATTACTGCACTGGGTTCAATTTGTGATGTTTGCAAGTCAAATTAATTTCCATATGGGCAGCAAAATGAAAAAAATATAATGCAATCTAGACTTTCCACTGATCATACCAAAGATAAGCTAAAAACGCAATGAAAAGAACTGGTTGGCTTATTACATGGAGCTTATATTCACATGTGCTTATTTTCTTAGGATAACTTGTAATAACTGTCCCTAAGAAACTTGGCTAATAGAACAGGCATACAAATAACATGTCACGATGATTGCAATGGAGGAGTGACGTACCATAGCACACTGTATAGGCACACCGCTGCCTCTCCTTTTTTTGCGATGTTCCATGAAATTGCCACATACATCTTGTACTTTTTCATTGTGTAACCCTATCTACAAGTTGACACGGCTAATTTCAGACATCTCTACATGATACTACATTGCATATCCCTTGCGCATATTTAAACCACCAATTAACGATTGTGTGCGTACCATAAACTAGCCATGACTCTGTATGCTGGACTAGCAGGCACTCTAAGGGAGCCTAATGTAGTGCACTGGAATTCCTACATGCCACCTACGATTTTGTGTAATGTACTGCCCCTGTTCCTAAATATATGTCTTTGTAGAGATTCCAGTATGGACCACATACAGATGTATATAGATGCATTTTCGAGTGTAGATTCACTCATTTTGCTCCGTATGTAGCCTATAGTGGAATCTCTAAAAAGACTTATATTTAGGACCGGAGGTACGAGGTAGTATCATGTATGACATCTACATATCTAATTTAGCAGCCAGTAGTAGAAATCATTGTCTGCACAAAGGGATTACTGGTCGAAAATCCTAGCAAAGCATGCTGGCAGGCACAGAACAATACAAGAGAGAGAGACGCGCTTACAAGATCATAGCAATGCCTCAGTCTAGGATCTTGGTTGGTCAAGCTGTTAGATCCAGAAGAAACATCGTCCTTGTAGTTTTTGCCAGCTGCATAACAGGTAACAGCGACCGGTTAGTATATTTGAAGTACATCGGGCAGGTGATGTTGGACGGGTTTAAAGGTGACAAGTACCTAGGCCGTGGCGGGTGCTTGGCATCTCTCCAGACGGTGGGAATCAGGTTAGAAACATCGAGGGTGATGATGTTGCGCTGGCTGTCGGGGTCCGGTAAGGACATCTAGAACCGTCGAGTAGGGTGTTTGTGGAGCGGCTCCGGTAGGGTGGACTATGGTGTGGGCGAAGCGGATCTGTGGCCGTGGACGAGGGCGTAGGTGAAGCTGCTCCGGTGGTTGGGTTAAGGATGGTGTCGACGACGCAGATCTGAGGCCATGGACGGGGCATCAGAAGCTGCTCCGGGGGTTGGGTTAAGGATGGTGTCGATGATGCGGATCTGCGGCCGTGGACGGGGCGTCAGAAGCTGCTCCGGTGGTTGGGTTAAGGGTGGTGTCGATGATGCGGATCTGCGGCCGTGGATGGGGCGTCAGAAGCTGCTCCGGTAGGTTGGATGAGGGTGTGAGGAAGCGGATCTGAGGCCGTGGACTTGTGAGTTGGCAAAGCGGCCCTGGTAGGGTTGAGAATGGTATAGGCGAAACTACTCCGGTAGGGTTGAGGAAGGTGTCGGCGAAGCGGCTCCGGTAGGGTTGAGGAAGGTGTCTGCGAAGAGGATCAGAGGCCGTCGACGGGGGCGTCGGTGGGGCGGCTCCGAGGGTGTGGACGAAGCATCTTCGGTGGGGAGTACGAATGAGCCGCTGCAGATGCGCGGCGGTTGACGAGAGTACCGGCGAAGCAGATCCGGCGCCGTGGATAAGGCCGGCACTGAATGGGCTGTGGTACAGTGGTGGATGAGCAGTCTACTTGTTTCTAGGGGAGGTGGGAGGGGTAGATGCGGCCGCAGAAGCAGATCCGGTGAGGTGGACGCCGCTGGTAGTGAATGGGCTATGGTACGCCGGTGGATGAGTAGTCTAGGGTTTCGAGAGGGGAGGGGAGAAAGGGCGATGAAGTATGGACGGCGTGATGTAGGATGCTCTGGTGCTGTGGAGTTAGTCGTTTTTGCGGGAGGGAGAGAGAAAATGGGGGTGCCATGTAGTGGGGGAACCAGAAATTACCAAAGCAGCCCCGACCTATCATGTAGATGAGGGCGGTATTGTAACTGTTGGTCTCCATGCACCAAGGACAAAAGGAGGATTTCGCATGCTAAAGACTAAGGTGGCGGAAATTTTAGAAGGAGGCGGGAGATTTTGCCGCCCGCGGGATCGTTCGTATCTAGTTTCAACTAATTTTGGACCGTGCTAGCGGGAAGGTCATGCTAGACTGTGTACACGGGGCACGCGTCAGCAGTTAATAACTGGTGTGAAGTCCACCCCAGAAAAAAAGACAATAACTCGGGATGATGCGCCGATAACTTGGACGTTCACACGGGCGTGGCCAATCGTACGGGTATAGTGCCGCGTTCACAAAAAAAGGGATCAAATGCTCAGCCTATGTATTTCTTGTGTAAATAGATAATTTAGCGCCATTGGTTATTTATTTTAAACATAATGCATTGACGTGTTAGTGTAGAGGCGCACAAAAAGAAATGGATATTGTAGTCAGCTACTTAAAAGTGTTATCTCATATGATTACATAGCCTCCATTTCATAAATTGCATACCTGTTAAATTCATATATGAATATTACATATATTACTTCAAAATAGAAACTTAAATCATATATACCTACTAATAAAGCAAGGTGTGTTTCGCCTATTTTTTTCATCCGTTCACCATCAAAAGATATTTTTTCTATCCAATGTGGTACTAATCTTTTGTACGTCCGTCTGTTAGCAAAGAAAAACGATTTGTGCAGAATTTCATACATGGCCGCGCGCGCTATGGCCCAATAAAATCAGCACATAATTTTCTGCCCACGCAGCAATACAAATTCCTATTTCCCGCACACTTCGGCAAATAGTTACAGACAGGGCGCCCAAGACTGGGCCACCCATTTTCTTCTGTGTTCAATTTTTATTTTTCTGTTTCATTCTCTTTTTATTTCCTGCTATTTCTTTTCTATTTTTCCCGTTCTATGTCTATTTTTTACCTTTTTTTGAAATTCGAAATTTTCAAAAAATATTTGGAATTTCAATTTTTATTCAGACTGGGCCGCCCATTTTTTCTGTGTTCTATTTCAGTTTTTCTTTATCTGTTTCATTCTATTTATATTTTCTGTTTATTTTTATTTTTCCCATTCCAAGTCTATTTTCTATTTTTTCTGAAATTCGACATTTTCAAACAAATTCGGAAATTCAATTTTCATTCAAAATTTCTTAAAAATTTACAAATTACAAAAAATGTGTTCCTATTTTAGAAAATCTTCCAATTTTTTCAAAATTTAAAATATTATTTCCTTTTTTAAAAATATTTTTTTAAACTGCTTAATATTAAAACATGCATTTAAAAAATGTTCGATATTCGAAACTTTTCTTGTTTTAGAGATATGCTAACCTTTTTGAAAATAATGTGTGCATTGAAGAAACATATATTCGAAAATTCTTCTGAATGTTCAAAACATGTTCCCGTTTCAAAAATTGTCCACAACTTAATTTTTTTCTTATTTTTTAAAAGGTCCATGATTTTTAAGAAATGTGTATGTGAATTTCAAGAAATGTTCCGTACAATTATTTTGTTCTTGTTTTTGTTCCAAAAATGTATGTAATTTTCAAAAACGTGTTCGTAATTTTGAAAATTGTTCATGCTGCCCATTTTTTGTGAATTCTTAACATGAACTACCGATTTTTTTATGAAAGGTTCATGCTTTTAAGAAATGTTTGTGAATTTTGAAAAATGTTCCGTTCAAAATTTTGTTCCTGTTTTTTAAAAATGTATGGATTTTTCGAGAAACTGCTCGTAATTTGGAAAATTGTTCACGTTGCCAAGTTTATTTGTCTGTTCATAGTTATCATTTTTTGAGAAGTTCAAAAAAAATGTTTCGACTCTGACATTATATTCTTAAATATTCACGCTGACCATTGGTTAGCAGATACATTTGTTTGAGTGCCTAGCAACATGTGGGCGGGCTTTTGAGGTCGTGAGTTTAATCACTCCCATAATGGGCCTGCTCCGCATCTGGCACATCGAGCAAGGTCGGCTTGTTGAGAATAAGGGACACCCTAAATTATTGACAGTGGTAGCTTCTATGTGCCAATAAAAGAGAATATGTTGGTTAATTATAATTGAAAGAAATTATGGGCACGTGCCAATAAAAGTGAATATACTGGTTTGGCTCCAATTAAAGGGCGCCATGTTGAACCAGAGAATACGGACATGTGGGGGTCTTGATTCATTCTTATATTGAGCTAGAGGCATGTAATTTTATTAACCCGTTACAACGCACGGGCATGTGTGCTAGTCCAAGACTAATGAATTTGAATGCAAGAGTAACAATGGTGCATGTACATGATAGCTACATTGGTTGTTTGAAGAAACATCACTATAACTTTGGCATGCACAACTGAAAAGATTTATTTAAATAGAAAAAATGTGATATGTGAGTGTCCAATCTTTATACCGTTGTATCGATATTGTACCTTTGGCCATGATACTAAGTAGATATTGACTTATGTTCAAGCGATGCACGTCCACGATCGCTAGAGAGTGATGCGTGAATGAATCGTGCAATCTCTCTCACGCGCATACATATCTCATTTCCCTGCGGGCATCAGAATCACACACGCGCACTTCGTGTATTTCTCTCCCTCCGTCAGGGTTAAATTCTTCTTTCTACCCCGTCCTACAAGTCTCTCACACAGAAACACACACGCTCTCTATGTCTAACACGCCCACCCCTTTAATTCCGCCCACCCACAGCCACTAATGTCTCAAAGTATAATAATGTCTCTCACACATATGCTATCTACCTATCCCTTAATATAGCTAGATATGTGTCACACAAACTCCTTCTCCCTACTAGCAAGATGCCCGTGCGTTGCACGGAACATCAAGATGCATTTGTATGAGAAGTTTATCTTGTGGGATAAAAGGATGAATGAGGGAATGCCTTATTTGCAAATGCGGAGAGGGGTGTGGGTATCTTTTTGCAAAATTGCCATAGTTTCCTTCCTGTCCGTCGGATATAAATTTGATGGCCTATATTGCAGGATGGCAGGAACACCATCATCACCAACTCTGTTTTTTATAAGAGTAGAGATATGTGAGTGTCACTGCCCCCCCCCCCACACACACCCACACTTCCCAACACCGAAGGAGTAGGGTGACACCTCGATCTTGATACTAATCTATCGACTGGCTTCTCTCTCAAACATACACACACACACACACACTACCCGGCACCGAAGGAGTAGGGTGGCACATCGATCTTGATAATAATCTATCTACTCCTCTTTCAAACACACACACACACACACACTCGCTAGTTGTGCCTCTGTGCCTACCGCGCACACTCTCGATACGTCTTTCTCTCCCTCCCCCCCCCCCAACAATGACAGCAGAAGGGTGACAACTCGATCTGATCATAATCTGTCAATTGGTTTCTTTATCAAACATTGTGTCTCGGTGCCTCGCTCGGTAGCCCCCTCGATATGCAGACTTCTCGCGCGCGCACAGCTGTAGTGATGATGACGCTGAACCCAGTGTGCCTTGTTTTTACCGGCCTCATGTGATAGTTTTCACCTTGTTTTCTGTTAATTAACAAGGCAACCCTTTCTTTATTACTACTAGTGAATCTGAAATCATTCGGGGAAGACATAAAATATATCACTTCAACCCAATTATTGCAGCAACTATTTTAAAAGAAATTAGCTAGCTACCCGTTCGTTGCACGGAACATCAAGATGCATTTGTATGAGTAGTTTATCTTGTGAGAGAAAAGGTTGAACGAGGGAAGGCCTTATGTGCGAACGTGGAGAGACGTGTGGGTATATTTTTGCAAAATTGTCATAGTTTCTTTCCTATCCATTAGATATAAATCCGACGGCCTATATTGCAGGATGGCACGCACACTATCATCACCAACTCTGTTTTCTACTCCCTCCGTCCGAAAATACTTGTCATCAAAATGGATAAAAAGAGATGTATCTAAAACTAAAATACGTCTAGATACATTTCCTTTTATCCATTTTGATGACAAGTATTTCCGGACGGAGGGAGTATTTGTCTTTTTAGAGATTTCAACAAGTGACTATGACCGGACCTTACCAACATACTCAAAAAAGTAGTCCATAATTTTGATGTTACCCTCTTTTCTTGGCAGTGTAGTGCCATCTGGATACCTCATAAATAAATCAAGGACAAATCTGACCCCTTCCTGAAAAGACATACGGAGCAAAATAAGTGAATCTACACTCTAAAATATGTCTACATACACATTCGTATGTGGTAGTCCATTTGAAATCTGAAAAAGACAAATATTTAGGAATGAATGGAGTATATATAAGAGTAGACATGGAGATATATCTCCAGCATGGTCTACAACAACAATGTGCTGGGCTGGTTAGCGCCGGATGCTCGCAACGCGATGACATGAGTTCGAATTATGTCTTTTAACTTTATATTTTTATATTATATATTACTCTACTTATTTAATATATATACTTCTTTCGCCACTGTACTGACAGTGGAACCCACAAAGTACTTAGAATACAAGATTAAGGATGGACTTGTTTCTTTTTAACTTTCTATACGAAGCTGTAGCCACCCTGCAAGTCACGTGTATACGGTACATGCAATTAACTTTTTATAGAGGGACAATCATACAGGCAATTAACTCAAATGGATTGGATGTCACTCTATTATTTCCAGCATAAAGAGCATCTCCAACGGCAGCCGGCAAATTTCCTCCCGCTTCCTTAAGAGGAGGACGACATCAAACGCCAGCGGCATACATTTTTACAACTCTAACCAACCAGATGAAATTCGTGCAAACACGGACTGATTTCATATAAGCATGAAGGATTTCGTATAAAAAAGCCGGATCTTCATATAAACATGATGGATTTCATTACATTTACATGAACTAAGAGGTGCCAATCCGGCTCTCTTGTATAATTAATACTCCCTCCGTCCGGAAATACTTGTCCTAGAAATGGATGTATCTAGACTTATTTTAGTTCTAAATGGCCGCCCGCGGATCCCTTTGTCTTCCTCATGTCCGTCAGACACTTGCGGGGTTGACGAAGGTCCTTGGAAGAGACGAAGAAGCAAAGAAACCACCTGAATCCGCGGTCGTCGCCTCGGCGGTGGCCTTCATGAGTCCCAAGTGGCGGCGGCCTCCCGTGTTCTACTTCTCCTCGATGATGGCGGCGGACACGGAGAAGCTGGCCACCAACTCGTCGCTCTCCATGCACCCGGCTTCCTTCTCTGCCTGCATGGCGCTGCCGCAGGCACGGGAGGCGTGCCCACAGACACGGGAGGCGCGCCCACCGCAGACACTGGTGGCGCGGTACGACGCGGCAGCGACGTCGCCCGTACCGGCGTGCTCGCCGCCGTGCCGGCGTGGAGCAACTCGCCACTCCTCATCGAGCTAAACTGGAGCGGCGAGTTGCTGAACCACGTGCCTGCTTGGAGCGGCAACTGGCTCCGTCGGGCCAAGCGAGGTTGGTGAAGCACCGAGCGGCCTCGCCCGTATCCGGAGGGCTCGGCCGGCCACCCAGCCGGGTAATATGCCGGAGAACGGCTCATCGGAAGCCATCAGAAGAGTGGAGAAAATGGTGAAGGAGGAGATGGCGGAGCGGCGGAGGGGTGCGATTCTTGCCCACTGTCTATCTGGCCTCGTGTAAATAGAGGGCGGATGGTAGGAGCTTGGCCGGCGTCTGGCCTCGTTTAAACTGAGGGCGGACGGGAGGAGCTCGGCCGGTGTCGCGTTTAATATCGGCCCGCTCATGAACGGACGTGTGGCCGGAGTAGGATTCTCGGTTTGCATGCGGGTTTAACAGAGGGGTTTAATGGAGGCGCCGGGCGTGCAGCGGGCGGTGCAGTACTATTCGATTTGACAGCAGTAATGAGCCGTCAAATCACAAAGGCCCTCGCCTCTCGTGAAACCGACCGAGCTAGACTGCCCCGCCCTCTAGCCTTTTAAAAAATGTATATACTCCACTTTTGCACAGTAGTAGTATCGATGGATTGCGACATGGAGCAAAACTTGAAATTAAAAAAAGGTGGTACATATAGAGAGTGCTCGTCGCCAAATTATGCATATAGTACTATTAAAAGGGCTTCTCACAATAATGGTGTCCACCACAAGTGCACAACCCACCCCTCAAATAAAACTAAGCACCATGGAATTCTTTGACAAAACTAAGCACCCTGAAATTCTTTGACAACTAAACTGCTGGCTATATGATGTTGGCCATATATATTGTACGTATATAATGTGAAGAAACGAGTGGTAGTATGAAAGTGCAACTATCCCTGGGTGGTTTTGGTAATTCCTAACAACATATAGCTCATTGAGCTAACATTATTCCAAGATGAATATTTCAGGAAAAGCTCAATGGTTGGCATGGCATGGATGAGGAAAGTGGATCCCTCAAAATTATAAGGACAAAGGATTGGCTCAAACTTCAAGATCAAGACTCTACATTTTATATTTTAGTGATCCAAGATCACATTGAGTCCATAGGAAAAGCCAATACTATTAAGGAGGGATGAGGTGTTGCTTAATGAGCCTCTTGCTTCATGTGCTTAGTGATATGCTCCAAAACCCTCAACCATCATCCCACATCCACATTTGACCTAAACCAAAAGTCAAACTCGGACCCACCGATTCTTTCTATCCGGAGCCACCGAGTTTCACATGTCATAGCCACTGCCACAAACCCTAGCAAATCGGTTTCACCGATAGGGATCTCGGTCTCACCGAGATGGGATTGCAATTTCTCTGTTTCCCTTCGTAATGTTTCGGTCCAACCAAAGTGAGCGATCGGTCCCACCGAGGTTGCAATGTAAACTCACTGTTTCCCTTTCGTAACATTTCGGTCTCACCGAAAAGAGCGAATCGGTCCCACCGAGTTTACCTGACCAACTCTCTGGTTAGCTTATTACCAAAATCGGTCTCATCGATTTTGTGTAATCGGTCACACCGAGATTACGTTATGCCCAAACCCTAACCATATCGGTCCTACCGAGTTGCATCTCAGTCCCACCGAAAATCCTAACAGTCACTAGGTTTGCTGAATCGGTCCGATCGAGTTTCTCAATTCGGTCCCACCGAGTTTGGCAGATTGTGTGTAACGGTTAGATTTTGTGTGGAGGCTATATATACCCCTACACCCACTCTTCATTCGTGGAGAAAGCCATCAGAAGAGATCTTCACTTCCAATACACATTTTCTGAGAGAGAACCACCTACGCTTGTGTTGAGCTCAAGATATTCCATTCCTACCATATGAATCTTGATCTCTAGCCTTCCCCAAGTTGCTTTCCACTCGAATCTTCTTTCCACCAAATCCAAATCCTGTGAGAGAGAGTTGAGTGTTGGAGAGACTATCATTTGAAGCACAAGAGCAAGGAGTTCATCATCAACACACCATTTGTTACTTCTTGGAGAGTGGTGTCTCCTAGATTGGCTAGGTGTCACTTGGGAGCCTCCGACAAGATTGTGGAGTTGAACCAAGGAGTTTGTAAGGGCAAGGAGATCTCCTACTTCGTGAAGATCTACCGCTAGTGAGGCAAGTCCTTCGTGGGCGACGGCCGTGATGGAATAGACAAGGTTGCTTCTTCGTGGACCCTTCGTGGGTGGAGCCCTCCATGGACTCGCGCAACCGTTACCCTCCGTGGGTTGAAGTCTCCATCAACGTGGATGTACGATAGCACCACCTATCGGAACCACGCCAAAAACATCCGTGTCTCCAATTGCGTTTGAATCCTCCAAAACCTTCCCTTTACATTCTTGCAAGTTGCATGCTTTACTTTCCGCTACTCATATACTCTTTGCATGCCTGCTTGAATTGTGTGAAGATTGCTTGACTTGTGCTAAGATAGCTAAAATCTGCCAAGAACTAAAATTGGGAAAAGGATAGATTTTTATTTGGTCAAGTAGTTTAATCACCCCCCCCCTCTAGACATACTTCCGATCCTACAAGTGGTATCAGAGCTTTGGTCTTCATTTGCTTTGATTTCCATAGCTTTTGGTGATCATAGCCTTGGTTTCACAACCTAGGAGAGTATGGTGTCTAGCGAGGGAAATTACCACCGTAGAGGTCCTTACTTTGATGGTACTAATTTTGCTAGTTGGAAGCATAAGATGAAAATGCATATTCTTGGACATAACCCGCCATTTGGGCTATTGTGTGTGTTGGTTTGCAAGGTGACTTCTTTGATGGGAAAGAACCAAACCGTGAAGCTACCGCGGAAGAGTTGAAGATGCTGCAATACAACGCTCAAGCTTGTGATATTCTCTTCAACGGATTGTGCCCCGAAGAATTCAACAAAATCATCCGTCTTGAGAATGCAAAGGAAATTTGGGATACTTTGATTGATATGCACGAAGGTACCGACTCCGTCAAGGAATCCAAATTGGATGTGCTTCAAAGTCAACTTGACAAGTTCAAAATGAAGGATGGTGAAGGTGTCGCTGAAATGTACTCTAGGCTTGCTCTTATCACAAATGAGATTGCCGGCTTAGGGAGTGAAGAGATGACCGATAGATTCATCATCAAGAAGATCCTAAGAGCCTTGGATGGAAAATATGATACCGTGTGCACATTGATCCAAATGATGCCCAATTACAAAGATCTCAAGCCAACGGAAGTCATTGGAAGAATTGTTGCTCATGAGATGTCACTCAAGGATAAAGAGGAACTTCACAACAAATCAAGTGGTGCTTACAAAGCCTCATGTGAAGCTCCCACATCATCAAGTGAGAAGCATACCTTCAATGAAGAATTGAGCTTAATGGTGAAGAACTTCAACAAGTTCTACAAGAGTAGAAGCAAAGATAGAAGCTCCAAGTCAAGGTCCTACAATGACAAAAGATCTTCTAGTCGAGAGCAAAACTGCTACAATTGTGGAAGACCCGGACACTATTCCAATGAGTGTACGGCTCCCTACAAGAGAAGAGAAGACTCTTCCAAAAGAAGAAGCAGAAGAGTGGAATCACCATCTAGAGAAAGAAGGAGTAGAGATGATCGTTATGAACGAAGAAACTCACGGAGAAGCAAGGATTCGGAAAGAAGAGAAAAGTCATCAAGGAGCTACACAAAACGAAGACATCAAGCTCATGTTGGTGAATGGGTATCCGGCTCCGACTCCGACAACCACTCCGAGAGAAGTTATCACTCTGATTCCGAATATACTCAAGATGAAGGTGTTGCCGGTCTAGCACTTGTGTCAACCAACTCCTATGACATATTTGACTCACCAAATGAAGGAGTTGGAACATGCTTCATGGCGAAAGGCCCAAAGGTATCACACCCCGAGTATGTTGATTTCAATAGTGATGAAGATGACTTGTTAGGTGATGATGATTTACTTGTTGACAACTCTTGTGATGAATACTATGATGAAACGTCAATTAATCATGCTAATCAAGATAAAACGAATGACAATGATAAGGACAAAATTGAGTCTCTAACTAAAGAACTAAACACTCTTAAGTTAGCTCATGAAACTATCTTAGAAGATCATCGAGAACTTTTAAGAACACATGAGAAATTACGCTTTGAAAAGCTCAACCTTGAGCAAGAGCATGAGTTCTTAAAAGCAATCAATGATGATCTTCGTAAGAAAAGTTCTTCTTACATTGCCAAGCGTTTACTCTTATCCACTTACATGCCTCAAGTCAAGTCTAGTAATAAAAACAAGAAAGATTCTTCCTCTAGTAGTAAAAATGATCATGTTAAATCCAATATTGTTGCTTCTAGTAGTTCTCTTGATTCCACTAATGATTCTCTTAGCCAAGTTACACTTGAGCAAGAAAATAGCCTTTTGAAGGGAATTATAGAGAAAGGAGTGTACAAGAGCCTTGCCGGGAGTAAGCAATTCGAGGAAATTGTACGCAAGCAAGGAAGGCACCGGAAGAATCAAGGTGTTGGTTTTGAACGAAAGTTCAATGCCAATGGAGTTGAGTGGGAAGAAGATCAATACCCCAAGACAAAGTTTGTTCCTCAACAAGAGAAGTATGATCCTACTTCTTTCAAAGGGACACAAGCTCAAGATGATCTTCCACCACAAGACTACAAGCAAAAAGGCAAGGACAAGCTTCAAGAGGAAATTGATGCATTTGAAGAAGCTCCTAAGACCTTAGTCAAGTGGATTCCCAAGACTACTTCAAGTTCCACTTCATCAAGTATGACTACAACTCCAAGGATTCCCATCAAGATGGTGTGGATCCAAAAGAAGAAGAACTAGAGAGTTCTTGAGGGTGACTCCGCCAACATACTTCACTCTTATCATTTTGGCAAGAACAAGTGCATTCAACTTCCACATCTTGCACTAGTTCAAGGAGTCACAAACCCTCTTGTTGGTAAGTCAAGGGACAAGGTAACCTAAAAGCTTTCATAGACATCATCTTGTGTGTGCATCACTCTATGTCTATGGATATCCTTGTTTGTTCCTTGTGGGACTAACCCATGTAGGTATTGAAAGTGCACCTCACTCCAATGGATAGCTCCAATTGATCTACATCAACATTGAGCATCCACATCTTCAACATCTACATGAAGTCATCATCGACAAAACCCAAGGTTAGTTCATCCCTCTTAGGGGGGATATCACATCTAGGGGGAGCTTTACTCTAAGACTTGAGCTAAAGCAACTCTAATGATGTGAACTCAACAATGCTTTATGTAAAAGTGGTAACCCCACTTGTGCTTAAACGATGAGTATGACCTATGATCAAATGTTCTCATTTGACTCCTAAGTCAATATACTCATATATAGATGACCTAATCATCTCCAATTGCTTGATAGATGCTAGAATTGGTTGTGCATGCTTTGCCACATATTTCAATTGCCATTTTATTGTGTGAGCATGTTGGTTGCATATTTTACTCATTCAAGGACATCCACTTGTTGTTTTGATTGATTGGTTTTCTTTTTCTTTTGCCAAGTGGATGGACAAGAAAGCCTAAGAACCTTCTCTAGCTATCTATGCTTTTCTCGTCTCAAACTCTATTCATGCTACATCACAAAATTTGATCAAGTCAGATTCAAACCACTCTGTGTGAGGAGCACTCGGAGTCCCCGATTTGTCATAGACTTAAACTTCCAAAAATTCTTTGTGCTTTTCGGTCTGACCAATTCCTCCATTTCGGTCATACCGAGATCACTAAGTCGATCTAAGTTTTCACCTTGATGCAACCGATTTGAACTTTTCGGTCTTCACACCGAGTTGCTATAACTGTCAATAGTTATGCATCTCGGTGCCACCGAGTTGTTCCACTCGGTCACACCGACAGGGTTGGGCTATATATACTCACGGGCAAAATTTTGGAAATTTCTCCGAAACCTCTTCGCCCGCGCATAGCTCGCTCTGCCTCCTGGGTCTCCAGATCGTCCTCCTCGGCGCCAGCCGCCTCCTATCACTGGTCTCCGCCGCCGTCAACGGATTTCGTCTCCGCCATTGCCTCCATAGCGAGTCCGCCGCCGAACTAGGGTATGGACTCGATCACAGTGCTATTCCCCGTCCGATTCCTAGCACATTGTGTTATTTATGATTCTTGCTACGATTGAAACACTCCTATCCAGTCAAAACAATCCGTAGAATAGTTGAGATTCGAAAATTTAGGTTTAGGTTTCCGCCGAAACCATCTCGGACCCACCGGGTTGCGGAACTCGGTTCCACCGATTCGGCCACGGCCATTGCACATGTGGTTCTCGGTCTGACCGAGAATTACAAATCGGTGAGACCGAGTTCAGGACTTTGTGAAACCCTAGCAGTCTCGGTGCCACCGAACTGTGACTCGGTCTGACCGAGTTCACTAGTTTTGGTTCCAAAAGCTGCTTCGGTATCACCGAGTTTGCAAATCGGTTGATCCGAAATGCTTTCTGTGGAAAACTAAAACTAAGTTTTTGACTCATTCTTTTACAAAAATCTCTACATTTTGTGATGCTCATCCACTCTATCCCATCTATAAACTATTCACAGGGTCAGCAGTCTGTATTTGCAACATGTCTGATCAGAGTGACAACCAGAACAAATCTGAGGAGCAGGCTCATTTGAGTAAGGGCACTAGTCCCTCTAGCAGTTCTGATGAGGGTAGTAGGAGCACCCCAAGCAATCTGCCTAAAGCTGCCACTATAGCAAGCAAGAAGAGAACTTCTGAATCAGAGGATGAGGACTATGTGGCAGAAGAGGAAGCCACATCCAAGAAAGAGTATGGGTCAGCTGCAGCCATCAAGCCTGGAATGCAGAAAAAGGCACCTGCAAGAAGAGTTCCTACTTCTAAGCCTAGGAAGGATGTAACTGAAGAAACCATGAAGTTAACCATGGAATCTGAAGAGGAAGCAAGTGGCCAAGAGAAGAAGAAGAGAGTCAGAACTACCACTGCCAGAGTTCTTGGCAAACCCTCCATGAGGAGAGACTCTGAGGGAGAAGAAGAGGAAGAAGAGGTTGCTGCACCAGCACCCAAGGCACAGAAGCTTATGGGTGATGCCATAAGGTCAGGGGCTACTGCATCCAAGCCCAAAGAGGCACCCAAAGCTGCATCTAAGCCCAAGAGTGCACCAAAGAGAAACACCAGGAACATATCTGCTGCTGAAAAGAACAAGGCCCCAGTGCCTGACATTGCTGAAGAAGAAGGACAAGTGCTCAGGAAGCTCAAGCCCAAGATCCCAGACCACAATGATGCTCATCATATGGCTGAGGACATGAAAATTAGAAGAGATTCAGGGCTGAAGAAGTGGAGAGAAGGAGATCCATATGCTTCAAGGAGAAGAACTGCTGTGGATTACAGTTTTCACACCAAGGAACAGCAAGACTTCTATGAGACAGTGCTGCTGGATAAGAAGCCCATAGTATGTGACATGAGATGGGTTGATTCGGAATACATCAAGGAGAACGAAGAACACTATCCTGGAGTGTATGACAGCTTCAAGGGTTGTGGAGTTGTAGACTTTGTTGGGCAGAAGCTCACAAAGTGGAATGAGGAGCTCATCATGCAATTCTACTCCACAGCACACTTCTATCCAGATGGCAGGATAGTGTGGATGTCAGAAGGAACCAGATATCAGTCTACAGTTGCTGAATGGGCACAGCTGATCAATGCCCCAGAAGAGCAGGAAGATGACTTGGACATCTATGCCAAGAAGAAGATGGATCACAATTCCATGTCCAACATGTACAAGGAGATCCCAAACAAAGCACTTGACACATTCAAGTTTGGCTCAGTGCATTTCCCTCTGTCAGGGCTGCCCACTATCAACTGGATTCTGAGGCACACTCTATTGCCCAAGTCAGGTGATCACAAGATGATCCGAGGCCATGCAATAAACATGCTCCACATATTTGATGTGCCACAGAAATTCAAGGTGATGAGCCTCATGGTAAAAACCATTAAGAGGACAGCAGCTGATCAGAAGAGAAGTTGTGGATATGCCCCACAAATTCAGGAGTTGATTAACTCCAAGATGGGCACAGGCACATACCTGCTGGACAAGGAACACCTGCCCATCCATCCAGATTTTGAGGACAATCAGGTTGTCATGAATGAGAATGAACCATCATCTGCACATGCTCAAGCAAAGAAGGAGAAGGCAAATATGGAGAAAGCTGCCAAGATGCCAACTCAAGAGGAAGCATCTGAATACTTCTTGAAGAACAAGCAGGAGCAGCTCAGTTACCTGATAGCATCCACTCTGAGAATTGAGAAAGGACTGGCCACCCTGACTCGAAACAAAGAGAGCCTGGAAAGAATCATGGAACAAAAGTTCTATGACCTAGATGTGAAAGTAACAGAGATTTAGTCTGCCGTGGAACAACTACAGGATGATATGCAGGAGAGGAAGGGCAAGACCACAACTGATGTGTTTGCCAGAGTGCCCAGAGCTCAGAGATCGTCTGCAGTGCCAGTTCCTGACACTAGAGCTACCACTTCTGCACCAGCTACAGCCTCAGTTCCACCAGTTCCAGCTCCTACCCCAGCAGCTCCAACCACTTCTACTGAAGCCTTCGTCCTTGGCGTCATCCGGACTCCGCCAACTGAAGACCAAGCCTGAGGGTCGATTAGTACTATGCATTTTCTATGAACTTTTTGGTAACTTGTTGCCAAAGGGGGAGAAAAATGTATAGATCATAGGCTTCGAGAGAGAGAGAGAGTTTGCATTTGTTCTCTCTTGTCTTCTTGGTTGAACTTTATTTGCTTTTGAGTGCTTGAGATACTATGCCGTAATTTGTGAGACATTGATGATCATGTGTTTGATCATAAGCTACACTTAATGCTTGTTGGATATCACTATCAGTTTATCTTTTATGTTGATCATTCACTTTGCTTGGTGATGAGTGCATGTATTTAATTCTTATCATTTTGAGTGCTCCACCAAGATGTATGTGACATGGAAGAGTAACCCATGATTCTAACTCTTTGTGCATTTGCAGTCCAAAGCAAATCTTAAAATATGCACAAATTTAGGGGGAGCTCTTACTTATCACATACTTCTCAAAGCAACGATATATTTCATTCTTATTATCATTTGTCGAAGCTTTGATCTATATGTTGTCATCAATTACCAAAAAGGGGGAGATTGAAAGTGCAACTATCCCTGGGTGGTTTTGGTAATTCCTAACAACATATAGCTCATTGAGCTAACATTATTCCAAGATGAATATTTCAGGAAAAGCTCAATGGATGGCATGGCATGGATGAGGAAAGTGGATCCCTCAAAATTATAAGGACAAAGGATTGGCTCAAACTTCAAGATCAAGACTCTACATTTTATATTTTAGTGATCCAAGATCACATTGAGTCCATAGGAAAAGCCAATACTATTAAGGAGGGATGAGGTGTTGCTTAATGAGCCTCTTGCTTTATGTGCTTAGTGATATGCTCCAAAACCCTCAACCATCTTCCCACATCCACATTTGACCTAAACCAAAAGTCAAACTCGGCCCCACCGATTCTTTCTATCCGGAGCCACCGAGTGTCATAGCCACTGCCACAAACCCTAGCAAATCGGTTTCACCGATAGGGATCTCGGTCTCACCGAGATGGGATTGCAATTTCTCTGTTTCCCTTCGTAATGTTTCGGTCCAACCGAAGTGAGTGATCGGTCCCACCGAGATTGCAATGTAAACTCACTGTTTCCCTTTCGTAACATTTCGGTCTCACCGAAAAGAGCGAATCGGTCCCACCGAGTTTACCTGACCAACTCTCTGGTTAGATTATTACCAAAATCGGTCTCACCGATTTTGTGTAATCGGTCACACCGAGATTACGTTATGCCCAAACCCTAACCATATCGGTCCTACCGAGTTGCATCTCAGTCCCACCGAAAATCCTAACGGTCACTAGGTTTGCTGAATCGGTTCGACCGAGTTTCTCAATTCGGTCCCACCGAGTTTGGCAGATTGTGTGTAACGGTTAGATTTTGTGTGGAGGCTATATATACCCCTCCACCCACTCTTCATTCGTGGAGAAAGCCATCAGAAGAGATCTTCACTTCCAATACACATTTTCTGAGAGAGAACCACCTACGCTTGTGTTGAGCTCAAGATATTCCATTCCTACCATATGAATCTTGATCTCTAGCCTTCCCCAAGTTGCTTTCCACTCAAATCTTCTTTCCACCAAATCCAAATCCTGTGAGAGAGAGTTGAGTGTTGGGGAGACTATCATTTGAAGCACAAGAGCAAGGAGTTCATCATCAACACACCATTTGTTACTTCTTGGAGAGTGGTGTCTCCTAGATTGGCTAGGTGTCACTTGGGAGCCTCCGACAAGATTGTGGAGTTGAACCAAGGAGTTTGTAAGGGCAAGGAGATTGCCTACTTCGTGAAGATCTACCACTAGTGAGGCAAGTCCTTCATGGGCAACGGCCGTGATGGAATAGACAAGGTTGCTTCTTCGTGGACCCTTCGTGGGTGGAGCCCTCCGTGGACTCGCGCAACCGTTACCCTCCGTGGGTTGAAGTCTCCATCAACGTGGATGTACGATAGCACCACCTATCGGAACCATGCCAAAAACATCCGTGTCTCCAATTGCGTTTGAATCCTCCAAACCCTTCCCTTTACATTCTTGCAAGTTGCATGCTTTACTTTCCGCTGCTCATATACTCTTTGCATGCCTGCTTGAATTGTGTGAAGATTGCTTGACTTGTGCTAAGATAGCTAAAATCTGCCAAGAACTAAAATTGGGAAAAGGATAGATTTTTATTTGGTCAAGTAGTCTAATCACCCCCCCCCCTCTAGACATACTTCCGATCCTACATAGTACTATACCAACTAAAAGATGAAATGTAATAAATACTAGTATGTACGTACTGAAGAGTTAAAGTAACAAGAAGAAACATAACATAGTTCTGCTGGGGGCTCAGCACAACACACCCCTCAAATTAAATTAAGCACACTTGAAATTAAACTTTGCAACTATTCCGGTAGACGCTGCATTAGAACCACCATGAGCAACGACACTGCCACCTTACTCGGAGTCCTCGTCCATGTCCTCGACTTCGTCCTTGTCCCTCTTCCTCTTGGCCGATACTTCTTTGCTTGAATCGCACACTTGGCTGTTGCTCTTCATCCAACCCTTGTAGATATTGAAGCAAAGGTAGCCATCCATTGCAGCGTAGTGGATGTGGTCTATATCTAGTACATTGCCATGCATGACGATGAAATGTGTATGGAGGTTTCTCTAGTTTACCATACGAAGGATGAACTATGGCTCCTGTCAGGGTTAGCATTGAAGGCTGACGAGAGGACACCAGCCGATTCTTCTGGAGGTCGAAGGTGTTTCCTACAATGAGGCCTATCCGACGCAGGACTTCTTTGTTGTTACCAAAGTCTACAGTAACGAATTTGACTAGGTTGCTCTCGAGGAAGTCCTTAAAATCCTGGCACTCAACGTCGGCATGACATATGTGGTAGACCAAGCATAAGTCATGCACGCAAACCTGGATCACGGCGGGCTTCTTCCTCTCTTCGTCCTTTAGATCCTTCTCTCGTCCCAGGACTGTGGTGTACTCAACATCTAGCCCAGCGACCCACTCATCATCTGAGTCTTCGAACATGTGTCTGAAGCGAGAAAGGCATCCTTTCACCGTCGCGGAAGAACGGGTGTAGATGACGTCGAACTCATCGCCGGTGATGGTTCTAACCGTGTACTCACCGCCGATCGGGGAGATTTGGGACGCCATGGATTTGGGAGGAGGGTTAGGATTAGTGGAACTGCCCTAATGTGAATGGACAGGACGACTAGGAGCGAACTGCCGTAGTATTGAAGGACGTGCTGGGACGAGTAGGAGCGAACTGCCAGCGTGCGAACGGCAGGGTAGTGGCTTTCCATTCTCCCATGATACGGGCTTCCGAGAGCCCTTGGATCTGAGATCGAACGGTTGCATGGCGTGATTCTAGACCTATGGGTGAATATCCTATCCTGGAGGGTTATTCTGCAAATTTTCAGCAACTTAGCATGCGGCCGTTTGATCTCAGATCCAAGGGCTGCCAGCAGCCCGTATCGTGGTCGCGCCTACCACGACTGTCGCGTCGCTCGTGCAGTCGCGCCCTTGGAGATTTAACACGATGTGTTAGGCTATCTGATGTTGGCATGTCATACATAGTCATCACTTAGTCACTCAAACTACAACAAGGTTTTGGCTATAAGGTTGGCTATAAGTGTATTTATTTTTTTTACTTCTCTCTATCTCTTTCTTCGTACTCCCTCTGTCCCATAATATAAGAACGTTTTTGACACTAGTGTAGTGCCAAAAACGTTCTTATATTATGGGACACAGGGAGTACTAGTATTTATTGCATTTGCCAAGGAGTGACCTCTTCCAATGAAATGGTGTTGCTAAGTTTGCTTCATTTAATTAGCTATAGACTCAAAATTGTCTTTTCACCTAGGTACACGCGCTTAGCACCGTTTCTTCCTTGGGTCACCAAACTAGTCTCTCTCTTCTTGATTAACTTGCCACATCAGACTTTATGCCTATGTGGCAAGCTTAAGCACCTGTAGGAGCAAGTAAGTACAATAGTGCGCTTTACATGGCATTTTTGCATATGTGGAGGAAAGAGAGGCATGGAAAAAGTGGAGAAGTGGGCTCTCATGCAAGAGCCAGCCTCTACTACATTGTGGAGCATTGGGAGAGGCACCTGTATGGAGGTGGTCAGGAATCGGGAGACTCACGCCGGTCGTAGCGCCGCAGTTAAAATGATAATGGCAAGTCAAATCACGGGGCCCCACCTGTCCAGCAGTAACTCGCTGTCAAATCACACAGCCCTACGTTTGCAGCAGCCTACTCCCTCGTCTTCTTGCGTCTCTGTCGAACCGACTAGGCGGAACTGCCCCGCCTACCGCGCAGGAAAAGCCCGCGCAGTATACTCCCTCCGTCTAGGTGACCAAGGTGGAGAGGAAAATGAGAGAACTTAATGTTTAGTGTATTTGCTAAGGCTGGTTGTAATGGTACTAGCCTTAGCAATTTTGATGAGGTGTCATAGAATTAAATGAAGAAAGAGAGAGAGTTGAGTACTATGTGTCATACATGGCAATAAATAAAGTACTACATGATACTAATATATGTACATGGCGCATGAGTACCAAGTATTATTAATACAGTTTTGCTAGAACTCATCTAGATGAGATATAATTTGGTCTCATTCATCTTTTATAGCCATTGGATGTGATGCTATATAAGATGCGTGTGTGCTGACGTGGGTTGTATTTGTTCTTGTGCAACGAACTGACCACTGCATGTCATGTTTGATAGTCTCAAGTCATTAAAAGCATACAAGCCCCACATCTCTTCTTGGTTGATTCCTCTATTTATGTCAAAAAATAAGAAACAACGTGAGAGTTAATGCACCACGCCTATGTGTTTACTATTTGGTTTTCATAAGCTGACTTAATACTCACCTAGACGGGGAGTATTCGATTTGACAGCGGGCGGCACAGTTCCCGATATGGCTTTAATGCAGACGAGGGAGGGAGTAGCGGTTCCCGATATGTTGAACGGCCAATGCATCCTCCTTCAATTAATGCATGAGGGAAGTAATGGGAGGAGGTCCGGGAAAAGAGGTTGCACGATGTGAATGCAACGCAGTTTGCCCTCATTGCCCTCATATAAAGGCGCCTCTCCATTCCAATGCATCTACCACATCGTACGCACCTAAGCATTTGCCTAAGCACCTATACTAAGCGCAAAATAGCTCACTCCAGACCCATGGCGGCGATGCGCGTGAGCGGCCAGCGGCTGCGCCAGATGGTCCACGACGCCGGCCTGCGGCATGGCGCCGAGGATCGTCTCCAGACGGTGTTGGAGACCGGCTGGTGGATGGCCGTCGTCGACACCAACTACGACTCTCAGTTGGACCAGATGATCGTTGCCACTAGCAACAAGTTCACCATCCTCAAGAAGCTCGCGGACGACATCGACGTACTCCTCCAGCCTGCATGCCTGGGCTCCTCATTGCCTGCCACCCTAATCGGCCTCCATGGCCGGAACCTCTTTCAAGCACTAGTGGCCCTGCGACTGCCCGCCGATGCCACGAAAAATGTCCACCTGGAGGTCACGCTCGCCGCGAGGCGCCTCGCCCTGCAAGAATTCATCGACCTACACATCCACATGTACGAGCAAATCGTGTACATAGGTATCTACAAGGCCAGTGAGGACGCTACGACGTTGGCCTTCCTCAACCGGCTGGAAGCCTTGGATGCCTTTGCTGAGAAGCACCTCGACCTCGCCACAAAAGCCGCCGCTCCTTAGCCGCCGGCCAGTGGCCCGGCACACTAAGTTGAGGAGGAGGAGGTCGTACGTTCGTGGATCCATCTTTCTTCTTGCCTTCTGTAACCACCACTGCGATCGCATCATCGTGGCCTTAATTCTTATTGTGATGTTGCATTCTCGTTCCAGTCAATACCAACATGTGCGATCCCTTTGCTTAATTATATGCATCATTAACTAGTACTCCATCCGTCAATTTATAATTTGTGCTTAACTTTTCCATCAACTTCGTGCAACGCGCAGGCATCTTACTAGAAACACTAGAATATGTCTATATAATCCGTATGTGATAGTCCATTTGAAATCTCAAAAAAGATAAATATTTAGGTACGGAGGGAGTAATATATTAGGAGTATATCAAAACAATGGTGATTTCTTTCAAGTTTGTGAACAAATACTACTATTCTACTACTTTGGATCCGTCGCAACGCACGGGCACATTGCTGGTAAAAGGAAAAGGCCTGTCGCGTTCGCGTCGCACCCCCACACGCCCAGGAATTGGGAGTACAACACGGCTCGTCCAGCACGACACATAGCTTAGGGAAGGCATGTTGCCTAGCATTTTCACTTTCATGTGGGGCCGCTGTTGAGCAAACCGACACCCCGCCCGCCGCTGGGTTGGAAAACAGAAACGAGGGGAAGATCTAGCTGTAGCACGGAAGCCAAGAAATTTGGTGTCGGGCGGGGCTCATTGATAGAGTAGGAGCATTCCGTACTAGTACTACTCCTACTAGTACCAAGTTTGTACTCCTAATACTATATTACTAGTACTACCATTATACAACTAGTAGGTACGTGCACGGCACAACATCGTAGGAACAAAAAACGGGAAGATCTTGTTTTGGGTGATTTATCTTTTTTCAATCAACGTAGTATGAATAATATGATGTGGGGGGCACCCATGAAGCTTATGTGGCTTGGTTGCATGGCTACGGAAGGTTAGAGAAAAATAAATAGATAATGTGTTTAGAGTGCACTCCACTAAATAGATATACTTTGGATCCATTGCAACGGACCGGCACATCTATATCTATACCCCCTATATAGTGTGTGAAAAACTTTGAAAGTTGGTCGTTGGATGAAGCCAATCCGACGGTACAAAGATGGCAAATCCGAGCACTACTGGCCGTTGGATATCATCCACCAGATTCTGCCACATGTATAATCTAGAAGACTCCATGGTTGAACTTAATTCATGACTAACTTTGCCACAACTAAGCTTGGGCAAAGTTATTAGTTCTTCAAAATGAGAGCCACGAGTTGGCAAGCCTAAGGGAATCTTGCCACATTTTTTGTGTGTATGTCATGTGGGGCCTTAGTGTGGCTTGCCTAAGGTGTGGCTTGAACCAAACACTCACCTAAGTTAATCAAACTTGCTTAACCTTACATTCCACCAAATTTTGCCACATGTTAGAATCCAGAAAGCTCCACATGTAGAAGCATAATGCACAAACCACCAGAATCTCATGCGTGCAATGCACGTGTACCTTACTAGTACTAGTTGGTAGTAGTAAGAAACAAATTCCAGTTTTGGCATGAGCTCGTACCGCGGGAGCACCACAAGGCCTGCCGCAGGAGTTACATTTCCCTCTCAGGGCCCACGGGACCGAACTTCAGTGGCTTAGTGCTCGGCCTATGAGTCAATGACATGCGGACCTTAAATGCGGCTGGCCCACATGTCATTCTCATGGTGGTGGCGTGGTTCGCGACTCACTCGTTCGAGATGAACCGGCCGGTGGTGGCGTGGCCGTGGCGAGGGTGCCACAGCTGGGCGTCGGGGCGTTACGAGGCGTAGATGGCCACACCGGCAGGTACTACCTTTAGTACATAAGTACTCCAGCTGAGGATTGATGCCCGGGATGAAATGTGTCATAGCCGCTGGATGAAAAATCGATGGTGCGGGAGTATGGATCGGAGCACAGCAGCGGAGCAGGCAAACCGCGTCCAATCGGGTGTGTCTGTGGTAGAAAGTTGATGGTCACCGCAGTTCAGCTGGCCCGCATGTCATGCACACAAAGGCAGAGGAGCGATGGGGCCGAGAGGGATGAGGGGCACGTCGGGGGGATGAGGATCCCCTGACGTGAACAATCCTACCATTCTGTCATTGACATGTGGGACCCATAAGTGTGGGTCCCACCTGTCAGCGAAGGAAAGGCAGGGCAAGGCAGTGATAGCCACGTCAGAGGATCCATGTCCACGTCGGGGGGCGTCGTGCCCTGGGTTGGAGCGGCGTCGTGGGAATCGCGTGTGGGTGTGGCAGTCGTAGAAACAAGAAACGTGATGGTCGCCATGGTTCAACTTCCATGGACAAGCTGTCATGTCTGCTGACACATGTATATCAAAACTAGAGTGTTTATATTTCAAGCACGTGAACAAGTATTATTCTACTACTTTGGATCCATTGCAACGCACGGGCCAGCACATTGGTAGTAGTAGTGTCCATCTCTATCTCTAGAGGCCTTCCCTCGTTCATCCTTTTCTCTCACAAGATAAACTACTCATACAAATGCATCTTGATGTTCCATGGAACGCACGAGGATGTTTCCTTGGGGGTCTCTCCAGCGCGGCGTGGTCATAGTTGCAAGTTGACGCCCCTTGAGATGCCGACGTTGAGGGGCACTCGGATTTCCTCCGATGAGCAGGTAAGATGAGTTTGATCACGTAGTAAATGCATTCTAAAGACTACTTCCGTGTCCATTTCCTAATTCTCCCCCTGCCCACTGTTTCACAGGTTAGGCTCAGTGCGAGTGGAGATTGGCTTGCATATGTACCGGGGGGTACCAACATCAATTTGCAGAACATTTACAACGGTGACACCGTTCCCGTAGAACCTTTGTCCAACATTGGGATCAGCCATGCAACGGGCCACCGCATGAATTGGTACGATGGAACCACGGTGAGATTGAATAAGATAGCACGAACCTTGCACATGGCGGTCAAAGGCGGACCATGCTGTCTGCGGCCGATTTGTTGCCGTACGAGTAGGTAGACTAAACAAAAAGGCTATGCGGGTAGACTGATGAGTCGTACCTGTTCGTGTACGTGCCCATCCTTCCTGATAGGTGGGACCTATGCAAACAGATAAAAAAATGTGTCATAGTTTTTTTTGAGCGCGTGAGTGGGAGACACAACATTCTCTGGTTAAGGAATACTCCCTCCGTTTAGGTGAGTATAAGTCACCTTATGAAAATTAGGTTTTCCCAAAACCTTTAGGTGTGGAGCATTAACTTCCTACTCGATCCCCTCCCAGCCTCGTTAGCCAGTGTTCTCTTCCTCTGCTGCCGCGTTCTACCTTTCCATTTTTCCTCTTCTCAAGTGTGGAACGATCTACATGCCGTCCTTGATGCACCAAAACGACCACTGCATGCATCGCGGCAGGGCGTTGATTGGGCATGCACGAGAATTTGGTTCTGCTCGCAATATGGATGATACCTGAATGATGAAGTGAACAGGCATGCTAGCACGGGAGACCTATTTCCGCTATACAATACTGGAGTACTCATGTACCTACTACTACTACTACTACTACTACTAGTAGTAGTAGTAGTAGTAGTAGTAGTAGTAGTAGTAGTAGTAGTAGTACAACCGTGGTACACTTGATGGTCAAAATACTATTCATCCGGTCCTCACAGTGAAGTGACAACACCCTGCGCCTGACACTAGTCCAGGTGGCGTGTTCGGGTTACCAAAGTCAGCCTCACCCTATGCACTGTGCAGTCTGTCACTGCTGCTGTACAGCACATTGGCGCCTCGCCTCATCTCCCTCTCCGCTCCCATAGCACCACTCCATCTCCATCTCCTTCTCTGTCTCCATCTCACTGTGCCCCTGTGTACCGTCGCCTCAATCGCCTCCCCCAGTACCACTATTCCCTCGCTAGCCGCTCCAGCACCGACATCCTTCTCCCCCATAAATCAAGCCCCCTTCCAAACTCCACCATGGCCGAACGCGAACCGCGCAGCATCCATATGAGCCGCGATTGGAGCAATCTCCCCAGTGATATCCTCGACCTTTGTTGTTCGTGTATGGATATGTTGAGCGCCATGCGGCTGGCTGCATGCTCGAGGGACATGCACATGGCCATCGTCGAAGCGAGGCCTAAGCTTTTCAAGACACCCTGCTTGCTGCTATCTGGTCTTGCGAGATTGGCTCACCATGATACGGAGGCGTGCATGATGCCCCTCGACTTCAATCCGATCTCCATTAGCCGAAACTTCTTTGCAGGTATGTAGTGGGTCACCATACATCATTTCCCTCGACATCGATCCGATCACAATCGCCCGAAACTTCTTGGCAGGTATGTACTGGGTCGGCATGAACTCCCACTGGATGGCTGACTTCAGAGAAGACGGTAAAAAGTTGGTGCTCGTGAACTTCCAGACCTCCCATGAGATTATCCTTCCTCCGTTGGATTATATAGAGTATTACCATCGCGGTCAAAGTCATCTAGATTACTACGTCAGTTGGACGGACCTTGTTTTGCAGAAGATTGTAATCTGCCAAGTGCCCACACGACATGCGAATTACGCAGACTTCAAGCTAATTGCCTTGTTCGACCGCGGACTCGCCTATCTTTACGCCGGTGCCTTCTTTAGCTGGAGACAACTCGGCTCGCAGTGGATCATCGTCAAAGCTGATACACACTTATGTGATGCTATTGAACACAATGGCATCATCTATGCGATCGACAAAGCAGATGGCACCACGTATTGCTGGGACGGCACGTGTAAGTTGTTTCCGTCTCATGTTAATGATGACACCATGACATTGTTTGAACTTTTTGTGATGATTGGCATATCCCTGTTTGAGCAGAATTTGAGTAGAACTATGGCAATGTATTAGAGACGCCGTAAATCAGCTATATTTGGAATGAGTTAATTCATGCGATTGTGACCATGTCAGTACAGCCAATTTGTACCCTGAATAATCAAACGGTTAGGAATATATGGACATTATCCTTATTTTACAGTAATCTATATACTACTACTAAATATGAGTGTGTATCAATGGCCATGTTAGTTACCTCATTTTCATGATGTAGAAACATGCACCACACTGTTGGTTTCATCTAACCATACATTAGGGAAGTAAATGTGCATATGGAGAACTCTATATTTGGAAGTAGTGAAATCTTGCAATGCTTACCATGTGTACATACCTATATTCGCCCTTCAGCAATCAATGGCTAGAATAATATCCTCACAAAAATTTTGCCCACAGAATACGAGTATATAACAATGCATGGTCTGTTAGTTACCTTGAAGAATTTGTTTGTGAGGACAGAACATGATTACATAACATGCATGACATGGTAGTTTCCTATGAAGAATCGATTGCGAGATAACATGAGTATAACCATGCATGGCACTTCTGTATTTTCTAACCCAGTATACATTTCCCTGTATTTTCCTCCCAGTACCAACAGGGACATATCATTGTTGTTTCTTGCATTATCCTACTCATACTCTGAACAATGTTGATCTTACATTAACAATGCCTGTCCTTTTTGATATGATGCAGTGTCCCTACAGTTACTGCCCTTTGTAATCACACCACCTTTGCCAAAAACAGGGAAGCACAACTGGTTCCTCGCTCGATCAGACGACGACAAAAGACTGATGATCATTCGGACACATGAGCCGGAAAAGTTATATTGCAAAAACCCCACTGTATACAAGCACCGTGTAATACGTGAGTATCCGGACAGTGGTTGTTACGTCTATGAGCAGGATACCAGCTTGTTGGGGCCTTTAGGATTTTTTAGTTGGAGGCGGGTAAACAGCCTTGGTTCACACTCTCTGTTTCTCGGACTCAATTATCCGATTAACCAGGAGATCACCGTTGGCAAGGACCTTGATGGCAGAGAGGCTCTGTTTGCTATGGAAAACTGTGTCTACACGGCGAGCCCTAGGAGTTCGGGAGAAATCTCCCCTGATTGTCAACGATACAGCCTGCAGCCAAAAGAAGGTGAGAATGACAAAGGCATCCGGATTAACTTTGATCCTTGGATGTCTCAATTACGACAAGCAGTGATGTGGTTCAAGCCTTCAGGTCAATAGGTAATTGGGCTGTTGCATCGAAAGGGTGGAGTACTGGTGTCTCCGGATCACTGGTCGCTGAAGCGGGGCTGCAAATTATGATGGTGTTGGATCATCTCTTCGAATGACTTTGTTGTCTTTGCTGCTGGTTCTGGATGGGTAGTTCTTTCTTTTGTTATGCATATTCCTTGTCATTTGGTCATCCTCGTCTATGTCACTCTTACTATGTAATAGTTGCTTTTGTTTAGAATGTCATTCTTGTCTGGATCACGAGAGTCTGAGCGCTGCAGATGGGTGTGTTTTGGTGGTGTAGCAAGACTTCTTATGAACTATCATGTCTTGTTGTTTATGTCAGTAGTAGTCACTAGTCAGTGTTTGAATGTTGTATATATTGTTGTTTCGAACTGTTTATTGTCTCGAACTACTGGTGGACTAAATGAGGGCATCACCATTCTCCAGTGTTCAGAGTATATCTCCTTTTTTCAAGTTATATAATTTGAGCTCAGTGTCTTTTCGATGATGTACACTTGTTTGGGCCAGTGAGGTGTCGTCGAATATGGGCTGAGTAGTAACGCAATGCCAAACAGGTCAATTATGACTCTCAGGCCGGGCTCTCAAAAGATCCTGAAAAAAAAGGCCGGGCTCTCCAAAAAAGAAAGAATAAGGACTCTTAGGCCGACATGTGGGTGCCACCGGTGTTTTCGTGCGCTTGTGCGCCGAGGGCATATTGGCGCGTGCTCGAAATTCATGCTACCTTTTCATCCCCAGTCTCCCGCCCCTCCCCCACCTCTGGAATCTCGATTCCTACTCCAGTTCCCCCAAATCCCCCTCCTGTACTCCCTGTACTCAAGCGCACTATCATGTCGCCGGTCAACACGGATCTCCGAGCCGGAGATCCTGAGATCCGTCCTGCCTTCGGTCCCTGCATGCTGTCGCTCAACAGTGGCATGGTGGCGCTTGACGACCAGTTTGCCGGCAAAGTGCTGATGGTAACCATCAACGGCGACTGGCCTCCCGTCTCGCCGGACGACCTTGTCAAAGCTCTTGGCATTGCGCACGGCATCCAAATAAATGACTTGCTCGTCGAAGTCTGTCCGCCACCGGCTGATTTCTTCGTCAGGTTCCGGACAACTTTCGACTACAGTCGTGTGTTTGAATCTTCCCGGCGTTTGTTCTGCGATGGCGCGCTGGTGAGCTTTGATCGGTGGCACCCAGGATGGGGATCAGTGCCCTCTGAGCTTGAGTTTTTAACAAAGCTTACCTTCCACGGCATGCCTCGACGTGCTTGGAACAGCGAGTCCTTGAACGAGCTTATCAACGACCTTGGAGGTGAGCTCGTAAGTATGTTTGTTCCTCCAGACAGCTGGGCTCTGGCGGTTATGGCATGGATGAAGAAGCCGTCCACCATACCGAAGGTGATTGGTGTTGAGATACCGGTGCAGGAACCGGGGTTGTACTATTCGTCACCACCAAGTCCGCCGCGGACCACGTTAGGGATGTACCTGTATCGAGTGTTCGTGCATGTCGAAGAAGTGGTCAATCCATCAATCGAAGTCCTGTCGCCGCCGCTGGTGCCAGGGTCCGTCGACGACGTCCATTACAGGAGTCAACGTCAGACTTTCCCCGTGTTGCTCGGAACGATGGATGGCACAGGGCCTACTCCATCGCGCGGCGGAGGCCACTGCTTCTTTGGGAGAAGAGGCAGGGCTGGCTGCCTGGATGTGCTCTAGTTTGAGGTAACAACTGAATCTTTTTAGATACTAGTTAAATCCGAGCTATGGGTGTGAAGCACTGATATGCCAGTACATTTGATTGTGACCTGTTCTAATTTTGTACCTGAACTTTTTTTAGAAAGGTTGTACGTTAACTTAATGTGCTAGCAGAACTTATTGGTGTTGTCTGTCTGTTCTCTTTGCACAATATTCAAGATATTTCCCCGTCATTGATAAAGACGATGAACCGTTATGTACGACTTTGTTGGTTTCAACATAGCCCTTCCCATAGCGATCTACTGCTTCCATCCTGATTGTGCCACCTGCGTGAAATTTTTGTATGCAAGTTCAGTGTGCTATGATGTTCTATATGATTGTGTCAACTATATAAGTTTTTACTGAGCATCAGCAATGCATATGGCTGAAAGATGTATTTACGAGCATCGACCGATGGGTCTCTCTCTATCTATCTCTCTCTCTCACACACACACACACGCGCGCGCGCGCGCACATGCACAAGTGGGACCCGTTGAATTATTTATTTGCTCGTGACAGCTTTTAATTAGGTTCCACTGTAATCTAACTTTTTTCTTAAGCTATTAATTGAGCTCAGTGACTTCAAAAAGTTGTACAGAAGCCTTGTTTGGGCCTTTCCGGCGTCGCTGAATGTGGGCTGAGTAACCATGTTAGGTTGTACTGTACTACACAGGCCTTTTTTTCAACATCAGCAATGCAACTGGGCCGACAGTTGTACACAATATCCGGGTCAACTTATTATTCTCCGCCCCGCTGGGCCGCAAACTTTTCTAGGAGGTATGCATTAGGCTTAACAAAAAATGGACTTTAAAAAATAATAAATGGGATGTAATTATAATAACTGGACAGTTACTATGCACCAAACACGTAATTAGTTTGAAAAATATATTATTTTTGGAATTTGAAAATTTTAATTTCATTACTTGTTGCGCGCGCAATATTTCGTTGGATTTTAACGTAATACAACTTTATTTTGAAATTATATTTAACCTGACTAGAAATTTCGGATAAAAATATTTCGGATCCCATCAAAATGTGGGAATTTTTTTTTAATTCTGTTTTGAGCGGTTGTTTGAAATTATTAATCATTGTCCTAGCTAGAAGTTGGGTTGTACTTTTAACAAACTGTAAATGGGTTGTAGTAAATTCCATTAGAATTAAAAAATGGGCTGTACATTCTTACAAATCGCAAATGGGCTATATGTTCTCTGCCAAATCCGAGTTGTGGGCCTACTAAGTTGACGCGTACCAAGGGCTTTGTCAACTTAGTCAATATAAACGACTCTAGCTGCAGTGATCGTACGATGTCCATCGGGAGGGCTTCTTCAACCAACGCCCGTAGTGCTTCTTCAACCAGTTGGGTCGGAACGGAATGCGTGGTCGTGTTCATCGGGAGGGCTTGGAGGGAACAGGCGATGGAAACGAGGCCTGGCGTACGCAGAACGGAGGGAATGGCCTTGTGTTCGACCGGCCACGTTCGAAACGGGATCCTGTTCATCGGGAGGGGTCTGGCGTACCGCAAAACGGAGGAAACGGACCTCCTACGATCGAAATGGGGGTCCTGTTGATCGGGAGGGGTGTGGCGTACCGCAAAACGGACGAAACGGACCTCCTACAGTTGAAACGGGGGTCCTGTTGATCGGGAGGGGTGTGGCTTACCGCAAAACGGACGAAACGGACCTCCTACGGTCGAAACGGGGGTCCTGTTCATCAGGAGGGCTCTGGCGTACCGCAAAACGGGGCTCCACGGGATACTGTTCATCTCCACCGTCGACCTCCTCCAGCCTCCACGGGCTCCTGTTCATCCAGCCTCCATCGCGCGCTACTCCACCGGCTACTGTTCAACCACCCCTCCACCGTCTACTGTTCATCCAGCCCTCCACACCACGGGGTCCTGTTCAACCACCCGCCACGGGCACCCCTCCACCGTCTACTGTTCATCCAGCCTTCCACACCACGGGGTCCTGTTCAACCACCCTTCCACGGGCACCCCTCCACCGTCTACTGTTCATCCAGGCCTCCACCACACCACGGGGTCCTGTTCATTCAGAGGCAACGCCACCGCTCACTGTTCATCCACCCCCCCGGCAACGCTCACTGTTCATCCCAGAGGCAGCATCGATCGGGTTCAGTTAGTAGCAGTAGCGAAGGAATCGCTCGATCGGGTTCAGTTAACAGCCATCGATCGATCGCCCGAGTTCAGTAACGCGTAGCCTGCAGTGCAATCGCTCGGGTTCAATTAGAGTCCAACGCCTCGCTCGGGTTCAGTTAGAGCCAACGCCTCGCACACACGCGCATACGTGTACGAGAGAAACGCGCATTGCTCGACCCCCGACCTCCCACCATAACCGGGAACTCCCCGAAATTTTCCTCCCCCTCGCTTCTACCACAGTTTTTTCCGTCATGGACGGCCCAAAGAATGTCATGCAGCTGCGTCTCCGGCCCGCCCAGGACGAAAAGCCCATTTTCTGTCATGATTTTTTGTCATAGAAGTAGGAGCCCACCACATCTATGATGATACCGGGTTTTGTCACAATTATCGTCATAAAAGTGTCATATGTATGACAGAAAAAAAATTCGTTCGGCCCAAAATGTCACGGATGTGTCTTTTTTTTGTAGTGCGGGGAAAGGAGACTTAAAATGATATTATGCGTACCATCAATATTAATCGTGTGGGCATCAGGCTCCAGTATTCCATATGGATCTTCGCCGTGGTTGTTGCCTGATAACATTTCATATGAGAAAAATGAGTAAGAATCAGAGATGAATTGAAGTTATGAACCAGGTGTTAGTAAAAATATACCAATTAGATTTTGAGTGGCATGACCCGCATCAGGGATCGTTTTCATTCCTGGACTATTGTAAGTTGGCTGGATCGGTATAGGTTGTTTGCTTCCATAAATAGACTTTGTATCTGAATGAACAAAAGAGGGGCCCAGATACATAAGAAATAAACACTCTTGACATTATTGTAGCATAAATATATTTCAATGAACTAACCATTTTTTTGTGAAGACTCCTCTGGGTTACGTAGGTTCACGATTGTACTGAGTTGGGGGTTCTCCTCCCCTGACATTTGGGTGAATGGCAATTGTCGTGAATGTCGCTGAATCTGGTACGCATCATTTCTGTGCAACCAATCGGTCTCATTGTCATAATAAATATTCTCGTTGAGCTGCATCGAATTTGGTCTAGGCTCTTCTGCACATGTTATGATCTGCAGTTGTGTGACTGCCGTTTGTCCGGTAGCTCGCACCTGTGAGACAATGTTACTGCCATCGGCGACGGCAGCAATATGCTTATTATGCTCACTGGATTTGGGTTGTCCCTTTAATAGTTCCTCTGTATTGTGTGCATACTGCTCTCTTTCCCCCGTATCTCCAGCCCATTATGGTCTAAATAGACAAAGAGTATATCATTATATGTCAATACCATTGGGCTATACATCACCAAAGTCGACAGTCATTACCTTGTGATACAGTCGACTGTGTGTGTTTCGTTTTCCAGGCCATTGATGTCTGTTGTGCCATTTTTTTGTAGGCTTCACACCTTCTCTTATTTATCTCATCCCTATTTTGTGCATACCGCTCTCTTTCCCTGTGCCTTTTTATCTCTTTACGCTCTGCAAGTCATGACACAGTTCAGCAGCTGAGCAAAAAAAATAAGAAATCGAGTGATTGGGTTAAGTACCCAAGGAGTGGGTGTTGCTTATATCCTGGAACGGTGTGCGCGCCCTGTTGGGAGTGGTAGGGGCCATACGAAGTTCTTCAACCCTGTGAATGGCAAATTGTTATAATACAATTATATTTGAAGTGGCATCTGACCGAGGATTTTCATATCTCAAAGTACTGACTATTTCTGGAAGTTCTGACTAATTTTCTTATGAAATTCATCTTCAGCAGTTACAGGGATGAGTTACTTTTCATAGGTGCATCATTATTCGTCTGCAATTTACAGAGAGTCAAACAAATCTGGGATGTAACAATGATTCTCCATTGCTTTCATGTGTTGGTTAAATTACAGACTGGCAGCCGCTGATGTATTTTAGTATATATCGAAGAATAGAAACAAGAGGAAATGAGGGCGCACCTACGTTGCAGAGGAGTTCGTGGACGGTGACGCCGTCGTATGAGCTCAACGGCGATAAGGCAAGACAGCCTAGGTGGCGGCGTCTTAAAGCGTCACCAAGCCTGGACGGAGGCGACATATAAAAGGCTCACAAAGTCCAGAAGAGCATAGACCTGTGACGGCGAAGTACTCGTCGTCGCGTCCGTCGTCGGGTACCTCGCCAGCTGCGTAGGGCGTAGGTCAATCTGGATGCCTGGAGGGCCGGCACGGGTTTTTTTTTTGTTTCTGTGCAGTTGAACAACCCATCCGGAGATTACGTGATGTTTCCCTTGTAAGCCTTGATTTTTCCTAGGTGGACTAACTTTTTTTCGCGGAACGTGGGAGGGCAGTTTTCGTCTGCCCTTGTTAGCTCTTTTAATAGTAGTAGAGATAGAGATAACAAAAATGGTTTCAATCGTTTTGTCCATCCTTTCACTAGAACAAGCTCAAAATCCCCGCAATTTTTTTTTGCTCGAATTGTTTCAGTAATGTGTCAAGTGTTTTCATAAGCATTTAAAATCGATGTTTTGTTCAAATGGAAAATGCCCCCAATCTCTTCTGGATGGTGGATGATTGTTTGCAAAGCATGTAGACACGAGCGAAGGAAAGTGAGAAGTCTCGTCTGGTGTATATGGAAGGAAATGGACCGTGGCAAATCATGCTTTACTAGCCAAAATACCCCCATAAAAAGTAGAGTATGGAATAAGATTTTGAGTAAACGATTCCATATGTGAAGGATTATCCTAAAAATGGTAATTCATGATGGAAAGAGTGAATAAAAATGCATGACATTTTTATTTAATTTTCAGGGGAAAATATTAATTTGATGAAAAATGGTACTCCCTCTAATCTAATAGAAAAAATGTGTCGTGCTTTTTTTGGATCGGATGGACTATCTTCTTTTGAGACAAAGAATTTGCTTTTTTAGGTGAGAGAAAATCCATATAACCTTTTTTAATTTTTCTAGGGGTTATATAACCTTTTTTTAAAAAAATTAAGGGGTATATAACCTTTTCAATTAAGGGAGAGAAAATGGATGGCCAAGAAAATAAAGAAGTCCCAGTGCGGCGTTCCCAAAGCCCAGTCCAGCCCAGCTCGCTTACCTGAGCTTTCAGTTTCAGCGTAGGCCTCTCCTATCCTCTCCTTCTTGACCGCCGTAAAAATTTCGCTAGCCCTAACCCTCCTCCGCCTCCCCCTCACCCCCTGCCCCCGACCGCGCCGCCTCCGCCTCTGCCGCCGCGGCATATCCAGCCTTCTGCGGCGACCTCCGAGTGTCTCATACGCTCTAGATCCGTCGACCTGAACCAATTGTAAGCAGTTTAAGACTCGAGTCCTCCAGTATTTTGTCAACGTGTTGCTAAGTCGACCGGGCTTTTAGTCGTGCCTGCTTGCATTGATTTCCTTGCCTCGATGTAGCTGTCCTATTGTTTGCCGTCCCTACTGGCATCTTGCTTTCACCTGATTTTGCTTTTTCTAAATCTTCTTGTACTTATATATCACGATGTTTGCCATGTTTTCATTCTGATGGAATGGGGGGATTAAATCTTTACAAAGTTTTGTAGAAAACAACGCAGAGCGAAATCTGCTGCATCCGTAGCCTGGTGGTTGCTAATCTTGTAGTGTTATAGTAAGATGGTATTGCAGCAGATTCTGTAGTTCATTCTGATTATAGTAGATGCTGTCCACTTTGGTATTCAAACTACGAGGAACCAAGAACTTAAGATGTATGGATATCAGGTTGATAATGTATCAGGGCGATTACAAAATGATCTAACTGATGGCTATCTGACGTAAGTTTTTTGCACAATGTAATTGAATTGTCAATGTTTTGTTTTTGTTTCTATTCTAATATTTCTGTAAATAGTCATGTAGAGGAACAATATCAAGAGTTCAGACATGATTGTACACCTTCATTTTTTTCTCGAAGAGGATCACCTGTTTTCAATGAGCAAAGGCAACTCGTCGGTATATCTTTTAAGGATATTGGTGTAACTAAAGCCTTGGATATTGGGTATATAACTGCCATTCTTCCAAGATTTTGTGGAGGAGACGATAACATGGTAATGTGTTTTCTGGTATCATTATAATGTAATCTTATGTTGTTTGCAATGCTTATTCTTTTTTGTTTATGTTTTGTTTAGCCTATGTCAGATGTCTTAGAACGTATTAGACTTCTTGGAGAGCAAAAATTTGCTATGCCTGAGGATCTGGAGCCTTCTCCTTCTCCCTGAGAATCATATGGCTTGATGGTAGGCATACCACTCTCATTCTGGCATGCATAATCTCTGCCGATTGCCTTATTTTGACATTGCGTAATCATCATTTTGTAGGGCTGCTGTGTGAACTTTGAAGGAAGGCAAGGTGGCCAGAGGATTGTTGTTGGTTTCTTACGTAGCTCTAGCTTCTCCTTGACTGTTTCTAGTAGTCTAGCCGTTTGAACTGTATGTTGCATTTGGTTGGTGTTGTTTCACCGCAAGCTCCTTCACTATATGTAACTATGTGCACTGCTGTGGTCCAAACTTATGTAGTAGCAGGGCATTATTCTGAAGTGAGATTATCCAATCAAGTTGAGCTATGATCCAGCTTCTCCTCTCCTTCTGATTCATTTATAGTTTTGTGGTTGTTTCCTTTCCCACTTATGTGGATGTCTGAATTCTCTGTCATTCTACATACCTGGTTAGCTATAGGCTTTCCATTCCACATTGTGCTGGTGAAGAAAAAGACTGAAAATAGACATAGACATGAGACACACATGACCATATAATTTAGCTGGCATGTTGAGCTGACTTGGGCAATTAGTGGTTTGGCTGTGAGTCGGTGTGACTGAATGCATAGTTCTGTCAGAGTAAGTGCAGAACCAGTGCTCTAGATTGTCAGATCTGATGTCATTATCATAGATGCTGAAGAAGTGTGGAGAATTCTTTGAGTTGCAGTTCAGATGATATTGTCGCCGAAATGGATGTTACTCAAAACATGTTATCCACCCTGAATACAGAGCTATCTTCAGGGTTCCATTATCATTGAAAACGAGGCTGACACCACAATAGTAGTCTTCAAATACGAGAGGCTGACACCACAATAGTAGTCTTCAAATACGAAAAACGAGTTAAAACTCCAAAAATATACTAACAGCAAATAACAGAGCATATACTAGCATTAAAGAATTCTCCAAGTGGCATCAAACCTTGCACAAAGAAACAGAGCGCACGCTAATCGACTGGGTGTCGCGTGAAGTTAGAGAGGTGCTGATTGGCCAATGTGGAAGAAATTTTTTGGGTTTGCAGTATTCCCCCTAAGTTAAATATTTTGTATGAACAAGTGCTGAAAATCCATGAGCGCAGTTCAAATGCTTTTATTGTTGAAATGGATGCTACTAAAAAATGTTATCCGACTGGGTGTTGAAACAAGTTGAGGAGGCGGTGATCACCAGATACGTAACGAAAATTCCAAAAGTAAAATATTTCTTGTTCCATTCATGTGATAAGAAACACAGCAGGCATACATAGAAAAGAATTAGGCAAATAGAGTAGGTCGGCGTGTGGGGCAGATGAAGAAACTGTCTTCCATCCTTTGTCTACACTCCCAGGGTGTCAGATCTTTCTGCCAAGCGATCACCCCTAAGGCCTTGTACAATGCAATGCACTTAGGGGAGATGCTTGAAAAAATAAACCGGTTGTTCTTAAGCACCGGTGCTTATTTATAGAGGATCGACGCTTAATTAGACACCTCTCCTATAAAGATAAGCACCGATGCTTGAGAAAAAAATCGGTTTATTTAACTAAGCACCTTCACTTAAGCACCTTGCATTGTTCAAGGCCTAACTAGCGCATCCACGAACTTGCCCATGCAACACAAGCAAAGGAAAATTCCAAAAAAAAAAAAGGAAAGGCAGACAGACGGCAATCATGCAGCTTACAAAGCAACCAACCAAAATGAACAAGAGCTGCACCAAAGTGCTTAAAAGTTAATGCTGATGAAGCCTATTTGGATCCATGTTTGAGCACAGCAGAATGGAGCTACCGTCTCCTGCTACTCAACTTAGCCTCCAAAAGAATCCGATTGCCAGGATATGCAAATCATCAACCTAGTATTTGGGATCAGACTTGTGCCTTAAAATCACAACCACAGCTGCAAACAAACTTGGTACCAAAAAATACGACAGTCTCCCCAACCCATCTCTTAACGGCTCTAGTTCAGACTAAGTACGTTCGTAAGCTAGTATCTCAGGCTTCAGATTAGGCAAGTTACAAACACTTCATACTTGCTAGACAGAATCGGCTTGTGCTTCAACTGGATCAGCAGCTTGAGGACAAGATAGGGGCACTATGCATCCAGATGCACTTCATCAGGTTAGAATTGTTGCCGCTGCCGATGATATATAATTTCTTCTTCCACATCTATTTCTTCCTCAATCTCGTGCCACTTCGGATAGCACCAAAATGACTTAGGCACGGGCCATCTGTCCAGAGTAAAACATAAATAAGCTGCTAAATAATATTCCTATATAAATAAGCAAGCAGTGTCATTGAAATGTGTAGTGAATAAACAATACCTGTTTGGGCTATCATCATCGTCTCTAGCAACAGTCCTACAAACAGGCCGAAAATAGTTTTACATGCAAGAACAAACACACGCGTATGAGGATAAGATCAAAACCAAGTGACATCAGTTCACTACTTCATATGTCTGAACAGTAAGAGACGAAATGGTTCAACCGCAAAAGCAAATTGGGATTTAAGAACTAGCATGAGTTACAAATTTAAAGTAACCTGAAAATGACAACCAAAACCATCCCATATTTACCATTATAATTCCAGGTTAGAGTGATGCCATGAGTCATACGATACGGTACTTACATAATCACAAATGTACGTACAATCAGACATGCCCAACTGTCGGCCACAACCACAGGACGGTCTTTATCATACCAGTGTCATATGTTATTTACCTTTTTTTTCAAGTTCTGGACAGTGGGCAGAACCCCCCCCCCCCCCCCCACTGACTTTGTATTAACTAAACCCAAAAGTTACAGTCAGAAGTATTTACATGTTATGGGGGGGGGGGGGGGGGGGGGGGTTGAAGATGAAACAAAAGTGGAAAAGAAAGAAAAAATACAACTGGGTCCTAAACAGAAGCAACAAATTAATGCGCTCAGTATAAGATCAACATGGTAACAAAAGTCCTATCGAGGCTACTAAACCTCCTCAAGATTGAATATTATGCACATGCAAGAGTCAAGACACCTGCATACTGTACAAAAAAATACATAAATATAGAAAGCATACCCTTGTGCATCAAAATTCTTCAAGACTTTCAGAATTATATTCACTGGTATGTATGGAGCCTCTTCCAAGCCATAGAAGTTCATGCCAATAAAATTTCCATCAAAATCAATAAGAGGCCCTCCAATCCCAGCCTAGCACACACAAAAAAAGTAACGAATAGGAAAAGACAGTATTTGTAAGCCATACAGATGTGATGATGAATTTAATTACTCATTCTGATGCAACTATTTATTTCCACCACACGAAAAGACACAGCGTACCTTGGTGATTTTACAGGTGGAAATCTTAAGCTCTTTGCAGCCAAGCTTACTTGGTTTGTCAATCACGATCCCACTTGTGGCCATTAATTTGCCTGATTGGTAGACGCGCCCTATAGCTACTACCTCCTTTTGAGGTTTAATTAGCATCTGGTTATCGATTTGTGCTGTCTGAGTACAGCAGAAATTCTTGATGTAGACTACGGCAATGTTATAATGTAGACTGTAATGTTGCAATGTCCCTCTGGTATGACGATTATCTGGAAGGCACACTACAATCTGCAATTAATGATATGGTAAGACTAAACCAGTGATATCATGAATAAGTGGAAGGGGCAATTAAACAATTATTAGCAGAGTAACAACCTTAAGGTTATCAGCAACCTTGTTTTCATTGTCAGAAGTTCTAACCAAACTTGCGGAGGTCAGAACTCTTGTGGTGGACCCATTGCAGTCTATGAATACGCCAGTGCAAGCAAAACACCTTGTTTTTCCTACAAGAGTAATGACTCTGATAATTTAGTGAAGAAATTGGAAAAAGAATATTGAAAGTAACGAGCTTATAATGAATATAATTACCACTGAATGAAGCCAATGCAACAACACTTTGAGACATATTTGAAGCAACGTTTCTTTCGAGTTTACTCCAGATATCTTCACTAAATTTCTCTTCAAAATTGTTAAGCAAACGCATGCCCACTGGCAAAAGCAATAAAGATTCAGTAGTGGAGGGGAGCTGGAGAGACCTGTCAGATGACAGATGTTCCAACAGAAAAGAGTAAATATCAAAAGGACACGAATGAACTCACCATTCTGCCAAACTGGGAGGGGATAACCATTGGACCTCAGCTCCTTTTTTGTAGGAACGCCTAAATTTTGCAACATAGTTAAGTGATTGATGACCCCATGTATAATGATGGTCAGGAAAACTGCAAGCAACAACTCACCAAAATAAGGATAACTCGGCCGCCCAGAACATAAAGACTTCCGCTCTAATAATAATCTATCCATGAGTCCTGGTGCCACAGGGGTGAAACAATTAATGCCTGTGACCAATGATCAATAGTTAACATTAAAAGTGACCCAACCTGGTTGACATTCTGGATCACAGAGAGTACATATGGAAGGTTTCTGATCCTTAAGTTTCTCTCCCTTCCTTGAGCTGACTAAAATGGAGAAGGGAAATAAGCAGAATTTAGAACACTGAAAAGCAGTATGAAGGAAAGGAGTATATTCTCATATTCATATACTACACTGAAGTACTTAGAATGAACTAATTAATTAGCATATCAAATATGTTATGCTAGCATGATAATAGGTGCAACCATAAAACTAAGTATGTACCCAGATTCTACAAATGATTGTTGAAAATTAACATTGGCGGTGACTCTGGTGAGGAATTGCCTGATGATGTGATGATTGCGCACAATTCAACAATATTAAGGTGCTTTTCTCACCTTCTGAATCAGGTTTACAAGGTCTAGGAAATCTTTCAATTTTACTACCAGGTCCTTTCTTATTTGTAGCCCTGCAGCAGAATGCGATAAACTCATTGGAGTAATACAGAAATCCACAAAAGTAAATATTTATTGTGTTTGATTATTGGGGTCAGGCACTAAACAACAATACAATGGGGAAAACCCTAAACCCTAAATATTTATTGTGTTTGATTATTGTATAGACAAAAAAAAATATTAAATATAAGTGGCTTAATATAGTGGAAAACTTTTCCCATGCATGTTATGGTGAGTGACAACAAAAAAAATAAAATGGAGATGATATTATACCAAACCTACCAGGGAACCTTCACTACCTTATCACTTAAACAAGTATTAATAGCTTAAACATGGACACCAGCGTCCCAATTGAGTACAGGGCAACTGCGAGATATCATGACAAAACAGGTGGTATGGATTGTCAAGGTCACACTGCAGCTTATCCAGCCCCAGATGTCACAAACAACTAATTTGTTATCAAGGGAGATGTTCTCAAATGCAGATCAGTTAGCAGATGCAAGTATTACAAAAACATCAAAACAAGGCATTTCAGAAACTCTTTGGCATTCAGCATGAATGGTAGTACCACCAAACCTCTGAGCGGAATTATTCTTATGTACTTAGTTCATTCATTTTGTATGCCTACTGATGTGTGGTCAGCTTCCTGGAAATTCCAGGTTGAATAATAAATTCGCAAGAAGCGGAACAGATGGCCTGTGGTCATCCAGTAATGTTTCAGTGCATGGCACTAATTTCTCTGCTAAATAGTTCTCACTCGCTCGGTATTACAGTAATTGAGCATGTTGCTCCTCACTACATACCAAGTTGTGATCATCCTTTAACTGTTCTTAGCCTTGTACAATGCATGCAATAATTTAAACAATGTGATTTCATATTCTAAGTAAAATGCCTGCACATTCTTTTAGAATGCATCAATTATTAGCACAATGTTTCGTCAACAAATTTTCCAACAACGCGAGAGATTTATATAATGTGTGTTGTTAGCTGCAGTATGATGTCATAAGAAGCCACTATTGTATTAAGTGCACTCTTGATTAAGCTTTCCACCATTATTTATTTTTCTAAGCATGTGTGACCCATGTGCACAAAAACTAATAAGTGAGTATGGAGGACAAGAGTAGAAAAGCAATGAGTGAGTATGGAGGACATACATCCACTGAATTGTTTTCCTGAACTGCGACAGGAGTTCAAGAATTTTAATCCTTGGTAGGAATGGAGTCTCTTTCTCAGCATAAAAGTTCATCCCGATGAAGTCCCCATTAAAATCAACAAGGGGCCCTCCAACTCCAGTCTAGGAAAAGAATAAAGTGACAGTGAGCCAAGCACAAAGATTTAGCGATGCTGAACAAAGTTTGTATAATTGAAAAAAAGGAGTATTTTTGCCCACCCCCACCCCAAAAAAGTCCAGTACATATCATGACACAGTTATTTATTTATTTTCGCTATGTATAGAAAGCGAGAAATTAACACCGCACCATAGTAATTTCACATGTGGAGATGGCAAGCTCCTCCCGGTAAGCTCCTTGTGGATTGTCGGTCAACATCCCAGCTGTGGCCATTAGTTTTCCTGAGTTGAAGCAACGCCCTACGGCAACTACTTTACTGTGAGACTCAAATTGCCGCTGATGATCTAGACATGTTACTTGAAGAGAATGGTAGCGACCGATGTTGATAACCGCAACATTGTATTTCAAATCGTAGGATTCCAACCATCCCAGTTCAAGTTTATTATCCGGAAGGCGCACTTCAATCTGCATCAATAAAGCAATGCAGCAAGTATATAGCCTGGTTAGCAGAATGATTAACATGATATTAAATAAGCAAGCAATAGTGTACAAAAAGAAAGTTTTTTTCAGGGTACTACAAAAAGAAAGTTGGCAGTACCAACCGTCATATCGTGAAGGATCTTGGTGTCATCATCAATAGATCTAACCAAACTTAATGAAGTCAGACAACTTGTAAAAGTAGGCTTGTTTACGATAATTATGCCCGTGCATGCAAAAAACACTGTCTTTTCTGCACAAGATGGTATTTCCAAATTCTCAATCCTGAAGTACTAACAAATAGACATAGATAAAATTTTGCAAAGCTAGTGTCTATAATCACCATCAGCAAATGAAGCAAGCGATACAACAGTGCCCGCTAAGTTTGAGGCGACTTCTTTACTGAGTTCCGTCCAGACACCTTGGCCAGAATCACTTAAGCTGCCAAATTCCTCTTCAAACGGATTGTCCAGAAGCGAATTTCCTAGTTAGGGAAGCATCATCATATTCATATCATACAACATAATTCTGATCGTAAGTTGCAGAATAGGAACAGGCAGCGAGACTGAAACCAGACAACGCTCACCTCGCCAAGCTGTCCAAGCTTTCTGCTTTTTGGTCTGGCTTCTCGTGCAAACGCCTTCTCGCTTCATATTTCCAGCCTGGAGTGGAAATAACACATCAGGCCTTGTTTGGTACTCCCTCCGTCCCAAAATATAAGAACGTTTTTGACACTATGCTAGTGTCAAAAACGTTCTTATATTTTGGGACGGAGGGAGTACTAGTGTATTTTAGGGAATTGATGGGGATTATCCCGGTCAAATCCCTAAATCCCCACATATCGCAAAACACCGTTTGGTTCTAGTGTATTTGACATGTTTCATCGCCACATTTCCTCACAAATTCCCAAATTCTAGTGCATTTTTCTCAATACCCAATACACTACCCCTACCGAGCGGATTGGGGATAAATGGGGATTTGAAGGGATTGGGTGAAGGTTGGGGTTTCACCCAATCCCTGTGGGGATTATCCCCACCAATCCCCTCAAAAACCCTAGTACCAAACAAGGCCTCAAGAAAGAGAATCACCATTTTTTTAGGATGAAAGCCGAGCTTTATGGCACCAAAGCAGAGTTTTGGTTACAATCATCCAACACTAAAGGAAATAAAAGGTGGATAGTGGCAGAGCCAAAGTTAAGAAATGCTGTTCGCTCTAGCAAACGCGGATCTAGAACGTGAGAAATTGTGAGCGCCATCGTGGTTCAATAAATCATTTCACCAGAATAAAAAGGGTGGGTGTGATCACTTCGCCGCAACGAAATCACTTGATCTCAAAAGAAAAAGGGACGGGGGTTCAGCTAATCATCACTGGATGAAAAGAAGCTCTTACCGCAAGATCAAATGCCCGGAAATCGCGGCCGGAAAGCCAGCGGTGAGGAACGGCGATGGCGGCGGCGATGCGCGCGGAGATGGGGAGTGGAGGCGTCAGCCCTAGGGCACGCGGTGGAGGCGTCAGCCCTAGGGCATGTCAGGGAGAGAGGGCTCGGGAAGGCAAGAGGAGGAGGAAAAGAAACGGGACGGGACGGTTTGAGACGACGATAAATTTTCGCCGTGGAGGAGACCGGATTGCCTTTTCTTCCACGGACTTTTTTTCTACGCTTTTTCTAGGAAACCAATACTTCTCTTCTATCCAAATTAATCGACGCAAATAAAACTCTGTCAATTAATTAATTTGAATCGGAGGGAGTAATTTTTTTGGTTTTATTATGTATTTGAGGGAGTAATTTATTTCGGTTTTATTATGTTGCCCGGTCCGCTGAGATGGGTGAGTGTGAGAGCATCTACAGCCGGACATGGCTAAATCGACCCTGCGGGCGCGTCCGCATCCGCGAGCACTGTTCAGTCACACTTTAAATTTCTCTCTCACAACCTAAAACCTTAATTAGCATATCTCAAATCCATACAAACTCATCCAACTATGTAAATGATGCAACACACATCGTCCGGCTACTACATCAGGAGGACTACCAAAATTTGGTATGCTCTACCTACGTAGTAGCTACGGAGAGGATCACGACTGCCCTTGCCCTTCCCGGCGTCCTTGTCGTCCATCTCGCGGAAGAGTATGGATAAATCTGGATCTGCTCTTCGCTAGAGTTGTCCGACTTGTCGCTCCACTCCTTCCCATCCTTGGGGGGCAGGCCGAACATGGCACAGACAACTCGATTTCCCTAAGACCACACCCATGTTTTGAACCACTCCACTCAGCGTTTTTAGCAAAGTAGATATCTAATCACACAAAACCTCGACGAAAAAACCTTCTTCCTAAGGAGCTTCATGAGGTAGTTCGAATAAACGGAGTCAGCATCTTTTATAATTAGCTTGAACTGGTAATAATGAGCTCTTCATGTTAGGTATGTAACTATGTATGTAACTTTTTGTTCCATTTCTTATGAACCATCTATATTCCCATTATTACCATGATCTCTATATTTGTTTTAGAGTAAAATGCACCAAAGGTCCTAAAACTGTCTAGGGGTGTGTCAAGTTAGTCTCAAAACTTTAAAACTGCCTTTTTGAGTCACGAAAGTTTGTAAGTGGTCCATCTTCAGTTGTCGATGTATTAGACTCGGGTGTCTAATACCCAGGCTTATGCACAGACAAGAAGCAGCTCCCTCGCCTAACTAAAATTTCCATTCAAAGGATCCTGGCTCAGAGACGCCGCTCTTTGTGAGATAATGGAGCGCATTAAGAAGACCAAGACAAGCAACGGAATGAAGCACCAGAAGCAGCTCCCTTGCCAAGGGTACAAACCCGGCAAGGCCAAAGCCCGGCAAGCCTTGTGCTCAGCAAGCCTCTCCCTCTCCAGCTGCCATGCGCTCCACCTCACCGAGCAGCTAGTCACTAATCAGTGAGGTGTCGAGCTCGCAGGTAGTTAGGTGAAGCTCGTCGGACACTGGTGACGCATCGGTACAATTTCCACCTTTATCGCCACCCGCCTGGGTGGCGTGTCAAGATTACAAGAGGCGGTTCGGCAAGCGATGCGACTGCTTTGCCGAGACTCCTCCTCCTGATGACACCTAGCGGTGCATTTCATGCGCTTTGTCTTAACTAGCAGAGTTAGGTATGATAGCACTGTTTGTTGTCTAATCACCAGATAAAGATTTTTTTGCCATTGTGGTAACCCCTTAACCTATAAAAGGACGGCCATGTCAACCTTTACAAGGGTTCGAACCTATTCAAACCCCATGGATGTGTACTCGTGTAGCAGCCCTCTCCTTGTGCCTAGCTGGGGGAAAGAGCTCCGTGTACATGTGCTCATAATCATACAATACACTAAAGCAGGAGTAGGGTTTTACACCTCAATGGTGGCCCGAACCTGGGTAAAGATCTTCGCGTCTCTCGTCATTCCCGCTCTTTGCGTCATGATACGTCCATTTTGCATCATGCTTTTATATTGATATTTATTGCATTATGGGCTGTTATTACACATTATGTCACAATACTTATGCCTTTTCTCTCTTATTTTATAAGGTTTACATGAAGAGGGAGAATGCCGGCAACTGGAATTCTGGACTAGAAAAGGAGCAAACATTAGAGACCTATTCTGCACAACTCCAAAAGTCCTGAAACTTCACGGAGAATATTTTTGGAATATATAAAAAATATTGGGTGAAGAAAGCACCAGAGGGGGGACACCTGCCATCCACAAGGGTGGAGGGCGTGCCCTACCCCCTGGGGGCGCCCTCCGGTCTTGTGGGCCACCTAGCAGACCCCCGATGCCCATCTTCTGCTATATGGTGTGTTTTCACCTGGAAAAAATCAAAAGGAAGCTTTCGGGATGAAGCGCCGCCGTCTCGAGGCGGAACTTGGGCAGAACCAATCTAGGGCTCCGGCGGAGCTGTTCTGCCGGGGAAACTTCCCTCCAGGAGGGGGAAACCAAAGCCATCGTCATCACCAACGATCCTCTCATCAAGAGGGGCTCAATCTCCATCAACATCTTTACCAGCACCATCTCCTCTCAATCCCTAGTTCATCTCTTATATCCAATCTTTGTCTCAAAACCTCATATTGGTACATGTGGGTTGCTAGTAGTGTTGATTACTCCTTGTAGTTGATGCTAGTTGGTTTATTCGGTGGAAGATCATATGTTCAGATCCTTAATGATAATTAATACTCCTCTGATTATGAACATGAATATGCTTTGTGAGTAGTTACGTTTGTTCCTGAGGACATGGGAGAAGTCTTTTTATAAGTAATCATGTGAATTTGGTATTCGTTTGATATTTCGATGAGATGTATGTTGTCTTTCCTCTAGTGGTGTTATGTGAACATCGACTACATGACACTTCACCATTGTTTGGGCCTAGGGGAAGGCATTAGGAAGTAATAAGTAGATGATGGGTTGCTAGAGCGACAGAAGCTTAAACCCTAGTTTATGTGTTGCTTCGTAAGGGGCTGATTTGGATCCATATGTTTCATGCTATGGTTAGATTTATCTTAATTCTTCTTTTGTAGTTGCGGATGCTTGCGAGAGGGATTAATCATAAGTGGGGGGCTTGTCCAAGGAAGGGCAGCACCCAAGCACTGGTCCACCCACATATCAAATTATCAAAGTAACGAACGCGAATCATATGAGCATGATGAAAACTAACTTGACAACAATTTTCATGTGTCCTCGGGAGCGCTTTGCTTTATATAATAATTCGTCCAGGCTTGTCCTTTGCTACAAAAAGGATTGGGCCACCTTGCTGCATCTTGTTTACTTTTGTTACTTGTTACCCGTTACGAATTATCTTATCACACAACTATCTGTTACCGATAATTTTAGTGCTTGCAGAGAATACCTTGCTGAAAACTGCTTGTCATTTCCTTCTGCTCCTCATTGGATTCGACACTCTTACTTATTGAAAGGACTACGATAGATACCCTATACTTGTGGGTCATCAAGACTCTTTTCTGGCGCCGTCGCCAGGGAGTGAAGCGCCTTTGGTAAGTGGAACTTGGTAAGGAAACATTTATATAGTGTGCTGAAATTTATGTCACTTGTTACTATGGAAAATAATCCTTCACTACTAGGGAAAAGCTTATAGGCGGACGCTTACTAGTAGCACAGGTTTATACCCCTCGCTACTGCTACTTACTAGTAGCGCGGGTTTTTAACCCTCGCTACTACTAAGTTGATAGTAGTAGCACGGGTTTTTACCCCTCGCTACTACTTAGTGTTTTCCACCATGCCTCCCGGGACCAGCCGTAGTAGTACCGCGGGTTATAAACCCACGCTACTACTAAGTTGATAGTAGTAGCGGGGGTTATAAACCCCACGCTACTACTAAGTGGTCTCCACCGTGCACCCCGGGACATGCCATAGTAGTAGCGTGGGTATAAACCCAGCACTACTATTATCAACCCACCGACACATGTATAAACATAGCGCACGGAGGCCCAATCCCAGACCCACACTCTCTCTCGATTTCACTTATCCCTTCCACCTGCGACACCCTTCCTCGCCCACCGCAACTGCCGGCCTCGCACCTCGACGTCTCCCTCAAATCCGGCGACCTCCACTTCCACCATAGCCCCTCCTTCCTCCTCCTCCTCCTCCGCTGCCCCTCCTTCCTCCTCCTCCTCCTCCACTGCTGGAAGGATAGGAAGATCCAATAGAGCGCCGCCCATGACATTGGCCAGATCTCTGATGAACGCAACCAATGGCATCATCTAGGGGTTCGGCTCCAACTCCGGTGGCCACCGGTGAGTTGCTGCACCTACTCCTCTCTATCTCTCTCTTCCTCTTCTAATCCTTGTCTCTTTTTTTGTAGCAGCAGCAAAGGAGAGGTGTGGAGAAGAGTTGGATGGGGAAGCACCATCACCATGGACGACTTCATCCCCTCCATGATCAGCATCGACCATGCATGAAGAGGACGATGACGCCTAGCTAGCAGCAGCAGCCATGGCTGTAATTTTTTTAATTCCTAATTAGTTAGCATTAGTGAGGGTCCAGACCCATGCTACTACTAGTTAGTAGTGGTGCGGGTGGTATCCACTATTGGGGAACGTAGTAAAAATTCAAAATTTTCCTACGTATCACCAAGATCCATTAGGAGATTCTAGCAACAAGAGAGAGAGAGAGGAAGTGCATCTTCATACCTTTGAAGATCGCTAAGCGGAAGTGTTACAAAAACGTGGATGATGGAGTCGTAGTCGCGGCGATTCAAATCGCGGAAGATCCGATCTAGCGCCGAATGGACGGCGCCTCCGCGTTCAACACACGTACAGCCCGGGGACGTCTCCTCCTTCTTGATCCAGCAAGGGGAGAGGAGAAGTTGAGGGAGAGCTCCGGCAGCACAACGGCGTGGTGGTGGAGCTTGTGGTATTTCTGCAGGGCTTTGCCAAGCTCTACGGAGGAGGAGGTGTTGGGGAGGGAGGGGTCGCACCAAGGAAGGGGTGCGGTTGCCCTCTCTCTCCCTCACTATATATAGGGGGAAGGGGGAGGTGGAGGTGCCCTAGGGTTTCCCTAGGGGAGGGGTGGCGGCCACAGGGGAAACCCTAGATGGGTTTGGGAGCCCCCACCCCTAGGAAACTTGCCCCCCAAGCCGAGAGGGGCTACTGCCCTAGGGGAGGCACCCCCACCTCTCCAGGTTACGTGAGATGGGGTGGGAGGGGCGCACAGCTCCTTAGTGGGCTGGTGTGCCCCCTCCCCTTGGCCCATAAGGCCCCCCAACGCTTGACGAGGCCCCCCAACGCTTGATGAACCACGATGTCGGGGATTCAATCAATCCCGTATACAATTCCCTTTATCCATCGGTATGTTACTTGCCCGAGATTTGATTGTCGGTATCCCTATACCTTGTTCAATCTCGTTACCGGCAAGTTTCTTTACTCGTTCCATAATGCATGATCTAGTGGCTAGCTCATTAGTCACATTGAGCTCACTATGATGATGCATTACCGAGTGGGCCCAGAGATACCTCTTCGTCATATGGAGTGACAAATCCCAGTCTCGATTCATGCCAACCCAACAGACACTTTTGGAGATACCTGTAGTGCACCTTTATAGCCACCCAGTTACGTTGTGACGTTTGATACACCCAAAGCATTCCTACGGTATCCGGGAGTTGCACAATCTCATGGTCTAAGGAAATGATACTTGACATTAGAAAATCTCTAGCAAACGAACTACGCGATCTTGTGCTATGCTTAGGATTGGGTCTTGTCCATCACATCATTCTCCTAATGATGTGATCCCGTTATCAATGACATCCAATGTCCATGGTCAGGAAACCATAACCATCTATTGATCAACGAGCTAGTCAACTAGAGGCTCACTAGGGACATGTTGTGGTCTATGTATTCACACATGTATTACGGTTTCTAGTTAATACAATTATAGCATGAACAATAGACAATTATCATGAACAAGGAAATATAGTAGTAACCATTTTTATTATTGCCTCTAGGGCATATCTCCAACAGTCTCCCACTTGCACTAGAGTCAATAATCTAGTTCACATCACTATGTGATTGTAATGAATCCAACACCCATGGGGTTTGATCATATCTCACTTGTGAGAGAGGTTATTAATGAACGGGTCTGAACCTTTCAGATCCGTGTGTGCTTTACAAATCTCTATGTCATCTTGTAGATGGAGCTACCACGCGCTATTTGGAACTATTCCAAATAACTGCTCTACTATATGAATCCGGTTTACTACTCAAATTCATCCAGATTAGTGTCAAAGTTTGCATCGACGTAACCCTTTACGACGAACTCTTTTACCACCTCCATAATCGAGAAAATTCCTTAGTACACTAGTTACTAAGGATAACTTTGACCGCCGTCCTATGATCCATTCTTGGATCACTCTTGTACCCCTTGACTGACTCATGGCAAGGCACACTTCAGGTGCGGTACACAACATAGCATACTGTAGAGCCTATGTCTAAAGCATAGGGGACGACCTTCGTCCTTTCTCTCTCTTCTACCGTGGTCAGGTCTTGAGTCTTACTCAATACTCACACCTTATAACACAACCAAGAACTCCTTCTTTGCCGATCTATTTTTGAACTCCTTCAAAATCTTGTCACCGTATGTATTCATTTGAAAGTACTGTTAAGCGTTTTTGGTCTATCCTTATAGATCTTGATGCTCAATGTTCAAGTAGCTAATCCAGGTTTTCCATTGAAAAACACTTTTTCAAATAACCCTATATGCTTTCCAGAAATTCTATATCATTTCCGATCAACAATATGTCAACAACATATACTCATCAGAAATTCTGTAGTGCTCCCACTCACTTCTTTGGAAATACAAGTTTCTCATAAACTTTGTATAACCCCAAAATCTTTGATCATCTCATCAAAGCATATATTCCAACTCCGAGATGCTTACTCGAGTCCTTAGAAGGATTGTTGGAGCTTTGCATACTTGTTAGCATCTTTTAGGATTGACAAAACCTTCTGGTTGTATCACATGCAACCTTTGCTCAAGAAAATCGTCGAGGAAACAATGTTTTGACATCCTATCTGCAAGATTTCATAAATAATGCAGTAACTGCTAATATAATTCCAACAGACTTTTAGCATCGCTACGAGTGAGAGAGTCTCATCGTAGTCAACTCCTTGAACTTGTCGGAAAACACCTTAGCGACAAGTCGAGCTTTCTTAATGGTGACACTTACCATCATTGTCTGTCTTCCTTTTTAAAATCCATCTGTACCCAACAACCTTATGACCATTAAGTAGTTCTTCCAAAGTCTACACTTTGTTTTCATAGATGGATCCTCTCTCAGATTTATGGCCTCGAGCCATTCGTCGGAATCCGGGCCCACCATCGCTTCTCCATAGCTCATAGGTTCATTGTTGTCTAGCAACATGACCTCCAAGACAGGATTACGTACCACTCTGAAGTAGTACGCATCCTTGTCGACCTACGAGGTTTGGTAGTGACTTCATCCGAAGTTTCATGATCACTATCATCACTTCAATTGGTGTAGGCGCCACAGGAACAAATTCTTGTGCCCTGCTACACACTAGTTCAAGTGATGGTTCAATAACCTCATCAAGTCTCCACCATCCTCCCACTCAATTCTTTCGAGAGAAACTTTTCCTCGAGAAAGGACCCGTTTCTAGAAACAATCACTTTTGCTTCCGGATCTGAAATAGGAGGTATACCCAACTGTTTTGGGTGTCCTATGAAGATGCATTTGCCTGCTTTGGGTTCGAGCTTATCAGTCTAAAACTTTTCACATAAGTGTCGCAGCCCCAAACTTTTAAGAAACGACATCTTAGGTTTCTCTAAACCATAGTTCATATGGTGTCATCTCAACGGAATTACATGGTGCCCTATTTAAAGTGAATGCGGTTGTCTCTAATGCCTAACCCATAAACGATAGTGGTAATTCGATAAGAGACATCATGGTATGCATCATATCCAATAGGGTGTAGCTATGATGTTCGGACACACCATCACACTATGGTGTTCCAGGCGGTATTAGTTGTGAAACAATTTCCACAATGTCTTAATTGTGTACCAAACTCGCAACTCATATATTCATCTCTATGATCATATCATAGACATTTTATCCTCTTGTCACGAAGATCTTCAACTTCACTCTGAAATTACTTAAACCTTTCAATAATTCAGACTTGTGTTTCATCAAGTAAATATACTCAACATCTACTCAAATCATTTGTAAAGTAAAACATAACGATATTCACTGCGTGCCTCAACACTCATTGGACTGCACACATCAAAATGTATTACTTCCAACAGGTTGCTTTCTTGTTCCATCTTACTGAAAACGAGGCTTTTCAGTCATCTTGCCCATGTGGTATGATTTGCATGTCTCATGTGATTCAAAATCAAGTGAGTCCAAACGATCCATCTGCATGGAGTTTCTTCATGCGTACATACCAATAGACATGGTTCGCGTGTCTCAAACTTTTAAAAAAACGAGTGAGTCCAAAGATCCATCAACATGGAGCTTCTTCATGCGTTTTATACCAATATGACTCAAATGGCAGTGCCACAAGTATGTGGTATTACTATCTTATATCTTTTGGCACGAACATGTGTATCACTACGATCGAGATTCAATAAACCATTCATTTTCGGTGCAAGACCATTGAAGGTATTATTCAAATAAACAGAGTAACCATTATTAAATGAATAACCATATTGCGATAAACATAATCCAACCATGTCTATGCTCAACGCAAACACCAAATAACAATTATTTAGGTTTAATACCAATCCTGATGGTAGAGGGAGCATGCGATGTTTGATCACATCAACCTCGGAAACACTTCCAACACATATCGTCATCTCGCCTTTAGCTAGTCTCCGTTTATTCTGTAGCCTTTTATTTCGAGTTACTAACACTTAGCAATTGAACCGGTATCTAATACCCCGGTGCTACTAGGAGTACTAGTAAAGTACACATTAATATAATGTATATCCAATATACTTCTGTCGACCTTGCCAGCCTTCTCATCTACCAAGTATCTAGGGTTATTCTACTTCAGTGACCGTTCCCCTCATTACAGAAGCACTTAGTCTTGGGTTTGGGTTCAACCTTGGGTTTCTTCACTAGAGCAGCATCTGATTTGCCGTTTCATGAAGTATCCCTTCTTGCCCTTGCCCTTCTTGAAACTAATGGTTTTACTAACCATCAACAATTGATGCTCCTACTTGATTTCTACTTTCGCAGTGTCAAACGTCGCGAATAGTTCAAGGATCATCATATCTATCCCTGATATGTTATAGTTCATCACGAAGCTCTAGTAGCTTGGTGGCAGTGAGTTTGGAGAACCATCACTATCTCATCTGGAGGATTAACTCCCACTCGATTCAAGCGATTGTAGTACTTAGACAATCTGAGCACATGCTCAACGATTGAGCTTTTCTCCCTTAGTTTGTAGGCTAAGAAACTTGTCAGAGGTCTCACACCTCTTGACGTGGGCATGAGCGTGAAATCCCAATTTCAGCTCTTGGAACATCTCATATGTTCCACGACATTTAAAAATGTCTTCGGTGCCTCAATTCTAAACCGTTTAACATTACGCACTGAACTATCACGTAGTCATCAAAACGTGTATGTCAGATGTTCGCAACATTCACAGACAACGCTCGAGGTTCAGCACACCGAGCGGTGCATTAAGGACATAATTTTTTCTGCGCAGCAATGAGGACGACCCTCAGTATACGGACCCAGTCCGCACAATTTCTACTGTCATCTTTCAACTAAAATTTTCTCTAGGAACATATCTAAAACGGTAGAACTAAAGCGCAAGCTACGAAATAACTTGCAAAGACCTTTTGACTATGTTCATGATAATTAAGTTCATCTAATTTAATGAATTCCCACTCAGATAGACATCCCTCTAGTCATCTAAGTGATACATGATCCGAGTCAACTAGGCCGTGTCCAATCATCACGTGAGACGGACTAGTCATCATCGGTGAACATCTTCATGTTGATCGTATCTACTATACGACTCATGTTCGACCTTTCGGTCTCTTGTGTTTCGAGGCCATGTCTGTACATGCTAGGCTCGTTAAGTCAACCTAAGTGTTTTGCATGTGTAAATCTGGCTTACACCCATTGTATGCGAACGTTAGAATCTATCACACCCGATCATCACGTGGTGCTTCGAAACAACGAACTTTCGCAACGGTGCATAGTTAGGGGGAACACTTTCTTCAAATTTTAATGAGGGATCATCTTATTTATGCTATCGTCATTCTAAGCAAATAAGATGTAAACATGACAAACATCACATGCAAATCATAAAGTGACATGATATGGCCAATATCATCTTGCGCCTTTGATCTCCATCTTTGAGGCGCAGCATGATCACCTTCGTCACTGGCATGACACCATGATCTCCATCATCGTGTCTTCATGAAGTTGTATCGCCAACTATTACTTCTACTACTATGGCTAATGGTTAGCAATAAAGTAAAGTAATTACATGGCGTTTTCATTGACACGCAGGTCATACAATAAATTAAGACAACTCCTATGGCTCCTGCCGGTTGTCATACTCATCGACATGCAAGTCGTGATTCCTATTACAAGAACATGATCAATCTCATACATCACATATATCATTCATCACATCCTTTTGGCCATATCACATCACATAGCATACCCTGCAAAAACAAGTTAGACGTCCTCTAATTGTTGTTGCATGTTTTACGTGGCTGCTATGGGTTTCTAGCAAGAACGTTTCTTACCTACGCAAAAGCCACAACGGTGATATGCCAATTGCTATTTACCCTTCATAAGGACCCTTTTCATCGAATCCGATCCGATAAAGTGGGAGAGACAGACACCCGCTAGCCACCTTATGCAACAAGTGCATGTCAGTCGGTGGAACCTGTCTCGCATAAGCGTACGTGTAAGGTTGGTCCGGGCCGCTTCATCCCACAATGCCGCTGAACCAAGATAGGACTAGTAACGGTAAGCAAACTGAACAAACCAACGCCCACAACTACTTGTGTTCTACTCGTGCATAGAATCTACGCATAGACCTAGCTCATGATGCCAATGTTGGGGAACATAGTAATAATTCAAAATTTTCCTACGTATCACCAAGATCCATCTAGGAGATTCTAGCGACAAGAGAGAGAGAGGAAGTGCATCTTCATACCTTTGAAGATCGCTAAGCGGAAGCGTTACAAGAACGCGGATGATGGAGTTGTACTCGCGGCGATTCAAATCACGGAAGATCCGATCTAGCGCCAAATGGACGGCGCCTCCGCGTTCAACAGACGTACAGCCCGGGGACGTCTCCTCCTTCTTGATCTAGCAAGGGGAGAGGAGAAGTTGAGGGAGAGCTCCGGCAGCACGACGACGTGGTGGTGGAGCTTGTGGTATTTCTGCAGGGCTTCGCCAAGCTCTACGGAGGAGGAGGAGGTGTTGGGGAGGGAGGGGTTGCGCCAAGGAAGGGGTGCGGCTGCCCTCTCTCTCCCTCACTATATATAGGGGGAAGGGGGAGGTGGAGGCGCCCTAGGGTTTCCCTAGGGGAGGGGTGGCGGCCACAGGGGAAACCCTAGATGGGTTTGGGCGCCCCCACCCCTAGGAAACTTGCCCCCCAAGCCGGGAGGGGCTACTGCCCTAGGGGAGGCGCCCCCATCTCTCCAGGTTACGTGAGATGGGTGGGAGGGGCGCACAGCCCCTTAGTGGGCTGGTTTGCCTCCTCCCCTTGGCCCATAAGGCCCCCAACGCTTGACGGTGCCTCCGAAACTCCTTTCGGTCACACTGGTCGTCACCCGATACCCCCGGAACAATTCTGGACTCCAATACCCTTCGTCCAATATATCGATCTTCACCTCCGGACCATTCTGGAGTTCCTCGTCACATCCGGGATCTCATCCGGGACTCCGAACAACCTTCAGTAACCACATACTATTTCCCATAACAACTCTAGCGTCACCGAACCTTAAGTGTCTAGACCCTACGGGTTTGGGAACCATGCAGACATGACCGAGATACCTCTCTGGTTAATAACCAATAGCGGGATCTGGATACCCATATTGGCTCCCACATGTTCCACGATGATCTCATCGGATGAACCACAATGTCGGGGATTCAATCAATCCCGTATACAATTCCCTTTGTCCATCGGTATGTTACTTGCCCGAGATTCGATCGTCGGTATCCCTATACCTTGTTCAATCTCGTTACCGGCAAGTCTCTTTACTCGTTCCATAATGCATGATCCCGTGGCTAACCCATTAGTCACATTGAGCTCATTATGATGATGCATTACCGAGTGGGCCCAGAGATACCTCTTCGTCATACGGAGTGACAAATCCCAGTCTCTATTCGTGCCAACCCAACAGACACTTTTGGAGATACCTGTAGTGCACCTTTATAGCCACCCAGTTACGTTGTGACGTTTGATACACCCAAAGAATTCCTATGGTATCCAGGAGTTGCACAATCTCATGGTCTAAATAAAGGATACTTGACATTAGAAAAGCTCTAGCAAACGAACTACTCGATCTTGTGCTATGCTTAGGATTGGGTCTTGTCCATCACATCATTCTCCTAATGATGTGATCCCGTTATGAATGACATCCAATGTCCATGGTGAGGAAACCATAACCATCTATTGATCAACGAGCACTACAAAAAAATACACTTCCGTGATGATACGTGTTTGTCACAGTAGGTCGCGTTTTTTGTCATGCATGTACATCCATGACAAATTTATGACAGAATCAAGATAGTCATACCTGTGCTGTCGTAGAAGTGTTCCATGACATTACCAAAATTATCATCATGGAAGTGTCCACTTCCATGACGATAAATCGCGCGTCACAGAAGTGCTTTCATCAAGGGTGACCGACACGTGGCATCCACCGTAACGGAACGCCGTTAAGCTATCGGGTCGGGTTTTGGATCCGATTACCTGTTAACAGCCCCGACCAATGGGAAATTTCCACGTGTAAAATTCTTATTAGCCGGACGAAACACGTGTCAGCTCGTCAGTGGTTCAGATAGGCGCCTATGATATGTCGACACGTGCCACGGCCCACCACTGGCCCATTTAGCTTACAAAGCCGCCCCGTTTGACTTGGTCAAAAGTTAACGGGCTGGCCCATGAAAAGCCTGTTAACGGTCTCTTCGCAAATAGCCCATTTTACGGCCCGTTAACTCACGACCCGTTAGGCCCTAAAGGAAATCGGCCCAACAACGTCATGTGGGCCGTCGAATATAACACCAGCCCATTTCACTTTCGGCCCATGTATGGCCCACGACGTCTTTCGGCCCATATGAGGCCTTCGTATCTTTCGGCCCTTTACAGGCCCACGGTGACTCCAACCCATAATGAACAGTAATTTTCTTTATACCTGTTAACAGCCCGTGATTTACATGGGCCGTTTCCAGCCCGTGTTAGCTTTCGGCCTATTGACGGCCCATACGTTCATGGGCTCCTTTTCGGCCCTCGATTACTTTCGGCCTGTTACTGGTCTGTTCCCCTAATGGGCCAAATTCGGCCCATGGCAAGAGTCGGCCCGTTACTGGCCTGTTCCCCTAATGGGCCAAATTTGGCCCATGGCAAGAGTCGGCCCATTACTGTCCTGTTACCCTAATGGGCCAAATTCGACCCATGGCAAGAGTCGGCCCGTTTCTGGCATGTTAACCCATTGCGTCGTTTCCAGGCCGTCCTATATTCTGGCCCATTAGCGACCCGTCATACCTGTGACCGAATTAAGCCTTTGCTGTCCTATGGCCTGTTAACGGCCTGTTACCGTGCTGGGTCGATACCAATTACGCCCGATTACGGCCCATGTAGACCCATTTATCCGATGGCCCGAGGCCCACCGATTACAGGCCCATTTATCGATGGCTCGTAGGAGACCCATGGATCCTATGGCCCGTATATGGCCCATGGTAGTTGCGGCCACTAGCAAACCAGGGAAAAAGAAGAATAGGAAATAAATAAGGCCGAAACTAACGCTAGGCTATTAAGGCGATTGCACAGATTACATCCACTCAGCATCAAAGATCGCCACCAGTGCAAATATAGGGAACACCCTACACTATACAAAAATGGCTTGCTGTTTTCTTCAGCCGGTGGCTGCACGTTAAGAATAAATTTTGCATTGCACCAAAACAAATTACAACTATATAACAAAAGGAAGGTTGGCATAAAACTTAACAGTCTAGCAAATAAATGCACCACCAGAAGTTCAGAAGCTCAGTTCATTTAACCTGACTGTTACATTTTCATGCTATATTGTCCGATGGAGCACCATAACCCTCGCCTTCATTTCCCCTAGGCTCCTGAACAACATAGCAAATGTTTGATAGTCTGGTTTCAAAACCATGCATATCTTGACGACATTGAGCAATGTTTCTCCTTGTTTCACAAGGGTCTCTGTTAGGGAATGGACTTGTGTCTGGAGCGCAGATACAACATTGCTTTGAGCTTGCATATCTTGATCATGAGGCAGTTTGGACGATATTGCCTTACCAACCAACCCAGTATTACGCAGGAATGTGCTTTTGGCACTGTTAGTGGACAGGTACTGACCCACTGCAGCAAGAGCTGACATTGCGGTTATAGTTGCCTCGCCACCTTCAGAAGGTGGCGGTTCCACCATTTTTTCCATAGCTCGCTGAAAAGTTGAGGTTTTACATTAGTAGTACCAGAACAGAAGATATTAAGGAGGTAGCAAAACCAAACAAAATAGCTTTGGTCTATATACAGAACTTATTCTGGTGAACCCATGTAAAATATTAGTTGTATTTTATTGCAAAGTACATAATAAAACCAGGTCCCAAACATATGACCATGTACCATTGCTAATGTATTGTCTATTTCTTCACATTGTATTGAGGGCTAAGGATAAAGAGACGAAGTTTATAATACGGTAAGCATAGTATGACATCATTCATATCACAAAACAACTGAGAACAGACAAACAGGCAATTGTAACGTTGTGTGGGCAAGTCCAGCACGGAACTAGATTACGGGTCAAGATCAAAGGAACATCACTCCTCTCTTTTAAACCTTGTAAGGTGCAATGATACGCTAAGAAAATTGTGTATAAAATTGAAAAGAGTAATAGACATTGGCTGCAAACCATGCAGTTCAAGGCACAAGTCAGAGTAAGTAGTAGTTAAAAGGCATGAGGATTAAGGACTTACAACAGCGGCTTTGACTGGTGTAGTCATGCCCTTCTTCTTGCTGGTGTGACAGTCCTTAAAGATTTCCACAACATTTGGTTCAGGTACTTTTTGGTCCTTGCGGGCTTTCCTCTGCATTTCGAACAAGTCAATATAGATCTGATAATATGGTACAACGAAAAGAGTGAAACAGCAGCTAATTACAAGAGCCTCACAGTGTGCAATATAGCTACGAGATCCTGTCGTCTGTTGGAATTTCACTTTCGTACGGTTGGCCTTGTTCTTTGAACAGTTCACCTATAAGAAGATAGATTTGTGTGGCACATGCATAAATAGGACTTCAACATGTGATCTGATCACATATATATAGTGTACCTGATACTTCGGATCAGACCAGTGTTTAACAAGGCCCCTCCAGTCTTCATTCGATATATTTTCCACTGGAGATGTTTGGGAAAGTTCACTGTTAGCCTTGCCTTCAAAGTGAGTTTTCCTCAAGTTATATCGGTACTGTCGCAGAGCAGACTTGAAAACATGGGTGCAAGCTTGTCTGGTTGCATCATCTTGGCTATCCAACTTGAACCTCATCTGTTGAAAATTATGGGAGTCTCATTATCAGCAACCTAGAGAGTATGGGACAGAGCAAGACGATATTACTAGTTTCCATACATAACCATACTTACAGATAAATGGTCAAGGAATGTGTTGAACTGGGTTTTGTCTTTGTCATTCCTATACTGAATCCATGTTGGGAGGATACGTACATGACACCTAACGGCAACCGCTGCCTCTGATACTAACTTGGCTGACTCTGTAGCATCACGTGGCCTTTTTAAACCTGCCTCAAAACGGATCTCCATTCTTCCTCCTCTAGATTTAGTTAACCTATCGAGCATTATCCCTGATGTTTGTTTCCTCTTCAGCCTAGGTGCTAGTCCAACAACGAACATAGGAAGTGTTAGTGTACATCAAACTGTGAGACTACATATAAAGAAGCATGCAACTGTAACTTGACTCCAGCAACTACCTTCTTGTTGTTGAAGCTCACAAGGTTCATCTGATATTGCCAACTCGTCTTGTGTCAAGAGTGCTTGGGAAGTAGTGTCAGGTGGCAAGGGAGCTTGGGAACATGCTGCTAGCTCAGTTAACGCACGAGTAAGTCGTGCAACTGGTAGTACTGTGGTAGGTGTTGCAAGAACTAGGGCTGTCTCTGCTTGTTTGGTGGCAGCTATTTGTTTCTGTTTGGATTTTTTTGCAACTCGTGTAGCATCGGATGCCGTGTTTGTAGAATTTTCCGCTGGACTTTGACCTTCTATTTCACCATCAGTACCAGCAGAATCTGCAGGATTCATCCGCTTCTCATTCCCTGTCATTCTGTGTTTCTTCCTCTTTCTCTGTGCCATGTTAAATCAAGCCGGCAAGAAAAACGAATAACAATTTAGTTCTTCAGAACAAATTGATGCGTGATGCAGACGAACTGAACTTTGATGTTAGACAACCACATGATAGGAGGATGTAATATGTATGAAAAACAGGACGAAAGAGATAACCAGAACTATGATGTGTAAACTAAGAAGAAGACATTTCACGAAATTAGAAGCAATGCAATGGAAGGTGGACACCATATGAAAGATGCTACAAATATCGCTCTACCAAGTTATCAGTGTCTCATCATAAATGGCGTTTAAACAAATGTGAAGCAATACAAGAAATAAATCATATGCAAGATGCAAACAACATCACACTACCATGTTAGAGGTCTCTCGTCATTAGTGCCATTGCATATTCACAGCATTGCATATTCACAGCTTATGATGTGTAAACTAAGGAGAAGGCATTTCAACAAATTAGAAGCAATGAAATCTAGACACCATATGAAAGATGCAACGAATATCACTCTACCAAGTTAAAACTGTCTCGTCATAAGTGCCGTTTCAACAAATTAGTAGTACAAGCTAGAAAAGAATGTGAGATGTAACCTATATCACACTCCGAAGTCAAACGTGTCTTATGATAAGTGATTGTTGCAGGTTACACAATAGTAGTAATTTGATGTAAGAACATGGTGTGATAGACAGATATTGTATGTTCTAGAAACAGGAACACATGTTTATTCAAGTATAATGTGTAAAGTAAGCAGATGGAATTCAACAAAATTAGAAGCAATACAAGCTAGATATCACACATAACATGCAACCACATGTAACAGTGCCAAGTTAGAGGGAGCACCGGTGATGTTGCACTAGGGGAGACGTGCTCATCATAAACACAGCTTTGTTGAGTGTCTATGCATGTGTTGTCTTGGAAATCATCTTGGGGGTGTGGAGGAGTAGAAACTGTAGAGGCCCTCCGTTCGGAAGGAGCACCTTTATCCGCTGCCTTGCTAACTTCCTTCCGCTTTATTGATTTTGAATTGTCAAGTAAAACCGACAAGAAAAAGCAATAAAATTCTCTCTTCAGAACTCATTCATGCATGATACTGACAATCACTACTTTGATGTAAGGCAAACACATGATATCAGGATGGAATATGTACGAAAAACAGGATGGCATGTCATGTTTGCAACTGTTTGTGCAAACTAAGCAGAAACCATTCCAGCAAATAAGAAGCAATGCAAGCTAGACACCACATGAAAGATGCAACCAATATGACTCTGCCAAGTTAAAAGCGTCCCATCATAAATGGAATTTCAACAAATTAGAAGCAGCGCATGCTATAAATCATATGAAAGATGAAACTAATATCGCACTGCGTATACTAAAGGTGTCTCGTCATGTTGATTGATGCGGGATACAAAAAAACAATAGTTTTATGTAAGGACATGCTTAATAGATAGATGTACTATGTACTAAATACAGGAAGGCATGTCACATTAACAGGTATAATGTATAAGCTAAGCAGACTAGCACATGCAGTTTAACCAGATTGGAAGAATTACAATCTAGACATTGATACGTCTCCAACGTATCTATAATTTTTGATTGCTCCATGCTATATTATCTACTGTTTTGGACTATATTGGGCTTTACTTTCCACTTTTATATTATTTTTGGGACTAACCTATTAACCGGAGGCCCAGCCCAGAATTGCTGTTTTTTTGCCTATTTCAGTGTTTCGGAGAAACAGAATATCAAACGGAGTCCAAACGGAATGAAACCTTCAGGAATGTGATTTTCTCATCAGATAAGATCCAGGAGACTTGGATCTCCATCAAGAAATCCACGAGGCGGTCACGAGGGTGGAGGGCGCGCCCCCCTAGGGCGCGCCCCCTACCTCGTGGGCCCCTCGAAGCTCCACCGACGTACTCCATCCTCTTATATATACCTACCTACCCCCAAACGATCAGAACGGGAGCCAAAAACCTAATTCCACCGCCGCAACCTTCTGTACCCACGAGATCCCATCTTGGGGCCTGTTCCGAAGCTCCGCCGAAGGAGGCCATCATCACGGAGGGCTTCTACATCATCATAGCCTCTCCGATGAAGTGTGAGTAGTTTACCTCAGACCTTCGGGTCCATAGTTAGTAGCTAGATGGCTTCTTCTCTCTTTTTGGATCTCAATACAATGTTCTCCCCCTCTCTCGTGGAGATCTATTCGATGTAATCTTCTTTTTGCGGTGTGTTTATTGAGACCGATGAATTGTGGGTTTATGATCAAGTCTATCTATGAATAATATTTGGATCTTCTCTGAATTCTTTTATGTATGATTGGTTATCTTTGCAAGTCTCTTCGAATTATCAGTTTGGTTTGGCCTACTGGATTGGTTTTTCTTGCAATGGGAGAAGTGCTTAGCTTTGGGTTCAATCTTGCGGTGTCCTTTCCCAGTGACAGTAGGGGCAACAAGGCACGTATAGTATTGTTGCCATCGAGGATAACAAGATGGGTTTTTTATCATATTGCATGAAACTATCCTTCTACATCATGTCATCTTGCTTAAGGCATTACTCTGTTTTTAACTTAATACTCTAGATGCATGCTGGATAGCAGTCGATGAGTGGAGTAATATTAGTAGATGCAGGCAGGAGTCGGTCTACTTGTCTTGGACGTGATGCCTATATACATGATCATACCTAGATATTCTCATAACTATGATCAATTCTGTCAATTGCTCAACAATAATTCGTTCACCCACCGTAAAATACTTATGCTCTTGAGAGAAGCCACTAGTGAAACCTATGGCCCCCGGGTCTATTCTCATCATATCAATCTCCATCACTTTATTATTGCTTTGCTTTTTTACTTTGCCTTTTATTTTTACCTTGCATCTTTATACCAAAAATACCAAAAATATTATCTATCATCTCTATCAGATCTCACTCCCGTAAGTGACCGTGAAGGGATTGACAAACCCTAATCGCGTTGGTTGCGTTGAGCTATTTGTTTTGTGTAGGTACGAGGGACTGGCGCGTAGCCTCCTACTAGATTGATACCTTGGTTCTCAAAAACTGAGGGAAATACTTATGCTACTTTGCTGCATTATCCTCTCCTCTTCGGGGAAATCCAAAGCAGTGCTCAAGAGGTAGCAAGAAGAATTTCTGGCGCCGTTGCCGGGGAGTCTACGCAAAAGTCAACACACCAAGTACCCATCACAATCCCTATCTCTCGCACTACATTATTTGCCATTTGCCTCTCGTTTTCCTCTCCCCCACTTCACCCTTGCCGTTTTATTCGCCCTCTGTTTTCCGTTCACCTTCTTCCCGTATGTATCTTTGTTTGTGTTTCCATGTACCTTCTATTTGCTTGCATCTTTGCTTGCTAAAAATCTATTGATATGGATCCACTTAAAGTGTTCTACTTGGATCATCTTCGATCCTTATGCGCTCGTGCTGAAACCCCAACTAGCCTAGTTGATGGGAAATCTTTAGATGAGCATGCTCATTTTGTGCATCATCGTTTATCTGAAAAAGGGAGACTCTTATGGTATCATATAAATAGTTTGCTATGCTATGCTTGGAATCTTTGTGAAATGTGTGATTTCACTTGTTGCTCTAAGAACCCTAAAAAACACCTTCCCTACCTATGTGAGTTCAATGATAATGAAATCGTATCTTCTTATGCAAGGGGTGTTTATAGTTACTATGATATCGAACAAATTGAAGAATTTGTCATTTTTAAGGGTGCTCATGAAGTTGCTTCTTTGATTGAAAAGTATGATTTTACTCTCAACAAATCTAAAAATTCCGTCATACTTAAATATTGCAATGAAAACCTTGCTCATAAGGTCTATGTCCAAGAATTTATTGAAAGAATGACCGTTGCTTTGGAAGAAAATAATGATATGCATGAATCTATAGATAATGATGATTCCGATGGTTTGGTTGAAATATCCCTTGATGAACATGATGCTTGCTATTCTTGTGGCCATGATGCCAATATTTATGAAGACGAATTTGCTATAGTTCCTTATGTTAAAAATGAGATCGTTGCTATTGCACCCATGCTTGATAGCTCCCTCAATGAAAAGCATGATTTCAATGATTTTACTATAAGTTCTCTTGATGTCAATTGTGCTAATAATACGCAAAACCCTAAGCTTGGGGATGCTACTTTTGCTATGTCTACTACTTATTGCAATGATCATGATTGGGGTGATTCTTCTTATGATCTTGAAAATTTATTTAATCCCCATGATGAATATGAGATTGATAATATTGTCTGCAATAATATTGAAAGTGGGTTTTGAAGAGTGTCAACTTTAGATCACATATTTGGAGAATATTCAATCTTATGAAATTTTTGATAAAAGTGGATTTGGAGAGGTCATGACTTTAGTTAATGTTAATCCCACTATTTTGGAAGAGTGTCAACTTTGCATGCATGTGGATCGTGTTAAGAATATGTTTTGTGATAGATATATTGTTGAATTTTCTTATGATCCCACATGTAATTATTATGTGAGAGGAAAATATGGTTGTAGAAATTTTCATGTTACTAAATTACCTCTCGTTATGTTGAGATTGCTATTGTTTCTTTCCGCTTCCTTGCATATGCTAGTTTTTGCTTGCATTGATAATTTGTTTTCCTATAAGATGCCTATGCATAGGAAGTATGTTAGACATAGATGTGTTTGTCACGTGTTTTATGATGCTCTCTTTGTGCTTCAATTCTTGTCTTTCATGTGAGCATCGTTAAAATATTATGCCTAGCTAGGGGCGTTAAACGATAGCGCTTGTTGGGAGGCAACCCAATTTTATTTTTAGTTTTTTTTTGTTTTTGCTTATGTTTAGGAATAAATAATCCATCTACCTTCTGTTTAGATGTGATTTTATCTTTTAATTAGTGTTTGTGCTAAGTTAAACCTATAGGAACTTCTTGGATAATAGTTATTTGATCTTGCTGTAATTTCCAGAAACTTTCGGTTCATGAAAACAAATGTTAAAAATCACCAGACATGATAAAATAGTGATTCCAATTGCTGCTGATCAATAAACAAATTGACTAGGTCATCTTATTTTGGCTGATTTTTTGGAGTTCCAGAAGTTTGCGTTAGTTACAGATTACTACAGACTGTTCTATTTTTGACAGATTCTGTTTTCCGTGTGTTGTTTGCTTATTTTGATGAATCTATGGCTAGTAAAATAGTTTATAATCCATAGATAAGTTGTAATACAGTAGGTTTAACACCAATATAAATAAAGAATGAGTTCATTACAGTACCTTGAAGTGGTCTTTCGTTTTCTTTCGCTAACGGAGCTCACGAGATTTCTGTTGAGTTTTGTGTTGTGAAGTTTTCAAGTTTTGGGTGAAATCTTTTGATGGATTATGGAACAAGGAGTGGCAAGAGCCTAAGCTTGGGTATGCGCATGGCACCCCCAAGATAATCTAAAGACACCAAAAAGTCAAAGCTTGGGGATGCCCCGGAAGGCATCCCCTCTTTCGTCGACTTCCATCGGTAATTTTACTTGGAGCTATATTTTTATTCACCACATGATATGTGTTTTGCTTGGAGCGTCTTGTATTATTTGTATCTTTGTTTGTTAGTGTGCCACAATCATCCTTGATGTACACACCTTTTGAGAGAGCCATACATGAATTGGAATTTGATAGAATACTCTGTGTGCTTCACTTATATCTTTTGAGCTTTATAGTTTTGCTCTAGTGCTTCACTTATATCTTTTAGAGCACGGTGGTGGATTTGTTTTAAAGAAACTATTGATCTCTCATGCTTCACTTAGATTATTTTGAGAGTCTTAAATAGCATGGTAATTTTCTTAATAATAATAAACTTGGTATTCAAGATTTGTAAAACTTTCTTTTGAGTGCGTTGGATACTAAGAAAAGTTTGATGCTTGATAATTGTTTTGAGATATAAAGATGGTGATATTAGAGTCATGCTAGTTGAGTAGTTGTGAATTTGAGGAATACTTGTGTTAAAGTTTGTGATTCCCATAGCATGCATGTATGGTGAACTGTTATGTGATGAAGTCAGAGCATGATTTATTTATTGATTGTCTTCCTTATGAGTGGCGGTCGGGGATGAGCGATGGTCTTTTCCTACCAATCTATCCCCCCTAGGAGCATGCGCGTAATACTTTGCTTTGATAACTTCTAGATTTTTGCAATAAGTATATGAGTTCTTTATGACTAATGTTGAGTCCATGGATTATACGCACTTTTCATCCTTCCACCATTGCTAGCCTCTCTAATACCGCACACTTTTCACCGGTATCATACACCCACCATATACCTTCCTCAAAACAGCCACCATACCTACCTATCATGGCATTTCCATAGCCATTCCGAGATATATTGCCATGCAACTTTCCACCGTTCCGTTTATTATGACACGCTCCATCATTGTCATATTTCTAGCATGATCATGTAGTTGACATCGTATTTGTGGCAAAGCCACCGTTCATAATTCTTTCATACATGTCACTCTTGATTCATTGCATATCCCAGAACACCGCCGGAGGCATTCACATAGAGTCATATTTTGTTCTAAGTTTCGAGTTGTAATTGTTGAGTTGTAAGAAAAATAAAAGTATGATGATCATCATTTTTAGAGCATTGTCCCAAGTGAGGAAAGGATGATGGAGACTATGATTCCCCCACAAGTCGGGATGAGACTCCGGATGAAAAATAAAAAGAAAGAAAGAAAAAAAGAGGCCATAAAAAAAGGAAGAGAAAAGGCCCAAATAAAAAAAGAGAGAAAAAGAGAGAAGGGACAATGTTACTATCCTTTTACCACACTTGTGCTTCAAAGTAGCACCATGATCTTCATGATAGAGAGTCTCTCATTTTGTCACTTCCATATACTAGTGGGAATTTTACATTATAGAACTTGGCTTGTATATTCCAATGATGGGCTTCCTCAAAATGCCCTAGGTCTTCGTGAGCAAGCGAGTTGGATGCACACCCACTTAGTTTCTTTTGTTGAGCTTTCATATACTTATAGCTCTAGTGCATCCGTTGCATGGCAATCCCTACTCACTCACATTGATACCTATTAATGGGCATCTCCATAGCCCTTTGATACGCCTAGTTGATGTGAGACTATCTTCCCCTCCTTTTGTCTTCTCCACAACCACCATTCTATTCCACATATAGTGCTATATCCATGGCTCACGCTCATGTATTGTGTGAAGATTGAAAAAGTTTTGAGAATGTCAAAAGTATGAAACAATTGCTTGGCTTGTCATTGGGGTTGTGCATGATTTAAATACTTTGTGTGGTGAAGATAGAGCATAGCCAGACTATATGATTTTGTAGGGATAACTTTCTTTGGCCATGTTATTTTGAGAAGACATAATTGCTTTGTTAGTATGCTTGAAATATTATTATTTTTATGTCAATATGAACTTTTGTCTTGAATCTTTCGGATCTGAATATTCATACCACAAATGAGAAGATTTACATTGAAATTATGCGAAGTAGCACTCCGCATCAAAAATTCTCTTTTTACCATTTACCTACTCGAGGACGAGCAGGAATTAAGCTTGGGGATGCCTGATACGTCTCCAACGTATCTATAATTTTTGATTGCTCCATGCTATATTATATACTGTTTTGGACTATATTTGGCTTTATTTTCCACTTTTATATTATTTTTGGGACTAACCTATTAACCGGAGGCCCAGCCCAGAATTGCTGTTTTTGCCTATTTCAGTGTTTCGGAGAAACAGAATATCAAACAGAGTCCAAACGGAATGAAACCTTCGGGAACGTGATTTTCTCATCAGATAAGATCCAGGAGACTTGGAACCTCCGTCAAGAAAGCCACGAGGCGGTCACGAGGGTGGAGGGCGCGCCCCTGCCTCGTGGGCCCCTCGAAGCTCCACCGACGTACTCCATCCTCTTATATATACCTACGTACCCCCAAACGATCAGAACGGGAGCCAAAAACCTAATTCCACCGCCGCAACCTTCTGTACCCACGAGATCCCATCTTGGGGCCTGTTCCGGAGCTCCGCCGAAGGGGGCCATCATCACGGAGGGCTTCTACATCATCATAGCCTCTCCGATGAAGTGTGAGTAGTTTACCTCAGACCTTCGGGTCCATAGTTAGTAGCTAGATGGCTTCTTCTCTCTTTTTGGATCTCAATACAATGTTCTCCCCCTCTCTCGTGGAGATCTATTCGATATAATCTTCTTTTTGCGGTGTGTTTGTTGAGACCGATGAATTGTGGGTTTATGATCAAGTCTATCTATGAATAATATTTGAATCTTCTCTGAATTCTTTTATGTACGATTGGTTATCTTTGCAAGTCTCTTCGAATTATCAGTTTGGTTTGGCCTACTAGATTGGTTTTTCTTGCAATGGGAGAAGTGCTTAGCTTTGGGTTCAATCTTGCGGTGTCCTTTCCCAGTGACAGTAGGGGCAGCAAGGCACGTATAGTATTGTTGCCATCGAGGATAACAAGATGGGGTTTTTATCATATTGAATGAAACTATCCCTCTACATCATGTCATCTTGCTTAAGGCGTTACTCTGTTTTTAACTTAATACTCTAGATGCATGCTAGATATCGGTCGACGAGTGGAGTAATAGTAGTAGATGCAGGCAGGAGTCGGTCTACTTGTCTCGGACGTGATGCCTATATACATGATCATACCTAGATATTCTCATAACTATGCTCAATTCTGTAAATTGCTCAATGATAACCCACTAGTATAGGGGATCGCAACAGTTTTCGATAAGTAAGAGTGTCGAACCCAACGAGGAGCTAAAGGTAGAACAAATATTCCCTCAAGTTCTATCGACCACCGATACAACTCTACGCATGCTTGACATTCGCTTTACCTAGAACAAGTATGAAACTAGAAGTACTTTGTAGGTGTTTTTGGATAGGTTTGCAAGAAAGTAAAGAGCGAGTAAATAAAAGCTAGGGGTTGTTTAGATAAAGACACAACTAAATTAGTTTTAGTAAAGATCTTTTTGTTACAAGAAAGTTATTTGTCCCTAGGCAACCGATAACTAGACCGGTAATCATTATTGCAATTTTATTTGAGGGAGAGGCATAAGCTAACATACTTTCTCTACCTGGATCATATGCACTTACGATTGGAACTCTAGCAAGCATCCGCAACTACTAAAGATCATTAAGGTAAAACCCAACCATAGCATTAAAGCATCAAGTCCTCTTTATCCCATACGCAAACAACCTACTTACTCGGGTCTGTGCTTCTGTCACTCATGCCACCCACCATAAGCAAATCATGAACATATTGCAAACCCTACAGCGGGAATCCCTCACGCTTGCGTGGCACGGAGAGCACCATAGGACAGCACCAATAATAAAACATGCAACTGAAACCAATCTTGATCATCAAATAACCCATAGGACAAAACAGATCTACCACTAGTAGAAAACGGAGCTTTAAAACCGGTTCGTAAGGGCCTTTAGTGCCGGTTCCATAACCGGCACTAAAGGGTGGGCACTAAAGCCCCCCCCCCTTTAGTACTGGTTCGGCACGAACCGGTGCTAAAGTGCCACCACGTGGCGTGAGCTCGCGCCCTGGTATGTGGGACCTTTAGTACCGGTTGGTGTTACCAACCGGTACTAAAGGTTTTTTTTTGAATTTTTCTTTTGAAAATTTTGGATTTTTTGGATTTTTTTTTGATTTTTAATTTTTCTGAATTATTTGGTGATTTAGTCTCTAATCACCTCTCTTAACTGCTCAAGTGTGGATCACTCATTCCAAATCATCTAACTTCCCGACCGGTCACCCATCCCTCTCACTACTCCAGCCTGAGCACGCTTAACTTTCGGGTTCTATTCTCCTTCGTTTCCAAGTCTGCACTTGTTGTTTTCCTGACAATAGTAAGATGTCAATCCTATTAACCCTCAGGAGTTTAGCTTGAGCATGAAGTCACACATTTCACTGTTTGAGTTTGAAACTATTATTCTAAAAACAGTAATTATTTAGTAACACTAATATTTCTTGAATAAGTTTGACCACAGTTTGACCATAGTTTGACCAGATTTAACCAAAATTCAAAAAATTGAAATAATTATTTAGTAACACTAATATTCTTGAATAATTATGTAGTAACATTAATACTTCTTGAATAAGTAGTTTGACTAGATTTAACCAATTTTTTTTTAAAAAACTGAAATTTGACCATATCTTTTTTTCCTTTTAGAATTTGAGGATTCTAAAAAATTGCAAACAGGCCGTAGGTGGTCTCCATCGGATGCGGATTTTCGTGCTGAATTTTTTGATATATTATACGTTTTTTTTCCGACATCATATGCAAAAGTTATAGCCGTTTTACATTTTCCCTACACTTTTTGCAAAACATGTCCAAATTTAAGTTTTCAAATTTTCCTAACTAGTAGATGTAGTAATATAACTACCTCTCGAAGGATTTTATTTTTTGAAGTTTTTATCATTTTCTTTTGATTTTTTCAAAACTGAAATGGCGATACACGGGGGGGGGGGGGGGGGGGTAGAGTTTGAAAATTGCCCTATAGTGCCGGTTTGTGTCTTTAACCGGGACTATAGGTTAGGACTCTTTAGTGCCGGTTGGTGACACAAACCGGTACTATAGGTTAGACCTTTAGTACCGGTTTGTGTCACAAACTGTCACTAAAGGGGCTCTTGGGGCCCTGGCCTAACGCCAGCCTGCCACCACCCCTTTAGTACCGGTTCGTGGCACGAACCGGTACTAAAGGTTCATTACGAACCGGCACTAATGCATAGCCATTCGAACCGGCACTAATGGTCACATTAGTGCCGGCTCAAATACAATCCGGGGCTAAAGGGGTGAACATCTGACCCTTTTTCTACTAGTGTACTCAAACATCATAGGATAGCCATACATCATTGGGAAATAATATATAGCGTTGAGCACCATGTTTAAGTAGAGATTACAACAGGTAAGAGAGTGGTTACACCACTGCATAGAGGGGGAAAGAGTTGGTGATGATGGCGGTGAAGTTGTTGGTGAAGATTGCAGTGATGATGATGGCCACGGCGGCGTTCCGGCGCCACCGGAAGAGAAGGGGAGAGGGGGGCCCTTCGTCTTCTTCTTCCTTGACCTCCTCCCTAGATGGGAGAAGGGTTTCCCCTCTGGTCCTTGGCCTCCATGGCGTGGGAGGGGCGAGAGCCCCTCCGAGATTGGATCTATCTCTTTATTTCTGCGTTCTGTTCTGCTGCCCTTTCACCGTTTCGGGTATATATGGAGATCCGTAACTCTGATTGGACTGAAACCTTCGCCGTGATTTTTTTATACCAAAAATTAGCTTTCTTGCGGCCGAAGAAGGGTGTCAACCACCTTACAGGTGGGTTACGAGGGTCAGGGGCGCGCCCTGGAGGGGTAGGGCGCGCCCCCTACCTCGTGCCCACCTCGGACTCCGTTTCACGATGATCGTTCTTCCAGACTTTCCAAATATTCCAAAAAAATCTCCGTCCATTTTTATCCTGTTTGGACTCCATTTGATATGGATATTCCGCGAATCCAAAAACATGCAACAGACAGGAACTGGCACTGGGCACTAGATCAATATGTTAGTCCCAAAAATAGTATAAAAAGTTGCCAAAAAGTATATGAAAGTTGAATAATATTGGCATGGAACAATAAAAAATTATAGATACGATGGAGACGTATCAGCATCCCCAAGCTTAATTCCTGCTCGTCCTCGAGTAGGTAAATGATAAAAAAAGATAATTTTTGATGTGGAATGCTACCTAGCATAATCTTGATCATATGTCTAATCATGGCATGAATATTAAGACACGAGTGATTCAAAGCAATAGTCTATCCTTTGACATAAAAACAATAATACTTCAAGCGTACCAACCAAGCAATTATGTCTTATTGAAATAACATAGCCAAAGAAAGCTCGTCCCTACAAAATCATATAGTCTGGCTATGCTCCATCTTCACCACACAAAATATTCACATCATGCACAACCCCGATGACAAGCCAAGCAATTGTTTCATACTTTTGACGTTTCTCAAACCTTTTCAACTTTCACACAATACATGAACGTGAGCCATGGCCATAGCACTATAGGTGGAATAGAATATGATGGTGGGGGTTATGTGGAGAAGACAAAAAGGAGAAAGTCTCACATCAACTAGGCGTATCAACGGGTTATGGAGATGCCCATCAATAGATATCAATGTGAGGAGTAGGGATTGCCATGCAACGGATGCACTAGAGCTATAAGTATATGAAAGCTCAACAAAAGAGACTAAGTGGGTGTGCATCCAACTCGCTTGCTCACGAAGACCTAGGGCATTTTGAGGAAGCCCATCATTGGAATATACAGGCCAAGTTCTATAATGAAAATTCCCACTAGTATATGAAAGTGATAACTCAAGAGACTCTCTATATGAAGAACATGGTGCTACTTTGAAGCACAAGTGTGGTAAAAGGATAGTAACATTGCCCCTTCTCTCTTTTTCTCTCATTTTTTCTTTTTTTTTCTTTTTTTGGGCCTTCTCTTTTTTTGGCCTTTCTCTTTTTTTTCGTCCGGAGTCTCATCCCGACTTGTGGCGGAATCATAGTCTCCATCATCCTTTCCTCACTGGGGCAATGCTCTAATAATGATGATCATCACACTTTTATTTACTTACAACTCAATATTACAACTCGATATCTAGAACAAAGATATGACTCTATATGAATGCCTTCGGCGGTGTACCGGAATGTGCAATGATCTAGCGTAGCAATGACATCAAAAAACGGACAAGCCATGAAAACATCATGCTAGCTATCTTACGATCATGCAAAGCAATATGACGATAAATGCTCAAGTCATGTATATGATGATGATGGAAGTTGCATGGCAATATATCTCGGAATGGCTATGGAAATGCCATAATAGGTAGGTATGGTGGCTGTTTTGAGGAAGATGTAAGGAGGTTTATGTGTGATAGAGCGTATTGTATCACGGGGTTTGGATGCACCGGCGAAGTTTGCACCAACTCTCGAGGTGAGAAAGGGCAATGCACGCTACCGAAGAGGCTAGCAATAATGGAAGGGTGAGAGTGCGTATAATCCATGGACTCAACATTAGTCATAAAGAACTCACATACTTATTGCAAAAATCTATTAGTCATCAAAACAAAGTACTACGCGCATGCTCCTAGGGGGATAGATTGGTAGGAAAAAACCATCGCTCGTCCCCGACCGCCACTCATAAGGAAGACAATCAATAAACACCTCATGCTCTGACTTCGTTACATAACGGTTCACCATACGTGCATGCTACGGGACTTGCAAACCTGAACACAAGTATTTCTCAATTTCACAATTACTCAACTAGAACGACTCTAATATCACCATCTTTATATTGCAAAACTATTGCAAGGAATCAAACATATCATATTCAGTGATCTACAAGTTTTATGTAGGATTTTATGACTAACCATGTGAATGACCAGTTCCTGTCATCTCTCTAAATAGATATAAGTGAAGTAAGAGAGTTTAATTCTTTCTACAAAAGATATTCCCACGCTCTAACAAGTATAAGTGAAGCAAAAGACCATTCTACAAATGGCGGTTGTCTATGTAAAGAGAAACAGGCAATCCAAACTTCAAATGATATAAGTGAAGCACATGAAGCATTCTATAAAGCCATACTCAAAATATATAATTGAAGTGCAAAGAGCATTCTATAAATCAACCAAGGACTATCTCATACCAGCATGGTTCATAAAATAAAAATGAAAACTAAATGCAAAAGACGCTCCAAGATTTGCACATATCACACGAATGAAATGAATCCGAAAACATACCGATACTTGTTGAAGAAAGAGGGGATGCCTTCCGGGGCATCCCCAAGCTTAGACGCTTGAGTCTCCTTGAATATTTACTTGGGGTGCCTCGGGCAGCCCCAAGCTTGAGCTCTTGCCTCTCTTCCTTCTTCTCACATCAAAACCTTCTCGATCATCGAACACTTCATCCACACAAAACTTCAACAGAAAACTCGGTAAGATCCGTTAGTATAATAAAGTAAATCACTACTCTAAGTGCTGTTGCAAACCAATTCATATTTTGTTTTTGCATTGTGTCTACTGTAATATAACTTTTTCATGGCTTAATCCACTGATATAAATTGATAGTTTCATCAAAGCAAGCAAACTATGCATCAAAAACAGAATCTGTCTAAAACAGAACAGTCTGTAGCAATCTGAACATTCACCATACTTCTGATACTTGAAAAATTCTGCAAAAATTAGGAAAAATAAACAATTTGTACATCAAGACAATGAAAAAAGAATCAGAACCATTTGACTTTCCAGTAAAAAACTAAAATTCGCGCACTACAGCCAAAGTTTCTGTCCTGCACCGTACAAACCAACAAGCATTGTAAACCTCCTAAAGGCAAACCTTGGCACATTATTTTTATAATACAATGGAATTGTACAAGGGGATAATTATTTTTGTTGAAAATTTTCTGTAATCAAGATTCACAAAGTTTCCGTGAGCATGAACAAAGTTCAAGGCTAGCTCCCACTTTAACAATGCTCGTCTCTCCCACTTTCACTTTCTTTTTAAAAAATGTTTTGGGTTCCCCTCTTTATTTTTGTTGTTTTTAAACTAAATGAAAGCACTCAACAGAAATAAATGAATCTCTAAAACTTCTGGGTTGTCTCCCTGGAAGCTCTGTCTTTAAAGCCATTAAGCTAGGCATATAGTGCTCAAGTAATGGATCCACCCGGATCCCAAGGTATATCAAAGCCAATTTGAATTAGCAATGATTTGTGATTTAGTAGTGAGCACAAAGTAACATATATCAAGCAATGACGAAGTATAACTCTCTTCCTATGCATCGGCATGTCATAAAAGAACAATTCATGCACACAAAGTAAAGGCCAATGCATAGTATAAACAGTTTCTTGCAATTTATCATGTTGGAAACATAGAGAGGTGGAGATATAGTTCCTCTCTCATAATAATTGCAAGTAGGAGGAACAAGCACATGCATATTATATCTATCAAAATCACCATGTGCAACGGTAAAAGGCAACCCATCAATATAATCCTTAATAAGTGCAAACTTCTCCGATATAGTGTAGTTGGGAGAATTCAAAAAGATAATAGGACTATCATGCGTGGGTGCAATAGCAACAATTTCATGTTTAACATAAGGAACTATAGCAAGTTCATCTCCATAAGCATAATTCATATTGGCATCTTGGCCACAAGCATAGCAAGCATCATCACAAAGGGATATTTCAAGAGAATCAACGGGATCATAATAGTCATCATAGCAATCATCCTTCGGTAAGAACGAAGGGAAATTAAACAATGTATGAGTTGAAGAGTTACTCTCATTAGAAGGTGGGCACGGGTAGCTAATCCGCTCTTCCTCCTTTTGTTCTTCGCTCTCCTCCTCATCTTTTTCATCCAATGAGCTCACAGTTTCATCAACTTCTTCTTCCATAGATTCCTGCAAAATATTAGTCTCTTCTTGGACAGCGGAGACTTTCTCAATAAGTGCATTAATTTCGTAATTGTATTCATAATTCTCATAACAATATTTCAGGATAGCTAAATTTCAAGGTCTATAAGCAGCATCTTCAAAATCTTCAAACTCTTTAAACATAGATTCAATTTCATAAGCACCCATAAAAGCAACAAATTCTTCTATTTGTTCCACATCATAGTAATCATATATACCATTAGCATAAGAAGCTAAGGTTTTATTATCATTAAATTTGCATGAAAAGGGAAGGTGTGGAGCCTTCATCCTAGAGCAACAAGTATAATCATAACTCAAGCATAGTTGCCTAGCATACCACTTCAATATATGGATTTGATCCCATAACAGTTTCCTTTTTTGAGTCAAGCGATAATCCCTAAAGTATTCACGTTGATCCAACGTTACTCCCATAACATAATTGAATGGGGTTTTCTCAGGATTATCAAAGTAGTACATAATATCTTTCACATAACCAGCATCGAGGGTTTTAGGAGGTTCCCCATCTCCATGAGTATCAAGTACACCTAATTTTTTTGGTATTTCGTGTTACATATCCATAACTAAAGATAAAGAACAACTAAGAACGGCAAATAAAAATTACTTAGTGATAAAGCAAACAAGCACACACGAGAATATTCACCCCACACTATGGCTCCCCGGCAACGGCGCCAGAAAAAGGTCTTGATAACCCACAAGTATAGGGGATCGCAATAGTTTTTGATAAGTAAGAGTGTCGAACCCAACGAGGAGCTAAAGGTAGAACAAATATTCCCTCAAGTTCTATCGACCACCGATACAACTCTACGCACGCTTGACGTTCGCTTTACCTAGAACAAGTATGAAACTAGAAGTACTTTGTAGGTGTTTTTGGATAGGTTTGCAAGAAAGTAAAGAGCGAGTAAATAAAAGCTAGGGGCTGTTTAGATAAAGACACAACTAAATTAGTTTTAGTAAAGAGCTTTTTGTTACGAGAAAGTTATTTGTCCCTAGGCAATCGATAACTAGACTGGTAATCATTATTGCAATTTTATTTGAGGGAGAGGCATAAGCTAACATACTTTCTCTACTTGGATCATATGCACTTATGATTGGAACTCTAGCAAGCATCCGCAACTACTAAAGATCATTAAGGTAAAACCCAACCATAGCATTAAAGCATCAAGTCCTCTTTATCCCATATGCAAACAACCTACTTACTCGGGTCTGTGCTTCTGTCACTCACGCCACCCACCATAAGCAAATCATGAACATATTGCAAAACCTACAGCGGGAAACCCTCATGCTTGCGCGACACGGAGAGCACCATAGGACAACACCAATAATAAAACATGCAACTCAAACCAATCTTGATCATCAAATAACCCATAGGACAAAACAGATATACTCAAACATCATAGGATAGCCATACATCATTGGGAAATAATATATAGCGTTGAGCACCATGTTTATGTAGAGATTACAGCGGGTAGGAGAGAGGTTACACCGCTGCATAGAGGGGGGGAAGAGTTGGTGATGATGGCGGTGAAGTTGTTGGTGAAGATTGCGGTGATGATGATGGCCACGGCGGCGTTCTGGCGCCACCGGAAGAGAAGGGGAGAGGGGGCCCCTTCGTCTTCTTCTTCCTTGACCTCCTCCCTAGATGGGAGAAGGGTTTCCCCTCTGGTCCTTGGCCTCCATGGTGTGGGAGGGGCGAGAGCCCCTCCGAGATTGGATCTATCTCTCTGTCTCTCCCTATTTCTGTGTTCTGTTCTGCCGCCCTTTCACCGTTTCGGGTATATATGGAGATCCGTGACTCCGATTGGACTGAAACCTTCGCCGTGATTTTTTAACAAAAATTAGCTTTCTTGCGTCCGAAGAAGGGCGTCAACCGCCTTACAGGTGGGTCACGAGGGTCAGGGGCGCGCCCTTGGGGGGGGGGGGGGGTAGGGCGCGCCCCCTACCTCGTGCCCACCTCGGACTCCGTTTCACGATGATCTTTCTTCCAGACTTTCCAAATATTCCAAAAAAAAATCTTCGTCCGTTTTTATCCCATTTGGACACCGTTTGATATGGATATTCTGCGAAACCAAAAACATGCAACAGATAGGAACTGGCACTGTGCACTGGATCAATATGTTAGTCCCCAAAATAGTATAAAAAGTTGCCAAAAAGTATATGAAAGTTGAATAATATTGGCATGGAAGAATAAAAAATTATAGATACGATGGAGACGTATCACTCAATAGTAATTCGTTCACCCACCGTAAAATACTTATGCTCTTTTGAGAAGCCACTAGTGAAACCTATGGCCCCCGGGTTTGTTCTCATCATATCAATCTCCATCACTTTATTATTGCTTTGCTTTTTTTACTTTGCCTTTTATTTTTACCTTGCATCTTTATACCAAAAATACCAAAAATATTATCTATCATCTCTATCAGATCTCACTCCCGTAAGTGACCGTGAAGGGATTGACAACCCCTAATCGCGTTGGTTGCGTTGAGCTATTTGTTTTGTGTAGGTATGAGGGACTGGCGCATAGCCTCCTACTGGATTGATACCTTGGTTCTCAAGAATTGAGGGAAATACTTATGCTACTTTGCTGCATCATCCTCTCCTCTTCGGGGAAATCCAAGGCAGTGCTCAAGAGGTAGCAGACATCATATGCAACATGCAACCACATATGACACTGCCAAGTTAGAGCAAGCACCTGCGATGCTTGTGTAGGGGAAATGCTGTAATCAACTACAGAGCTACGTTCACTATCTTCATCTAGCATTTCTGTTTCTTGAGAATCATGTCGGGAGGCTGACGCTGCATTCTTTAAATGAGGAGTAGTCCCCTTGCCTGCCTGCCTCATCATAAGTGATTGATGAGGGATACACAAGAACATTAGTTTGATGTAAGAACATGGTTAATACACAGATGTACTAGTATGTACCAAAAACAGAAAGGCATGTCATATTCAAAGGTATAATGTGCAAGCTAAGCAGATGCAATTTAACAAAATTGGAAGCAATACAAGCTAGACATCCGGCTGGAGTGGTGAGCATGATCATCTAGGACCTGAGAGCCTGGTGGGAGGCGGGCTGCTTCGCCACCATCACAGCTTTTTAGTTGGCTTCCAGGTGATGCCTATCTTTGCTGGGCTTGTCACTGGCTCGGCCAGTGCCCTGACTAGCTATTTGTCTTCTGGTGCTCATGGGATGGTGGTTCATGTAAAAAAATATCTTTCCTTATCTTACCGACTTCGGCCTTTCGAATACAAGCTAGACACTATATGGAACATGCAACCACATATGACACCGCGAAGTTAAAGCAAGCACCTGGTATGGTGGTTCATTGCGAGCGAGGTCATCAACTCCAGAGCTACGTTTACCGTCTCCATCCGCTGACACTGCACCCTTTATACCGTTGTAACGTGTCTTGCCTACCAGCATACGAAGCTAGAGCAACTACTCTCTTTTCTTTTTGGCTTCTCTCATGGCAGCAGAGTCTGAAATACCCTTTGTCGGTGGGAACGACACCTATGGGATCACAAGAATCCCTACTACGGTTGCGGGGCGCGGGGTCGTGAGAAGAGCGGATCAAACAGATAGCACATGGTTCATTTATCCAGGTTCGGGCCGCGAGGATGCGTAAAACGCTACTCCTGCTTTGGTGGATTGTATATCTGTGTCCTTGAGCTAGCTACGGGGCGTGAGGAGCTCCAAAAAGCCGAATCCTCCTCCTGGTCGCCTCGGGCCTCCTTTTATAGTAAAGGGGTTGCCAAAGTGGCACACAAGAGGTGGAAAGGGTCCAGTGATGCGAGGTTATCCCTCACATTACATGACAAGGCGCATTTAATGTGTCTTGCTTAGGTGTCCTTGCTTTATCAGGGACGGGGGAGAGCCCTGTCTTGTCCGTCGCCGCTCCCTCTCGTGTCGACACGCGCCCTGGCCAGCGGTGCCCACGGTGCCATGTAGGCAGGCAGGTAGCTGAGGTGGTGTAGTGGTGGGTCTCCACGAAGATCCGCATGCCGCCACGCAGGTGCCTGCCCAACTGGTTGGGTCGGCAGCTGCATGCGAACGGCGGTGGAGGTTTGATTGGCGTGGGCCTGATGGTGGCCCTACGGGTGTTCTTGGCAAGGGCCTTGCCGGGGCCCCGACAAGGGTCTTGCCGTGGCGCCTGCTGTCATCCCCGGCAAGGCTCTTGCCGGGGGCCTTGTGGTCCTCCTTGGCTGGGATCCCGCCAAGGATCATCATCTTCTAAAGTGTGTATCTGATCTTGAATGTCTTCACAAAGATCTGCATGCCACCACAGGGATGTCTCCCGAATCCTTGCCCCATGGGGGCAGTGGACTCAAGGGTGACTCTTTCCGTAGGTGTGGGGCGAGCTGCCACGGCAAGGGTTTTGCCGGGTTTGCTAAAACCGCCTCCCGGCAAGGATCTTGCCGGGGGAGTCCGCTTCGTCTCCTTTGCTCTTTGTGGTCTTGGTCTTGGCGTCGTTCTGCTTCTCTCGAGCTTCGGTCTTACCTTGGCTCACCTCCCTTGCCTTGCTCAGTGTGGTGGTGCCCGTGACTTAGACTGCCCGTGCACAGTTATAGGGGTACAAAAAGTGTACCCCTCTTTTTGTACACCGACAGGAGCCCTCGGGCCTGGGCCACACGTAAGCGCAATCGCGTCGTTGGGCTAGGCCCAAAAACGGTGCACGGGCAGGCGGGGCAGTTTTTACCGCGGTAAGTCTCTTCGCGCGCTGTGCTTCCCACGCTTCCCGTGCATGGCGCGGCGTGGGGAGGCGTGTGTGACGTGGGCGGCATGCATGGGGTTGCTTCCCGCGGGCATGCGTCACATCACAGTTAATGTGAAAGGAGGCGGCCCGTGTTTTTCCCCCATAAGAAGGAATAACCGTGGGCGCGCTGCTCACTTTCTCCTCTTCCCTCATGCCTTTTCCAATCTCAGAGCCGCCGTTCCCTCTCTTCCTTCCTTCCTAAGCTTTCGTCGTCGCCCGCCGCCGCTGCTTTGCCACCCCCCTTGCTCAACCCTCTAGACTTCTCGGCCGCCATGGCGCCCAAATCCGCCAAGGGCAAGGTGGTGGCTAAGGGCTCTGGGACCGTGGAGCCGCCGGAGAGCGCGCTGTTGGGGGACCGGACGAAGTCCGCCTTTTTCTTCCCCTCGACGGTTGATGTTCATGAGCTCCGGGCCTCCTTCAAGCCCCTATGGGGAGTGAAGACGGGGGGAGAGGATTCGGGACACCCGGCGACGCGCGTCATTCCTGCCACTTGCGCTGATCCTGCCCCAAATCGGTACCCCTTCTTCGTTGATTACTTTTCTTGCGGGTTATGCCCCCTTTCTCCGATTTCTTCTGCGGCATTATGCACACCTTCGGTTTTCGCCTCTTGGATTTTACTCCGAATGCGGTGGCGTGCATGTCTTTCTTTGCGCATCTTTGCGAGGGCTTTGCCGGGGTGCAGCCCAACACGGCGCTCTTCCGCCATTATTTCTATCCTCGAATCCAAACGGGAGGTGCCGTCTCTGGTTGCGTCACCTGGATCCGAAGATCCAAGGAGGCGTACCCGGACGGTGCCGTGAAGGAGAGGTGGGAGGAATGGCATGACCGGTGGTGCTGGATTGAAGACGAAGACCTGCCGGAATTTTGCAAGGTCCGCCGAGTGCCGCCGGTCCGCGGCAGCGATTGGGGTGATGTCGACGCCACTGACGGGAGGCTTACTGTCGCCACCACCAGGATTCTTCGGCTGACCCGGGCTGGGCTCACCCTTGAGATGATCGGGGCAGACTTTATTCACCGCCGGATCGCCCCGTTGCACAATAAGGGGAGGCCAGCCTGGCTTTTTACGAATCCGGCTGACATTATGCGGCTCCGCCCTGGCCTCGACCACAACTTCACGGTGATGGCGCATGCCTACTTCTGCCAGCGGCTCTTTCAGCTGGATGTGGGTCGCGACGGCGAGGTCGAGCAGACCAACAAGGCTGCAAGGGTTGCCGTAAAGGTCGGTAAGGCCGTCAAGGGGCCGTTCTTCAAGTTGCCAGCAGGGGTGGTCCCGTTGTGCAATAATTCACGCCGGTCCGAGATCATCGCCATGATGCCGGACTGCAATGCGCACGACCCCGTCCCAAGTTGGAGGGAACCGACGGACGCAGATGTGCAGCAATTCTTCGACACCTTGATTGAGGTGTACGTCAATGCTGACGCCGAGCGGTGGCTTGTCATGGACACCACCCAGGCAGAGCTGGACTACATCGCCACCAGGGCGAGGGAGGCATAGCTTGCCATGGAGGCCGGCAGCGCCGGGGGCATGGAGGACAAGGCCGCAACGGCCACGGAGGAGGAGCAGTTGACCCTGTGGGCGGCGGCCACCGAGGAGGCCAGCAGCGCTGACATCGGAGCTCCGCTTGTCGAGGACGCGGCCGACGAGTCGTCGTCGTCGGAGGGCGTGGCGGCGGGCTCGACGCTAGCCAGGGGAAGAGGGCGAGTCCTGCGGCGGTCTGGCTCCGGCGAGCCGGTATGGCCCGGCAGGGCTACGCGGCCTCAATTGACCCTGGAGGGGTCCGGGCGCCACACGAGGGCTACGACAGCGAAGAGGCTGATGAAGGCCGCTGAGAAGAAGAAGGCGACAGCCCCTTCCTCATCCGGGCGCGCACAAACCCCGCCGCCTTCTTCTCCTCCTCCGGCAGGCGTCAACTCGGATGATGATGTGGAGCTCCCTTTTGATCTCGGGCCTCTCAGCCCGGAGAGGAAAAGGAAACTGGTGGAAGAGGAGGAGACGGATGACGAGTAAGTACTCCGTTCCTTACTGTCATTTCCATTTCCCCAAATTGGGTCGCTTGTCTTGATCCATTTTTGCTTTTGTAGGGAGGCAGAGACGTTGGCCCAGAGGGTGAAGAGGGCGAGGACCTCGGCGAGCAGCCAGTCCCCGGCTGGGGCTTCAAAGACACCACTGGTGGTGCTGGGCAGCCCGGATAGCAGCCCCCGGTGCAGCCCCCATCGTAAGTTCGTCACCCTCTTCTTACTCGACATGTGGTAGGCGCTCGATGCTATGATGCTGACCTTGCCGGGTTTGCAGGAGGGGAGCGGCAGCAGGAGGAGCCACAGAGGGCTACTCCTAACACACCACCCCCATCGACTACGCCGCGGCGGAGGGCGTCCCCGGCAAGGGCATCAGGCACGGAGCCCACACCCATGGAGGAAGAGGGGAACTTGGGCGCTAGTGGCTCTGCCACGGCGCCAAATGCTAGCAGAGAGGGGACTTCTGCTTCACAGCCTGGCACTGGTGAGTCGCCTATCCTTCGTCTCTGTTTTTCCCTTATTCTTTTCTTGGCTTCATTGCTCTCGTTGCTGCCCAGGCCCTCCTTCAACAGACATGGAGGACGTGGACACTGTTGTCGGAGATATTGCTGAGGAGGCCGCGGCGGAGGCCAGCAGGATTGCCGCCGAGGAGGCCGCCAAAGATGCTGACGAGGCCGCCGCCGACGAAGCCGCCAAGGGTGCCGCTGAGGACACCGCCGTGGGGGCTGCCAAGGCGACCGACGAGGCTTCTGCCAAGGGCGCCAGCGGTGGACCTGCCGGTGAGGCCGACAAGGCCTCCGCCGAGGAAGAGGTGGTGGGTGACCGGCCTCCCTCCTCCTCAACCTCGAGCCCCGGCAGATATCTGAAGGTGGGCGACGATCTTTTCGTCCATCTTCCAGGGGCGTCGAGCCGAGCACCTGCCGAAGGGGAAGCCTTTGACGGTGAGGTGCTTGCCGCCACCGGGCTTGAGGTGGTTGATGAGCCGGGCGTTGGTAGCGACGGTTCTCCAGAAGAGCAGCTTTTCCGCGCCATGGGGGCCAATTTTCGGAAGCTCCAAGTGCTCTACCGTGCCCGCCTGGACAAGGTCAACTCCCGGATGGCAACGATGGACAACGCAGAGGTGGACTTCAAGGCGCGCATTGCTGAGACGCAGACCTGGTTCCACCAGACCCGCGAGGAGCAGAGGGCCTTTCAGGAGAAATTGGCCAAGCGCGATGTGGAGCTCACCATGAAGATGGCCGACATCGAGAATGCCCAGGAAAAGGCGGCGAACTTGGCTGCCGCGGCCGAGGCCGCCCGGAACCAGCATCAAACCGCCTTGGATTCCCAGGAAGAGGACCTCTCTGCGCGTGAAGCGAAGCTTGCCGCAACGCTTCGCAGCAAGGATGAGGAGCTCGAGGCCCTTGTCGCGCAACGGACTCACGAGCTGGAGCAGAGGCACAAAGAGGCACTCGATGCCCAAGCTCCGGCCCATGCCGGCAAGGTGAAGGAGCTGGAAGCAGAGCGGGACGAGCTGAAGGAGCAGGCCCTCAAGCTGTCCGGCGAGAAGAGCACGCTCAACCGCGCCTTGGCAGAGGCGCAAGGCACAGTCATCAGCAGGACTGGGGAGCTCTCCGACGCGCAGAACTCCATTAGAGACCTCAAGCTGAAGCTGGAGGATCTCGAGAAGATGTTGTCAGAGAGCAGGGCTCGGGAGGAGACCTTGACCAGGAGCCTCGAGGAGGAGAAGCAGCTGCGGGCGAACGAGGCCGCCTCCCACCAGGAATATGTGGCGGGTGAGAACAGGTGGATCAGCCATCTGGAGGTCGTCGCCGGCAGGGTTACCTCGCAATTGGCCACCATGGGGTTGCCAAATGTGAGGTACGCCCCCGAGCACAGCGGGACCGTCAACGCCTAGCTGACCCAGTTCTTCGAGGGCGTCCTCGGAGCCTTGGCCTATCTTCACTCCAACAGGACGGCCACGCTGGCCGAGGAGGCCCGGCGACTTTGCCGAAGGGTCGTGACCAAGGTCCTCACCAAGATGGCGTACTGGAATCCCTTTCTTGACTTCGCGGCCGCGATGAAGAGCTTGCCGGATGGTGCTGACCTCACGGTGCTCAAGGAGCGCATCAAGCCCATCACCGACTGCATCGACAAAATCAAGAGGGTGGAAGGCCAGCGCCGGGATTAGGCATCCTGTTCTTCTTCGCCGCTGCGGGTTCCCGACCAAGACAAATTTTATCTTTAGTTAGAACCGCAACTATGATGTGATGTAATATAACTTTGAAGTACTCTTAATTTTCATGCATGTTATCTCCCCATTCAATTCCTCTTTGTATGCGTGCCCTACGTCGATCGGGAAGGCTTGCCGGCGCGGAAGCCCCTAGCGGCGTTTTGGGGACGGATCCCCATGGCCTGCCGGGTATGCGTGCTGCCGGACAAGCCACCTTTCTATTCTGAACATGGCCGCTCGAACTGTCGAGCTTGACTTGAGTCAGAATCGGGGGCGTTGTTGATCGCGGAAGGCTACTCTGCCATTCTCGACGCAGCCGCTTGAGCTGTTGAGCGGACTCGAAACAGGGCAAGGGCGTTGCCGATCGTGGTAGAGCCCCCTGGAGTGTAGGTTTCTCATACAAAGCAAACATCTCCGGGGGGGAATAACCTAAAATAAGAAGGGTAGCAGAAATAAGGGTTCAGTGCAACTTAGCTTCTGTTTGCGATCGCTCAAGTGTCGATCTTCTGGCCTCCTTTCTTCTTCAAGGGTCACGAAGATGAAGGAGTGCCGGGCTAGATGCTAGAGCCGATTCTCACAACTGCGCCCCCTACCTGGCGCGCTAAAGATGTCGGTGGGAACGACACCTATGGGATCACAAGAATCCCTACTACGGTTGCGGGGCGCGGGGTCGTGAGAAGAGCGGATCAAACAGATAGCACACGGTTCGTTTATCCAGGTTCGGGCCAAGAGGATGCGTAAAACCCTACTCCTGATTTGGTGGATTGTATATCTGTGTTCTTGAGCTAGCTATGGGGCGTGAGGAGCTCCAAAAAGCCGAATCCTCCTCCTGGTCGCCTCAGGCCTCCTTTTATAGGAAAGAGGTTGCCACAGTGGCACACAGGAGGTGTAAAGGGTACAGTGATGCGAGGTTATCCCTCGCATTACATGACAAGGCGCATTTAATGCGTCTTGCTTAGGTGTCCTTGCTTTATCGGGGACGGGGGAGAGACCTGTCTTGTCCGTCGCCGCTCCCTCTTGTGTCGACACGCGCCCTGGCCAGCGGTGCCCGCGGTGCCATGTAGGCAGGCAGGCAGCTGAGGTGGCGCAGTGGTGGGTCTCCATGAAGATCCGCATGCCGCCATGCAGGTGCCTTCCCAGCTGGTTGGGTCGGCAGCTGCATGCGAACGGCGGTGGAGGTTTGATTGGCGTGGGCCTGATGGTGGCCCTACGGGTGTTCTTGGCAAGGGCCTTGCCGGGGCCCCGGCAAGGGTCTTGCCGTGGCGCCTGCTGTCATCCCCGGCAAGGCTCTTGCCGGGGGCCTTGTGGTCCTCCTTGGCTGGGATCCCGCCAAGGATCATCATCTTCTAAAGTGTGTATCTGATCTTGAATGTCTTCACAAAGATCTGCATGCCACCACGGGGATGTCTCCCGAATCCTTGCCCCATGAGGGCAGTGGACTCAAGGGTGACTCGCTCCGTAGGTGTGGGGCGAGCTGCCATGGCAAGGGTCTTGCCGGGTTTGCTAAAACCGCCTCCCGGCTAGGATCTTGCTGGGGGAGTCCGCTTCGTCTCCTTTGCTCTTTGTGGTCTTAGTCTTGGCGTCGTTCTGCTTCTCTCGAGCTTCGGTCTTACCTTGGCTCACCTCCCTTGCCTTGCTCAGTGTGGTGGTGCCCGTGGCTCAGACTGCCCGTGCACAGTTATAGGGGTACAAAAAGTGTACCCCTCTTTTTGTACACCGACAACCTTGCATAAAAACACAATAGTGGGAGTAAGGGTGAAGTGTGTGCAGAACTAGTGCACTGTAAAAGTAGCAGATAGCAGGTGGCTGAAAAATAAATGAGAGGAGACATGATAGCTCTACAACATTGCATGGCAAACAAAATTAGATTCTACTCCGTATGATTTTGTAATATATGAGCACAGGAAATGCAGGTACTCCTCCAGCACACCACCACATGTGGTCATATCTAAGATAATAGTTGACTAAAAATAAATAGGTCAGTCGATTTTTTAATGAACCGTCCGATCTATAAGGAACGGACAGATGGCCTTCGTCTACCTCTCGCCAGTCACTGTTGACGATCTTTCTCGAACCGCCAGCGACCACCGGCCTAGACCCCTGCCTCCGCCGCCCCGCCCTCCCATCGACCTCACACCACCGCCGTGCTTGGCAGTGTCCCAGGCCATCCCTTTAATCCCGGCCGACCTCCAGTTCGGGTGCCAGCAGCTCTAGGCCGCACACGCCCCTAAGATAAACACCAAGGCGCTGCTTCCCCGGCGTAATAGGCGTACTAGCGCCTGTTACGCCGGGGAATGCTTCCGTTAATTGGGAATCAACTGGCCAGAAATTGAAATTCAGGGGGGCGACGGACCTCTAGCTAAGGTGAAATAGTATATGAGGAGAAACCTTGTGCATCTCGAGTTACTAGGAACATCTAGTATCAAGAAGAAGCGGTTAACTAGTGTCTTCTGTGGGATGAATACCATGCAAGCAGAGACGCAAGATTTGCACGAATAAGGGAAGAGGAGTACCTTTTTCGGTTGCCGGTGTGGTCACCTCCACATGTCGTGCCGATTTTCTTCTTTTTACCAGGGAAACCGATGTTCTGGAGGGTGCAGGCTTGGACGAACTCATGGCCAAATTTTTGACTGTGTTGCCATGGCGGTATGTCGGTGGGGGGGAAGCAGATCCGAGGCGGCGAAGGACGGCGTAGCAGGAACAACTCTGGTGCGGTGGAGGGTGGCGAAGTTGGAGCGGCAGCGGTGAGGCGCAGGACAGCGTGGTTGAACTGGCTCGGGTACGGACAGCTCGGCCTCGGCTTCAACTACTAGCCGTGAAGGGCGTTGCGGTTGAGGTTGCGGTGGACGACGACATCGGGGTATCGGCTTCGGCGTGATGGAGGAGGGCGGCGGTTGATGGGTGGGATGGGGTGGCGGACGGAGGACGCCGGGGTTTCGCGGCTGGTGGAGAGGTAGTTTTGGCGCCCACAGAGTACGAATGGGGAATCGGATGGGTGGGGGGAACCATGTTTCGGTCTGGGACGCGCTTGTTTTTGGCTTTTATGAACAAAAGATGGGACGCGCTTGTTTGAAATTTGGGGAAAGTACAAAATTTGCCCCCTCTTAAATTTCGGACCTACTGCGGGTCGGGGGTAGGATGGTAATCCCAGGTGTCCCAAATAGTGGACGGGAGCGATTTCGGCCGCGCTCATGTGTGCTTAGGCGGCCATTGTGTATGAATGTTTTTCGGATGCGGTTGCGTGGCGTCTAGATGAAGCTACAAATCTACCCCGGTTTAGACCTTTGGACGTCGGGCCGGTAGGTTTCACGTGTCGGAGTTATTAGAAAAGTAATTTCCTTGTACTACCAAACATTGGTCTCACGCGGTTTCAGGCGAGTAGAGGCTCTTTTGGCGCTTCGTTCGAAATTTTGAAACACAAGCATTCACGTTTAGAGTACTCTTGAACTATGAGGATTGACCTAAATAGACAACGTTATATTTGACCTTGTATGTTTGAAAACCTCATTAAATGATCCGCTTCTTTTTGAAATTTTGACACTTGAAAATCCTATAACTACGATTATTTTGGAATGGAGGAGCTAAATTTGAATCTATTTTGTACACGACTACATATGCTATTATGTACAAAATCAGAGCGAAGATTGGTCCCCCCTAATTTAGGTATGGTTTACAAATGCCATGATATCAAATTCAAATAACTGAATGGACTTCATGTTGAATTCGATTTTTTTAAACCACCTTAAGTTGAATTCAAATGTATGCTAGTTCATAGGTAGCTATTTATAATGTCCATTGTGTAACTTTCGTATGTATAATGTGCTTTACACACACAACATGAACTATACTCACGTTTTTATTCGATTGCTAAAGCGATGCATTGTCTGGAGTTCAAAATACTAACTATGTGGATCAATTGTGTCGAATAATAACATAGACATGCTCAAATTCGATAGAATCTAGATGTCTGATGGATCAATGACCACTCCTTACACGAATTGCAAATATCATGATCCCATCCTAATATTTGGATACAATTTGTATCTTTAATCAATGTGTAGAGGAGTCTTTTACGTGTAGTTTCACTCTCCATCGGTGGTCTCTCACACATGCTCACACACTCTCTGCCGAGGTGTCTTTCTCGCACACATGCTCTAGATATAACCCTCCCTCCCTCTCGTAACCATTTACAACTGTTTTCACTAACCTTTATCACAAGCACTCTTCCTCTCGCAAACATACACACGCACAATCCTCATCGACCCTTTCTATATACATGGACCTGCCTACGTGTCTCATGTACGCACATTATCTTTACGCCTGTCTCTCACGCATTGTCTCACACCTCTCTTCCTAATCGACGAGTATGACTAGCAGAGCATTCTGTAGGATGCCCCTTAAAGTTAGGTTGGATGAATAGTAATATCAGAGATAAAGGGGTTACCTTAGTCCGAGAACCTAGGGTTACAAATCCTAGCTGGCTTTGTCAGTGGACACAGAGTCCTTCACAATTCTTCTATCTTTGTCTTGTACGACTAGTCATCCATGGGTCTTCCTAAATGCGCACTGGCCGACCAATGTGGCGCAGGACGGAACCGAACGAAGGGCCTCACCTTGACCCACCGGACCTCACGCGGTGACACACCCTCTGTCCCCACGTCTCATTATCTTCTCACACCCACACATACCAACACAAACACCACACACAGAAAATTTCTCCTGGTGCCTCTATTCCCTCCCCCCTTGCATATACACACTCAAGGGAATGGAATCTCTTGTCTGACGTCATATTCGTCTCTCTCTCTCTCTAGACCACTCTCATTTCTCGTGCTATCTCTCCCACGCCCCCCCGTCGGCCCCTCTATCCATGCCTCTCTCGAATACGTAATACACACACATACCTCTCTAGGCCCCGCCAAATGCATCAACTACACATTCACACATGTTACATCACATACCCCATTGATCTAAAAAGCCCTCTCTTCACGTTTATTTCGCATACAACATTCCTGTTGAATAAAGTGTGGCCAAAAAGTTATTTTAGAGTTTCTACATATATACAACATTACAAAGTTATATGGAGGAGTAAGAACGCTAATTTGCATTGCATGGTTCCCACAATGATATTTATTCCGCGCTGTGAATTTGTATATTTTTATACTATATACAAAGTTAGTCATAATAAAGAGAAACGAAGAGCATCTCTCTCTCCATCGCATACCCCCCTGTACGCCCCTTTCACGTATGCACACAAAACTATCTCCAGGTCCTCTAAAAGTAAGCCCCCCCAGAAAATTCACGCATGTTTCATCTTTCTCTCGCGATATATGCAATGACGATCATTGTGTTTGAAGCGAAAGCACGATACATACATTGGACTTCAGAATCCACTCATTACGGTCACCATTTACGTTTAATGGTTATTATACAGTCACGGGCTCACCTTACAACTCTGTATTTGCTCATGACATGACTAGTTGACCAGTTAAATGCTCCACGTGGCACCTCTAGTGTTGCATCACATTATCTCACTACCATCGTGCCCACCTGTCGACTTGTATCTACTCTACATCTACACTCTTATAAAATACATAAAATACACTCTTTTAAAAAATAGAGTTGGTGATGTTGGTGTGCCTGCCATCCTACAATATAGGCCGTCCGATTTATATCTGATGGATAGGAAAGAAACTATGGCAATTTTGCAAAAAGGTACCCACACACCTCTGCACATTTGCAAATAAGGCCTTCCCTCGTTCATCCATCGGGAAAATATCTGGTGCTCTGCGAGCACCTAAGCTTGGGTGCACCCGTGCGACCTCAGTCGTTGGATCTCAAATCCAATACCTTCTGTGAGATGATGTACATTTTTGTAAAAAAGCCCTCATAGAATCTGAAAAATGCGCACAAGTACAACAGCTGCAGCAGCTTCTCATACGGCGTTGGATCTGAGATCCGATTGCCCAAAAGCCCGTATCATGGGAGCACCTAAGCTCCCGTATCACATGATACTCTCCCCCTTTTCTCTCACAAGATAAACAAGTCATACAAATGCATCTTGATGTTACATGCAACGCACGGGCATCTTGCTAGTATGAATGAAAACAAACGAAAAAAAATATATTTGGACAGTGGTTCGAAGTCATGACCACGGGCACAGCGGACAAGGTGGCCTTGTATTGGTATGCTGAGCCGTCTGTTTTAACACACATGAGCTGGTGTGGTGATTATACACACACGCACGCATGCACATGAATTGCATCCACGCAACACTCACATAAACACATGCACCCACGCACGCACGCAACACTCACACGTACACATGCAGCCACGCACGCATGCACGCAACACTCACACGCACACACGCACGCATGCATGCACACACCATTACACCACACGACCAACACACACTCTCACGCTCAAGTGCTAAACCTACACGTGCATGCGCACACATCAGGCCCTGACAGACACATACACAACCAGGTGATTCCCACGCATGGGTTGGAGCCTTGTCGCGCCTGCGTAAATTTGTGTTTATCTGACCTTTTGCCTATGCGAACTGACAGGTGGGACCCACAAGGAATGTGGTCAATTTAACTAGTCAACATGGCGCCACGCAGACTATTTGGCCGGTCAACAGAGTGCAATCCGATGCTGAACTGTGAGCAAGTGACCGTATAATCACCGCAAAACGTATATAGTGACCATAATCAGCTTATTCTGAAGTTCGGCGACCGTATTACGCTTTTCTCTCTGTTGGCCCTCCAAAACTACATCTCTACACGTTCTCGCATGTTACATCTAACAACTATGCAATACAACACTACTACTACACTCTAACACAATAAATCATATGTGTTTTTAGTTTTACTAGATATCATATTGTTACTTATAATTATTCAGTTTTCATACATTAAAATTGCCTTTGAAATGTATGGCTAGTATCATCTACCGCGCGGGAAAAATCCCGCCCTTTCCTGTTTAATCGGGTTTGTATCGATGGATCGTGCGAAACAACAAAACTATAGTACTATACAGTACAAGTGACAGTTCACTGGGCCGTCGTGTCATCTACTCCTCCGTCGTAAGAGTGGAGCGCTCGCTTTCATAAATCTTCTAGTCCCTTTCGCCGACATGTGGGAGATCAAGCTACCGGGTCCACGTGCCATACTGGAATACAGTGCAGAGCAGCCGGGGTGAAGCACCCCAGTCATGGCGCCGGCGTAGTAATGAGCAATGAGGCGTCAAATCACAAAGCTGCACCTTTCCTGCAGTTAAGTTGGAGGGACGAAGCAACCATCATTTCACTCGTTGCTGAATCCGCTTCTCCCTCATCTTCTTCAACTTAACCACGTGTTGCTTCTGCCATTGTTCTGCCTCATGTGGGACGCGGATTGGCTTGGTAAAGCACTGACATGTGGGACCGCATGTTAGCAAACCGCCAGGACAACGTCCTTCGAAAATAAGAAGCCTAATCCTAGACTTACAAAGGGCTACGTAGCTGCTACGTATACTTTCCATCTAATCTATATATGCCCCCCCTGATTTTCAGGTGGGGTGGGCCTAATCCTCTCCTTTAATCCAATCAAATAGTCCCACATCACATCAGTTCGTAACTTTACGTAAACCATTACGTGGATGTAGCATTGCTCAAATAAGAAACCTCCCCCGCCATCCATGCGGCAAAATCACCTCCTTTTTACTAATCTTGATTCTATAATTTTTTAGATCAATATAATTGAGATTTGTATAGATAGCACACAGGAGCAAAACCAAGTGGTACGGTTAAGGGCATCCACAATGTGTAGCCAAATATGAAAATAGCTTTTGGCATCGTGGTAACCATTGTGGACGGTGTTGCCAAAGCCAAAAAGATGGAACCGAAGCTCTCTGATTGATTGATTGAAGGAATAGAAAAATGCAACGTCTCTCCTCTTTCTCCCATGCTTGGACGCATGTAGTACAGTATAGAGCACAGAGTCTACTCCCCTGTCCCTTCTATCACAAATCACAAAGTAGTGAGGCGTCAAATCACAAAAGCACGGATGAAGCAACCATCATTTCACTCTTCGCTGACTCCGCTTCTCCATCATCTTCTTCAAGAAACCATCTCACCACACTAGTACTCCTAGTAGTACTAGTAAAGGACTTCCTGGATGCAAATAAGGTGGTTGTCTCGGCTTGCAGGCGGCACTTGCGAACGACTTACCGTGGTCTCCCTCAATGGTGTTCTCCGTCGAACGCACTTCGCCAAACCACCAAAAAAAACATATCGTCGACGTCACCGCAATGGGGAAGGAAGTCAAATATAGTTACTACCTCCATTTTTTGTACACAAGGCCAGTATATCAAAACTACAACTTGCAAAGGGCCACTAACACTAATCAAGGCAAAATTGATGGAGTTAGCAACCAAGGACATTAATATCCCCTGCATGCATGCGGAAGTGAGAAGGTTGGTTTGCATGGCGCTGCATTAATCAAGCGATGAGGAGTGAGATGGTTAGTCCATACTGCCTCCTCTCCGGTTAATATGGCTTAATTTCAAACGAGATAAATACACTGTCTGTCACTGTATATTTGTAAAAAAACGGTCAGTGGACTTCATAATACGCTCATTGTGCTCAATATATATATATTTTCCGGTGTTTATACAGTCACTAGCTCACCCTGACTGAGTATGTGTGTGCATGCACGTGTAGGTTGAGCACTTGAGCGTGACCGTGTGTGTTCCCTCGTGTGCTCGGACATGCATGCATTAGGGCGTCGCGCGCGTTTTTGCGTCCATGTGTATGTGTGACTTTTGCATACACGTAGGGGGAGTATGTGTAGGGGCCACTAAGGAGCAGTCAAATCACACAGTAAGTTAGTCGGAAGAAGCAACCATCATTTCACTCTTGAATGACACGTACGCAATATAAAATGGTTGATATGGAGAGAAAAAGAAAACCACTATATATACACTAGCAGGAGCCTAAGCTACAAGCCTACTTGCTTAGGTTGCTCTCTTTACAAGCATAGAACGAACCGCCTGATCCCGCAGCTGGGGGAAGGGAACAATGTTCTGCGTTGATGTGGTCGACATCGGCGAGGGAGAAAACCCGCAGTCGGTGCATTCCAATCGGGGGTCACCGCGGTATGGGCCAATGCCGCGTCCCAACCGCCCTTCTTGCTACAGCCCGACGTCCCAGGTAGACCATCTTCCTTTTGGAGCCGGCTTGCTCCACTGCCGTAGCTCCATCTCCATGTCGATCTTTCTCTACTTCTACCGGCTTCTACTTGTGATGAGTTTATGTCTCATGAACTAGTGCCAGTACTATTATTCTAATCACACTTCTTCAATATCTTTGCCATCAGGGATGCTCAGGTCGATTTTAGTGGAACTGCACAAAAGCATCGTATGATCCGAGGGTGCCAGCCGTCTTTCCTTCGACAGGTTCTACCTGGCCAGGAAATTAAATCATGTTTAGGGTTTAGGGTTTAATTCATAGTGACCCCATTAGTAGTTTTTCTTTTGTACATGCTCTCACAATTTTTTTCTTTAGTTGTGAAGTAAATATTGGCTATCGTCTGTGAATCATTGAGATGCATCAGCATGCGTGTTAGTTTTCCTTTGTATTTCATGGAATGTTGTAATGGGGCAACCTTGGAATAGGATGAAAATGGAGTGGAAAGTTTCTGTTTTTCCGGAGGAAAATGGAAACGGAGAGAAACCAACGTTTCGTTTCGTTGGATCGCTCGGCATGCCACGCACCGCAAACTGAGTATACGATAACTTTCCCGCCTGCTTGTCGATGGATCGCGCCATGGAGTACTAGCACTACTGGAAGAGATTGACGAGTTGGGGGACAACAGCTAGCTGTAGCACGGACTCCCAAGAACTTTTTACATGCATGTTGTAGCCGGCTATTGCGACCTTTGAACGCGGAGAAGCTGCGTGCACCCGGAAGCGGCGCGGGCGACGCTCTCTCGGCCGGCGCGCCGCTTCAATGCCGGCGCCAGTGAGAGGTCGCGTCCGCTCTGGCCGGGCATGAATGCGGCACTGACCGTTTCGGGTGGGAAGCACGCGCGGGTGATGAAGAGGGTTCGGGTTGGTCAGGACCGGCCGTGGCAGCGGTACGGACGTGCGCAAACAAGAGATGTTGTATTTTAATATTGCTGCGTATATAATTAACAACGTAAATAATGTGCCAGTTGGACAAATATGATTGGAGATGGAGATGGAAATGGAATTTTACATAAACACGGATATGCATGTCTATGTCTATGTGCGTGTGCACGGCGACTCTCGTGACCTGGAAGCGGGGGCGTGTTTTTGATCGAGTTTTCTTTCTTGGTACATTAGAAAATCAGTTTGTCTAATTCACATCTAGATGTTATTTAAGGATATCACATCTAAGCTCCCACAAGTATATAATGTAGCAACAAGAAACAAAAAAAATTGGAAAAAATAGACCATAAACAGAGTGGACATCAACTTAGATGTGACATAACTATGTCACATCTAGATGTATCCTAGACAGACCCTTAAAAAATTGTCCGCCAGTTTTCGTTTCTTTTTTCCGGGAACGCGCGTATTCTATTTAAAACCACTGCTATGGAGATTTTTTTTAATCCATTATAGCCTCTTGTTTGATAGAGTTTCTCGCGTCTCACTCTCTCACCCTCTCCAAATCAAAACAAGATGACAATGTCCACTCTATCTCTCTCCTCACCGGTGGTCACAGATCCGGCCGAATCTTGTCCGCTGCGGGAGGTGAGGAGGTGCAGCGTTGACGTTGTCGCCGTCGGCGACGGAGGAAGCCGATGCGCACCGTCCTCTCAGAGCCGGTGCTGGCACGGACGAAGATCCTCCGTGCCCTTGTTCACTGCCGTCATGTGGGCAGATCCCGCCCGCCCGCCTAAACATCTGGCCCACCTGAGGTATAACTTCTTGTACTGGTACAGCTCTCCAGGTCGCTGTGTGCGGGTTTTCTTCTATGCGACTACTCCCCAGCTCCCCATGCATAGTAGCTAGGGTTCGTCGGCTGGTCCAACATCACCTACTAGTACTATTATAGAGGAAATGCCACTCGAAAAGTTGTCCTGATTTATGCCTCGGTGGAGGTATACATGTTGTTTCGACAAAAAGTACATGGTGGTTGTGCGGTCATTGTCCATATGGTGGTAGTACTATCATTGGTTAAATGAAGAAATGCTTTTTTTCTCGGGTATACTGGTTTAGTTCCCATCAAGATAATTATGATGCTTCTTTTTGTTGGTGTACTTTTCATTAATTCTTATTGACAATTGAGATGTCGTTGCTAACCCTTTTTTATATTTTTCGAAATAGCGATGCGTGTCTCCATACCCGGGCATGTCTTCCTCAATTTTAGTGGAACTGCACAAAACTGGATGGCCATTGTTGTTCCGCCTCACTGTCCTCTGCCACGTGGTTCTTCCTTCCTCGAGCTTGATTACTGAGAAGAAACAGACCACAGTGAGGATTTGTCGAACTTCATAGGTGCCTCACCCAAACTTGATGCCAAATGGATGATGCATCACCACGATGACCTGTCGATGCTCATGGTTGCGCCTCATGGTTGCGTCGGCTGGTGAAGCTGATCGATTTTCAATGAAAAACAAGTTGTCTTCCATGAGTGCTCTTTGCTTGTTACGCACAAAGATGATATCCTTCATCAGTTCACCTTGGTTGCGTTGGAGACGTAGTCGTCTTTCACGTTGGTGCAATTTTATCACACAATTGGCTATGAACCAAATGTTTCCTCGAAGAAGGATCGACTTTGGTACTAAGAGCATAAGTTTTGTATTGATTTCTAAGCCTTCTCACAACTTTGTCTCCAGCTCCCCTGTAATTTTATTTGTCCAGCTATTAACTTTGATTTAAAAAATGGTGTGGACTAAAAACCTGGATGGACTTAGTAGCCTTCCATTTTTATTTACTCTGCATATTAGATTTGACTGAAGTCAAACTTTGTAATACTCTCAAACCTTTCCGATAATTGAAATTAAAATTCTTTATTTGTACACACTCTCACACGTTTCTGATAATTTGGCGCATGTGTGGTTGTTCACTTAAGGGAGTGTAGTGTACCACACGTGAAGGACAAGAAGTGCGACCAGGACGCGTGGGCGTGGATCGTTAGTTCATCGGAAGTAGTACTAGTTTTCTTCACTGTACATTAAATAAAGAGTTTCGCTTTGTACTTACACAATTTAAAACGATTGTTATGGAGAGAATAAGAAAACCACTCCACTATATATTAGCCGTATAGACGAAAGTACTATATGGACGCAGCTTGCCGGGGGATCTGATCCACGAGCACCTATGGGACCGGCGGACCGAGTCCCTTTCGGTTCGGCGGGGGCGGCGGTCGCACGAAGAGCGGATCGAGGCGAAGCACACGAGCGGTTTACCCAGGTTCGGGCCGCACGGATGCGTAAAACCCTACTTCTGCTTCGTGGTTTGTATTGAGTTCTTGCTCGGGAGCGCGGAGTGCTACAGTACACCCCAGCAGCTAATGAGACCGAGCGTGATTGTTCTCTTCGCCCCTCTACGTTGCGCATGGGCCTCCTTTTATATGCTCAAGGGGTCACCGACAGGTGGCAACGTAGACAAGGGTAAAAATGGAAAGGTGCTGCGGTTGGTACAGCTACCTGCTACAGTGTATCATACCTAACCCTGACGGCAGGGGACAAGGGCATTAAATGCCCGTCTGTGTCGCCTAAATAGTGCAAAAGGGACCGTCAGGGATGCCACCGCTCGCCACGATGGCAATCTTGTCAGTGCCGCTTGCCACCGCGCACCCCTGGCTGCACCACGTACGCCTGGAAGGGTCCCAGAGCGACACGTTGGCGGATGTGCTGGAGCGCGGGCACGGAGTGGTGGCTTGCCACGGCAAGCCCCTTGCCGCGGTCGTTGTCTTGTCGCGTCCGGGAGCTTGTTGCTCACCGGGCCTTGCCGGGACGCGTGGCGCGTCGCGGCAAGTTCCGTGAGATGCCTTGGTTGGCCTTCCCGGCAAGTTCCTCTTGCCGGGGTCTTGTCTCCTTAAGCGCCTTGCCTTGGTTGGCCTTCCCGGCAAGCTCCTCTTTCCGGGGTCTTGTCTCCTTGGCTTGGATACTTTGTTCTTGAATGGCTCCAAAGGAACCACGGAGGACCTTGGCGGTCACCCGGCAAGCCTTGCCGCGGGATGCTGCGACTGCCCGTGCACAAGTTCGGGATACTAGGGTACCCCTACTCTAGTACACTGACAGGAGCCCCCGGGCCTGGGCCATACACGGTGCCGAGCGCTGTTGGGCCAGGCCCAAAATAGGGCACGGGCACGCGCGGCCTGGGTTACGCCGTATCTCTCCCTGTATCCACCGCGCCCTCCCCGAACGGCACGCGTTGAATGCGGCGTCGTGGGAGAGATCGTGGGTGGTTTCTTTATTCGGAAAGGCGGAACGTCCGCCCCCTCCCTCTTTATAAGCAGGGGAAACAAGGGTGGTTCGCCCATTCGCCGGTTGCTACTCCAATCTCGGAAATCTCCGTCGCTCCCTCGTCTTCTCAAAGCTGAAAGAGAGCAGCGCCCCGCCCCCCATCGCCACCAGCATCACCAACGCCGTCGACCTCCGCCACTTCCGCCATGGCTCCGAGAGCCGACAAAAGGAAGGTTGTGAAGTCGACCGAGGCGCAGCGGCTTGCGGCGCTGCGAAAGGAGCGGGCAATCTTCCCCCCCAAGCTCGCCGCGAGGGAGCTGAGGGAAAATTACTAACTCTTCTGGTCGACGGAGACGCGAGCGCATCCGCGCACGAAGGTACTTCCAGCCGCCGCTTGGAAAACGGCTCCAAATGGATATCCTTTCTTCGCCTTGTTCTTCTACTGCGGGCTCTGCCCGCCTTTCTCTGAGTTTTTCTGCGATATTATGAACACCTACGGGTTCCACCTCCTTGATTTCACCCCCAATGCTGTTCTGACCATGGCAGTTTTCGCACATCTCTGCGAAAACTTTGTCGGAGTCCATCCCAATGTAGCCCTTTTCGCCACTTCTTTATGCCCCGAGTAGAGAGCGGAGAGCCTTTATCCGGCGGAATCGCCTGGATCTCAAGGGCCGGCAAGAAGGACACTTATCTGGAGGGAGAGTTCCGCGGCAAGTGGGAGGAGTGGAGAGCAGACTGGTGCTGGATTGTCGAGGAGAACCCGCAGCTGTTTACCGCCCGGCGCCAAGCACCAGCAGCACGCGGCAGCGATTGGAGTGACGTGGCCCCGGAAGACGATAGGCTGAAGATTGCCGTCACTCGGATCCAACGCCTCAGGCATGCCGGGCTCACTGTAGGCGCTGTTGGCACAGATTTTCTTTGCCGCCGCATCGCCCCCCTGCAGGAACGGGGGAGACCCGCCTGGGAATTCAAGAATGCGGCGGATATCATGAGGCTGCGTCCGGGCCTCAACTTCAACTTCACTGTTCTGGAGCTTAACGCGATGCTCCAGGAGCTGTTCAAGTACGACCCTCAACATCCCGAAGTGTTCATGTTGCCGGGGGGTGTCGTTCCGCTGTGCAACAACTCCTCGCTCGACCGCATCCGTGCAATGATGCCGCTGTGCGATTCGCATGGAATTGTCCCAACTTGGCAAGAGCCTGCAGACGACGTCGTGCAGGAATTCTTTGACGGCTTGGTAGAAGTGCCGGTCCGCTCCGACGAAAAGGATAGCCTCACCCGCGACACCATCGATGCGGAGATGACACACATCGCCACTAGGCTGGAAGAGGCGGCGGCAGCCGCAGCCGCGGGCGAATTCGGATTCACCGTGGAGGAGGCAGAGGCAGCAGAGGCGGCAAGCCGTGCCGAGCGAGAGGAGCCCGTCGGCGAGAAAGAGCTTGCCGGGCATAACGTCGAGTCGAGCGAGCCCGCCGAGGATACGAGCGGCTCACTGGAGATCAACTCCTCTTCCTCATCATCTTCAGGCAGCTCGCCGCAAGCAGAGCCTCCATCCCCACCAAGAAGGCGTCTCTGCAAGGCCGGGGACGTAGCGGGGCAGCGGGCGAGTGAACAGCCGCCGCGCCGCGTGACACGCTCCACCGCGGCAAGCACTGTTGCCGCGGGAGCATCTCACGCTGCTGCGGCAACTGGAGCGGGGTCCTCCCGGACCACCGCTTCTGCTCCTGCCGCTTCTCACGCCGCGGCGGCAGCCGGAGCAGGGTCGTCTCAGACCACCGCCACTGTTCCCACCAAACGGCCAAGGGAAACTACTCCTCCGCCTCCTCGCGCCGGACGTGAGCCGGACTTCGACTTCTCCGCGTTCAGCTCCGACGAGGAAGAAGAAGAGTAAGATTCTCTTATTGTACTTGTAGTTCTTCAATCCTTGCTGTTTTGTCTTGTATCTTATTTGCTTTACTCTGAACTTATTCCTTTTCAGGACTCTGGCCCAGAGAGCAGCGAAGAGAGCCAAGGTCCCGGTGATTGTCATCGAGGACGAGCCCACCACGACAGTAGGGGGTGCGTCCGAGACAACCTTGCCGGACCCGGCAACTGTTCTCCAGAGCAGCCCCCAGCATAAGTATATGGTTCACTTTCCGCTGTCAGGCGTGCATGGATACTCTTTCTTTGCTGACATCTGACTGTTGGTTTGTGTAGGAGCAGAGCAGCCCCACCAGGAGCGCCCGGAGGCCGCCCCCGAAATGCCAAGGGAGAGTCCTCCGGCAAGGGAGAGTTCTCCACCAAGGGAGAAGTCTCCAGCAAGGGAGAGTACCAGCGGCCCTCCGGCGGTGGAGACCACGACTGCAGAACCCGGTACAGGTAATCCTCTCGCTTCAAAACTTCCCTTGGGTTCTTCTTCTTTTGATCTTCTTTTTTTTGGATATTTGCTTGACTCTTCTCCCTTTTCCGGCCGTCAGACCCATCAGCTGTGGAGCCGATGGAGAGCGAGGTTGCTGTCGACGACGCCGCTGCCACTGAAGAAGCAGCCGGCGCTGACGGTCCCGCCGGCGACGAGGCCGCCAAAGCTGCCGCCGCAGCAGCTGGCGAGGGGTCTGGCGATCGCACTGATGGCCCTGAGGCCGCAGGAGCGCCAGGCGCTACGTCGACAGCCAACCCGTCCGCCGCTGCCGCAGCGCCAGGCTCCGAAGAGCCCCAGCCAGGCGTCTACTTGAAGGCCGGCGATGACGTCTTCATCAACCTCCCCTGGGCATCGAGTTCCAGGGCGCCGGTCGAAGGAGAGAGCTTCGACGGAGAGGTGCTCACCTCCGCTGGGCTGACGCTGGTTGACGCGCCGAGCAGCAGCAGCAGCGAGCCTGAGGAGGAGCGGCTGCTGCGGAAGCTGGTGTCGCTCTATCGTGCCCGGCAAGCCAAGCTGGAATCCCGCAAGGCGCTTGTTGCGAAGGCGGGAGTAGACATCGAAAAGCACGCGGAGGAGCTCCGGAGTCTCAACCAGGAAGCTCTCCGGTCCCTGGCAGAGGAGCGGGAGCAACTTGCCGAGGAGCAGAAGGCCTTCCTCCTCGAGAAGGCTGAAGTCGAAGAGCAACGGCGGCTTGCCGCTGAAAAGCTGTCTGCGCAGGAGGGCGAGCTGGTGCAGCGGAAGGTCAACCTTGACGCCCACGAGGAGGAGCTTGCCGCGCGCGAGCGAACATTTGGCGGAGCCCTCAAGCAAGCGGAGTATGCTGCCGCAGCTGCCGAGGCCGCCAAGAAGGAGCTGGAGATGAAGGTGGCGCAGCTGGAGGCCGATCTCAAGGCGAGTGGTGAAGAGCTTGCCGCCGCCAAGGACTCCAACGAAGATCTTGAGTTGAAGCTGACCACTTTGACCAAGACGCTGGACGGCGCCAGGGAGCAGGAGGTGGCCTTGAAGGAGGAGATCAAGGCCGACAAGGCACTGCTGGCGAGTGCTGCCGCCGCCCAGAATGCTTTTAGGGAAAATGTGGAGCACTGGACAGAGAGTCTCGTGAGTGGTGCTGCAGATATTGACAGGGAGCTGGCGCAGCTGGGGGTGGAGGATCTCGGGCATCCCTCTGATGAGAACCTCCAACCCAGCACCAAGCTCACCTTGTTCTTCAAAGGCGTGGCGACGGCCCTCCAGCGGCTCCGGGAGAAGATCCCAAAGCAGTTGGCCGACGAGTCATGCAAGATCTGCGCGGGAGCTCTTCAAAAGGTGTTGGTGAAGGTGGCCTTCCGCAACCCGGGCCTCAACCTCACCAACGTCCTCAAGACCCTGCCGCCGGATGCTGATCTAGAGGCGCTCAAGACCCTTGTCGCACCCATTGTGGACAAGGTGAGCGGGATCAAGAGGATTGAGGGCGATCGCGTAGACTAGGCCGCCCGTTTTCTTCCTTTCTTGTCGCTGCTGGTCATGTTATGAGAACAATCTGTTAGAGCCGCGACAAGCTATCTTGTAATATAACTCTATTTTGAGTAATGATTGCAATGTTATTCCCTTTACTTGATTCCTCCCTTTGTATGTTTTTGCCCTACGCTTTTAGGGAACTTGCCGGTGCAGGCACCTTAGCCGCGAGCGCTGAGTGCGGAACGTCAGCAGCCTGCTAGCGGTGCCACTACCGACAAGAAACCTTGTCGCAACTAGTCGCAGCTCACTTAAGTTGTTGAGCAGACTCGAAACAAAGTAAGGGCGCAACTAGCTACGAGTTGGTTCCTCCGCGCACAGGTTTTCCATACAAAGTGCGGTCGTTCAAGGGAGATAACTTAAAAATTCAAAAAATCTGATTGCTCAAATTTTGGCAACTTAGCTTTTCTGTTGTTTGCTTCCCGGTAAGGCGAAACTTTCTTGAACGACGCCTGGTCCATACTATTATCTTCTCCTTTCCCCCCGGCAAACTTGTGGGCGAGGGAACCTTCCTTTCCTTGAGAAAAAAAAGAAAGAGGAGAAAATAAAGATATGGAGCCTTACGGCTCGTTATTGCTTACAGGGGAGTAGGTGCTGCACAAAGTGTCAGATCACATATGCAAAAAATAGAAAGCATAAAATTGACGAGATGTGCGGAGCATATGAGCTTTACTTATGCACGGGGTCTGCGCCCGGCTTTGTACAAAGGATTATATGCAACAGCGGCAAGACTTGTACAAAAGGTGGTTGCCGGAACAGGTTCCGGCAACCGCGCCTTATGGGTAAAACTTACGAAGATGCTCAATGTTCCAGGAATTGCTCACCGGAATGCTATCTTTGGTCTCAAGGCGGACAACGCCAGGCCTAGTGACTCGTTTCACCCGGTAAGGGCCTTCCCACTTCGGCGTCAACTTGTTGGAATTCTTGGCGGACTGAACACGCCGAAGAACAAGGTCGCCTTCCTCGAGACTTCTGGCGTTAACTTTGCGGCTATGGTAGCGGCGCAAAGCTTGCTGGTAGAGAGCAGCTCATACAGCAGCCTGAAGACGGTCTTCCTCAAGGAGTAGCGTGTCATCTTGTCGCAGCTGCTCTTGCTCAAGCTCATCATAAGCGAGCACTCGAGGTGACCCGTATACGAGTTCCGTGGGGAGAACTGCCTCTGCTCCATAGACTAGAGCGAAAGGTGTCTGGCCAGTGGCTCGATTTGGCGTCGTCCTGATCGACCAAAGAACCACCGGCAGCTCCTCGATCCAGTTTCTTCCGCACTTGTGCAGCCTGTCGAAAGTCCTGGTCTTGAGCCCATGCAGCACTTCAACATTTGCCCTCTCCGCTTGACCGTTGCTTCTCGGGTGAGCAACAGAAGCGAAGCAGACCTTGGCGCCAAGATCTTGGATGTACTGCATGAAGGTGCGGCTCGTGAATTGCGTACCGTTGTCGGTGATTATCCTGTTAGGGATCCCGAAGCGGCAAACAATCGACTTGAAGAACTTGACTGCTGACTGTGCTGTCACCTTCCTCACTGGTTCCACTTCCAGCCACTTTGTGAACTTGTCGATTGCAACGTACAAGTGCTCAAAGCCCCCGACTGCTCGGGGAAAGGGGCCGAGGATGTCGAGCCCCCAGACCGAAAATGGCCAGGATAAAGGGATCGTCTGGAGAGCTTGAGCTGGTTGGTGTATATGCTTGGAATGGAACTGGCACGCTTCACACTTGGTTACTTGTGCAGTTGCATCCTGGAGGGCTGTCGGCCAAAAGAAACCTTGCCGGAATGCTTTGCCGGGAAGTGCTCTTGCGCCAATGTGGTGACCACATATGCCTCCATGTATCTCTGCCAACAGCTTTTGTCCGTCTTCCCGGTGAATACACTTTAATTTCACACCGTTGAGTCTTCTTCTATACAGTGTCTTGTCGACAAACTGGTACATACTTGACTGCCGGGCTACTCTTTCCGCTTCTTCTTGCTCTTCGAGAAGTTCTCCTGTCTGAAGGAAATGGACAATCTGCTGTGCCCATGCTGGAGCTTGTGGCTCGACAACAAGGACTAAAGGCAAATCTGCTGCTGCGGGAACATCTGCTTCTACGGCGAGAACCTGTGGCTGTGCCGGAGCTTGATGTTCCCCGGCAAGCTTGCCGGAGCAAAACTTGTCGGGAGCTTCTGTTTCAATGGAACAAACCCTAGGGCTTGCCGGAGCAGACTGCTCCTCAGCGCTCTTGGCGTTGATCTTGGGGACCTTCTTGGCGGCGGCTTCGGGAAGCTCTGCCGGAAAATAGTCACCAGAAATCAGCTTCCTCTTCTTGCTCTGTCCAGTTGATGGCGTTACAGACGGTTGAGTCAGCTTGAGCACAAAGATCCCTGGTTCCACAGGTAACTTAAGTGCGGCGCACTTTGATAGGCCATCGGCAATGGCGTTCTGAGCTCTTGGAACATGCTCCATATGTAGGCCGTCAAAGTGCTCTTCTAGCTTTCTCACTTCGTCGAAGTAGGCTTCCATCAATGGACTCTGATAGCTCTTGTTCACTTGGCGGACGACAAGCTGCGAGTCACCCCTGACAATGAGCTTCTTGATCCCAAGGTCTGCCGCGATCCTGAGACCGGCAAGCAAGCCTTCATACTCTGCCATATTGTTTGTTGCTTGCTCCTTGGGAAAGTGCATCTGGACTACGTACTTGAGGTGCTCTCCGGTGGGTGCGACAAGCAGCACGCCAGCGCCGGCGCCTTGCAGCGAAAAGGCACCATCAAAGTACATCAGCCACTCTTTGCTTGCTTCCTCGACGGGGATGCTCGTTTCTGGAATTTCTTCATCTGGTGTTGGCGTCCATTCTGCTATGAATTCTGCCAATGCTCTGCTTTGGATAGTTGAAGTACTCTCAAACTTGAGGCCAAAGCTTGACAGTTCCAGTGCCCACTCAACAATCCTGCCTGTCGCTTCTGGATTCTGTAGTATCCTCTTCAGCGGAAAACGAGTGACAACTATGATCTCATGTGCTTGGAAGTAATGGCGCAGCTTTCTCGAGGCCATGAGAAGGCCGGAAAGCAATTTCTGCACGCCAGAGTACCTTGACCTAGCCCCTGCAGAAGGGAACTGACAAAGTAAACTGGGCGCTGTACCATTCTCTTTTGTATCTCCTCACGCGTTTGCGCAGATCCATCCTTGTCGGGACCAGAGCTTGTCGGGGAAGCCCCCTGCTTGTCGCTGGATGCGCCTGCCGTAGTTGCTGGCTCATCATCTGCCTCCCTCTCTGCTACTAACGTAGCACTAACCACTTGATTGGTTGCCGCTATATACAGCAACAACTTCTCTTGTGGCTTAGGTGCGACAAGTGTTGGAGCGGAGGACAGGTATCTCTTCAAGTCTTGCAGCGCAGCCTCCGCTTCCGGAGTCCATTTCATTGGACCTGCCTTTTTCAATATTTTGAAAAACGGCAGGGCGCGCTCAGCAGACCTAGAGATAAACCTGCTGAGAGCAGCCACGCAACCGGCAAGTCTTTGTACATCCTTGACGCGCTTTGGTGCTTCAATCTGCTCAATGGCCTTGATCTTGTCGGGATTGGCTTCGATTCCCCGCTGAGACACGAAGAACCCGAGAAGCTTGCCGGAGGGGACTCCAAACACACACTTCTCGGGGTTGAGCTTGAGGCTGATCTTGAGCAGATTTGCAAAGGTCTCGTCTAAATCTTGAATCAGAGTTGCCTTGTCTTTGTTCTTGACCACTATGTCATCCATGTAAGCTTCCACATTTCTGTGTATTTGTGGCTCAAGAGCAACATGGACTACTCTTGCAAATGTTGAACCAGCATTTTTTAAACCGAAAGGCATCCGTATGAAACAGTACGTGCCACATGGAGTGATGAATGCGGTCTTCTCCTCATCCTCTTCTGCCATGAAGATCTGATGGTATCCTGAGTATGCGTCAAGAAATGAAAGCAAGTCACATCCGGCCGTGGAGTCAACAATCTGGTCAATGCGCGACAAAGGAAATGGGTCTTTGGGACAAGCTTTGTTAACATCGGTAAAGTCGATACAAAGTCTCCATTTCCCGTTCGCCTTGTGCACGACTACAGGATTGGCCAACCACGTAGGATGGAGCACTCCTCTGACAAGGCCTGCTGCTTCCAACTTCTTGATCTCTTCTGCGATGAATTCTTGGCGCTCCACTGCTTGCTTCTTGACCTTCTGCTTGAAGGGCCGCGCATGAGGACAAACGGCAAGATGGTGCTCAATTACTTTCCTGGGAACACCGGGGATGTCAAACGGTTGCCACGCAAACACGTCGACGTTCGCCCGCAGGAAAGCAATGAGCGCGCTTTCCTATTTAGGGTCGAGAGTGGCACTGATGGTGAAGGTACCACCAGTGCCGTCCTCCTTGGCGGACACCTTCTTGGTATCTGGCGGAGCTGCCATTCTCCTCTTACACTTTCCGGTGGAGCTCGATGGTGCGTCCTCGACGGCAGTCCAGCACTCCGAAGAGGTGCGCTTGCCGGAGTGGGCATCAGAACTCTTGCCGGACTTGGTCTTCTTCTTCCCCCCGGGAGCTTCAACGGCAGGTGACTTGCGATCTGTTGTGGCTGCCGCTTCCCGGTAGATCTTGTCGGCGCAGATAAGAGCGTCCTTCTTGTCGCCAGGGACAGAGATGACGCTTATCGGGCCTGGCATCTTCAGCATGTTGTATGCGTAGTGAGAGGCTGCCATGAACTTGGCGAGTGCTGGATGACCGAGTATCCCATTGTAAGGCAATGGAAAATCGGCAACGTCAAAAGTGACCCTCTCAGTCCTGAAGTTCACCTCGCTGCCAAATGTTACTGGCAACGTGACCTTCCCCTTCGGCTTGCTCCTTCCCGGGTTGATTCCTTGGAATGTGCCGGTCTCTTCAACCTCGCTGTCAGGGATCTGGAGTTTCTGGAGTACATCAAAGGAGATCAGGTTCAAGCCGGCCCCGCCGTCCACTAGCATCTTAGTGACCTTGAGGTTGTGGATAGTTGGTGAAACCAACATCGGCAAGCACCCGACCGCAGTTGTGCGATCAGGGTGGTCCTCAATATCAAAGATGATAGGCGTGCTGGACCATTTCAGAAGCTTGTGTGACTCAACAGGTGGTTCCGTCGCATTGACTTCCCGCACCCACTACTTGAGTTGGCGGTGCGAAGTATGCAGAGAAGCACCGCCATCAACGCACAAGACCTCTGTGGCTTTCTGGAACTCCTGCTCACTGGTCTCGACATCATCCATGTCTTCATCGTCGTCGTCATCATCTTCATCCTTGTCGCGGTCGCGGGGAGGTCTCTCTCCTTGCCGCTGCTTGGCCTTGTCGCGGCGTCCTCCCCGGCCGGCGCGCTTCTTGCCGGATTCTCCAGCGCCTCCTTGGGCCCTCTCCTTGTCGCGTCGCTCGTATTCAGCCTTTTGCTGCTGGACAAGCTGCTCGACCTTCTTGCAGCTCTGGAGGTCATGGCCCTTGGTGCGGTGGATCTTGCAGTACTGCTTGTCGGTGCCGTCCTGCTTGTCGGCGATGGCCACAGCCTGGCAGTTGGTGCATGCGGCAATCTCCTTGCCGGAGCTACCAGCTTTGGCTTTCTTGGCACCACCTTCGTTGCCGGACTGCTCAATGACTAGCACATCTTTGCCTTTCTTCTTCCTGTTGTTCCGCCGCCGGTTTTTCTTTGCCGGGGCAGCATCCTCGCTGTCAGATCCTCCCGCTCCTGCATTCTCTCCGGGGAGTTTCCTCCCTTCCTCAGCACATGCACACTTGTTGGCCAGGGCATACAGCTCACTGACGTCTCTGATCCTGCACATCGCCATCTCCTCGCGCATCCTGCGGTTACGCACGTTCTGATGGAACGCGCTGATGACCGCGGCAGGGTGGATATCTGGGATGTTGTGCTGTACACGGCTGAATCTCTGAATGTACTTGCGCAGGGGCTCTCCTTCCTTCTAGGCGAGGAGATGAAGGTCACTCTCTTGGCCATGAGGTTTGTGGCCGCCTGTAAAGGCGCCGACAAACTGATGGCATAGGTCTGCCTAGGAGGATATGGAGTTGTCCGGCAAGTGCATGAGCCAGGACCTGATGTTGGGCTTGAGCACCAGCGGGAAGTAGTTGGCAAGGATCTTGTCGTCCCGCCCCCCGGCAGCCTGCACCGCGATGGTGTAGATGCTGAGGAACTCCGACGGATGCGACTTGCCGTCGTACTTCTCTGGTACGTCTGGCTTGAAATTCTTCGTGCTGGGCCACTGGACTTGTCGCAGCTCACGAGTAAACGCAGGGCAACCTACCGCGTACGGCAAGTCGCCTGGTTCCCCTGGCGCATGCATGTCGACAGAGGGCCCAGCACGCTGGTCCGATTGACGTCGCGCTTCTCTTCGGTGCTCGATGCGAGTACGAGCGTCTTCTTGGTGTCGTTCGTGAAGAACTTGGCGCTGATCGCGACGAGCTCATGGATCTGATGACGCGGTGGAGTCGCTGTCGAGGTGGATCCGGCGAGTCGGCGATCTTGGCCTTCGGGGCGGAGAGTGCATAGTGGTTGCACCCCCACCGGTCTTGTCGCCACCGGCTCGTGCCTGGCTGACTTGCCGCGGCTGCGACGTGCTCAGCTGCCGTTGAGTGTCGCCGTTGGCGAAGCCGATGAGACTCTGAATCGTGGCCCTCCAGTCATCGATCTTGTCTGCCGTTGGAGGGTAGTCCAGGAGCAGTTGAGCCCGCCAAAGCTTCTGCTGGAGTGGCGGGTGGCGGTGGCGAACGGTGCAAGGAGCGGGATATGCTCGGACTTCTAACTATGTTAGAAGGAGCAGTATCCCGTCCAGGCGACCGTGCCTCGCTCGTGCCAGCATGTTGGCGTGCATGCTGGTCTTGAGCACTCCGAGATCCACCAGCTCGATCTTGGTCCAGCAAAAGCATGGTACCGTGAGTACCATGACGGTGCCGGTCCCGCGCCTCCTGAGATGGGCGCGGTGCATGTACGGACGCCGAGGTCTTGGAGTGCGCCCGGTCATTGTGGGAGCCGGCTACGCCGCCAATGGGTAGCCCAGCCTTGTCCTTGGACCTGGAAGCACCGTGAGCTCCCTCGTCGACGCCCGTTCTTCCGCCGGTGTCTGCCCCATCAGCCGTTTGCTCCGGCGGTGGTGGGTTCGGCGCGGACGGAGCAGCCGCCTCCGAAGCCTTCTTCTTCGGCGGCATGTCAATGAAGATGATGAAGACCTAGCTCGTGTGAACGCCGGATCTGGTTCACACAACCTTGACGCCCCCTACCTGGCGCGCCAAAGATGCCGGGGGATTTGATCCACGAGCACCTATGGGACCGGCGGACCGAGTCCCTTTCGGTTCGGCGAGGGTGGCGGTCGCACGAAGAGCAGATCGAGGCGAAGCACACGAGCGGTTTACCCAGGTTCGGGCCGCACGGATGCGTAAAACCCTACTCCTGCTTCGTGGTTTGTATTGAGTTCTTGCTCGGGAGCGCGGAGTGCTACAGTACACCCCAGTAGCTAACGAGACCGAGCGTGATTGTTCTCTTCCCCCCCCTCTACGTTGTGCATGGGCCTCCTTTTATATGCTCAAGGGGTCACCGACAGGTGGCAACGTAGACAAGGGTAAAAATGGAAAGGTGCTGCGGTTGGTACAGCTACCTGCTACAGTGTATCATACCTAACCCTGACGGTAGGGGACAAGGGCATTAAATGCCCGTCTGCGTCGCCTAAATAGTGCAAAAGGGACCGTCAGGGACGCCACCGCTGGCCACGATGGCAATCTTGTCAGTGCCGCTTGCCACCGCGCACCCCTGGCTGCACAGCCTCTCGCCACGTACGCCTGGAAGGGTCCCAGAGCGACACGTTGGCGGATGTGCTGGAGCGCGGGCACAGAGTGGTGGCTTGCCGCGGCAAGCGCCTTGCCGCGGTCGTTGTCTTGTCGCGTCCGGGAGCTTTGTCGCTCACCGGGCCTTGCCGGGACGCGTGGTGCATCGCGGCAAGTTCCGTGAGATGCCTTGGTTGGCCTTCCCGGCAAGCTGCTCTTGCCGGGGTCTTGTCTCCTTAAGCGCCTTGCCTTGGTTGGCCTTCCCGGCAAGCTCCTCTTGCCGGGGTCTTGTCTCCTTGGCTTGGATACTTTGTTCTTGAATGGCTCCAAAGGAACCATGGAGGACCTTGGCGGTCACCCGGCAAGCCTTGCCGCGGGATGCTGCGGCTGCCCGTGCACAAGTTCGGGATACTAGGGTACCCCTACTCTAGTACACCGACAAAGCTTCATTGACTTAGTGCACCTGCCTTTGGATTTATGATAGGTGGGCCCAAAATGTGGCTGGCTCACCTGTCATACAGCCAAAAGCAGGTGAAGTGAAGGCATCGGAGCTCAGTCCGTACTACAGTAGTATATATATAAGCGGGAGCCTCAACGCTTGTTCGCTAGGGTTTGCACTCTCCACACGCTCGCCGCACTACATATATGTTACACACTTGAGGCTCAGCATTCATTTGCTAGGGTTTGCTATATTCACAGTCTCTCACCCTCTCTTCACCAGATCTAAAAAAGACTGCGTTGGCCTCTTGTCTCTCTCTCCCCCCTCACAGCTGGTGAAGGAGGCGTCTGTATCCTGTCGCACCGGGAAGGGGAGGAGGTGCAGCGTTCACTCTATCGCCTTCAGTGAGGGAGGCAATCCACTGTCGGCTGCGCTGTTCTCTTTCACCCAGCGCCTGTGCGGGAGGGCCACCGACCCCTTCTTCCTCGCTGTCGTACGTAGTGTGGGCAGATTCGGCCTCCCGCCGCACGCCTTGCCACATCTCGACGACCCTAACATCTAAGTTTCTTTGAAACTGTCGTTGGTTTAGCTGCATGTGGATCTTTTTCGATCTGTAGTCGAATCTAGGTCTTGGTTCAAAGAGGAAAGAAGGGTGCGGTGGGCTGGAGCAAGAATCTAGGACGTGGTTCAATGAGGAAAGGAGGGGCGGAAAGTAGTATAGACTGGCTATCCAGCCGCTTTGTAGGTCGAAAAGGGAAAAAGGGGGTAACCCAGTACACACATCTGTAAGGAACCGATCTCTTTGTTGAAAAGGGAAAGAAACTAGGGGGTCGGGTAGTTTGTGCAGGACTAGATTTGCTGCCCTCACATAGGAAGAAGGTTCAAAGAGAACAAATATGGGACCAGCGCATATATGCTACTTGGCTACATACTCTGCATCACTGTTTGTTTCATCCTCCTTTATCGGCAAGTAATTGTTTCCTTTTTTGCCTCTGTTAAAACAGGGGTATCGATTCAACTTGTTGCTATTGCGACATTTTGCTTCGCTACTCGAAACACTTATGTTTTAAGAGTGTTTTATGCAGTTCAACTTGAATGTCACACCGGTGACTTTGCTTAATTTTGGTGGAACTGCACAAAAGGAGATCGAGATTTGTTTCCAGTCTTCATGGCGAGTTGTTTCAAATCTTGGTCTCAACCACATGATGTGTAGTGTGCTTTGAGATGTTGTGCTACTTGTTTTGGTACTGTTTTAAATAAATGTTGAACTGAAGCTATTGTATTGCTGTCTTTTCCCATTAAGTAGTGAACAAAAATGGGACCAACCCAGACATGATGCTTGTTGCTTTCTTACAACAAATTCAGCATCACCCCCTTTATAAGCCAGTAATTGATGCCACTCTCAGAATTAACTACTGGATCTTATTTCAAAACTGCAACACTTGTTAGGGATTGGCGGGATTACCATTTTGTGGCCGCATGTTTCATCCTCCTTTATTAGCCAGTAATTGATTCCTTTTTTGCCTCTGTTTAAACAGGGAAATCTATTCAACTTGTTGCTATTGCAACATTTTGCTTCGCTATGCGAAACACTTTGCTTGATTTCAGTGCAACTGCACAAAACGAGATTGGATTTCCTATTCGTCTTGGCAGATTCGTATTTATCTTGTTCGTCTCATGAAAGGTCAGTATAGGCCTTCATCCACATGATTGTGCAGTGTGCTTTGAGATGTTGTGCTACTTGTATTGGTACTGTTTTAAATAAAAGTTGAACTGAAGCTATTGTATTGCTGTCTTTTCCCATTAAGTAGTGAACAAAAATGGGACCAACCCAGACATGATGCTTGTTGCTTTGTTACAACAAACTCTGCATCACCCCCTTTATAAGTAGATGGAAGCACATACTGTTGTTGCGCCCACTCTCCCCTGGAACTATTTATGCTTTTCATTAATCTAATGCCGCTGGTAAAATTAAGCAATGCCACTCTCAGAATTAATTAACTACTGAATCTTAGTTCAAAACTGCAACACTTGTTAGGAATGGTACTATCCTGCTTTGTAGTTCTTTCTACATGTTTAACCAAGGTATTATTAAGATAATGTCCCTGTTAAAATGAATCAGTTGCATTGTTTTAGGAATGGTACTTTTCTGCTTTGTCGTTCTTTATACATGTTGAAACAAGGCATTGTTAAGATAATGTCTCAGTCGATATGAATGAATCACACTGATGGAGAATTTCTACTCTCCTGCTTTGTTTCCCATTAAGATAAAGTGGATCAGTAGATGCTTTTCTTCTGGGAGTACAAGTCATCAACCGTTATTTCTCAGTAATTGTTTCCCTTATACCTATTGTTGCTTACAGGGATATCAAAATTAAAGCTCGGTTTTATTCTGACTTCGATTTTAGTTGAACTGCACAAAAGGAGCCAATGTGTCCAAGGCAAACTGCTGCATTACTGGGTCCAGTTGGTCGTTCCACTTTGCAGAAAGAAGCAGTCACTGTTTGCGCTACATTATAGAAGGAATGACCGAGAAGCTTTACAAAGTATTATTAGACACCGGTGACATGAGTAGTCTGCAGAGACCATTGGCAATTTAACAACACGTGGAGTGCCCTGGGAAAAAAGTGCCCAAACAAGTACAAGAAGCTACGACAGGACTCCACGATCATAGGCATTACATATTTTGAATGGGAAAAGCTTGTTAAAGTTTAATCATTGATGTTAGCAAGAAGACGTTAGTTTAATATATTGGAATTGGAAAACCTTGTCAAAATTTGCTCATTGATGTTAGCCAGAAGATATGCATTTGATATTTTTGAGTGGGACGCCCTTGCTGTGAGCAGCGTCGAGTGTTTTTTCCTATTCCTATGTTCAGTTTAGAAGTAAATAGTTACTCTGCTGAGATATTCCTGTGTTAAGAGTTTGTTCTGAATATTGTCTATGTAATGCCAGGCCTGGTGTTTGATTGCAAAGTTGAGCTTGGAATGTTGTGGCATGCGGCATCATGAGCTGTTCACCCTGCCTCCTGAGAATAATGCTTCGTATTGTTTTGCATGTCGATCTAATGCCAGTGATTTGCTTCTTAAGAAGATCATCCTCTTTTGTTGTTTCCGTGCTTAAGAAGTTCATCTTCTGATGTTTCATTCATAGCCTATACGACAAGTCGGGTAGGTTAGACGTGAAACCATATGATCTTCTGACCAACTCATGATATTAGGCCGTGATTGGATCGTCGTTTTCCAACCAAAACCGCTTGTAAAACTGACGCTTGTAAATTAAAGCAGATGGTCTCGGGCGAAGGCGCTTGGTTGGTCGATTTCGACTAGTAAAATATCGGAAGTACTTCACACACGATAAAAACGCTAACTACACTCGGACGATTGCTAATCCAGCCGTTAGCTGCTGTTTCAGCCTTGCCCATGGATGGCATGATACGCATGTCGTGCATGTATCGTCTGGTAATGTCATCCATATAGCAGTGCTCGTAAAATATACACTGGTCTCTCAAATTACACGCGTAACCCGCCGGTTTTACTTACAGACCTCGGGCCCTCGGTTTCATTACGCCTGTATTTTACGCGTTGTTTCCGATGAGGAGTAAATTACACTTGTATGTTAATACATGTTTGAAATAAACCAGAGCTCCCAAGTGCGGCCTTACCGTTTCATGCCGTCTCAGTTTCTCAAAGGTGCTCATAGGTGTCCGATGTTCCTGGCTTCCTGAATGAGCAGCGGGCGCTGTATCAGACCATCCATAGGGCCCGCGAGGCCCTCTCTGTTGTCCTTCGAGTTGTTGCGCTCGCCGTGGCGCCGAGCATTGTTAACATCGTCAACGAACATGAGGATTCAGGAGATGACTTTATTTTGACTCAATGACACTAGGGACCCACTAGGGCCATAGCCGTACGTACGCAAGTGCCTCCTTATTATGTACAACTATATATTTTTTGCTTTCTCCTAGTTTCCTGATATCACGGTCCCACACCATTGTCAACCTATGTAGTCAATATAAATGAGAGAATTGCACAAGGTGCGGCCGACAGCTGGGACCAAGCAGCTCGAGCAGTATTTGTGTTTTTGAGGCGTGAGCACTGCAGAGTCTTTCTTGCCGATGATTTCGTTGTTGTTCAGAGGAGAGCAGGTATTAACTGGGCGGGCTGTGACCCGTCTAGCCCAGGCCACATATCCAGCCCAGATACTAATTTTTTTAAGATGAAAATGGCTAGCCCAGCTATACGTCTTTTTGAGGAATACGCAGGCAAGGTCAACTTGTTATTCTCCGCCCCGCTGGGCTGCAAATCTTTCCTAGGAGGGGTGCATTAGGCTTAACAGGAAAATGGGCTTTAAAAATAATAAATGGGATGTAATTATAAAAACTGGGCAGTAACTATAAAAATGCACCAAACACGAAATTAGTTTATAAAATATTATTTATGGATTTTGAAAATCTTAAATTTTCATTGTTGCGCGCGCAATGTTTCGTTGGATTTTTACGTAATACAAATTTATATTTAATCTGACTAGAAATTTAGGGATAAAAATATTTCGGATCCCATCAAAATGTGGGAAATTTTATTGAATTCTGTCTTCAACGGTTGGTTGAAATTATTAATCGTTGTCCTAGCTACAAAATGGGCTGTACTTTTAACAAACTATAAATGGGCTGTTGTAAATTCCATTAGAATTCAAAAATGGGTTTTACATTCTTACAAAACGCAAATGGGCTATAAGTTCTCTGCCACACACTTGTGGGCCTACTAAGTAACGCATCCCCTAAAAAAATAAGTTGACGCGTATGCAAGGCTTTGTCAACTTATTATAGTCAACACACGATTCTAGCAGCAGTGACCGTTGGATGTCTATCCAACGGATGTCATGCTTCTTCTTCAATCTCGGATATTCTTAGCTTCGGGCTCCCAAAAAATGATTCCTCCCCCTGACATTTGGGGCGCACTGTTTTGGAGGCTGACCTGTGGGACTACTAAGTTGGAGCGTACCAAGGGCTTTGTCAACTTAGTCAATATAAATGATTGTAGCTTCAGTGACCGTACAATGTCCATCCAACGGCCGTAGTGCTTCTTCAGCCTCTGGTCTTCTTGGTCCAGCCGCCCAAAGCAGCGCCGGTTGTGCCGCCTGCTCCTGCCTCCCATGGTCGGTTGTGCTGCCGCAGAGGCCTCACCGCCCCCATACTACTCCCACCGCTGGCCAGGCCATCCCTCCACTCACCCACACCCCCTGTTATTCTGCAGCGACGGCAGCCTCACACCACAGCCGAACCAGTGAACCCTCGTACTCCTCTCCGTGCGGTCTTCCACTGCTGCGTCTTCCCCGGCTCCGCGTCGTCCCCTTCCTAGGCCTCGCCGTCGTCCACCGCCATGGTGCTCTCGGCGCGGCGTGGTCAACGTGGTCAACGACCGACTTCCATCGGAAGAGTACTATACGTGGAGAGGCTGACAGCTGGGTCCACGGCGGCCGCAAGGAAGTGCCTCCTTATTACGCGCAAAATAATTATTCCTCCACCATATAGCGGGGACCCACCGGATGGGCCACCTTATTTCGCGAAAAAACGTTTCCCCCCTGACTGCTGGGACCCACCGGACGGGCCACCGTATTTCGCAAAAAAAACTTTCCCCCCGCTGTCAGCTCGGACCCACCGGAAGTTCCTCCTTATTTCACACAAAAAATGAATACTCCCCCTGCTAGCTGGGATCCACCTTGGTGGGAGGCTGACTTGTGGGCGTACTAAGTTGACGGGGAAGGAGGGCTTTGTCAACTTTGTCAATATGAACAATTCTAGCTCCAGTGACCGTACGATGTCCATCCAACGGCCGTAGTGCTTCTTCAACCTCTAGTCTTCTTGCTCCAGCCGCCCAAAGCAGCGCCGGTCGTGCCACCTGCTCCTGCCTCCCGTGGCCGGCTGTGCTGCCGCGGAGGCCTCATCGCCCCCTACTATTCCGACCATTGGCTAGGCCCTGCGGCGACGGAAGCCTCACACCGCAGCCGAACGAGTGAACCCTCATACTCCTCTCCGCGTGGGCATCCACTGCCGCGTCTTCACCGGCTCCGCGTCGTCCCCTTCCTAGGCCTCGCCGTCGTCCACCGCCCTGTTGCTCTCGGCGCAGCGTGGTCAACGTGGTCAAGGAACGACTTCCATCGGACGTAGACTGTGCGTGGAGAGGCTGACAGTTGGGTCCACGGCGGCAGCAAGGAAGTGCCTGCTTATTGCGCGGAAAATAATGATTCCTCCACCTGACAGCAGGGATCCACCGGACGGGCCACCGTATTTCGCGAAAAAAACGTTCCCCCCTGACTGCTGGGACCCACCAGCTACACCTTCGCATGCAAGGAAGTGCGTCCGGGCAAAAAAATGATTCGCCCCCCTGACTGCTGGGACCCACCAGCTACATCTTCGCACGCAAGGAATTGCGTCCGGGCAAAAAAACGATTCGCTCCCCTGACTGCTGGGACCCACCAGCTACATCTTCGCACGCAAGGAAGTGCCCGACAGTCGGGACCCACCTGGTCGAAGCGTACGTAGTGTTGTCATTCTGGTCGCGAACGTGTACGTACATATATACTGGTGGATGTAGAGGCACACACGTGTCGTAGTAGAGGCGCGCACGTAGCATGTACATGTACGTACAGCGGCCAGGGTGCAAGAAAGAAAATACGGCCACGTACGTGTACATACGGGCGTGGTCTCGAACGCCTACTCGCGCATACGTACGACGAGGGCTCGTTGACATGGCTGGGTCGGAACAGAGAAACAGCATCGTCGTCGTGTTCATGGGGAGGCAACAGAATGCGTCGTGTTCATGGGGAGGCAACGAAATGCGTCATGTTCATCGGGAGGCAACGGAACACGTGGGAGCCAACCAGCTGGGTCGGAACGGAATATGTGGTCATGTTCATCGGGAGGGCTTCGACGGAACAGGCGATGGAAACGAGGCGTGGCGTACCGCAGAACGGAGGAAACGGCCTTGTCTTCGACCGGCCACGTTCGAAACGTGATCCTGTTCAGCGGGAGGGGACTAGCGTACCCCAAAACGGAGGAAACAGACCTCCTACGGTCGAAACGGGGGTCCTGTTGATCGGGAGGGGTGTGGCGTACCGCAAAACGGACGAAACGGACCTCCTACGGTCGAAACGGGGGTCATGTTGATCGGGAGGGGTGTGGCGTACCGCAAAACGGACGAAACGGACCTCCTACGGTCGAAACGGGGGTCCTGTTCATCGGGAGGGGTGTGGCGTACCGCAAAACAGGACTCCACGGGATACTCTTCATCTCCACCGTCGACCTCCTCCAGCCTCCACGGGCTACCGTCGACCTCCTCCAACCTCCACGGGCTCCTGTTCATCCAGCCTCCACCGCGCGCTACTCCACCGGCTACTGTTCAACCACCCCTCCACCATCTACTGTTCATCCAGCCCTCCACACCACGGGGTCCTGTTCAACCACCCTTCCACGGGCACCCCTCCACAGTCTACTGTTCATCCAGCCCTCCACCACACCACGGGGTCTTGTTCATCCAGAGGCAACGCCATCGCTCACTGTTCATCCAAAACCCCCCCGCAATGCTCACTGTTCATCCAATAGATCAGCTTCAATTAGCAGCAGTAGCGAAGGAATCGCTCGATCGGGTTCAGTTAACAGCCATCGATCGATCGCTCGGGTTCAGTAACGCGTAGCCTGCAGTGCAATCGCTCGGGTTCAGTTAGAGCCCAACGCCTCACTCCGGTTCAGTTAGAGCCAACGCCTCGCACACATGCGCGTACGTGTACGAGAGAAACGCGCATCGCTCAGCCCCCGACTTCCCACCGTAACCGGGAACTCCCAAAATTTTCCTCGCCCTTGCTTCTACCACAGTTTTTTCCGTCATGGACGGCCCAAAGAATGTCATGCAGCTGTGTCTCCGGCCCGCCTAGGGTGAAAAGCCCATTTTCTGTCATGATTTTTTGTCATAGAAGTAGGAGCCCACCACATCTATGATGATACCGGGTTTTGTCACAATTATTGTCATAGAAGTGTCATATATATGACAGCAAAAAATTCATTCGGCCCAAAATGTCATGGATGTGTCTTTTTTTTGTAGTGAGAGCTATAAGTGTATGAAAGCTCAAAAGAAACTCAGTGGGCGTGCATCCAACTTGCTTGCTCACGAAGACCTAGGGCAATTTGAGGAAGCCCATCATTGGAATATACAAGCCAAGTTCTATAATGAAAAATTCCCACTAGTAAATGAAAGTGATATCATAGGAGACTCTCTATCATGAAGATCATGGTGCTACTTTGAAGCACAAGTGTGGTAAAAGGATAGTAACATTGTCCCTTCTCTCTTTTTCTCTCATTTTTTTGGGCCCTTTCTTTTATTTTCTTTGGCCTCTTTTTTATTTAGTCCGGAATCTCATCCCGACTTGTGAGGGAATCATAGTTTCCATCATCCTTTACTCACATGGGACAATGCTCTAATGATGATCATCACACTTTTATTTACTTACAACTCAAGAATTACAACTCAATACTTAGAACAATATGACTCTAATGTGAATGCCTCTGGCGGAGTACCGGGATATGCAATGAATCAAGAGTGACATGTATGAAAGAATTATGAACGGTGGCTTTGCCACAAATACAATGTCAACTACATGATCATGCTAAGCAATATGACAATGATGAAGCGTATCATAATACACGGAATGGTGGAAAGTTGCATGGCAATATATCTCGAATGACTATGGAAATGCCATAATAGGTAGGTCTGGTGGCTGTTTTGAGGACGATATATGGTGGGTGTATGATACCGACGAAAATTGCGCGGTATTAGAGAGGCTAGCAATGGTGGAAGGATGAGAGTGCGTATAATCATTGACTCAACATTAGTCAAGCAGAACTCATATACTTGTTGCAAAAATCTATTAATTATCAAAACAAAGTATTACGCGCATGCTCCTAGGGGGATAGATTGGTCGGAAAAGACCATCGCTCATCCATGACCGCCACTCATAAGGAAGACAATCAATAAATAAATCATGCTCCGACATCATCACATAACGGTTCACCATACGTGCATGCTATTGGAATCACAAACTTCAACACAAGTATTTCTCAAATTCATAATTTCTCAACTAGCATGACTCTAACATTAATACCTCCATATCTCAAAACAATTATCAAGCATCAAACTTTTCTTAGTATTAAACACACTCATAAGAGAAGATTAATTTCATGATTAAAGAAAATTACCATGCTGTTTGTAGGACTCTAAAAATAGTATAAGTGTAGCATGAGAGAACAATAGTTTCTATAAAACAAATCCACCACCGTGCTCTAAAAGATATAAGTGAAGCACTAGAGCAAAAACTATATAGCTCAAAAGATATAAGTGAAGCACATAGAGTATTCTAATAAATTCCGAATCATGTGTGTCTCTATCAAAAGGTGTGTACAGAAAGGATGATTGTGGTAAACTAAAAAGAAAAGACTCAAATCATACAAGACGCTCCAAGCAAAACACATATCATGTGGTGAATAAAAATATAGCCCCAAGTAAAGTTACCGATGGAAGTAGACGAAAGAGGAGATGCCTTTCGGGGCATCCCCAAGCTTTGGCTTTTAGGTGTCCTTGGATTATCTTGGAGTTCCATGGTCATCCCCAAGCTTAGGCTTTTTCCACTCCTTGTTCCACAATCCATCAAATCTTTTACCCAAAAATTGAAAACTTCACAACACAAAACTTAACAGAAAATCTCGTGAGCTCCGCTAGCGAAAGAAAACAAAACACCAATTCAAGGTACTGTAATGAACTCATTCTTTATTTGTATTGGTGTTAAACCTACTGTATTCCAACTTCTCTATGGTTTATAAACTACTTTACTAGACATAGATTCATCAAAATAAGCAAACAAGACACGAAAAACTGAATCTGTCAAAACCAGAACAGTCTATAGTAATCTGTAACTAACGCAAACTTATGGAACTGCAAAAAATCTACCAAAATAGGACGGCCTAGACAATTTGATTATTGATCTGCTGCAATTGGAATAAATATTTTATCACGTTCTGGTAATTTTTAATAATTGTTTTCGTGAACAGAAAGTTTCTGGAATTTTCAGCAAGATCAAATAACTAGCATCCAAGAGGATCTTATAGGTTTAACTTGGCACAAACACTAATTAAAACATAAGAACAAATCTAACAATAGGCTAGATCAAATATTTATTCCTAAACAGAAGCAAAAAGCAAAAAAAACTAAAATAAAATTGGGTTGCCTCCCAATAAGCGCTATCATTTAACGCCCCTAGTTAGGCATAAAAGCAAGGATAGATCTAGGTATTGCCATCTTTGGTAGGAAATCCATTAGTGGCTCTCATAATAGATTCATAAGGTAATTTTATTTTCTTTCTAGGGAAGTGTTCCATGCCTTTCCTTAACGGAAATTGGAATCTAATATTTCCTTCCTTCATATCAATAATTGCACCAATCGTTCTAAGAAAAGGTCTACCAAGAATAATGGGACATGAAGGATTGCAATCTATATCAAGAATGATAAAATCTACGGGCACATAATTCCTATTTGCAACAATAAGAACATCATTAATTCTTCCCATAGGTTTTTTTATAGTGGAATCCGCAAGGTGCAAATTTTAAGAGCAATCATCAAGTTCATGGAAACCTAGCAAATCACACAAAGTTTTCGGAATCGTGGAAACACTAGCACCCAAATCACACAAAGCATAACACTCACGATCTTTAATTCTAATTTTAATAGTAGATTCCCACTCATCATAAAGTTTTCTAGAGATAGAAAGTTCCAACTCAAGTTTTTCTTCATAAGATTGCATCAAAGCATCAACAATATGTTTAGTAAAAGCCTTATTTTGACTATAAGCATGCAGAGAATTTAGCACGGATTGCAACAAGGAAATACAATCTATTAAAGAGCAATTATCATAATTAAATTCCTTGAAATCCAAAATAGTGGGTTCATTGATATCTAAAGTTTTAACTTCCTCAATCCCACTTTTACCAAAATTTGCATCAAGATCTAAAAACTCCGAATTTTTGGAACGCCTTCTAGGTAAAGGTAACTCATCTTCAGTCCCATCATTGTCAAGATTCATATTGCAAAACAAAGATTTAATAGGGGACACATCAATAACTTTTAGATCTTCATCTTTATTCTCATAGAAACTAGAAGAACACGCTTTCATAAAGCAATCTTTCTTAGCACGCATTCTAGCGGTTCTTTCTTTGCACTCATCAATGGAAATTCTCATAGCCTTGAGAGACTCATTGATATCATGCTTAGGTGGAATAGATCTAAGTTTCAAAGAATCAACATCAAGGGACATTCTATCAACGTTCCTTGCGAATTCATCAACTTTAAGCAATTTTTCTTCAAGCAAAGCATTGAAATTCTTTTGCAAATTCATAAACTCCTTAACACTATTATCAAATTCAGAGGGCATATTATTAAAATTTCCATAAGAATTGTTGTAGGAATTACCATAATTATTAGAGGAATTACTAGGGAACGTCTTAGGATTAAAGTTTCCTCTATACGCGTTGTTACCAAAATTATTCCTACCAACAAAATTCACATCCGTAGATTCATTATTATTCTCAATCAAAGTAGACAAAGGCATATCATTAGGATTAGAAGAAACACTTTTAGTAGCAAATAATTTCATAAGTTCATCCATCTTTCCACTCAAAACATTAATTTCTTCTATCGCATGCACTTTTTTATTAGTAGATCTTTCGGTGTGCCATTGAGAATAATTAACCATAGTGTTATCTAGGAGTTTAGTAGCTTCTCCTAAAGTGATTTCCATAAAATTTCCTCCCACGGCCGAATCTAAAAGATTTCTAGAAGCAAAATTCAATCCGGCATAAATTTTTTGTATAATCATCCACAAATTCAAACCATGAGTAGGGCAATTATGTATCATTAATTTCATCCTCTCCGAAGCTTGTGCAACACGTTCATCATCAAGTTGCTTAAAATTCATAATATCCTTTCTAAGAGAGATGATCTTAGCAGGAGGAAAATACTTAGAGATAAAAGCATCTTTGCACTTATTCCAAGAATCAATACTATTTTTAGGCAAAGACGAGAACCAAACTTTAGCACGATCTCTAAGCGAAAACGGAAATAGCTTCAATTTAACAATATCATTATCAACATCCCTCTTCTTTTGCATGTCACACAAATCAACAAAGCTATTTAGATGGGTAGCGGCATCTTCACTAGGAAGGCCGGCGAATTGATCTTTTATAACAAGATTCAACAAAGCAGCATTAATATCACAAGATTTAGCATCATTAAGAGGAGCAATCGGAATGCTAAGAAAATCATTATTGTTGGTATTGGTAAAGTCACACAATTTGGTATTATCTTGAGCCATCGTGACAAGCAAGAAATCCAACAAGCAAGCAAGCAAGAAAAGAGCGAAAAGAGGCGAACGGAAAAGAGAGGGCGAATAAAACGGCAAGGGTGAAGTGGGGGAGAGGAAAACGAGAGGCAAATGGCAAATAATGTAATGCGAGGGAGGTGAGTTTGTGATGGGTACTTGGTATGGCTTGACTTTTGCGTAGACTCCCCGGCAACGGCGCCAGAAATCCATCTTGCTACCTCTTGAGCACTGCGTTGGTTTTCCCTTGAAGAGGAAAGGGTGATGCAGCAAATAGCGTAAGTATTTCCCTCAGTTTTGAGAACCAAGGTATCAATCCAGTAGGAGGCCACGCGCGAGTCCCTCGCACCTACACAAGCAAACAAGAACCTCGCAACCAATGCGATAAAGGGGTTGTCAATACCTTCACGGTCACTTACGAGAGTGAGATCTGATAGAGATGATAAGATAATATTTTTGGTATTTTTATGATAAAGATGCAAAGCAAAATAAACGGAAATAGAAATAGCAAAGTGTTGGAAGATTAATATGATGGAAAATAGACCCGGGGGCCATAGGTTTCACTAGTGGCTTCTCTCGAGAGCATAAGTATTACGGTGGGTGAACAAATTACTGTTGATCAATTGATAGAATTGAGCATAGTTATGAGAATATCTAGGTATGATCATGTATATAGGCATCACGTCCGAGACAAGTAGACCAACTCCTGCCTGCATCTACTACTATTACTCCACACATCGACCGCTATCTAGCATGCATCTAGAGTATTAAGTTCATGAAGAACAGAGTAACGCATTAAGAAAGATGACATGATGTAGAGGGATAAAGTCATGCAATATGATATAAACCCCATCTTTTTATCCTCGATGGCAACAATACAATACGTGCCTTGTTGCCCCCACTGTCACTGGGAAAGGACACCGCAAGATTGAACCCAAAGCTAAGCACTTATCCCATTGCAAGAAAGATCAATCTAGTAGGCCAACCAAACTGATAATTCGAAGAGACTTGCGAAGATAACCAATCATACATAAAAGAATTCAAAGGAGATTCAAATATTGTTCATAGATAATCTTGATCATAAACCCACAATTCATCGGTCTCAAAAAATACACTGCAAAAGAAGATTACATCGAATAGATCTCCACAAGAGACGGGGAGAACATTGTATTGAGATCCGAAAAGAGAGAAGAAGCCATCTAGCTAATAACCATGGACCCGAAGGTCTGAGGTAAACTACTCACACTTCATCGGAGAGGCCTTGGAGATGATGTAGAGGCCCTCCGTGATCGATGCCCCCTCCGGCGGATCTCCAGAAAAGGCCCCAAGATGGGATCTCACGGGTACAGAAGGTTGCGGCGGTGGAATTAGGTTTTTGGCTCCGTATCTGATGTTTTCCGGGTACATGGGTATATATAGGAGGAAGAAGTACGTCGGTGGAGCAACGAGGGGCCCATGAGGGTGGAGGGCGCGCCCGGGGGGGGGGGGGGTAGGCGCGCCCCCCTACCTCGTGCCCTCCTGGTTGATGTCTTGACATAGGGTACAAGTCCTCTAGATCACGTTCGTTCCAAAAATCACGTTCCCGAAGGTTTCATTCCGTTTGGACTCCGTTTGATATTCTTTTTCTGCGAAACTCCGAAATAGGCAAAAAACAGCAATTCTGGGCTGGGCCTCCGGTTAATAGGTTAGTCCCAAAAATAATATAAAAGTGTATAATAAAGCCCAATAATGGCCAAAACAGAATATAATATAGCATGGAACAATCAAAAATTATAGATACGTTGGAGACGTATCACGAATCCCCACACACCTCTAGGCGCTGAATGCCCATGGAGACAGCCATCCGAAGAGCATGCAACAGAGCCTCGTATTCAGCTGCATTGTTGGAGTCCGTGTGTAGTATTTGGAGTACGTATTGGACTGTATCTACGGTGGGGGATGTCAGGACAACGCCCGCTCCCAGACCTGCCAGCATCTTAGAGCCGTCAAAGTGCATGATCCAATTGGAGTATGTGTCGTACTCTTTAGGGAGTTCGGCTTTTGTCCATTCGGCGATGAAGTCAGCCAGTACTTTTGACTTAATGGCTCGCCGTGGTTTGTATGTGATGTCGAATGGGAGGAGATCGATGGCCCACTTAGCAATCCGGCCCGTGGCATCACGGTTATTTGTTATATCGTTGAGTGGTACTTCGGAGGCCACCGTGATTGAACACTCTTGAAAGTAGTGTCGTAGTTTTTGGGATGCCATGAAGACCGCGTATGCTATTTTTTCGATAATGTGGGTACCATGATTTGCATGGTGTGAGGACAGTGGATACGTAGTATACTGGCTTTTGAAGTGGGAACTTATGTCCGTCCTCCTCTCGTTCGACGACGAGCACTTCGCTTACAATTTGGTGCGTTGCAGCTATATATAACAGTATGGGTTCGCCGATGCTTGGTGCGTCCAGGATTGGGTTGCTGGCCAAGAGGGCCTTTATTTCTTCCAGTCAGGCCGTAGCCGCATCCGTCCACTCAAAGTGTTCGGTGCGTCGAAGAAGGCGATAGAGAGGTAGTGCCTTTTCTCCCAATCGGGAGATGAAGCGGCTTAAGGCAGCCACTACAAAAACGTCACCCTGCGATGTATAGTGAAGAGGCGGCTTGCGTGTCCTTTTAAGACTACAGGGCCGCTGCTCATTGACTCCCTCCGCCTGGGAACCGTCGTTCCATGTTTCCCACTATGCCCGCCCCTTGCGCCACGTACACCGCATGCATGGTGCGGGGTAGGTGACAGGCGTATGGAATATGGGAAGGCACGTGCGTGGGTCGATACCCATGCGCCTTCAATTGGGCGAGGAGGGTGGTCGTCGGCCCCGCCTGCTGCCACCTTAATGAGCCGGATTGGCTGAGAGAGGCGGCCGAGCCCTGATCCCTCCCCTTTATAAGGAAGGGAGGAGGAGGGATGGCACCCCTCAATCTTTTGCCATTCGCTTCCTCCCATCTTGGCTCCTTCGTTTCTTCTGCTATGGCTTCTTCTGCTATGGCGAGAGGCTGCGCTGATCCTTCGACGGTGGCAGCGAGGCACTACAAAAAAATACACTTCCGTGATGATACGTGTTTGTCATAGTAGGTCGCGTTTATTGTCATTCATGTACATCCATCACTAGTAGAAAAGGGGGCAACGGTCCAGGCCGGGTCAGCCCATTAGTCCCGGTTCAGTCTAGAACCGGGACCCATGGGGGCATTGGACCCGGTTCGTGAGCCCTGGGGGCCGGCCGGGCCACGTGGGCCAATGGTCCCGGTTCGTCTGGACCTTTGGTCCCAGTTGGTGGGACAAACCGGGACCAATGGTCCTGGCTCCTGGCCCACCACCATTGGTCCCGGTTGGTGGCTTGAACCGGGACCAATGGCTGCCCTTTAGTCCCGGTTCATGCCACCAACCGGGACCAATGAGGTTCCTATATATACCCCCTCGCTTAAGAGCAGAGCACACTGCTCTGTTTTTCTGGCCACCGAGGGGGAGAGGGGTTGGTGGTGCTCTAGCTCACCTCCTATGCACACATGGTGTTCGATGGAATGCCCGAGCCACACTACTTAAGCTTTCTCCTCTCCAAGCTCTACCTCCAAGCTCCATTTTCCTCAATATTTGTCTAGGTTTAGCGGTCCGTCACGCCCCGTCCCCGTCTTCACCGCCGTCGATCACCCATGCCGAGCTGATCGCCGGCACCACCGTGGTGAGCCTCTTGTTCTTATCTTCTTTCAGAAAGGAAAAATATTCTTACTTGTATGTTTACATAGATACTTGTATTATTTTCCTACTTTTATTATTGCGTCTTATATAGTGCGATGGTTTTGGTATCCGCCCCCGTCGGCCCTCGTCCTGTCTATGATTCGGATGTGGTATATATTATCTTTATAACTATTGGTTCATTTATTGTTTATGAAAATTATGCCGACCAACGTGACATAGATTTTATTTATCAAGGATGTATGTGAACCGGAAATTCCAACCGACCCTATTGTCGAGAGGTTAAATTTAGTTGAAGAAGAAAAGAATTTCTTGAAGGAAAAAATAAAAAAAATTGAGGAGGAGAAGATGATATTGGAGTTGCATGTTGCGGATGTCGTCGATGATCACAAGATCAAGATGGATGCAATGCGCTTGCAGATTAGAAAGATTAGAGAATATGCCATTCATACCGAGGCTTGGTATCATTATGCCATTGGATCAATTGTTACCTTGGTTGCGATTATGATCACTTTTGTTTTCGCATTGAAATGTTTTACATAGTTTCAATGTATGGTTTAATTAATTAGATGCTCTGTAGAGCTATATGTTGTTAGATGAGAACTATGTATGTACTTTGGTTTTAATGTGATGGATAACTTCTATTAATTTGGACACTTAATTATATATAATGCACATAGATGAACCGACAATGGATGTACGGTGACAGACACACCCCCGAGTACATTAAGGGCGTGCATGAGTTTCTCGATGCGGCTGAGGCAAACAAGCAGAATGGTTTTATGTGTTGTCCATGCACTAAATGTGGGAATATGATGTCTTACTCTAACCGGAAAATCCTTCACACCCACCTGCTTTACAAGGGTTTCATGCCACACTATAATGTTTGGACGAGGCACGGAGAAATAGGGGTTATGATGGAAGAAGGCGAAGAAGAAGAGTACGATGACAACTACGTGCCCCCTGAATACGGTGATGCTGCAACGGGGGGAGCTGCTGAAGATCAAGAGGAACCAGACGATGTGCCCAATGATGCTGCAACGGGTGAAGCTGCTGAAGATCAAGAGGAACCAGACGATGTGCCCGATGATGATGATCTCCGCCGGGTCATTGTCGATGCAAGGACGCAATGTGAAAGTCAAAAGGACAAGCTGAAGTTCGATCGCATGTTAGAGGATCACAAAAAAGGGTTGTACCCCAATTGCAAAGATGGCAACACAAAGCACGGTACCATACTGGAATTGCTGCGGTGGAAGGCAGAGAATGCTGTGCCTGACAAAGGATTTGAGAAGCTACTGAAAATATTGAAGAAGAAGCTTCCAAAGGATAACGAATTGCCCAACAGTACATACGCAACAAAGAAGGTCGTATGCCCTCTAGGATTGGAGGTGGAGAAGATACATGCATGCCCTAATGACTGCATCCTCTACCGCGGTGCATGCAAGGATCTGAACGCATGCCCGGTATGCGGTGCATTGCGGTATAAGATCAGACGAGATGACCCTGGTGATGTTGACGGCGAGCCCCCCAGGAAGAGGGTTCCTGCGAAGGTGATGTGGTATGCTCCTATAATACCACGGTTGAAACGTCTGTTCAGAAACGGAGAGCATGCCAAGTTGATGCGATGGCACAGTGAGGACCGTAAGAAAGACGAGAAGTTGAGAGAACCCGCTGACGGGTCGCAGTGGAGAAAAATCGAGAGAAAGTACTGAGATGAGTTTGCAAAGGACCCAAGGAACGTATGGTTTGCTTTAAGCGCGGATGGCATGAATCCTTTCGGGGAGCAGAGTAGCAATCACAGCACCTGGCCCGTGACTCTATGTATGTATAACCTTCCTCCTTGGATGTGCATGAAGCGGAGGTTCATTATGATGCCAGTTCTCATCCAAGGCCCTAAGAAACCCGGCAACGACATTGATGTGTACCTAAGGCCATTAGTTGAAGAACTTTTATAGCTGTGGAATGGAAACGGTGTACATACGTGGGATGAGCACAAACAGGAGGAATTTAACCTAAAGGCGTTGCTGTTCGTGACCATCAATGATTGGCCCGCTCTCAGTAACCTTTCAGGACAGACAAACAAAGGATACCACGCATGCACACACTGTTTGGATGACACTGAAAGTATATACCTGGACAAATGCAGGAAGAATGTGTACCTGGGCCATCGTCTATTTCTTCCGACCAACCATCAATGTTGAAATAAAGGCAAGCATTTTAAAGGCGAGGCAGATCACCGGAAGAAGCCCGCCATGCGTACCGGTGATCACGTACTTGCTATGGTCAATGATTTACACGTAATCTTTGGAAAGGGTCCAGGCGCACTAGCTGTTCCGAATGACGCTGAGGGACACGCACCCATGTGGAAGAAGAAATCTATATTTTGGGACCTACCCTACTGGAAAGACCTAGAGGTCCGCTCTTCAATCGACGTTGTTCATGTGACGAAGAACCTTTGCGTGAACCTGCTAGGCTTCTTGGGCGTGTATGGAAAGACAAAAGATACACCTGAGGCACGGGAGGACCTGCGACGTTTGCACGAAAAAGACGGCATGCCTCCGAAGTAGTATGAAGGTCCTGCTAGCTACGCTCTTACGAAAGAAGAGAAAGAAATCTTCTTTGAATGCCTGGTCAGTATGAAGGTCCCGAATGGCTTCTCGTCGAATATAAAGGGAATAATAAATATGCCAGAGAAAAATTTCCTGAACCTAAAGTCTCATGACTGCCACGTGATTATGATGCAACTGCTTCCGGTTGCATTGAGGGGGCTTCTACCGAAAAACGTCCGATTAGCCATTGTGAAGCTATGTGCATTCCTCAATGCAATCTCTCAGAAGGTGATCGATCCAGAAATCGTACCAAGGCTAAGGAGTGATGTGGCGCAATGTCTTGTCAGTTTCGAGCTGGTGTTCCCACCATCCTTCTTCAATATCATGACGCACGTCCTAGTTCATCTAGTCGATGAGATTGTCATTCTGGGCCCATATTTCTACAAAGTATGTTCCCCTTTGAGAGGTTCATGGGAGTCCTAAAGAAATATGTCCATAACCGCGCTAGGTCAGAAGGAAGCATCTCCATGGGCCATCAAACAGAGGATGTCATCGGGTTTTGTGTTGACTTCATTCCAGGCCTTAAGAAGATAGGTCTCCCTAAATCGCGGTGTGAGGGGAGACTGACTGGAAAAGGCACGCTTGGAAAGGACTCAATAATATGCAGGGATGGATATTCTTGGTCTCAAGAACACTACACAGTTCTACAGAACTCTACCTTGGTGACCCCGTATGTCGATGAAACCAAGAACAGTCTGCGCTCCAAACAGCCGGAGCAGTGCGAGGACTGGATTACATGTGAACACATCAGGACTTTAAGCAGTTGGTTGGAAACACGTCTCAGAGGTGACAACACTGTTTGTGATGAGTTGTACTTGTTGTCGAGGAGACCATCTTTGACGGTATTGATTTACAAAGGATATGAGATAAATGGGAATACATTTTACACGATTGACCAAGATCAAAAGAGCACCAACCAAAACAGTGGTGTCCGCTTTGATGCAACAACCGAGAGGGGAAAGGACACATATTATGGTTACATAGTGGACATATGGGAACTTGACTACGAACATGATTTTAAGGTCCCTTTGTTTAAGTGCAAATGGGTCAATCTGTCAGGAGGCGGGGTACAGGTAGACCCACAGTACGGGATGACAACAGTGGATCTGAAAAATCTTGGGTACACTGACGAACCGTTCGTCCTAGCCAATGATGTGGCAGAGGTTATCTATGTGAAGGACATGTCTACCAGACCAAGAAAAAGAAAAGATAAGGAAGTGAATACATCATACGATGAGCCAAAGCGCCACATAGTTCTTTCAGGAAAAAGGGACATCCTGGGAGTGGAGGGCAAGACAGACATGTCTGAAGGTTATGAAAAGTTTCACGAAATTCCTCCCTTCAAAGTCAAGGCTGACCCAAGCATCCTGATAAACGATGAAGATTATCCATGGTTATGGCACAATAAGAAAATGACACAAGCGAAGAAAAAGTGAAGACTTTCTCCCGCAACTATTATGATGATACCATGCCAACTTTGTAACAGACTAGTATGCTATGCCAACTTTTTCAGAGTTTAGGTCGAATTTTCTCTATAGGTGCATCTATGTTCATTTTTAGTAAAGTTAATCACAAACTTGTGATTCACACAAATTTCAAAGAATTCAAATTTTAACTATTCAAATTTGAAAACTAATGGCACTAACAGAGAGTTTATAATTTTTGTAAAACTAATGGCACTAACAGAAAGTTTATAATTTTGTTGACCTAAAAGCAAAAAGAATTAAAAAATAAAGCAAAAAACAAAAGAAAATAAATAATACAAAAAACAAAACAAAAAAACTGGAAAAAAAATATAAATAGCAACAATAAGTATTTTGTTGTAAGTAGAAACAAAATAAAATAAATAAAGCAACAAAGAAAAAAAAACTGGAAAAAAATAGGGCTCGCACCTGGCCCATGACCATTAGTCCCGGTTTGTGCCACAAACCAGGACTAAAGGGTTGGTCCTCGTTGCGCTCAGAGTTTAATCCCACCTCGCCAACCGAAGGGCTCCCACACCGGTTTATAAGCCCGTCCCTCTCTGCCTTGTTGAGCTCCTCTCAAAGTGAAAATAGATGCCCCTATACAGGGAATTTGACCTAAATTCATAATGAATTTCTCTGAAATTCATAGAAATTGATTATGAATTTAGGTCGAATTTTCTCTATAGGTGCATCTATGTTCTTTTTTAGTAAAGTTAATCACAAACTTGTGATTCACATAAATTTTAAAAAATTCAAACTTAAACTATTCAAAATTTAAAACTAATGGCACTAACAGAAAGTTTATAATTTTTGTGACCTAAAAGAAAAAAGAAATCACTAAAAAACTATAAGTATTTAGTTCTAAGTAGAAATGAAAAAATAAATAGCAAAAAAGGAAAAAAATGCCTATAATATTTGTTATGACTAACTAAAATTACCAAATTGAGTATAATGATAAAACACAGTAATATTAAATAAGAGGAAAAAGAATGACTCAAAAATCAATTTTTATAGTAAAGTTATTCATAAACTAGTGATTCACACAAATTTTAAAAAGTTCAAATTTAAACTATTCAAATTTTAAAACTAATGGCACTAACAGAAAGTTTATAATTTTTGTGACCTAAAAGAAAAAAGAAATCACTAAAATACTATAAGTATTTAGTTCTAAGTAGAAATGAAAAAATAAATAGCAAAAAAGAAAAAAAAGTGCCACCTACTGGGCCCCCACGGGCTGAATACGACTAGAAACCCTACCATGGGCCACGATTCAGGCCCGCAGGAGGCCCAGTAGGCCCATAGGCACACAGCGCAGGGTTAGGCCCGAAAGCCTGCATTTGACAGGAGCTCGAGAGGGAAGGTGCAGGAGCGCTTATAAACCACCCTCGAGCTCTCTCAGCTAGCGAGGTGGGACTAAAGTTTGGGCGCGGGGCAGCACAAGGCCTTTGGTCCTGGTTGGTGGCACCAACCGGGACTAAAGGGGGGCATTGGTCCCGGTTCGTGGCACAAACCGGGACCAATTCCCCCCTTTAGTCCCGGTTGGTGCCACCAACGGGGACCAAAGGCCGCCGCTTCCCGCCCTTTGGGCTGCTGAAAAGAGGCCTTTGGTCCCGGTTGGTGGCACCAACCGGGACTAAAGAGGGCATTGGTCCCGGTTGGTGCCACAAATCGGGACAAATACTCTGTGTATATAAGCAGGACTTAGGAAAATTTGACGAACTCATCGCCAGTTGCCCCCCGGCCCACCAGACGACACCGAGCTCATCGATGCCGCAAGGCTGCCCTGATCGACGCCGTCCGCTGCCCCCCGAGCCCGCGCGCCCCTACCCTCGCCCCCGATCACGCCTTCACCGTCCGTCGTCCCCGAGCCTTCCTCGTCGCCGATGCCACCTCGCTGTGAGCGCCGCCCGTTCCCCTGCTCCTCCCCTTGTACTGGCCGCCATCGCCGCCGCCCCTGCCCTTCGCGCGCTGCCGCCCTGCGCCGCCCCTGCCCTACACGGCCGCCGCGCGCCGCCCCTGCCCTTCGCTGCCGCTGCACGCCGCCCCGCTGCGCGCCTCCCCTGTCCTGCCGTGCCGCCGCCCCTGCACGCCCTTCATTTTTATTAGTTTAATTTTTTTGTTCATATATACATATAATGTATATGTGTATGTATGTGGCTATGTGTATGTATATGTTCAAAATGTATAAAAAATTGTTCAGAGCATGTTTTTGTTCATATATGTATTTTTTGTTCATATGTGTATTAATCTTTTTCCATATATGTAATTTTTCTGTTTCATAGAAAGAAGAGGAAGAAAGAAGAAAATTTTGTTCATAGAAATTTTGTTCATATATATATAGAAAGTTTTTGTTCATAGAAAGTTTTTTGTTCATATATAGAAAGTTAGAAGAAAATTTAGAATATGCTAAAATTTGGAAGAAAAAGAAGGATAGGAAAGAAGAAAATAAGAAGAGGAAGAAAGAAAGAAGAGGAGAGGAAGAAGAGAAGAAATAAATAAGAAGAGGAAAAAAGAAGAAAAAGAAGAGGAGAAGAAGAAAGGAATAGAGGAGAAGAAGAAAATTTTCTATTTTTTCTTCTTCTCCTCTATTCCTTTCTTCTTCTCGTCTTTTTATTTCTTCTTCGTTTTCTTATGTTTTATCGGGTCTGTCGTCGTCGATATACCCCTCCCGATAACTTCAACACGAGGGGGGGGGGTCGATATACCCCCTCCCCGATAATATTATCTTCCCATGTACGTATGTCGTGTCGATATAAACTCCCGATAACTTCAACACGTGGGGGGGGGGTCGATATACCCCCTCCCGATAACTTCAACACGAGGGGGGGGTCGATATACCCCCTCCCGATAACTTCAACACGTGGGGGGGGTCGATATACACCCTCCCCGATATATTATTTTCCCATGTACGTATGTCGTCGTCGTTGTCGATATAAACCCCTCCCGATAACTTCAACACATGGGGGGGGTCGATATACCCCCTCCCGATAACTTCAACACGTGGGGGGGTCGATATACCCCCTCCCCGATTATTATTTTCCGATGTACGTATGTCATCGTTGTTGTCGATATAAACCCCTCTCGATAACTTCAACACGTGGGGGGGGGGTCGATATACCCCCTCCCGATAACTTCAACATGTGGGGGGGGGTCTATATATCCCCTCCACGATATATTATTTTCCCATGTACGTATGTCGTCGTTGTCGATATAAACCCCTCTCGATAACTTCAACACGTGGGGGGGGGTCGATATATCCCCTCCCCGATATATTATTTTCCCATGTACGTATATCATCGTTGTCGATTTAAACCCCTCCCGATAACTTCAACACGTGGGGGGGGGGGGGGGGTCGATATACCCCCTCCCGATAACTTCAACACGTGGGGGGGGGGCGATATACCCCCTCCCCGATAATATTATTTTCCCATGTACGTATGTCATCGTTGTCGATATACCCCCTCCCGATAGCTTCAACACGTGGGGGGGGGGTCGATATTACCCCCTCCTTGAAGCATTCTCGAGGCCACCCCAAACCCTTGAAGCGTTGTCGAGACCATCCGAAACCCTAGAGACGCAGCGTCGAGGCCACTAATTAATATTATTCCTTAATGTGATTAGCTAGCTAGTTCTATGTTTGCCACTAATATATCCATCTGTCATGTTTGAATAATAATTGCCATATTGTAAATATTTGTAGAAACTATGGACACCCCCCGAGACGAAGCAGAAGAAGCATTGTTGGGGGACATAATCGCACAAGGAAGTGATGCCATCTGCTCGTTGTTTCTCAACGAGACCGATGATCTGGAAGGAGAGGGTGAAGATGCAACTGGCTATGATTATGATGGCTCCGGTGACCCAATGCCGGTGCAAGGAGACCGTGAGGACGGCTCCGGAGACCAAATGACGATGGTGCAAGAAGGAGACCGTGATGACAACTCCGGTGACCGAACCGAGTCCAGCCAGGTATATATATTAGTTAAGCATGTGCTGACTAGCTAATTGATGCATTCATTGTTTTGGTATGTACACATATTAATTAACTCTCGTCTTTGTTCTTTTTTCTAGCCCTCCGGATCAAGCACAACTTCGGTAAAGAGACGAGGCCCGAAGAAAAAGTTGAGCTCGGAAGAAAGGTTTGAGATCATAGCAATCGCGCGCGACGGCCAACCGATTGAACCCATCCGAACAAAGAACGCATTTGTTGCTCAGTGTGGGGTTCTGGTTAGGGACAAGATCCCGATCAGCATCCAGCAATGGTTAAAGCCGGCTAAAGAAGACCCTGAGGTGTCTTATGTCAATGATATGCTGAAAAATGATCTTTGGACTGAGCTGAAGTCAAATTTCACCCTACCGCCAGAGGATGATCCGGAGAAGCTAGTTAAAGAGCAATTAATCAAGTCTTTTGCTCTTAAGAAGATGGTAGACCTATTCAGGAGGTGGAAGAAAGACCTGAATAGGTTTGTCGATAAAAAAGAGACACCAGAATTCAAGGGCAAATATGAGAAGATCAGATATGACTTGCCCGCATTTGTGGCCCACAAGACATTGGAAAAGAGTAAAAAGATGTCGGCGACAGCAAAATGCTGCGAAGAAGAAGCTTCACCATCGCACGGGGTCAGGTGGCTACCTCGTAGCCCGGCCTAAGTGGGCCAAGGCTGAGAATGATCTGCTTGAAAAAGGGATCGAACTAGAGACAATGAACTGGCCAGACCGTTGCCGGACTTGGTTCTTCGGGGCTGGCGGAACCTTGGACCCTGTATCAAGGAAGTGCATTTGGACGGATGATCAATTGGAAATACCAGTCAAGAGGCTTCAGCAATATATCGATGCAGAGCAGCAAGGGACGTTCGTTCCAGACAAAGAGAACGACGAGCTCACAATGGCCCTCGGGAATCCTGAGCACCCTGGACGGACACGAGGCATGCCAGGCTCCGTTTCGTGGAAGGCTGGGTTTCCGGACGCAGGCGGTTACAAATGCCAGGAGAGGAGGAAGAAAGTGCAGCAGACCGAACTGCAGGCGCTTAAAGCAAGGGTACAAGGGATAGAGGAACGAGAAGCAAATCGCAGCAAAGGAACTGCCGAAGCTTCCCCCGAAGCCACCCCGCCATCTCAGCGGAGAACCAGCGTGGCTTCCACTGAGCTGCTTCAGCCGGAGCATGTATTGACGGCTCCTGCCAGCTATCCCGTGGATGCTATCACGGAGTCACAAAATTGCCACCTTATGACACAATGGATTAATATGAAGGTCAAGGCGGCTGTTGGCTCTGTTTATCCTACTGAACTCGGTGCAACTTTTCACTGCCGGCCTTTTCCAGAAGGATATGCTAGGGTGATGGTGGATGAAATAACGGAGGGATTTGAGGAGCTCTAGCTTGACCACCCTACCGGTGAAGGGGAGACTCGGCTGGGTTCTGCTCTGAAGACTCCATGCCTATGGTGGAAGGATCTCATCAACCTTACGAACTGGATGCCTCCACCTCCTCCTCCTCCGGTGAGTCAGGGCACTCCGCCTCCTCCACCGCCTCCTCCTCCGGTGAGTGACGATTAGGGCACTCGGCCGGCTCCTTCTCAGGCGCGTGGCGGCACTCCGCCTCCTTCTCCACCTGCGCCGGCGCGCCCGAGCAGCCAGCCTCCTCCTTCTCTGCCTCGTCAGCAAGGGCGGAAGAGACCCGCCGCCGCTCCGGCTGCTCCCGCACGTCATAGTCCGTCTCCTCCGCCTCGTAAGCAAGGAAAGAAGACAGCCGCTCTATCTGCTCTGCCGGCGTCTAGCAGTACAGCCAAAGGCGGGAGGACATACTGATTCGGTCCTTCTCTAAAGACTCCGGAGAAGTTACCATACGAGATGTCCCCGGAAGAGAACGCGAAGATCGCGCGAACCGAAGTGAAGGACTGGTTTGAAGGGTTGAAATCACAGAGACATCCACCTCCCGAGGAGAAGGTAGATCTGGTGAAAGCGAAGCGCACTCTGGCTGCCCTGACAAAACCACCCAAGTCTCCGCCGAAAGGCAACTATGAGCGCATTATTGGAAAGGCATTTGTCGAAGCGGAGCGGTCGGGAAGTACTGTCAGTGATCAAAGGATGAAAGAACGACGAGCTGGGAAACAAATTGCCCAGCTCGACGAACAAGCGAAGCAATCGTGCCCCCCGCTCAAGGTGCCTAGCGACATCGCCGCTAATGCTCCGAGGATGGTGCCCGGTTATAGCAATCTTGGAGATTACCTACCCGATGATGTACATTATGATTTCTTGGAGGTGCAGATACAAAGATACGAGTACGGGAAGCCTCTCGTCAAAGATGAAAGATCTCTATCAACGATGATGCGAAGATTGCATGATTGGTACATGAAAACCTGCAGAGAGTCTGGGGGGAGGAATACTTTGTATGTGAGAGTTAAAAAGGAGCATGACCTCGTTGGAATTGAATTGTTGCCTGTTCCATTTGAGGAGTTCTTTCAGTTTTTCAATCAATTGGCCCTCGATAAAGCAAACGGTCACCTGCTACTGTCTGTAAGTAGTACTACTTATGTCATTAAGTCTCTCTATATAGCTCAGCTCTTTCATTGCATGTATTTATAATTATCCTCACTATATTATGCAGATTGAAGATCGCCGAATTGAAGAAAAGACAAGTCGGTGATATTGGGTTCATTAACACATATCTCATAGATGCAACTGAGGTTAAATTACATGCCACAGATACCGAGGCCAACTTGCTATGATCGTTGGTAATAAATGAACACAAAGATATAATACTCTTTCCTTACAACTTCAAGTGAGTCTTACTGTCTTGTGCCATATTCGGTTTCCCTTATTAGTCCAGGTTATAGTAATGTAATTGATGAGTTATGCATGCGTGCGCAGGTTCCACTATATTCTCCTAGAGATTAAGCTTGAGCAGGGAGTAGTAACTGTCTTAGACTCGAGACGAAAAGATCCCCAGGAGTATGCGGACATGACTCAAATGCTCGAGAAGTAAGTTAAATCAATCATTATCCACCATATCAGCAAGTTTGTTCATTTCTGATATCAAGTAATTGTTTTCTTTGTCTGGCAGGGTTTTGGAGAAAATTCACCAAAAAAGCTTCGGGACTGCCAAAGAAGCTGGAATTTAGACACCCGAAAGTAAGTACTATAGTAGCATGTTCCGCGCATCTCCTAGTGATTCAAGCGCTAGTTTCATCAATACCATTTGGCATTCTTGCTTATCAGTTTGATTGACCTCTATTTCTTGTAAAGTGGTTGTGGCAGGAACAAGGGAATGATTTCTGTGGATACTACGTTTGCGAGTCCATCCGCCACATGACCTGTGAGCAGGGCTACTCTGACGATCAATATGAAGTGCGTAAATAACAATATTCACAATTTTATTTTATTACCATTATTTGTGTTGAGTTTCATTCATTCATATATATATATGTATTGACCCCCTTCTTCAAATTAGATGTTTCGGATGCGGGATGAACTCCTAGCACCAGATCGCATGCGAGCAATTCAAGAGGAATTGGCAGCATTCTTTCTTGACCACGTGATCGCTGAAGACGGCGAATACTATGTGGACCATGCGTCCGTATGTTAGGAGATTATATTTGTAAGAGATAATTATTGTATATATGTAGCCGGTATTGTCGGATAGATATACGAGAACTTGTTGTTCGACCAATCTCTTGGAGAAGGAGAGGTGGTCGATATCACTTCTCTCTGTATGCATATATGTTCATGACGATCTTCTGTTTCCTTCGTTTGCTTACTACCTAGCTAGCGTGTCTAGTCCTCTCTATATGTATGTATAGTACGTAGCGTCGACCAAGCACGGACATAAGAGAGGACACTTCTCTCTATTAATTAGCTAGTTAACACAATATATGAAACACCTAAATTAACCCCCCAAAACCCCCAACCCCCCCCCCTTTTAAAAAAAACAAAAACCCCAGCCACAGAAATGCTGACACGTGGATGCCTATTGGTCCCGGTTGGTGCCACCAACCAATACCAAAGGCCCTCCTACCTGGGCTCGGCGCACAGGCCACGTGGAGGCCCATCTATCCCAGTTCTGGACTGAACCGGGACTAAAGGGCCAGGGCATTAGTAACGACCCTTTAGTCCCGGTTCAGGAACCGGGACAAAAGGCCCTTACCAACCAGGACAATAGGCCCTTTTTCTACTAGTGCATGACGATTTTATGACAGAATCAAGTTAGTCATACCTGTGCTGTCGTAGAAGTGTTCCATGACATTACCAAAATTACCATCACGGAAGTGTCCACTTCCATGACGATAAATCGCGCGTCACAGAAGTGCTGTCGTCAAGGGTGACCGACACGTGGCATCCATCGTAACGGAACGCCGTTAAGCTATCGGGTCGGGTTTTGGATCCGATAACCCGTTAACAGCCCCGACCAATGGGGATTTTCCATGTGTAAAATCATCATTGGCTGGAGGAAACACGTGTCGGCTCATCATTGGGATAGATGTCATTCACTCATTGGACAGAAGGCGCCTATGATACATCGACACGTGGCACGGCCCAACAGAGGCCCATTCCTGTGAAAAGGCCGGCCCGTTTGACTTGGTCAAAAGGTGGCGGGCCGGCCCATGGAAAGCTTGTTAACGGCTTGTTCGCATATAGCCCATTTACAACCCGCTAACCCAAGGCCCGTTACGCCCTATCCGAATTAGGCCCAGTAGCGTCATCTGGGCCATCCAATATGATTCCAGCCCGTTTTCACTTCTGGCCCATGTATGGCCCATGACGTCTTTCGGCCCATGTGAGGCCCTTTGTAACTCTTGGCCTATTAATGGCCCGTGGTGAAACTGGCCCGTAATGAACAGTGTATCACTTTACACCCATTAACGGCCCGTGGTGAAACTGGCCCGTAATGAATAGTGTATCACTTTATACCCATTAACGACCCGTTATTCCGTTGGGCCATTTCTAGCCCATGTTATCTTTCGGCCTTCTCAGAGCCCATTTATTCTTGGGCTCATTTCCAGCATTCGTTTACTTACGGCCCATTACTATCATTTTCTTCTTGTGGGCCAAATTCAGCCTATGGTTATAGTTGGCCCGTTTGTGGTCCGTTAATACGTTGGGCCGTTTTCATAGCGTCATCAAATACAGCCTATTAACGATGGCCCGTTATGGTCGGCCCATGAATGGACGATTCCAACTCTAGCCCGTTTACGGCCATAATGCGGTCTGTTTGGCCCATGTTTGGCCAATCGATCATACGGCCCGTATAAGGCCCATTGATGATATGGCCCGCAGAAGGCCCATTGTTTCTACGGCCCGTAGAAGGCCCATTCTTTCTACGGCCCGTAGAAGGCCCATTGTTTCCACGACCCATAGAAGGCCCACTGTTTCTACGGCCCGTAGGAGGCCCAGTGTCACCACAGTAAATATTAGCCCATGGTTACTGTGGCCTAGTTTAAAAAAATAGGTTATTGCAGCCACTAGGAAACCGCGGAAAAAGAACTGCAATGACTACAAGCAAACAAATAAACAAGACAACAAGGAAATAAATAAGCAAGCAACTAACGCTAGGCTATCACGGCTATTACAAATATTACATCCACTAGGCATCAAAGTTTGCCACCAGCGCAAATATAGGGAACAAAGCAGCATATCATATACACTGGTTGTCAAAGTTGGCGACCAGCGCAAATAAACGCCGCAGCAAAACAAATCCAGAACTGAAACCACTTTAGAAGATCTCAAGAAACAATATCCTGGGTACCCATAATGCTGGAAAGATGCTTAGCAAGCTTATTAACTTTCTCTTGTTTGGCGCTTAAATCCTCCAGCGCTTACTGTTGCACCAGGAATATGCATCTGAATTCTGCAGGGACTTCCTCAGTCCTTTAGCTTCCTGTCGCAGCACATATGATCGATGTCTTTCAACTTGAAGTTGAGACTCAAGAAGACTGATGACCCACAAGTATAGGGGATATATCGTAGTCCTTTCGATAAGTAAGAATGTCGAACCCAACAAGGAGCAGAAGGAAATGATAAGCGGTTTTCAGCAAGGTATTCTCTGCAAGTACTGAAATAAGTGGTAACAGATAGTTTTGTGATAGGATAATTTGTAACGAGCAACAAGTAACAAAAGTAAATAAAGTGCAGCAAGGTGGCCCAATCCTTTTTGTAGCAAAGGACAAGCCTGGACAAACTCTTATAGAAGGAAAAGCGCTCCCGAGGACACATGGGAATATCGTCAAGCTAGTTTTCATCACGTTCATATGATTCGCATTTGGTACTTTGATAATTTGATATGTGGGTGGACCGGTGCTTGGGTGATGTTATTACTTGAACAAGCATCCCACTTATGATTAATCTCTATTGCAAGCATCCGCAACTACAACAAAAGTATTAAGGTAAACCTAACCAAAGCCTGAAACATATGGATCCAAATCAGCCCCTTACGAAGCAACGCATAAACTAGGGTTTAAGCTTCTGTCACTCTAGCAACCCATCATCTACATATTACTTCCCAATGCCTTCCTCTAGGCCCAAATAATGGTGAAGTGTTATGTAGTCGACGTTCACATAACACCACTAGAGGCTAGACAACATACATCTCATCAAAATATCGAACGAATGCCAAATTCACATGACTACTAATAGCAAGACTTCTCCCATGTCCTCAGGAACAAAAGTAACTACTCACAAAGCATATTCATGTTCATAATCAGAGGGGTATTAATATGCATAAAGGATCTGAACATATGATCTTCCACCAAATAAACCAACTAGCATCAACTACAAGGAGTAATCAACACTACTAGCGACCTACTAGTACCAATCCCGGACTTCGAGACAAGAATCGTATACAAGAGATGAACTAGGGTTTTGAGAGGAGATGGTGCTGGTAAAGATGTTGATGGAGATTGCCTCTCCCGATGAGAGGAGCGTTGGTGATGGCGATGGCGACGATTTCCCCCTCCCGGAGGGAAGTGTCCCCGGCAGAACAGCTCTGCCGGAGCCCTAGATTGGTTCCGCCAAGATTCCGCCTCGTGGCGGTGGAGTTTCGTCCCGAAAGGTTGCTTATGATTTTTTCCTCGACGAAAGACCTCATATAGAAGAAGATGGCCATCGGAGAGCCAACAGGGGGCCCACGAGGTAGGGGCACGCCCTAGGGGGTAGGGCGCGCCCCCACCCTCGTGGACAGGTGGGCCCCCCTCTGGTGAACTTCTTCCGCTGGATATTTTTTGTTATATCCCAAAATGACTTTCCTGGAGTTTCAGGACTTTTGGAGTTATGCAGAATAGGTCTCTAATATTTGCTCCTTTTCCAGCCTAGAATTCCAGCTGCCGGCATTCTCCCTCCTTATGTAAACCTTGTAAATTAAGAGAGAATAGGCATAAGTATTGTGACATAACGTGTAATAACAGCCCATAATGCAATAAATATCAATATAAAAGCATGATGCAAAATGGACGTATCAACTCCCCCAAGCTTAGACCTCGCTTGTCCTCAAGCGAAAGTCGATAACGATAAATATGTCCCCATGTTTAGAGGCAGAGGTTTCGATAAAAATAAAATACGGACATGAAGGCATTATGATTATTCTCATAACAGCAACATATATAGATATTGTCATAAGATTTCTTTTGCTCAAGTAATAATCTATTCACAAGGCAGAGTACGAATCATAAACTTTATTGAGAACCAACAAACCATAATCTCAGTCATTGAAGCAATTGCAATTTATCATAACATCAGAAAGAGTCTATGTTAGAGCTTAATAGCAAGTCCACATACTCAAATATCATTTAGTCTTTCATAATTGCTAACACTCACGCGATACTTGTGGTTACGGAGTTTTAATCGGACATAGAGAAAGATAGGGGCTTATAGTTTTGCCTCCCAACCTTTTACCTCAAGGGTAATGTCAACAATAATAACTCATGCTCCCCTACATCCAATTAGATATATCCATCAGGATCTTTCCAACATACTGTGCTTGCCAAAGGATAAAATGAAAAAAGGAAAGTTGAAGATCACCATGACTCTTGCATAAGGTAGAAGATGATAATAAAAGATAGGCCCTTCGTAGAGGGAAGCAGAGGTTTCCATGCGCTTTTATGGTTGGATGCACAAAATCTTAATGCGAAAGAACGTCACTTTATATTGCCCCTTGTGATATGAACCTTTATTATGAAGTCCGTCGCTTTTATTACTTCCACATCACAAGATCATATAAAGCTTATTTCTCCCACACAAATCAATCATACATATTTAGAGCAATTTTTATTGCTTTGCACCGATGACAACTTACTTGAAGGATCTTACTCAATCCATAGGTTGGTATAGTGGCCTCTCATGGCAAAACTGGTTTAAGGGTTTTTGGAAGCACAAGTAGTATCTCTACTTGGTGCTAAGAATTTGGCTAGCATGAGGGGGAAAGGCATGCTCAACATGTTGGATGATCCATGACAACATACTTTATCTCAGATATAAGAAAACATAACTCATTACGTTGTCTTCCTTGTCCAACATCAACTCTTTAGCATGTCATATTTTAATGAGTGCTCCCAATCATAAAAGATGTCAATAATAGTATATTTATATGTGAAACCCATCTTTCCTTATTTCTTCCTATTAATTGCAACGATGACCAAAGCTATGTCTACCAACTCCCAACAACTTTTAAACATCATACTCTTTCTATGTGAAGTCATTACTCTCAATAAGATCAATATGAACTGTTATTACTTTTATTCTTTTTCTCTTTTCTTTTATTCACTCAACATCATGGCAAACCGATCAAGCCCTTGACTCAAAAGTAATCTTTATTATATAGCTCACGGACTCGATTACATAGAGAGATCATAAAGCAAAACTCAAAACTAGATCATGCCATAAACTTTATTCTACTAGATCAATATACTACTTACAGGATCGAACTAAGAAAACGGTAAAGATAGGAGTGTGATGGTGATATGATACCAGGGCACCTCCCCCAAGCTTGGTAGTTGCCAAGGGGAGTGCCCATACCCATGTGATTATGTCTCCTTTTTTGTTGGTGAAGATGATGGTGGTGATGTTGAGTTAGTTGTTGGCATAGACCTCTCCCTTAATTTACGCTTGAGGACAGAATTGTGGTCCCTCAAATCATTAATCTCCCACTCCAGGGTTAATATCTTTTTGCATAGGTCTTGCTTATTTTCCTGCAAAAGACGAAAATGGATAAACTCGATCTTCGGTTTCTTTACCCTATTAGGGAGACTTGACTTTCTGAACTCCACATGCATGTCCCCAAATTGAGGTAATGGGGCTTCATCTTCATCTGAGCTCGTCTTCTCCTTCCCCTTAGGTTCATAGTCCTCTTCTTCCTCGGTAGTCCAGCCATCGTGCTCCACATCTCCATAAACCTTGGGATTTGCTAAGTAATCATCCACATAGCTTTCCCCTTCCGAATCCTGGGACAACATGTTGATCTAATCTGCAGCAGCAACAGCTCGAAACAAAAACAGAGGATATTTGTGTGATACAGGAGTCAAAACCTTCGGGAGAATATATAATGAATTTTTACCGACCAAAATACGTATCGTGCAAGAAAATGGAGTCCGGAAGGCACATGAGGTGCCCACGAGGCGGGGGGGGGGGCACGCCCAGGGGGTAGGGCGTGCCCTCCACCCTCGTGGGGCCCTCGTGTCCTTCCCGGAATTCTACTTATTTTTATATTATTCTAAATATTCCAAAACGGAGAAATATGGCCTTAAAACTGTTTTGGAGTCGGTTTACTTACCGTACCACATACCTATTCCTTTTCGGAGTCTGAAACATTCTGGAAAGTGTCCCTTATGTATTCCTCCGGGGTTACGGCTTCGATAACAGTGGTTTCAACATTTATGGGATTACCTGAGATATAATGTTTGATTCTTTGACTGTTTACCACCTTCGAATTTGTGCCTTCGGAGTTGTTGATTTTTATGGCACCGGAATGATAGACCTCCTTGATAACGTAGGGGCCTTCCCATTTAGAGAGAAGTTTTCCTGCAAAAAATCTTAAACGAGAATTGTATAGCAATACATAATCACCTACATTAAACTGATGCTTTTGTATCCTTTTGTCATGCCATCTTTTAACTTTTTCTTTAAACAACTTGGCATTTTCATAAGCTTGGGTTCTCCATTCATCAAGTGAGCTAATATCAAATAACCTCTTTTTGCCGGCAAGTTTGAAATCATAGTTGAGCTCTTTAATATCCCAATATGCCTTATGTTATAGTTCGAGAGGTAAGTGAAATGCTTTTCTGTAAACCATTTTATACGGAGACATACCCATATGATTCTTATATGCAGTTCTATAAGCCCATAATGCATCATCAAGTTTCTTGGACCAATTCTTTCTAGACATATTGACACTCTTTTGCAAAATTAATCTGAGCTCTCTATTACTCAATTCTACTTGACCACTAGACTGTGGGTGATAAGGAGATGCAATTCTATGAGTAACATCATATTTAGCAAGCATTTTACGGAAAGCGCCATGAATAAAATGTGAACCACCATCAGTCATTAAATATCTAGGGACTCCAAACCTCGGAAAAATAACTTCCTTAAGAATTTTAATAGAAGTGTTATGATCAACACTACTAGTTGGAATAGATTCTACCCACTTAGTAACGTAATCAACAGCAACTAAAATATGTGTATATCCATTAGAGGCAGGAAATGGTCCCATATAATCAAAGCCCCAAACATCAAATGGTTCAATAACGAGTGAATAATTTGTAGGCATTTCTTGACGTCTACTAATATTACCAATTCTTTGACATTCATCACAATATAAGACAAACTTACGGGAATCCTTGAAGAGAGTGGGCCAATAAAACTCGGATTGCAATACCTTATGTGCAGTTCTATCTCCAGCGTGGTGTCCTCCATAAGCTTTGGAATGACACTTGCGTAGGATCTGTTCCTGTTCATGCTCAGGTACACAACGTCTAATAACACCATCTACTTCTTCTTTATAAAGATGTGGGTCATCCCAAAAGTAATGTCTCAAATCATAGAAAACCTTTTTCTTTTGCTGGTATGTGAAACTAGGTGGTATGAATTAAGCAACAATGTAATTAGCATAATCAGCATACCATGGAGTACTACGAGAAGTATTTGTGACATTTAATTGCTCATCAGGAAAGCTATCATCAATAGGTAGTGGGTCATCAAGAATATTTTCTAACCTAGACAAGTTGTCTGCAACGGGGTTCTCAACTCCTTTCTATCAACAATATGCAAATCAAATTCTTGTAGCAAGAGAACCCATCTAATAAGTCTAGGTTCAGCATCTTTCTTTTCCATAAGATATTTAATAGCAGCATGATCTGTGTGAATGGTTACTTTAGAATCAACAATATAAGGTCTGAACTTATCACAAGCAAATACAACTGCTAAGAGTTCTTTTTCAGTAGTAGCATAATTTCTTTGAGCATTGTCTAGAGTCTTACTAGCATAATGGATAACATTTAATTTCTTATCAACTCTTTTCCCTAGAACAACACCTACATCATAATCACTAGCATCACACATAATTTCAAAGGGTAAATTCCAATCAGGTGGCTGAACAATAGGTGCAGAGATCAATGCCTTCTTAAGTATTTCAAATGCTTCTACATAATCATCATCAAAGACAGATGGTATATCTTTTTGTAATAAATTAGTCAGAGGCCGAGAAATTTTTGAGAAGTCCTTAATGAACCTCCTATAAAATCCGGCGTGACCAAGGAAACTTCTTATACCTTTGATGTCCTTGGGACATGGCATCTTTTCAATAGCATCAACCTTAGCTTTGTCAACTTCAATACCTCTTTCAGAAACTTTATGCCACAAGACAATACCTTCATTAACCATAAAGTGGCACTTTCCCCAATTCAAGACAAGATTAGTTTCTTCACATCTCTGCAAAACTCGATCAAGATGGCTCAAGCAATCATCAAAAGAAGATCCATACATGGAAAAGTCGTCCATGAAAACCTCACAAATCTTTTCACAAAAGTCAGAGAATATAGCCATCATGCATCTTTGAAAGGTAGCTAGTGCATTACATAAACCAAAAGGCAAATGTCTATAAGAAAAAGTACCAAAAGGGCATGTAAAAGTAGTCTTTGATTGATCTTTAGCTGACACGGGTATTTGAGAGAAACCAGAATAACCATCAAGAAAGCAATAATGTGTATGTTTGCATAATCTTTCTAACATTTGATCGATAAAAGGTAAGGGGTAATGATCTTTCTTAGTAGCCTTATTTAATTTGTGGAAATCAATTACCATCCTATAACCTGTAATAATTCTTTGCGGAATCAATTCATCTTTATCATTAGGAACAACAGTAATACCTCCCTTCTTAGGGACACAATGGACAGGACTTACCCACTGACTATCAGCAACGGGATAAATTATACCTGCCTCCAGAAGCTTTAGTATTTCTTTTCTTACTACTTCTTTCATTTTAGGATTAAGCCTTCGTTGATGATCACGAACTGGTTTGGCATCTTCTTCCAGATTTATTTTGTGTTGACATAGAGTGGGACTAATGCCCTTAAGATCATCAAGAGTATATCCAATAGTAGCACGGCGCTTCTTCAGAGTTTTCAATAATCTCTCTTCTTCATGCTCTGAAAGGTTAGCACTAATAATAACATGATATATTTTCTTTTCATCAAGATAAGCATATTTAGGATTATTAGGCAACGGTTTAAGCTCAAACACGGGATCACCCTTGGGTGGAGGAGGATCCCCTAAGATTTCAAAAGGCAAATTGTGTTTCAGAATAGGTTCCTGTTTACAGAATACTTCATCTATTTCCCTTCTTTCATTCATAAACATATCATTTTCATGGTCTAGCAAATATTGTTCTAAAGGATCACTAGGAGGTACGGCAATAGAAGCAAGACCAATAATTTCATCCTTACTAGGCAATTCTTCTTCACTGTGTTGTCTACTAAATTTAGAAAAATTAAACTCATGAATCATATCATTCAAGCCAATAGTAACAACATTCTTTTCGCAGTCTATCTTAGCATTAATAGTATTCAAGAAGGGTCTACCAAGTATAATGGGACAAAATCTATCTTGTGGGGAACCAAGAACAAGAAAATCAGCAAGATATTTAGTTTTCCCACACAAGACTTCAACATCTCTAACAATTCCCATTGCTAGTATAGTATCTCTATTAGCAAGTTTAATTGTGACATCAATATCTTCTAACTCAGCAGGTGCAATTTCATGCTTAATTTCTTCATACAAGTCAATAGGTATAAGACTAGCACTAGCACCCATATCACATAAGCCATGATAACAATGATCTCCCATTTTAACAGAAATAACAGGCATGCCTACCACATGTCTATGTTTATCTTTAGCACAAGGTTTAGCAATTCTAGCAGTTTCACCGCAGAATTGGATAACATGCCCGTCAATGTTATCAGCCAAGAGATCTTTAACAATAGAAATATTGGGTTCAACTTTAACTTGCTCAGGAGGTGTATAAGTTCTAATTTTACTTTTACGAACAACAGTTGAAGCTTTAGCATGATCCTTTATTCTAACAGGGAAGGGTGGTTTGTCAACATAAGAAGTAGGAACAATAGGATCATTATAAGTGACAGTCTTTTCTTCAAATTTAGTAGGTGCAGCTACTTTTACTTCTATGGGAGGATGATATTTAAACCACTTCTCCTTGGGGAGATCAACATAAGTAGCAAAAGATTCACAGAAGGAAGCTACTATCTCAGAGTCAAGTCCATATTTAGTGCTAAATTTACGGAAAACATTAGTATCCATAAAAGACTTAACACAATCAAACTTAGGTGTCATACCTGACTCCTTACCTTCGTCGAGATCCCAATCTTCAGAGTTGCGTTTAATTCTATCCAATAAATTCCATTTGAATTCAATAGTCTTCATCATAAAAGATCCAACACAAGAAGTATCGAGCATGGTGCGATTGTTTTCAGAAAGCCGAGCATAAATTTTTTGAAGAATTATTTCTTTTGAGAGATCATGATTGGGGCATGAATATAACATTGATTTAAGCCCCCCCCCAAGCTTGAGCGATGCTTTCTCCTTCACGAGGCCAAAAATTATATATATAATTGCGATCACGATGAACAAGATGCATAGGATAATACTTTGGATGAAATTCCAACTTCATTCGTTTATAGTTCCATGATCCCGTATCATCACATAGCCTATACCATGTCGATGCATCTCCCTTCAAAGATAAAGGGAAGACCTTCTTCTTAACAACATCATCGAGTATACCTGCAAGCTTAAATAATCCACAAACTTCATCCACATAGAGTAGATGTTCATCAGGATGCTTTGTTCCATCTCCTGTAAAAGTATTAGCTAGCAGTTTTTCTAACATACCCGAAGGAACTTCAAAGGGAATAATTTCATTTTCAGTAGGATCAATAGGTTGAGGAGAAACTCTTTGCTCTACTGGCCGGGGTGAAGATACCCCGAACAAGCCCCTCAGAGGATTACTTTCCATAGTAACAAGTGACAGTAAATTTCAGCACACTATATAAATTTTTCCTTACCAAATTCCACCTACCAAAGGCGCTTCACTGCCCGGCAACGGCGCCAGAAAAGAGTCTTGATGACCCACAAGCATAGGGGATCTATCGTAGTCCTTTTGATAAGTAAGAGTGTCGAACCCAACGAGGAGCAGTAGGAAATGATAAGCGGTTTTCAGCAAGGTATTCTCTGCAAGTACTGAAATAAGTGGTAACACATATTTTTGTGATAGGCTAATTTGTAACGAGCAACAAGTAACAAAATTAAATAAAGTGCAGCAAGGTGGCCCAATCCTTTTTGTAGCAAAGGACAAGCTTGGACAAACTCTTATAGAAGGAAAAGCGCTCCCGAGGACACATGGGAATATCGTCAAGCTAGTTTTCATCACGTTCATATGATTCGCGTTCGGTACTTTGATAATTTGATATGTGGGTGGACCGGTGCTTGGGTGCTGTTCTTACTTGAACAAGCATCCCACTTATGATTAACCTCTATTGCAAGCATCCGCAACTACAACAAAAGTATTAAGGTAAACCTAACCATAGCCTAAAACATATGGATCCAAATCAGCCCCTTACGAAGCAACGCATAAACTAGGGTTTAAGCTTCTGTCACTCTAGCAACCCATCATCTACTTATTACTTCCCAATGCCTTCCTCTAGGCCCAAATAATGGTGAAGTGTTATGTAGTCGACGTTCACATAACACCACTAGAGGCTAGACAACATACATCTCATCAAAATATCGAACGAATACCAAATTCACATGACTACTAGTAGCAAGACTTCTCCCATGTCCTCAGGAACAAACATGACTACTCACAAAGCATATTCATGTTCATAATCAGAGGGATATTAAAATGCATAAAGGATCTGAACATATGATCTTCCACCAAATAAACCAACTAGCATCAAGTACAAGGAGTAATCAACACTACTAGCAACCAACTAGTACCAATCCTGGACTTGGAGACAAGGATTGGATACAAGAGATGAACTAGGGTTTTGAGAGGAGATGGTGCTGGTGAAGATGTTGATGGAGATTGCTCTCTCCCGATGAGAGGAGCGTTGGTGATGACGATGGCGATGATTTCCCCCTCCCGGAGGGAAGTGTCCCCGGTAGAACAGCTCTGCCGAAGCCCTAGATTGGTTTCGCCAAGGTTCCGCCTTGTGGTGGTGGAGTTTCGTCCTGAAAGGTTGCTTATGATTTTTTCCTTGATGAAAGACCTCATATAGCAGAAGATGGCCATCGGAGAGCCAACAGGGGGCCCACGAGGTAGGGGGGCGCGCCCTAGGGGGCAGGGCACGCCCCCCACCCTCGTGAACAGGTGGGCCCCCCTCTGGTGAACTTCTTCCGCTGGATATTTTTTATTATTTCCCAAAATGACTTTCATGGAGTTTCAGGACTTTTGGAGTTGTGCAGAACAGGTCTCTAATATTTGCTCCTTTTCCAGCCCAGAATTCCAGCTGCCGGCATTCTCCCTCCTTATGTAAACCTTGTAAAATAAGAGAGAATAGGCATATGTATTGTGGCATAACGTGTAATAACAACCCATAATGCAATAAATATCAATATAAAAGCATGATGCAAAATGGACGTATCAAAGACGAACTAATTCAGGTAGCGAGTTCGAAGAGCTTGTGCCAGCAGTAGTGGCCAGTAACTCGAACACTACATCAAGACAGGACTTTTGGGTTCTCTCACTGTCGTCAAGATAGTTTTTATCAGCTTTCTTGGAGACCAACAGGGATGTCTCACTATCTTGAACCTTATCTACATTACTTACTTTACCATTGGACAACGCAGTACTATTCTCCAATATTTTGTCCGCATTCTAAAAGAGAAACAAGCAGACACATCACATGTTTACCATGTTGTATATGAAACTCATTTTGGTAAATGAGTTCAGTAGTAAAGTGGACATGATAACAGCATGAAACAAACATATAATTATGTACCATGGTCACTTTATGGTCTATATCATTCTAGTTTTTGTTGCCAAATCAAGATGGGAACGTATCCTGTGAAAATGAACTGGTGGTGAAAATCTGAAAAGTTTGCCCGTGGGGCGTTGGATCCAAAATCAACGCATCTAGTGAGAGGTGGGAGGGCTCGGAAGATAACTAATAACACTTTCACACATAACCCCCCATTTATCGAAAAAGTCTAACAAAAATTCCTCAAAGCCTTCCCCCGTTCGTTCGTTCTTATCCTCGTCGACTCTGGGATAGGCTGCCGGCGCTTGCTCGACCCGCTCCTGCTGCACCATATGCGCCCTCCATTTACCCCTGCGGCCACCATCTCGCGCGCGGCCAAGCATTCCTTTCCACCTTATGGGCAGCTGCAGTACCGCTCTGCCACTTCCTTTCGAGGCGGCGACGTTGGACGAGGATGCCCGATGCCCCGATCTGGTGCCGGCCGGATGCGGAGGTGAGGCCGTCTTCGTCTCGCGCAATCAGCCATAACGCTGCTTGATGCTCCCTTTGAGGCGGGGGATGTGGATGCCCGACCGGGGGCTGATGCGGAGAAGATGCCATCATCCCGTATGAGCAGCCGCAGCAACTCTGCCCAATGTTGTGTGCATTTGTGCTTGGTGTAGTTGGCTTTGTACTTGACACAATTGTGAAATTTTCATTATCTTGAGTCTAAAATTACTGAAAAATAGTAGATATATAGCTGAATATTGCTTGTTTATATGGATGATTTCCTTATCGATAATAACCATCGCCCCGTGGTAAAGCAGTTCTGTACAATGTGATTTACTGTGCTTCTGTTGGTTCTTTTGTCCTCTCAACACTCACCGTGATGCTAATGCATTCATAATTTAATGCAGGTCTTAGAATTGTTTCCATCAGCCCGATGCTTTGAAGTTACATAATCCAACGAGGTACTGGAACATCCAAAAGAAGCTCGCTGTTGATGATGGGCAGAAGGCCTTGGGGAAAGTTCAAGTGTTACAGACAAGTTAAACCTTGCAATCGCCAATGCCCGAATGACAAAAACAGAGCTTTAAAGGTTGTTGGCAATAGCCACAGCGATTCCTGCAAATCATGTTTGATCATTAGATTTGCCGTTGCCTTTTAGCCTCGACACATTTGTCGCTTGCCTGTTCCAGTCTGTTGTGTAGGTGGCATACAGGAATACATCAGGTAGCATGTATGTTCAGTTAGACTTTAGATTGTCATTGGAAAGATTGATGTTATACAGTGCACATTTTTCGCAATTATACTGAGAAATGCAAGAAATTTTATTTGGGAAGATATCCACAACAATGAAAAGTGCCCTTTCCTCATATCAACTCTATTTCCATAGTATATGGTTTGTGATTGTGAATCTGTGATGATAATACCAGGAAACTAGCTATGTTGCAAAAACTGGGAACTCGCCGGCCTTACCTAGTTAATGTTGGGACAAAATGATGGAAATTTTATTTCTAGCATGTTGCATAAACACCAAATAGACTTGGAGCAACAAACTACTACATCCTACTGGAGTACTTTTGCAGTCGCGTGATCAACAAAAAGTGGAAGAAGAACACAAAATTCATGGTATAGAACCAGTACATCTTACTGGATTTCAATGAGAAAATAAAAAGCAAAAAATTAAAGACAAGACTGAAGCTCCTAGAAGACAACACTGAAACTCTAAAGATATAATTTCAAAGATAGTTGAATCTCTAAATTCCATCTTGTATTCCATTAAAAGAAAACCATCATATTGTCCAGTACCAAAGCAAAAGAAACCGCAGGTTGACATATTTAGTTGGAAACCGACCTCCTTACACTTCCCGCACATGCGGGGCTTCTTCTTCTGGCTCCCAATATCCTTATTTTGTTGTGCCCCCCTTATGTGAGTGACCCCTAATTCTTTTGCATCTCCCCTTCGTACGAACATCAGTTGGTGGATGAATGTCAATTTGAGTAGGCATACTACAACCAATATGTGCGTCAAATTCTTCTTGTCTGCTAGGATGATTGACATCAACTCTTTGAGACAAATCTCTTTTGAAGTCACGGAGAACATTTCTCAATGCTTCCAATTCTTCTGGAGAATGTTCAACCAACCTGATCGTGTCGTCTAATGTGTCATGTATCTCAGAAACCATTTTGCGCTTTGTCAAGTCTGGAGAACTGCTCGCGTTCTCCTCAAGCAAGTTGCCACTACTATCATATAAAGCCCTCCTGTTAACTACCTTTTTCCACCTATCCAAAATAAAATGACTAGGGAGCTCATTCAACTTGGTACCTCTCAAAACCAAGATGATATGTCGGCATGGAATTCCACGTGTCGCAAACAACATGCAGGAGCAGTGAGCACTCATGGATGATGTGTTGAATTGAACTTCTCTAGCCTTGCCGTAATTACCACCTATAACCGTGGTTTTGACATCACCATCCTGTGAGATGCTTTAAATCAAGCAATGATCTCTAGCTGCAAGTACCTCCTTTTGAAAAGCTCGGAAGACTTCATGTGTGAAGTATAGACTTGCATGCTTCTCAATGCCCCATGATGTTACCAATTCAGGCAGCGAATCAAAACATTCATGGTCAGCCTTAAGTTCATTCTGACGCTGCTCTTCTATGGCTGTACCAATCCTAATCCAAAACTCCACCAAAGCATGCTTGTAACCAATAAAATGGTTGAAAAATGAGTTAGCACTCTCTGACCATGAAGTGGTTCTCAAAATCTCAGCCATGAATACACCCCTGAAGTACGCCGGTATCCATGACTCACGGATTTCATATCTGTGAGAAAACCACTCATTGTTCTCCAAAGCAAATTTAGAAATCATAGAAGACCAATTTGCCTCAAATTCAGTTGGATTTTCAGAGCCCCATACACACGCGTTCACAACCTTATAGAAATCTTCATCTTCTCTCAAAGAAGGACTGACCTTTTCTGGAAGCTTTTTCATTATATGCCACATGCATAACCTATGGATGGTTGTCGGCATAACCTCTTCGATGCCGGCCTTCACGCTGGCATCTTCATCAGTTACTATAAGTTTGGGTGCTACTCCATCCATTGCTTTCAAGAATGTTTGGAACACCCACTTGTATGACGGTATCTTCTCATTCACAATCAAGGCGACACCATAGAACACAGACCCCCTATGGAGGTTTATACTGGTTGGTGCTATATGTAGAGTCAAAAGACACCATGTCTCCTGCTATAGCATAGTTCTTTCTACAAGTAGCATCTGCCCAGAACACATGAGTTAGACGATTTTTGTCATCAAGAATGTAATCAAAATAAAATGCTGGGTTCATTTGCTTCCTTTTCTTGAGGTTATCAATGAACATCTGAGCATCTGAATCCTTGATAGAACTTCTCAAATTACGATGATAATTCTGCAAGTCTCTTTTTGAGCAACCCACAAACTCAAATCCGCCCTCGCCAATACGGAGCAATCGGAAGGCACCCGATGTGCCAATGCTAGCTGCATGGCATGTGAAAAGAGTGGTCTTGTCCCTTTGACTAACTTATCTATTTGACTTGATTAAATGTTGTTTGCTAGGTGTGAAAAATTCATGTGTGTGTTCTTCATGAAAATATATTATTGAGTATATGCCACCCTGCATAAGCTTGACAGTTATCATGGCTTCGCAACCACATCTAGTAATCTTTGTCTTCTTCTGCTTACTTGGCTTATTTCCGGTCACAACCTTCTTGACTTCCTCTGCCTTGGATCTGAAACCTGCTTTGGCACACAAAAATCGTCTCCAGACCACCAAATTATCCACAGTCCTCTTCTGACCGATTTGAACTGAAAAGCCAACGTTGTGTGCATAAGCCTTGTAGAACTCCTCGACGGCTTCCATGTTCTCGAATGTCATACCTATGGCCGGCTTTAGATTTTCATCACATTCCGGTGTACACGATGAACCCTAAAATTACAGGACGGAGTGCATCAGAAATTAGTATTGGTTAGAGGAATATTACAACAACTGAGGATAAATAGATGCTCACACAAAAAGGCCCGCTGCTAGCTCTTTTCTTGGGTGTGCTGAAGCTATCCTGGACGACTGGAGGGAGATTGATTTCTGGTTATCTATTATTGGCATCATTGGTTTGCAATGAAAATTCACAGCCGAGCCTAGGCTCCATCTGTAGTTCAACAACAGCGGGTACGGATACCTATCAAAACATCATCTTGATCACGTTTGCTCCAAGAACTAACAGAATTCATCAGATACATGTACCACATACCTTTGCAAGGGTACCGGGAGATTGATTTGGTGCTTTACCGGAAGTTGCCGGATCCATACTCATAGAAGGGATGTCGCCGCCGCAAGGTACGGGCGGTGATAAGGAGCGTCGCGCCATCACGGGAGTCTAGGTCGATGGCGGCGCTTTGCATGGATGGATCTCCGTTATGTGTTTGGCATGACGACCAGAAGTCTAGGGATGGAGGACTTGAGTCTTGCTTCGTACGTGTAGGGGGTTATGTATGAAAGTGTTATTAGTTATCTTCCAAGCCCTCCCACCTCTCACTAGATGCGTTGATTTTGGATCCAACGCCCCACGGGCAAACTTTTCAGATTTTCACCACTAGTTCATTTTCACAGGATACGTTCGCAATCAAGATAGAGACACAGTTCAAATAATATTTGTTCAAGACAAAGCAGAATAGACAGAATATAAGTGTGGGAAACTATAGAGCAATAACAACACTTGTAATGTGCATGACCTGAGAACATAATTTTTTATTCAATTGAAACTGAAATCAACATAGAGCAGGTTACAACAGCAAACCAGTTAAAGAAACAGGTTTAAAACATACCTGTTGTGCCATTGGAGTTTCAATTCCATCCTTCAAATTTGAAAGTAGTTGGTATGAGTAAATACAGTAATGCAAGAGAAAAGGAGTATGAACCATAGCTACAGAACCTGACCTGAGAACAAATCTTTTTCTCCTTTAAGCGTTGAGTTGGGATTCGGAGTTGTGGTCCTCGTGCTTTGGGCACTGCAGTTCCCTTACTAACTGCTCGTGTTTGGGTGCTCTATGGTGGAGACGGTGCTGTGTCAACTAGAACTGGGTTACTATCTTCAGGGGTTGGGGTTAGAAGGGGCGTAGCTGGTTCTCTGTCCAACTGGGTAGGGGTACAATCTCCAAGAGTCTGGGTTATGTGTGGTGGATCTGGTCCTTGGGCAAGTACAACCGTGGTTCTATCTGCATCAACTAGTAGCACTATCTTTTCTGAAGACCGTGTTGTTACTCCCTTAGATACTGACATCACCCTCTCCAATTCAAATGGCTGATAAACAAGAGAAGTAATTGAAAATATAGACATTGTATGATAGCAGGTGCAATGGATAGTGGGGAATAAAAGAGGCCATGCAATAATTCATATTTATGTTGTCTAACCAAACAGGATAGCATGCCACAATTTCAAATATATGATGGCTAACTAAACAGGATAGCATGACACAATTTCACATTATGATGGCTAACTAAGATAGATGGAAAGACATAGTTCAAAATATGAGACTATGTAAACAGGATGACATAATATAACTATATAATGTGTTTATTAAATAGGTTGGCATGCCATAATTCACATACATTCACGGATAGAATGTCATAATTCAAAATATGATGACTGTAAACACTAAAAAGGATGAGATGATATAACTATATGATGTCTTTATTAAATGGGCTGCCATGCCATAATTCAGATAGATGATGTGTATGTACTATGTAAACATGATGGCATGATATAATTCAAATATATGATTTACATAGTAAGCAAGTAAGTAGATGGCAATCCATATATGATGTAAAAACTAAGCAATGCAAGACAACATGCATGACATGGGTAATATAACCCTGCCAAGTTTGAGCATAGACCTCAGGGGGGAAATAGTCTCTGAATCCTCCTCTGAGGAGCTCTCTGTAACCAGCAAGATGTCTGCTTCAGCAGGTAGCATTGTCTGCTCTGAATACCTTGTTTTCACTCCAGATACTTCCATCACCGCTTCAAATGGCTGATGCACAGGATGAGTAGTTGAATATACAAACATTGTCGACAAACGGAACACGTAATACAAAAAATTATAGCATGATATAATTCACATACATGATGATTGCCTAAACAACATGGCATTGCATAATTCACATACATAATGCCTTTGCAACAAGATAGCATTGTATAATTCACATATATAATGTCTTGCAACAAGATGGCAATGCATAATTCACATATATGGTAATTAGACACTGAACAGGTGGCATTCACACAAAGCATGTCTAAACTAATCAAATGACATAGCAATGCGAGACACCATACACATGATATGAGCAACATAACCCTGCCAAGTTAGAGCATACACCTCGGGGGGGGGGGGATAGGACTGGTTATCTGTCTCTGAATCCTCCTCTGAGGAGCTATCCCTAACCAGCGAGATATGCGCTTCGTCAGATAGCATGTTGTTTAGCATAGTAAGCAAGTAAGCAGATGGCAATCCATATATGATGTAAAAACTAAGCAATGCAAGACAACATGCATGACATGGGTAATATAACCCTGCCAAGTTTGAGCATAGACCTTAGGGGGAAAATATGACTGGTCATCAGTCTCTGAATCCTCCTCTGAGGAGCTCTCTGTAACCAGCAAGATGTCTGCTTCAGCAGGTAGCATTGTCTGCTTTGAATACCTTGTTTTCACTCCAGATACTTCCATCACCGCTTCAAATGGCTGATGCACAGGACGAGTAGTTGAATATACAAACATTGTCGACAAACGGAACACGTAATACAAAAAATTATAGCATGATATAATTCACATACATGATGATTGCCTAAACAACATGGCATTGCATAATTCACATACATAATGCCTTTGCAACAAGATAGCATTGTATAATTCACATATATATTGTCTTGCAACAAGATGGCAATGCATAATTCACATATATGGTAATTAGACACTGAACAGGTGGCATTCACACAAAGCATGTCTAAACTAATCAAATGACATAGCAATGCGAGACACCATACGCATGATATGAGCAACATAACCCTGCCAAGTTAGAGCATACACCTCGGGGGGGGGGGAATAGGACTGGTCATCTGTCTCTGAATCCTCCTCTGAGGAGCTATCCGTAACCAGCGAGATATGCGCTTCGTCAGATAGCATAGTCTGCTCTAAAGACCTTGTTTTCACTCCAGAATTTGCCATCACCGTGTCAAATGGCTGATGCACACGAAGACAGTTGAATGTACTAACATTGTTGACAAATGTAATTTGTAACGAAAAAAGGATGGCCTGATATAATTTACATATAAGATGACTGGCTAAGCAGGATGGCATTGCAAAATTCACATATATGATGCCTGGCTAAACAAGATGGCGTTGCATAATTCACATAAACGATGAATAAACTAAACAGATGGCATTCACACAAAGGATGTCTAAACTAAGCAGATGACATATTTGATGTATAAAGTAAGCAATGCAAGACACCATATGCATGATATAACCAACATCAGCATGCCAAGTTAGAGTGAAGACCTCAGGGGGTAAATAGGAGTTGTCTTCTCCTTCTGAATCCCCCTCAGAACAGATATCTTCCTCTCGATTACAATCTGAAATGCGTGGAGGGGGGCTGCCTTTGCGCCTACCATGGAGCAACGTCTGCATGAAATTTTATTGCCACGCAAGGCTCGTCTCTTTTGCTCTACATGTTCAGTTCCATTGTTTACAATAACTGTCATGCATAGGAATAAAACATAGTGAGATTATTTAAGGAGTGGATGCAGAAATACAGAGTGATGGTAGCAACCTATGGATAGACCCAAAACCAACAATAGCAGGCAGATAATGGCTTCAGTTAAAAAATACAGATAATGGCTTCTTTACTGTGTGTTTCCCACCCAACATGAAACTCATAGTAGACACCAGAGATTAACTAGATAGTACATAGATACTATTCATTGCGGCCATGATATGTACCCCACAACCATTTAAAAACTCAAGTTTAACCATTAGTTTGGAACTGGCTCAGTGTCTAATCTGTGAACAGGACGATAAAGTAGCATGTAATATTAAGTGATGCATAATGTAAGCAGACACGAAAGAGTGCGACCTCTCTTGCGACCCGTGTAGTCCTCGAGGTCATCTGCTCGTTTGATGATGGTAATGCAGTTTTCATGGCTACCGGCAGCGGGGAAGAAGATCTGAGGCCGCGAAAGACAGTCTGGAGGTCGGATCCCGGCTGTGCTGGACCCTTCTATCGCTGGAGCAGCTGAGCTGGGGTGGAGGACGACGCAGCAGGAGCGGGACAAACCACGCGAGGTTTTCTTTCACAACTATCTGTAAGAGAAGTAATTCTGTAAGGGCTCGTTTGAATTGGAGGATTCCAACAGTGCATGGATAGGAAATAGACAGGAATAGGATAGGAATGCACGTGCAAAACAAAGAATTTAAAAACACCGGATTTCTGCCAATCTGGGTGTTTGATTCACAACAATTGGAAGATCACAGGATGCAAAGAAGCATGGTGAGATTAAGTCAAACCACAAGAAAATGTACGGTTATAATACTATTATGCTACTATCTCTTAGTCTTGCGCTTCATGATTAGGAATTTGAAAAGGAGGACAAGTGAAAATTAAAATTCCTATGTTTTTTCTTTCAAGGAGACACTAAAGGAACAAATCCGTGTGCTCAGTGGAGAATATATATAACATGTAGAGTAAAAAAGAGATTCAACAAGTGTATAACCTCTTTGGCGAAGCCATGTCGATCTCAGCGTGATTGGGTTGGCCGGTGAGGATGCTCCGGCTGACTTGGCTGTCAGAGGAGGGGAAGAAGATCTTAGGCGTCGTGATATGGAGCCCGAGGTACTGCTCCGCTGTGATGGAGGGTTTCATCGTTGGAGCAGCTCCGATGAGTTGTACGAAGCTGAGGCTAAAGCAGGGCAAGAGAGACAACATTAACCTGAGTGGAATTCTAATAGCATCTCCAATACATGACGTAAAATACATAACCAAAAAGTGCTAGATGTAAAATACATCAGCCGCTCATCTCTGAACTTAACTGTCGAAACTGAATTTAACTGTCGAAACTGAACTTAACTATCGAAACTGAACTTAACTATCGAAACTGAATTTTGTTGTTGAAACTGAATTTTGCTGTCAAAACTGACGCACTAGCAAGGTGAGGCTACACGTCGGTCGACTGACTTTTTCCTCTCTGGTCAGTCGATTTCGCATCTGTTGGATATGAAATCAAGAGCCTGCAGTTCATCTTCAACCTCCACTCCCTGAGCCGCCAGCCACCACCGGCCAAACAGCAGCCACCCGCCGCCTGCGGTCGGCGGGGCGCCGCCCCGCCCGCCTCGAAAACACTCCCCATCGCCGGTCCGCCGCCGCCCCGGCCATCCCTCTAGGCCCCCCGCGTCGAGCTTTTTCTCCGGCGATCCCCACGCCACCGCCCCGCCACCGCCGGCGGCCACCGCCCTCACCCTGAACCCTAAGATACATAGTGGGGAACCTCTTCGGCGAGCCCCCTCCCCGCTGCAGCTGGTTCTTCCTTCACTCCGGCGAGCCCCCCCACCCCCTGAAAATCGACTGACCCAAAAGTCGATTTAGTTGACTGAAGTGTAGCTAAATCGGAGCAGCATCGCAAGCAAGAGCAAGAGCGAGAGCGGCAGCGCGAGCAAGAGCAGACCAGGTAGGGGACCGAGAGCAAGAGCAAAGTAGCAGCGTGAGCGAGAGCTAAAGCAGCAGCAGCTCCTACTGATGTGGACGTTACCACCGAGGGAGAAATGCTGTGGAGGAAGTGGCCGGCGACGTCGCCATGGATGGAGTCGCGCCGTGTCGGCTCGAGACCGAGCACCGGCAGCACCGTGAGATCGAATCAAGAAGAAAATGCGGCGATTAGTGTACAACCTCTTTGGTGGCGCCAATTAGGCCGCAGCTTCATCCGAGGAAACGGTGATGATGATGCTCTTCCGGTGGTGCAGGTGAAGACGGCGGTGTGGGAATGGAGGTGGCACGAAAGACGAGGGGAACATCGGGGCAGCTCCTTGGAGGTGGAGGACGGGGTGGCTGAACCGGCGGGACGATGATATCAACGACGGATCCTCATCCGGTATGGTGGATGAGGGACGTTGAGGTGTTGCTGTGGATGACGTCGTTGGGGAAGAGGCTCCGGCTGGGTGGCGGACGGAGCAGGGTGTAGGGCTTCATCGCGGGTTTTCGCGGCCTCGGTGTACGAATGGGTGGGCGGATGGGATGGCGGTGGGGAACCATGGCTTAGGGACGCGCTTGTCCGAAATGTGGGGTAAGTTACAAAAGTACCCCCACCGATTTGAGGGGGTTCTTTCGGTTCAGGGGTACCACGGGCATTTCGCGTGTCGGGATTTCACAGGAGGTGGGATTTTTACGCACATTGTAATTTCGGAATAGCAAGGCACGGGTTGAGATGGAGCGAGTTGTTGGAGCACGACTGAGACAAAGATATATCTTAAATATTTCGGGCTAACAAGGCGCGGGTTGAAATTTCTGGACAAGCCTAACGTGTACTGTACCAAATCAATGCGCACTACAAATGTCATTCAAAACTTTGAATTCATGTTATGTTCAATTAAAATATTTCGCTACATGTATAATGCATGCAACCTACTCAAATGAACGTTTTAGTTCATTCCAAACGTACATACTACCGCTTCAATATGAATTAAATTCGAATTCATTTCTCTATTTGAATAAGATCTACAGTAATGATTGTTGTGAAGTCAAAGCATTTGAATTCGTTTCTCTATTTTAATAATATCTACAATCATCATTATTTTCAAGTTAAACCATCTTTGTGTATTATCTTCACAGCACACCACATGATTAGTCTCGAGATACATATGAACTATGTGTACTATATGAACTCGAACTCGATTTTTTGAATCCACTTTATGTTGATTTCTAATCACATTACATTTCTAGCTCTAGCTAGATCTTCATAATCTAAACCATGTCTCATATGTATAATGTGTTTATCACATTATGTATGGTGCCCCGCCCCCTACGCCTACAAGTATTTACATGTCAGTTGCAAACACCACACATTACCACAAATTCAACTAAAATGTGAGAATGTTCGATATATAGTATTGTTCAGATTGTTTGATATTTAGTTGTAAGCTGCAAATGCCACACATTATCACAAATTCAAATAAAATGTGCGATTGTTTGATGTATAGTATGGTTTAGAATGTTCGGCATTTAGCTGTGAGTTGCAAACGCCATGCATTATCACATTATGGTATAACATGTGCACAGCACGTGTATCACCGCTATATTCATGCATGCATATGTTTAAAACACTATGATCTCCTATTCAAATATACGAATCCGCTTTCATATCAAATTATGATCTTTTTTAGTCTCTTACACCCACACAATCCTCTAACCTTTGTAGCTACCACTAACTTTCTCTCGTGCATGCACACGCCCTCCTCGCCCTCCCCCTCCCTCGGCATTCTATCAACCGGGCACATTCATTATTTTCTTTAGGTCGTTCTCCCAGAGTCTCCACAACTCCTTTCCGACACACACCAATCGATAAACCTCTCCAGCGCTGCCTGCCTACAACATACACACACACCTTCAATATCCTCCTTTATGTGTCCTTGCCTCGTGTCTCTCATACGGTCACACACACATGTAAACTCTCGCCCCTCTTTTCATCGATCTCACAACCGCACACTCGTCCCCCTATCTAGCTAGTAGCTGGGCCTCTCTCACCACCTCCTAGCTCCATTCTCTCTGTCTATCCGTCTCGATGGGCCTTATTTGCCTCTAACAAATGGACGTACACCGACCGATCTCTCGCTATACATATAGCTAGCTAGGTCCTTATAACTCGTTTTTACCCACGTGTCGATCGATCTACCTCATTAGTTATGTCTCTCCCTTCATCCGACAAACAATAATTGATCTACCGATCTAGTTAGGTTTGCTTACCAAACACATGGTTCCCCTTCATCATCCATGGATGTGTCCTGACAGATCTATCACGCACAGGCACAAACAGAAACACATCCCCACTCTTATTGTTAAGATTGCAGTTCCACCCTCAGTTTGTCTAGTAGGCCTCTCCCACCATCTTCGAGAAGCAAATACATCACCCATCCAGCACTCTACCCCTCTCCCTCACTCTCCTCTCTCTCTCTCTCTCTCTGTCCCATCATATTTCCCATCCTTCAGTTATGTATGGATGTCGACCGATCTTCCTCAAGACATAGCTGGGTCTCTCTTTCTTAACACATATACGAGTCGTTCTACCTCTATAGTTAGGCCTCTGCCTACCCCACCCCCACCCCCACCCCCCCACACACACACACCGATACATCGAGCGCTCTAGTCATGTCTCCCTGCCACACACAAACTTGACATGTGCCCTCTAACGTTCCGGTAGGTCAGTCGCCCTATATCTTTGACTTGCACACGCACACAATTTTGATGGCTCTCTTCATCGATCTCGCACCCACCCACTTGATCCTCTCTTCGACTCTATCGATATCTATGACCCCTCCCTCTCTTCTCGTGGATTGACCGACACTCTATATATGATATGGATAGGCCTCCATTTCACACACATTGCATGCAAAATTCTGTTTGAGATGTCATTGACACATATTCCCATAAATAATTCACGAAATCAACCCCCACCCCACCCCCACCGCCATCCCAAAACAAAAAACACTCATGAACGCGGTTTGGATCTCTCACACACACCCACGTAGGTGGAGGACGTGCAGGAAGAGAAGAGGTGCATGCATGGCGCACGTACTCCCATCTCTTTCCCAACCACACCCGCGCGGGTACACGGTGAAGCTCATTTCTGTACGAAAAGGCAGCCCACGTGGTAATTTGACACGTGTACTAGTTGTCCACTTGGTGGAGGGAGGATCGTCTACCACGGGTGAACAAACAAATTGCGACTTGATGTGTTATGTTAAAAAAGAGGCAAACCATGTGGGGCCTACCTTAGAGGCAAGGCTCTATACACTGGAGTACTTTTGATGTGTCCCGTCAACTCGCAAAACGAGGAGAAGCTTGCTTAGTACGCCGTCTCCCTCGCCCATGCGCGCGGTGGCTCGCAAGATGAGGTGAAGCTTGCTCCGCCTTACGCCCGCTCCCTCGCCCATGCGCGCGGTGGCTCGCAGGACGAGGAGAAAAATTTACTACTCCCTCCGTTTACTCATCGTCCCTACTACCTTGGTTATAGAGATTATATCATATTGTTTGGAATATATATGTCCTTTAGTAGATTTCAATATGAACTACTAGTACATACTCCAAACACTGATGTATATAAACGTATTTTAGAGTGTAGATTCACTCATTTTGCTCCGTATGTAGCACTCTCCCTCGCCCCTCGACCCTCTCCCACGTGGTGGATGTGCAGCAATTCATTCGGTCTCATATAGCCAGAATGATATATACTTCACTACCATTATTGCTCGACTTCGCGAAGAGGCGAAGAACCAATCGCAAGGTTAATATTTTGGAGATGCCAAGCACAAGGTTATAGGAGAACGAGTAATAGGTGCCGCGTCATTTATAAATAAAGTTTTTTCCTTCAGTGCCACGCACGCAATATGATAGGTTCATATGGAGAGAAAAGGAAACCGCTCCACTATATACATAGTCAGGACGGGCCAGCCTACACGGTTGCTTGCTGGGGTTGCTCTCTTCACACTCTCTTGCACAAAACGACTGTGGCCACATCCCTAACATCCCGGCGGATCACGTCCGCTGGGGGAAGGGGTGGATGCTTAGTGTAGATGCGGTCGCCGTTGCCGACGGCGAAAACCCACTGTCGGCACGTCCCGATCAGGGGTCCCCGCCGTTCTCTCTCACAAAGCCGGTGAGGTTGCCTTCGTCCCTTGCTCACTGTTGCAACGTGGGAAGCTGCCACCTCCCGCCACCCTCCACAAGGTTGAGCTACGTCCCTCAGGTACAACTCCCTTTACAGTCGGCTTGCACCACTGCTCCAGCTGCCCACATCACTCCATGTGGATATTTCTCTACTACTTTGCCCCGCACATACCTCTACTGGCTTCTACGTACTGTATTTGTGATGAGTTTATGTCTCATCAACTAGTCCCAATAATCTTATTCTAATCACACTTCTTAAATTTCTTTGCCACAGGGATGCTCATCTTGATTTTGGTGAAACTGCACAAAATGATCCGATGGTCAAAATGTTGCAAACTTCATTTATTAGGAAGCTCGAACGTTGCCAGCAAATTCAAGCCTGGTTAGGGTTCACGGTTCAAGGGCTAGGGACTGCATGGATCGTTTTTTCTTTAGCTGCCTCTGTTCCAAAATAAGTGTCAACTTTAGTAGTAGTACACCATTGTACTAAAGTTTGCACAAAGTTGATACACTTATTTTGGAACGGGGGGAGTCATATTTGCTATGATCTGTCAATCATTGAGATGCAATAGCAGGCATGTTAGTCTCCTTTGTATTTGATGAAATGTTGCAACGGGCAACCTTGGAAGCAAGATACATGTAACAGAAGCTAGAAGCTTCATAGCATTGTACAAATTTATCTCGCTAATAAATTACAGTACGTAGTACGTACTATAGTAGTACTTCCTCCGTTCCTAAATATAAGTCTTTGTAGAGATTTCACCATGAACCACATGCGGATGTATATAGATGCATTTTAAGTGTAGATTCATTCATTTTGTCCCATATGTAGTTCACCTAGTGGAATCTCTACAAAGACTTATCTACTAGTAATAGCTAGCCCCCACTACTAGGAATTCTCTATCCTCTCCTTGAGCCACATCATCAAAATTAATGTAGCCATTAGATGAACTAAATCAGTCCATAATAGCCGTCTAATCTAGACGTTGAGAGGCTCCGCACTAAGCCACATGCAAGCATGCAGAAATACCGTGGCATGCATGTGAGTGGGTTTTAAATCACATCAACATGTCTGCATGCAAGCATGCACCGGTAGCATGCATGTAAGTGAGCTTTTAAGTCCCATTAATATGTCAAAAAGAAAAATATAATCCCACTATGCAGTAGGAGTTGGCTGATCTTTTTTCCTTACGTGGGATGATCTAAATGATGATGGGAGTTTATTTAGTTTGGCTACCACATTTGTCATGCGGTTATAGAGTTTTTTTTAGTTCTATGAAATCGGTAATTTTGCGCAGAGAGACATACGGCTGTTCCGCGGCAACGCGCGGGGACTCATCTAGTATTTAAGAACGGAGGGAGTACTATGTAAAGAGTTAGGTGTCGCACGGTGTCCAGAAAATATGGTGATAGTGTGAGGTGGGCCATGTAATCACTGAGCCTGCGTGTTTTCACTGCTGTTGCACTCCTCCACTGTAAGAATGGAGAAAATTGTAATCTCTACAAAGCGTGGGACATCCAGCAGTCCTACCACCTCAGTAATAAACACCAATGAGCTGTCAAATCACATAGACCCAACAGTAAGTTGGACGGACGAAGCAACCATCACTCTTGCGCCGGTGAGAGGTCATGTCCGCTCTTCCCGGGCATGAATGCGGCACCGATTCTTTGGAGCGACGCTGACCGTTCCGGGCGGGAAGCGCGCAGGCGATGGAGGGGCTTTGGGTGGGCCAGGCTGGTCAGGAGCGGGCGTGTCAGCTGTCCGCATGTCCCTACCGGACATGCCCGGAAACGAGAGGGTGCACCGACTCTCGCGGCTAAAATCGTACACTACACACCATCTCTCTGTAGGAGTAGGTCGATCTGTCGCTCTCTCTAAGACACACATGCTGTTAAACACACACACACACACACGCACGCACACGCACGCACCTTGGTCCCGTTGCACCTTCTAACGTGACTTACTACAACTAGACGGAGGGAGTAGTAAGTATATGAGATATGGTGCCACACTGACTTAGGTCGAATAGAAGTGCCCCAAAATTGTGTGCATGTTATAGTAATAAGGATTCACTTAAAATAGTACGTGAGCGAACAGAGGGATCAATTGGACAGTGTTCCCGAGCAGTAGCGAGATGTGTGAGGTAAGATACACCACTGGCGCTTTTAATTTTTCTTATTAATTTGTTTGTTTCACCCTCTGACTGGTGGGACCGAACGTACTACATGGAGAGAGGTAAGGTGACTAAGGCTGCATTATTTCTGCACCACTGTGGATACTCTTACCACCAAAGCCACATCACACGATTATGATTGAAATCCCAATGACTCCCCCCCCCACACAAAAAAACACGACATGATTGTCACACGAATGCAGGAATATATAAAAGGTTATTTTCCTCTCGTTGAACGTAACGGGAGGGTTGTGTAGCTGGTTAGCCTATTCGCTCATCAAACTTGAGGTCTCGGGTTCGATAACTACATTTGAGCATAATTTGTGCCAGGAGGATTCTTTGACTGGTCAAAATGGATGGACACGGAGCTATACGATCTTTTAGTGACCGTATAATCACCTCATCACGTATAAGCTGCAGCCTCGGTGCTTGTTTTCTAGGGTTTGCACGCTTCACACAGTCTCTCTCCCCAGTATATATATACACGCTGGAGCCTCAGCGCTTGTAGTTGCTCTCTTCACACTCTCTCGCCCTCTCCAGATCTAAACATGACTTCGTTAGCCTCTCTCTCCCCTTGCTGCTGCTCAAAGAGCCGGCAGGATCCGTCCACCGGGAAGGGAAGGAGGCTTAACGCTGTCGCCATCGGCGAGGGAGGGAATCCACTACCGGCGCAACTGTTCACTTTCACCCAGCGGCGGCGCGGGAGGGCCTCCGACCCCTTCTTCTTCGCTGCCGTCCCGTCGCCCACCGAACCACGCCCCAAGAACTTTAAGGTATAATTTACTTACTCCACATGCATTGCTCTAGCTTCCTGTATACCATGAATCCAGGACGTGGTTCAAAGAGGAAAGGAGTGGGGGAAAGTAGTGGGAAAAGTTGTATATAGCATGAATCTAGGACGTGGTTCAAAGAGGAAAGGAAGGGGTAAAGTTGTACAGAACGAATCTAGGACGTGGTTCAAAGAGGAAAGGAATGGGGGAAAGTACTGGGGAAAGTTTTATCGCACACATCTGTAACAAACTGATCTTTTGTTTTGGGGGACAAGGCTGTAGAGTTTGAGCAGGACTAGATTTGTTGCGCTCACATAGGGAAAGGTGTCTAAAGATAACAAAACTGGGACCAACACAAATATGCTCCTTGGTTGTTTGTTCTTTGTTTCAACAGACTCTGCATGACCACAGTACATCGGTAGATGCACATGGTGCTGGTGCGTCCACTATCCCGTGCAAATCATTAGTTGTTGTTAATCTAAGGCCTTGTTTGGTTACAAACTCCCTAGTCCCTACCTTCTTGGTTCCAGGGACTAAACATGGACTAGAGGTTATTAAATGACATGCTAAAAGACCACGTTACCCCTAGTAATGAACTAATAGAGACAAGGTGTGATGCGTGGTAGGGGCAACTGTTGGAAAAAGTCCCAAAAAGACTCCCTCGGGGTCTTCTTTCTTTAGTCCCAAATGCCCACCTTTAGTCCCTAAAAGTCCCTTCTGTTTGGTTTAGATGGGACTGACATGGAGTTTTTTTAGTCCCTACACCAAAATGTCCCTGTAAACAAACACCCTCTAGTAATGCCGCTGGAAAATTGATGCAATGCCACAGTTAAAAGCAAATTACATGTTTAACGAATTTTATTGTTAATATAATCTCTATGTTAATATTAATCAATGGAACCATTTGAGAAATGCTACTGTCTTGCTTTATTTCCCATTTAGATAAGGTAGATGCTTCTTTTTGTTGGCTTCTGTGTCATCCACCGTTATTGACCACTAGTTGTTTCCTTTGCACCTCTGTGTAAACAGGGTTATCTACTTCACCTCGTTGCCATTGTGACCTTTTGTTGCACTGCACAAAACACTTTTGTTTTAAGAGTGTTTTGTGCAGTTCAACCAAAATGTCACACCGACAACGTTGCTTGATTGCTTGATCTTAGTGGAACTGCACAAGAGGAGATCTTACTTCCTATCCGTGTTGGCAAATTTGGTTCAGATCTTCTTCTTGTGAGTTGTTTGAATTCCGCATCATGAGAGGTCAGTACTAGCCTTCTTTCACATGATTCTGCAGTGTGCTTTCATATGTTGTGCTACTTGTACGATAATGTTGCTTGATTTTAGTGAACTGCACAAATGGAGACAAGACTTCCAATCTGTATGTGCACCGTAATATCCCATTGAGGTAAGATAAGGATATTTCACAACTGTTGGCCTGTATTTTGCCACTTTCATTAGAAAGTTAAGTTTAGTACTATACTTGTGCTCCCTAATTGACATGCCAAATCTTACATTGAAGGCGAAGCTTGTCTGTTATTGAACCAAGTGATGAAGGGGAAGAACAAGCGGAAGAAAAAACAAAAATCAACTCCCGGTGCTGTAATGAAGCACTGGAACTGTGATGACACAAGTAATGATATAGTTTTGCATCTTAATTTATTGCTATGGCTGGAAAGAGCAATTGTTTTGCCACTGATTTAATGCCACTCTTAATGTAATACGTAATTATCTCTACTTGTGCAAACAGGGATCTTCTTTGAAGATCCCATATATTTTAGTGGAACAACACAAGAAGATGTTGGAAACATTAAACTAATCAAGGAGTATATGGTAAGCATGGCCACCACCGTAGATAGCAACAGATGTTTCTGGAGAAGTGCTTCATCTGTATGCTCTACACAATAAGCCTCCTGACAAAGGTTGGTACTCGCCCACTGATTTCATCCATATGATTTGAGCTTTGTCATCTCTATTGGTGTTGTGCTACTTTTTAGATACTGTCATGAAAAAGTAGTATTGTCCTTGAGAACTGCTTCATCTGAGCTGTTTTAAATATTTCCTTTCCTTTTTTTCGAGCAAACAGGGATGCTAGCATTTAGTTGTCCTCTTGTCTTTGCACAACAGGATCATCTTCCTCTGAAGAAGAATATGGACTACGTGAAGTGACTAGTTCCGATTATGCCAGTATGAAGAAGCCCTGTCTATCTTCTCATCACAAGGAGCAGTTGAAGGATGGTTACATTACTCCCCACAAGACCAAACTAACTTCAGCTTAGAAGGACTGACAAATCTCCATTTTTTTGCTATGATGTACGAGTACAATGTTGTTTGATACATCTCCAACGTATCAATAATTTTTGATTGCTGCATGCTACTTTATCTACTATTTTAGGCAATATTGGGCTTTATTATCCACTTTTATATTATTTTTGGGACTAACCTATTAACCGGAGGCCCAGCCCAGATTTGTTGTTTTATGCCTATTTCAGTATTTCGAGGAAAAGGAATATCAGATGGAGTCAAAACAGAACGAAATCAACTGGAGAAGTTATTTTTGGAAGGAAACCCACCTGATGGACTTGGACCCCACGTCAGAAGAGCCACGAGGCGGTCACGCGGGTGGAGGGCGCGCCCCCCTGCCTCGTGGGGCCCCCGTAGCTCCACCGACGTTCTCCTTTCACCCATATATACCGACATACCCTAAAACTTCCAGAACAGAAGATAGATCGGGAGTTCCGCCGCCGCAAGCCTCCAGAACCACGAAAAACCAATCGGGACCCCTTTTCGGTACCCTGCTGGAGGGGGGATCCATCTCCGGTGGCCATCTTCATCATCCCGGCGCTCTCCATGACGAGGAGGGAGTAGTTCACCCTCGGGGCTGAGGGTATGTACTAGTAGCTATGTGTTTGATCTCTCTCTCTCGTGTTCCTGAGGTGATACGATCTTGATGTATCGCGAGCTTTACTATTATAGTTGGATCTTATGTTTCTTCCCCCCCCCTCTTCTCTCTTGTAATGGATTGAGATTCCCCTTTGAAGTTATGTTATTGGATTGAGTCTTTAAAGATTTGAGAACACTTGATGTATGTCTTGGTGATCAACTTGCGGGTTTCGTGACATTGGGAACCTATGCATAGGGGTTGGCACACGTTTTCGTCGTGATTCTCCGGTAGAAACTTTGGGGCACTCTTTGTAGCACTTTTATGTTGGTTGGATGAATCTGAGATTGTGTGATGCATATCGTATAATCATGCCCACGGATACTTGAGGTGACAATGGAGTATCTAGGTGACATTAGGGTTTTGGTTGATTTGTATCTTAAGGTGTTATTCTAGTAAAAACTCTAGGGCTGTTTGTGACACTTATAGGAATAGCCCAACGGATTGATTTGAAAGAATAACTTTGAGGTGGTTTCGTATCCTACCATAATCTCTACGTTTGTTCTCCGCTATTAGTGGCTTCGGAGTGACTCTTTGTTGCATGTTGAGGGCTTGTTATATGATCTATCTATGTTATTATTTTTGAGAGAACTTGCACTAGTGAAAGTATGAACCCTAGGCCTTGTTTCCTACCATTGCAATACCGTTTACGCTCAGTTTTACCACTTGTTACCTTGCTGTTTTTATATTTTCAGTTTACAAAAACCCATATCTACCATCCATATTGCACTTGTATCACCATCTCTTCGCCGAACTAGTGCACCTATACAATTTACCATTGTATTGGGTGTGTTGGGGACACAAGAGACTTTTTGTTATTTGGTTGCAGGGTTGTTTGAGAGAGACCATTTTCCTCCTACGCCTCTCGCGGATTGATAAACCTTAGGTCATCCACTCGAGGGAAATTTGCTACTGTCCTACAAACCTGTGCACTTGCAGGCCCAACAACGTCTACAAGAAGAAGGTTGTGTAGTAGACATCAAGCTCTTTTTCTGGCGCCGTTGCTGGGGAGGCTAGGTAAGTGAATGTATATCTTTAGATCTTGCAATCGAATCTTTTTGTTTCTTGTTTTAGCACTAGTCTAGTTTATAAAAGAAAACTACCAAAAAAATGGAATTGAGTTTGTCTCATACGCTTCACCTTTTTATTATCTTTCGTGAGTATGATGGAAAGGATAATTGTGCCAAAGTACTAGAAGAAGAATTACATAGCATACTTGGCATAAAATATGTGAATGATGAGCATGATTGCAATGTTGTTAGTATGAATTCCTTGAATATCCATGATGCTAATGATATGCAAAGCCACAAGCTTGGGGAAGCTATGTTTGATGAAGATGATATTTTTTGTCCCCCAAGCTTTGATGAGCAAATTTACTATGATGAAAGCATGCCTCCTATCTATGATGATTATTGTGATGACACGTATGCTTTAAAGAATAATGATAACCATGAAACTTGTTATCTTGATCTTAATTTTCAATCATATGATAGTTATTTTGTTGAGTTTTCTCCCACTACTATTCATGAGAAGAAAATTGCTTATGTGGAGAGTAGTAAATTTTCTATGCAAGTAGATCATGAAAAGAATGCTTTAGGTGCTGGTTATATTGTTGAATTCATTCATGATGCTACTGAAAATTATTATGAAGGAGGAACATATGCTTGTAGGAATTGCAATAATATCAAGTTTCCTCTCTATGTGCTTAATGTTTTGAAGTTATGCTTGTTTTACCTTCCTATGCAAGTTGATTATTGTTCCCATAAGTTGTTTGCTCACAAAATCCCTATGCATAGGAAGTGGTTTAGGCTTAAACGTGCTAGTCATATTCTTCATGATGCTCTCTTTATGTTTCAATTCTTATCTTTTATGTGAGCATCATTAAAATCATAATGCCTAGCTAGGGGCGTTAAACGATAGCGCTTGTTGGGAGGCAACCCAATTTTATTTTAGTTTCTTTCTTTTTGGTTCTGTTTAGGAATAAATAATCCATCTAGCCTTTGTTTAGATGTGGTTTTATGTTTTAATTAGTGTTTGTGCCAAGTTAAACCTATTAGATCTTCTTGGAAGATAGTTATTTGATCTTGCTGTAATTTCCAGAATCTTTGCGCTCAGTGCCCGAATTGTTAAAAATCACCAGAACGTGATAAAATAGTGATTCCAATTTCTGCTGATCAACAAACAAATTGTCCAGGTCGTCTAAGTTTGGTAGAATTTTTGGAGTTCCAGAAGTTTACGTTTGATACAGATTACTTCAGACTGTTCTGTTTTTGACAGATTCTGTTTTCATTGTGTTGTTTGCTTATTTTGATGACTCTATGGCTAGTAAAATAGTTTATAAACCATAGAGAAGTTGGAATACAGTAGGTTTAACACCAATATAAATAAAGAACGAGTTCATTACAGTACCATGAAGTGGTGTTTTGTTTTCTTTCGCTAACGGAGCTCACGAGTTTTCTGTTAAGTTTTGTGTTGTGAAGTTTTCAAGTTTTGGGTAAAGATTCGATGGACTATGGAATAAGGAGAGGAAAGAGCCTAAGCTTGGGGATTCCCAAGTCACCCCAAGGTAATATTCAAGGACAACCAAGAGCCTAAGCTTGGGGATGCCCCGGAAGGCATCCCCTCTTTCGTCTTCATTCATCGGTAACTTTACTTGGAGCTATATTTTTATTCACCACATGATATGTGTTTTGCTTGGAGCGTCATTTTATTTTATTTAGCTTTGCTTGCTGTTTGAATAAAGTATCAAGATCTGAAATTATTAAATGGGAGAGTCTTCACTTGGTTGCATAATTATTCGACTACTCATTGATCTTCACTTATATCTCTCGGAGTAGTTTGTCATTTGCTCTAGTACTACACTTATATCTTTTAGAGCACGGCGGTGGTTTTATTTTGTAGAAATTGACGAACTCTCATGCTTCACTTATATTATTTTGAGAGTCTTAAGTAGCATGGTAATTTGCTTAAAATCTTAATATGCTAGGCATACAAGATTTGTAAGAATTCTTATGAGTGTGTTGAATACTACGAGAAGTTTGATGCTTGATGATTGTTTTGAGATATGGAGGTAGTGATATTAAAGTTGTGCTAGTTGAGTAGTTGTGAATTTGAGAAATACTTGTGTTGAAGTTAGCAAGTCCCGTAGCATGCACGTATGGTTAAAGTTGTGTAACAAATTTGAAACATGAATTGTACCTGGCTTGTGCATCCTTAGGAGTGGCGGTCGGGGACGAGCGATGGTCTTTTCCTACCAATCTATCCCCCTAGGAGCATGCGCGTAGTACTTGGTTTTTGATGACTTCTAAATTTTTGCAATAAGTATATGATTTCTTTTGACTAATTTTGAGTCCATGGATTATACGCACTTTTACCTTTCCACCTTTGCTAGCCTCTTCGGTACTGTGCATTGCCCTTTCTCACCATGAGAGTTGGTGCAAACTTCGCCGGTGCATCCAAACCCCGTGATACGATACGCTCTATCACACATAAACCTCCCTATATCTTCCTCAAAACAACCACTATACCGACCTATTTATGGCATTTCCATAGCCATTCCGAGATATATTGCCATGCAACTTTCCACCATTCCGTTCATCATCATCATGACATACATTACTTTTGTCATATTGCCATTGCATGATCATGTAGTTGACATCGTATTTGTGGCAAAGCCACCATGCATTATTTTTCATACATGTCACTCTTGATTCATTGCACCATCCCGGTACACCGCCGGAGGCATTCATATAGAGTCATACTATGTTCTAGTATCGAGTTGTAATCATTGAGTTGTAAATAAATAGAAGTGTGATGATCATCATTCAATAGAGCATTGTTCCCCCCAAAAAAAGAGAAAGGCCAAAGAAAAAAAAGAAGGCCCAAAAAAATAAATAAAAAAATAAAAAATAAAAAGGGGCAATGCTACTATCCTTTATTCCACACTTGTGCTTCAAAGTAGCACCTTGTTCTTCATGTAGTGAGTCTCATATATTGTGCTTCAAAGTAGCACCATGTTTTTCATATAATGAGTTGTCTTGTTCATACTAGTGGGAATTTTTCGTTATAGAACTTGGCTTGTATATTCCTACGATGGGCTTCCTCAAAATGCCCTAGGTCTTCATGAGCAAGCAAGTTGGATGCACACCCACTAGTTTTCTTTTGTTGAGCATTCATAGCTCTAGTGCATCCGTTGCATGGCAATCCCTACTCCTCATGTTGACATCAATTGAAGGGCATCTCCATAGCCCGTTGATTATCCTCGTCAATGTGAGACTTTCTCCTTTTTTGTCTTCTCCACACAATCCCCATCATCATATTCTATTCCACCCATAGTGCTATATCCATGGCTCACGCTCATGTATTGCGTGAAGGTTGAAAAAGTTTGAGATTATTTAAGTATGAAACAATTGCTTGGCTTGTCATCGGGTTATAGAAGTTGGGAACATCTTTGTGTGACGAAAATGAAGCATAACCGAACTATATGATTTTGTAGGGATGAACTTTCTTTGACCATGCTATTTTGAGATGACATAATTGCTTAGTTAGCATGCTTGAAGTATTATTATTTTTGTGTCAATATGAACTTTTGTCTTAAATCTTTCGGATCTGAATATTCATATCACAAGTAAGAAGAATTGCATTGAAATTATGCCAAAGTATCACTCTGCATCAAAAATTATCTTTTTTATCATTTACCTACTCGAGGACGAGCAGGAATTAAGCTTGGGGATGCTTGATACGTCTCCAACGTATCTATAATTTTTGATTGCTCCATGCTACTTTATCTACTGTTTTAGGCAATATTGGGCTTTATTATCCACTTTTATATTATTTTTGGGACTAACCTATTAACCGGAGGTCCAGCCCAGATTTGCTGTTTTTTGCCTATTTCAGTATTTCGAGGAAAAGGAATATCAGACGGAGTCAAAATGGAACGAAATCAACTGGAGAAGTTATTTTTGGAAGGAAACCCACCTGATGGACTTGGACCCCACGTCAGAAGAGCCACGAGGCGGTCACGAGGGTGGAGGGCACGCCCCCCTGGGCGCGCCCCCTGCCTCGTGGGGCCCCCGTAGCTCCACCGACGTTCTCCTTTCACCCATATATACCGTCGTACCCTAAAACTTCCAGAAACAGAAGATAGATCGGGAGTTCCGCCGCCGCAAGCCTCCAGAACCACGAAAAACCAATCGGGACCCCTTTCTCCGGTGGCCATCTTCATCATCCCGGCGCTCTCCACGATGAGGAGGGAGTAGTTCACCCTCGGGGCTGAGGGTATGTACCAGTAGCTATGTGTTTGATCTCTCTCTCCCGTGTTCTTGAGGTGATACGATCTTGATGTATCGCGAGCTTTGCTATTATAGTTGGATCTTATGTTTCTTCTCCCCCTCTTCTCTCTTGTAATGGATTGAGATTCCCCTTTGAAGTTATGTTATCGGATTGAGTCTTTAAAGATTTGAGAACACTTGATGTATGTCTTGGTGATCAACTTGCGGGTTTCGTGACATTGGGAACCTATGCATAGGGGTTGGCACACGTTTTCGTCGTGATTCTCCGGTAGAAACTTTGGGGCACTCTTTGTAGCACTTTTATGTTGGTTGGATGAATCTGAGATTGTGTGATGCATATCGTATAATCATGCCCATGGATACTTGAGGTGACAATGGAGTATCTATGTGACATTAGGGTTTTGGTTGATTTGTATCTTAAGGTGTTATTCTAGTAAAAACTCTAGGGCTATTTGTGACACTTATAGGAATAGCCCAACGGATTGATTTGAAAGAATAACTTTGAGGTGGTTTTGTACCCTACCATAATCTCTACGTTTGTTCTCCGCTATTAGTGACTTCGGAGTGACTCTTTGTTGCATGTTGAGGGCTTGTTATATGATCTATCTATGTTATTATTGTTGAGAGAACTTGCACTAGTGAAAGTATGAACCCTAGGCCTTGTTTCCTACCATTGCAATACCGTTTACGCTCACTTTTACCACTTGTTACCTTGCTGTTTTTATATTTTCAGTTTACAAAAACCCATATCTACCATCCATATTGCACTTGTATCACCATCTCTTCGCCGAACTAGTGCACCTATACAATTTGCCATTGTATTGGTTGTGTTGGGGACACAAGAGACTTTTTGTTATTTGGTTGCAGTGTTGTTTGAGAGAGACCATCTTCCTCCTACACCTCTCGCGGATTGATAAACCTTAGGTCATCCACTTGAGGGAAATTTGCTACTGTCCTACAAACCTGTGCACTTGCAGGCCCAACAACATCTACAAGAAGAAGGTTGTGTAGTAGACATCATTGTTCTAGGATTCTTTCTGGTGAGTACCATTTTTCTAAAAGTGTGCTCTACATGGACCATGTAGGTGCCTGTTTAAACTGTCAATTCATAGTACAGTTTGCTTTATACTAATCACTTTTTTTGTATTTGTGCAAACAGGGGTGCTCAGCTTGATTTCAGTGGGAACTGCACAAAATGTTCATGAATACATCGAATCATTCATTTCCACCATAAGAAAGGAGGTGCCGATAAGTTCAAGGCGTTGCAACATATAAGGGCGAAATCCAAGCTACGCGTGAGTTTGGTTGATTTTGGTGGAACTGCACAAAAAGAACAGTTGGTTTATTTAGCACGAGGTGCCATGTGAATGCCCGAACTGATGGCAAACCACGCCCATTCCACAATCATAGGCATTTGATATTTTGGAATGGGACAACCTTGTCAAATTTAGCTCATTGATTTTAGCAAGACATGCGTTTGCTATTTTCGAATGGGACGCCCTTTGCTGTCAGCAGCGTCGATCAATTTTTTCTTTATTCTTTAGTTGTGAAGTAAATATTGCCTCTGACATGTGAGTCGCTGAGATGCATCATCATCAATTGTTTTGAATGTTCTCTATGAACCCTGTGTGTTTGATTGCAATGTAGAGAAACGCTAAAAAGCTGCTCAAACTCTTTGTACTCCTTTTGTTCCTTTTTACTTCACACATTGTGAAAGTGCATACTTTTTTCTATAAGATTGGTCAAAGTAGAGATACTTTGACTGCAGACAAAACTTGTATGCAGACTAGAAAGGGCCGGAGGGGCTACATGTGAAACTGCTGCAAACGAGGTGATCACCCTGGGAATAATGCTAGTACGTATTGTTTTGCATGTTCATCCAATGCCAGTGATACATGAATTCGAACTAATCGAAATAAATTCATTCATACACGGTCGGATTTCATATAAACATGTCGGGCTTCATTACATTTCATACATTCTTCAACTAAAATGGGGTGCGCTGGAGGTATAATTAATTAACCGAAGCTACCTACCCGTGTCCCGCTGAGCCGAACAGAAGCTTCAGTGACTTAACTACAGGTGCAGTTGCATAACCGACATGTGGCATGTTGGGCCCACGTGTCAGTCAGCCAACTGCACCAGCAGTTAAGTAGAAGCAGTGTTCTTCTCCAACGGAGCTCTCCGACTCCACGTCGCCGCCAAGAAGCTAACCGGCCGTCAATGGTCAACCCACCTAGCTTGGCTTCAACCAGAGGGTAGCAGCGGTGGCCTTACTTGGACCCGAGCGGCGGCGACCTACCGTGTTCTACTCTTCCTCGTTTTCTGTGTGGCGCGGCCTTGTTGGCAGCGGGGCGGAACCTCGGCGGAGCCGGCGATGTCCTCTGTCTCGTTGCCGGCGGGCGGCACCTCGGCGGAGCGGCGGAAATCCTCGCCCTCGTTGCTGGCAGGGTGGGGCCTCGGCTAAGCCGGCGATGTCCTCTGCCTCATTGTTGGTGGGGCGGGGCCTCGGCGGAGCTGGCGGTGTCCTCTGCCTCGTTGTTGGCACCGCGGGGCCTCGGTGGAGCAGGGCCTCGTCGACGCCAGTGGAGCGGGCACTCGTCAGAGCCGGCATTGTCCTCTGCCTCGTCCTCGGTCATGCCAAACAGCACGCCGCCCGCTTCATCGCCCTCTTTGTTGGCGGCCGCAACCTCCGCCACCCGCATGCGGTACCGCCAGCGCTCGAGGCGGCCCTCGCGGGCGGAGCGGTACGAGTTGAGCAGCGCCTCCTGCTCCGCCCGCTCCGGGCGATCTGCTCCTCCGCCTGCAGGTGCTCCTGGAGGAGATGGTGATTATAGGCGGCGTCGGCCTGCGCCTCCCGGAACTGCTCCTCACGCATCTGCCTCACCGTGTCCATGAGCCTCGCCGATGGTCATGGTGCAATGCACCGGCGAGGATGGCGCAGAGGAGGGGGTTGGCGCCGGATCGTCGACTACCATGTTCTCCATTGGGACGTCCTCGTCCTCCAGCTGCCTGCCAGCCAGTCGGTCGGCAGCAATGGCTGCCATCTCCTTGTGGTCCATCGTCCGCCCGTCCCAAAGAGCGCTGGAGCGCGAGGAAGCCATGGTGGGCAGTAGTGGTGTGGAGAGGAGAAAGGGAACGTATGCAGATGACTGCAGCTATGGCCGGCGCATCAGTTTATATAGCAATGGTGGGCGGCGGAGGGACGGACGTGTGGCGCCGGAGTAGCCACCTCAGCAACCGCGTATCATTAATGTGGACGGCAGATGGACGGGCAGACGGCACTTGTGTCGTTTGAAGGTGGAGCAATCGCCTGCACCGGGAAGCGGGGCGGGCGGCGCTGACTGTTTCGGGTAGAAAGCGCGCGCGGGCGAGGAGATGACTTTACTTGGAGAGGATGACAATGGGGACCCACCAGGGCCATAGCCTCACGTACGCAAGTGCCTCCTTATTATACATATATATAACTATAATTTTTTTTGCTTCCTCCTGGTTTCCTGACATCATGGTCCCACACCATTGTCAACCTATGTAGTCAATAAACGAGAGAATTGCACAAGAAGCGGCAGACAGCTGGGATCAAGCAGCTCGAGCAGTATTTGTGTTTTTGAGGTGTGAGCACTGCAGAGTTTTTTGATGTTTAGCCCAGATATTATTTTTCTCCTCTGAACAACAGCGAAAACATTGCTGCAGGTATTAACTGGGCGGGCTGTGGCCCGTCCAGCCCAGGCCAGATATCCATCCCAGATATTAATTTTTTTCAAGCTGAAAATGGCTAGCCCAGCTATAGTTCTTTTTAGGAATACTCAGGCAAGGTCAAGTTGTCATTCTCCGCCCCGCTGGGCTGCAAATCTTTCCTAGGAGGGATGCATTAGGCTTAACAAGAAAATGGGCTTTAAGAAATAATAAATGGGATGTAATTATAAAAACTGGGCAGTAACTATAAAAAAATGCACCAAACACGTAATTTCTTTATAAATATTATTTTTGGATATTGAAAATTTTAATTTCATTAATTATTGCGAGCGCAATGTTTTGCTGGATTTTTACGTAATATAAATTTATATTGAAATTGTATTTAATCTGACTAGAAATTTTGGGATAAAAATATTTCGGATTCCATCAAAATGTGGGAAGTTTTTGTTGAATTCTGTTTTGAACGGTTGGTTGAAATGGGTTGTACTTTTAACAAAGTGTAAATGGGTTGTAGTAAATTCCATTATAATTCAAAAATGGGCTGCACATTCTTACAAATCTCAAATGGGCTATAAGTTGTCTGCCACACACTTGTGGCCTTACTAAGTTGACGCGTCCCCTAAAAAAAGAGAGTTGACGCGAATGCAAGACTTTGTCAACTTATAGTCAACACACGGTTCTAGCAGCAGTTGCCGTTCGATGTCCATCCAACGGATGATGTGCTTCTTCTTCAATCTCGGATATTCTAGCTTCACCCGCACAAAAAAATGATTCCTCTCCCTGACATCTGGGGCGCACCGTTTCGGAAGTTGACCTATGGAAATACTAAGTTGACGTACCAAGGGCTTTGTCAACTTAGTCAATATAAATGATTCTAGCTGCAGTGACCGTACGACGTCCATAGAACGACCGTCGTGCTTCTTCAACCTCTGGTCTTCTTGCTCCAGCCGCCCAAAGCAACGCCGGTCGTGCCACCTGCTCCTGCCTCCCGTGGCCGGCTGTGCTGCCGCGGAGGCCTCACCGCCCCCTACTACTCCCACCCCTGGCCAGGCCATCCTTCCACTCACCCACACCCCCTGTTATTCTGCGGCGATGGCAGCCTCACACTGCAGCCGAACCAGTGAACCCTCGTACTCCTCTCCGCGTGGGCATCCACTGCCGCGTCTTCCCCATCTCCGCGTCGTCCCCTTCCTAGGCCTCGCTGTCGTCCACCGCCATGGTGCTCTCGGCGCGGCGTGGTCAACATGGTCAAGGAACGACTTCCATCGGACGTGGACTGTACGTGGAGAGGCTGACAGCTGGGTCCATGGCCGCAGCAAGGAAGTGCCTCCTTATTACACGGAAAATAATGATTCCTCCACCTGACAGCTGGGACCCACCAGACGGGCCACTGTATTTCACGGAAAAATAGTTTCCCCCTGACTGCTGGGACCCACCAGCTACATCTTCGCATGCAAGGAAGTGCGTCCGGGCAAAAAAAAACGATTCCCCCCTGACTGCTGGGACCCATCAGCTACACCTTCACACGCAAGGAAGTGCGTCCGGGCAAAAAAACGATTCGCCCCCTGACTGCTGGGACCCACCAGCTACATTTTTGCACGCAAGGAAGTGCGTCTGAAAAAAAACGATTTGCCCCCCTGACTGCTGGGACCCACCAGTTACATCTCCGCATGTAAGGAAGTGCCTGACAGTCGGGACCCACCTGGTCGAAGCGTACGTAGCGTTGTCATACTGGTCGCGAACGTGTACGTACATACTAGTGGATGTAGAGGTGCGCACGTGTCGTAGTAGAGGCACGCACGTGTCGTAGTAGAGGTGCGTACGTGTCGTAGTAGAGGCGCGCATGTAGCATGTACACATACGTATAGTGGCCAGTGTGCAAGAAAGAAAATACGGCCACGTATGTGTACATACGGGCGGGGTCTCGAACGCCTACTCGCGCATACGTACGGCCAGGGCTCGTGTACATGGCTGGGTCCGAACAGAGAAACATCGTCGTCGTCGTGTTCATGGGGAGCCAACCAGCTGGGTCGGAATGGAATGCGTCATCGTGTTCATCAGGAGGGCTTGGACGGAATAGGCGATGGAAACGAGGCCTGGCGTACCACAGAACGGAGGAAACGGCCTTGTGTTCGACCGGCCACGTTCGAAACAGGATCCTGTTCATCGGGAGGGGTCTGGCGTACCGCAAAATAGAGTATACTGACCTCCGACGGTCGAAACGGGGGTCCTGTTGATCGGGAGGGGTGTGGCGTACCGCAAAACGGACGAAACAGACTTGTGTTGGAGCGCTACGGTCAAAACGGGGGTCCTGTTCATTGGGAGGGGTGTGGCGTACCGCAAAACGGGACTCCACGGGATGTTGTTCATCTCCACCGTTGACCTCCTCCAGCCTCCACGGGCTCCTGTTCATCCAGCCTCCACCGCGCGCTACTCCACCGGCTACTGTTCAACCATCCCTCCACGGGCACGCCTCCACCGTCTACTTTTCATCCAACCCTCCACTCCACGGGGTCCTGTTCATCCAGCCCCAACTGGCTCGATCAATCGGGGTCCTGTTCATCCAGAGGCAACGCCACCGTTCACTGTTCATCCAACTCCCCCCCGCAACGCTAGCTGTTCATCCAGAGAGGCAGCATCGATGGGCTTCAGTTAGCCGTAGTAGCGAAGGAATCGCTCGATCGGTTTCAATTAACAGCCATCGATCGATCGCTCGGGTTCAGTAATGCGTAACCTGCAGTGCAATCGCTCGGGTTCAGTTAGAGCCCAACGCCTCGCTCGGGTTCAGTTAGAGCCAACGCCTCGCACACACGCGCGTACGTGTATGAGTGAAACACGCATCGCTCGGCCCCCGACCACCCACCGTAATCGGGAACTCCCTGAAATTTTCCTCGCCCTCGCTTCTACCACGGTTTTTTCCGTCATGGACGACCCAAAGAATGTGCTGCAGCTACGTCTCTGGCCTGCCTAGGACGAAATGCCCATTTTCTGTCATGATTTTTTGTGACAGAAGTAGGAGCCCACCACAGCTATGATGATACCGGGTTTTGTCACAATTATCGTCATAGAAGTGTCATAAGTATAACAGAAAATTTTTTCGTTCGGCCCAAAATGTCACGGATGTGTCTTTTTTTTGTAGTAAGGGTTTCCGCTCAACAATGCGCCCCTCCTCCCCAAGAGTTCGTGGTGGCGGAGCGGGCCACGAGGGGAAGGGGGAGGGGGCGAGGCCGAGGTCGCCGTGGCGCTCGGGGAAGAGGAGGGCGGGGCGGCGTACCGGCCTCGCCTCCGCCGGCGGTCCCTCCCCCAATGGAGGGCCACGTCGGGGACCAGCCTCGTGAATTCTCCATCAGGCTGCGCCAGCCAGCGTGTCGTCGTCTTCGTCTCCCTACTCCATTTTCTCGAGAGATGGACCTCGACCAGCCACAGGCTCTGAGACTGCATATGAGCGGCTGCAGGAATAGCGGCACATGGGCTGACGTTGATTTCCTGGCCCCTCATGTCATGTATCTCCGTCGCGGATGGAAGACCTTCGCTCACATCCATAGCCTTACAGCGGGCTCGTTCTCTATTTCAAACTAATGGAGAATGGCCTGCTCTCCGTCCAGGTCTTTGGAGACTTCGGGACTCGCCTAAAGTGCTGCGTGAGAGCTCCTCTGATGACGAAGACTCTTCCTCGAGCGAGAGTGACGAGGAGGACAGCGACAACGACGATGAGGGTAGCAGGCGGGAGGATGACGGGTCCGACTAGGCGTTGGACCTGCCATCCCCGGGCGGTGCCGGTAGCAGCAGCATCTGCACCGGGGCCCTTCTCCTGGTGGGGCCGGCTCCTTGAACTTCTCAGGGTCGCCTCCTTGGGCGGCTGGCATGGGAAGGCCGGAGAAGGCGAAGAAGGCGGGTGGAGGGCCGTCAAGTCGGAGTACGATGGCACTCGCCGCCTTCGTAGCATATTGGCGGACCGCTGCCTCATCTTCCAGCTCTTCTCCTGGCACCATCATCACCAGCCCTCTCGTAGGCGGCCGCCGATATGTTCTCTTGGCGCCTTCTGCTGCTCGTACCTCGCCGAGGCGCTCCTTTTGCCCTCTTGCCTTCTTGTTCCGTTTCCTGAGGAGAGGGACAAGAAAGGGATTACGGGCACCTTATCTCTTTTTAGTTTGTAAGCCTACGGGCCTTTAGTTAAATTTAAAACTTGTAATCCCCTTGCTCATGTTCACATTCCATACAAACTGTACCTATATGGGACGTATTAATGAAAAAAGGTGCTTGCCAGGCTTTCTGTGTGTGAGCGAAGCCCATACCAAGGAACGAATCCTTGTTATTTTTAATATAAACATTTTCGCCCGGCAACAGGCCTTGCCGCCCCCTTACTTCATTCGACCATACTCACGCTCTTTTCGGAGATAGGGGTGAAGTAGGGTTAGGCCCTATGCTTGCTTCCTTGCCATTGCGGCTACAACCAGACTCCGACCCAAGAGATAATTCTTGGGTACATGAATAGGGGAGTACGGTAGCCTAGGAATAAAATGAGGCTTCATACACCCCAGTTTCATACAGAAATGCAAAACAGGGGAAGAAGGACTTATCTGAATCTGCCCCCCGGCAACCTTTGCTTGCCGTGGGTGGACCCTTGTGTCTTCAGCCCCCAGCAACCTTGGCTTGCCGGGGCCGGAGCGCCGGCTCGTTCTCTTTCTTCCATTTAGCTCAGTGGAAGTGCTCATGTTTCCTGCGAACCAAAGAAGATAGAAAGGAACAGAGAGACGCACACTCGACCTTTATGATAGGGGTTAGTCGCCGCTAAGCACTATCAACCCTAACCGAGGGGGAGAGTCAACCTAGCATGCATGCTATAACTTAGGGTGACAGCGCTTCGTTTATTTATGCTCAGGGTCTGCGCCTGGCTTTGTACAAAGGGTTACATGCCTTGCCGGCAAGGCCTGTACAAAAGGCGGCTTGCCGGGGGGGGGGGGGGGGGCGGCAACCGCACCTTATGGGTAAAACTTACGAAGATGCTCGACGTTCTAGGAGTTACTCACTCGAACGGCATCTTCGGTCTCTAGGCGGACTGCGCCGGGCCTGGTGACTCGTATTACCCGATAAGGGCCTTCCCACTTCGGCGTCAACTTGTTGGAATTCTTGGATGATTGAACGCGCCGAAGGACAAGGTCGCCTTCCTCAAAGCTTCGAGCATGAACCTTGCGGCTATGGTAGCGGCGCAAGGCTTGCTGGTAGCGCGCTGCTCTCACAGCCGCCCGAAGACGATCTTCCTCGAGGAGCGTCGCATCATCTTGCCGCAATCGCTCTTGCTCAAGCTCATCATAAGCGAGCACTCAAGTTGACCCGTATATGAGTTCCGTGGGGAGAACTGCCTCTGCCCCAAATAATAGGGAAATAGTGTCTAGTCGGTGGCTCGATTTGGCGTTGTTCTGATCGACCAAAGAACCATCGGCAACTCATCAATCCAGCGCCTTCCGCTTTTGTGCAGCCTGTCAAAAATATTTGTCCTTAGGCCTCGCAGTACTTCAGCATTAGCCCTCTCCGCTTGGCCGTTGCTCCATGGGTGTGCCACCGAAGCGAAATAGACATTGTTGCTGAGGTCTTCGATGTATTGCATGAAGGTATGGCTTGTGAACTGCGTGCCGTTGTCGGTGATGACTCTGTTTGGTACACCAAAACGGCAAACTTAGCCCCTTCAAGAATTTGACGGCTGACTGGACTGTCACCTTCCTCACTGCTTCCACCTCTGGCCACTTTGCGAACTTGTCGATTGCAACGTACAAGTACTCAAAGCCCCCGACAACGCGGGGGAAAGGGCCCAGTATGTCGAGCCCCCAGACCGAGAATGGCCAGGAGAGAGGGATTGTTTGAAGGGCTTGAGCTGGCTGATGAAGCTTCTTCGAATGAAACTAACACGCTTCACACTTGGTTACTAGTGTCGTTGCATCCTGGAGGGCAGTGGGCCAGAAGAAACCTTGCCGAAAAGCCTTGCCGGCAAGGGCCCTCGACCCTATGTGGGAGCCACATATGCCTCCATGTATCTCTGCCAACAGCTCCAGTCCTTCCTCCCAGGGAATGCACTTCAATTTCACACCATTTGGCCTTTTTTTGTACAGAACGTTGTCAACGAACTGGTACATGGCAGACCGATGAGCTACTTTCTCTGCTTCTTCCTGCTCCTCAGGAAGCTTCCCTGTTTGGAGGAAACGGACAGTATGTTGCGCCCATGCTGGAGCCTGGGGATAGACGGCAAGGACTGAAGGCATCTCTTCTGCCAAGGGAGCGTCTGTCTCTATGGCCAGGGCTTGACGCCCTGCAGGCTCAGTGTCCACGGCAACATCTTCGCCAGCGGCTCCAGGGAGCTCGGTGGGAAATTACTTGCCGGGGCCTGGTTTCCTCTGCTTGTTCTGCTCTGTTGATGGTTCAATGGATGGTTTAGTTAACTGGAGCACAAAAGTACCTGGTTCCACAGGTAGTTTGAGGGCAGCGCGCTTGGACATGTAGTCGGCGATGTCGTTCTCCACTTGGGGGACATGCTCCGCCTGTATCCCGTCAAAACGCTCCTCCAGTTTCCTCACCTCATCTACGTAGGCTTCCATCAACGGGCTTTGATAATCCTTATTGATTTGTCTGACGACGAGCTGTGAATCACCCCTGACAACGAGCTTCTTGAGCCTGAGGTCTGCCGTGATCCTGAGACCGGCAAGCAACCCCTCATATTCAGCAGTGTTGTTCGTCGACATCTCCCTGGGAATGTGCATCTGGATTACATACTTGAGGTGCTCTCCAGTGGGTGCGATGAGCAGCACACCGGCACCGGCGCCTTGCAGTGAGAAAGCCCCATCAAAGTACAGAAACCAGTTGCGACTTGTTTCGTTGCCGGGAAGAGCGGTGTCCTAGACTTCTTCGTCGGGTGTCGAGGTCCATTCTGCAATGAACTCTGCCAAGACCCTGCTCTAGATTGTCGAGGTGCTTTCGAACTTCAAACAAAACTCGACAGCTCCAAGGCCCATTCCACAATCCTACCCGTTGCATCTGGGTTAGCAGTATCCGTTGCAACGGGAGGCGGGTGACAACGGTGACCTCGTGCGCTTGGAAGTAATGATGCAGCTTCCTTGAGGCCATAAGAAGGCCGAAGAGCAATTTCTGCACACTGGAGTACCTTGACCTAGCCCCCTGCAAGAGGGAGCTGATAAAGTAAACCGGGTGCTGCATCATCTTCTTCTTCTGCACCACTTCACCTGGTTGTGTGGGCCCTGTCTCGTTGGTGTCAGACCTTGCCGGGGGGCCAGCCTTGCCGGGACCAGGCCCTGCCGGGGGGAGCTCTGGCTCGCCATCCGTCAATCCTGTCGTTGCCGCTGCCCCTTCGCCGACCTCCCTCTATGCTACTAGTGCGGCGCTAACCACTTGATTCATCTCCACTAAATATAGCAGCAGCGGCTCTTGTGGCTTAGGCGCAACCTGTATCGGTGTGGAAGAGAGGTATTTCTTTAAATCCTGCAGCGCTGCCTCAGCCTCTGGGGTCCACTCCATTGGGACCGCCTTTTTCAAGATTTTGAAAAAGGGAAGGGCACCCTCAGCGGACTTGGATATGAATCTGCTCATGGCGGCGACACAGCCAGTGAGCCGACGCACATCCTTGATCTGCTTAGGTGCCTCAATCTGCTTAGGTGCCTCAATCTGCTCAATGGCCTTAATCTTGTCCGGGTTCGCCTCAATCCCACGCGGTGACACAAAGAACCCGAGAAGCTTGCCGGACGGGACACCGAAGACACACTTCTCAGGGTTCAGCTTGAGGTTGATCTTGCGCAGGTTTGCAAACGTTTCTTCTAGGTCTAGCACAAGTGTTGCCTTGTCCTTGGTTTTGACCACTATGTCATCCATATAAGTGATACGTCTCCTATGTATCTATAATTTATGAAGTATTCATGCTATTATATTATCCATCTTGGATGTTTTATGGGCTTTACTATGCACTTTTATATTATTTTTGGGACTAACCTATTGACCCAAAGCCACTGCCAGTTCCTGTTTTTTCCCTTGTTTCAGTGTTTCGAAGGAAAGGGCTATCAAACAGAGTTGAAACGGAATGAAACCTTCTAGAGAAGTTATTTTTGGAAGGAAAGCAACCTCATAGAGGGAGCCACGAGGTAGGGGGCGCGCCCACCCCCCTAGGGTGCACCCTCCACCCTCGTGGGCCCCTCTTGGCTCCCCTGACGTACTTCTTCCTCCTATATATACCCTTATACCCTAAAACGACCAGGGAACATAATAGATCGGGAGTTCCGATGCCGCAAGCCTCTGTAGCCACCAAAAACCAATCGGGACGCTGTTCCGGCACCCTACCGGAGGGAGGAACCATCACCGGTGGCCATCTTCATCATCCCGGCGCTCTCCATGATGAGGAGGGAGTAGTTCACCCTCGGGGCTGAGGGTATGTACCAGTAGCTATGTGTTTGATCTCTCTCTCTCTCTCTCGTGTTCTTGATTTGGCACGATCTTGATGTATCGCGAGCTTTGCTATTATAGTTGGATCTTATGTTGCTTCTCCCCCTCTACTCTCTTGTAATGAATTGAGTTTTCCCTTTGAAGTAATCTTATCGGATTGAGTCTTTAATGATTTGAGAACACTTGATGTATATCTTGCCGTGCATATCTGTGGTGACAATGGGATATCACGTGATTCACTTGATGTATGTTTTGGTCATCAACTTGTGGGTTCCGCCCATGAACTTATGCATAGGGGTTGGCACACGTTTTGTCTTGATTCTCCGGTAGGAACTTTGGGGCACTCTTTGAGGTTTTATGTGTTGGTTGAATAGATGAATCTAAGATTGTGTGATGCATATCATATAATCATACCCACGAATACTTGAGGTGACATTGGAGTATCTAGGTGACATTAGGGTTTTGGTTGATTTGTGTCTTAAGGTGTTATTCTAGTACGAACTCTAGGGCTGTTTGTGACATTTATAGGAATAGCCCTGCCGGGGTTTCTGATCCACGAGCACCTATGGGACCGGCAGACCGGGTCCCTTTTGGTTCGGCGGGGGGCGGAGGTTGCGCAAAGAGCAGATCGAGGCGAAGCACGCGAGCGATTTACCCAGGTTCGGGCCGCACGGATGCGTAAAACCCTACTCCTGCTTTGTGGATTGGTATTGATTTCTAGCTCGGGAGCGAGCGCGAGTGTGTGGAATTGTTGAACCTCGCGAGAGCTCTCCAGATGGACGACCCCCCCTACGTTGCACACGGGCCTCCTTTTATACTCAAGGGGTTACCGACATAGAGTAACGGGGGCCAAGGGCAAAAATGGAAAGGGTGCTGTGGGTAGGCACAGCTAGGTGCTGTAGTAGGCACAGCTAGCTGCTACAGTGTTATCATACCTAACCCTGACGGCAGGGGACAAGGGCATTAAATGCCCGTCTGTGTCACCTAGACAGCACCGAAAGGGACCGCTAGGGACGCCACCGTCTTGCCACGATGGTTGTCTTGTCAGTGCCTGCGTGCCACTGCACACCCCTAGCTGCACAGCCTCCTGCCACGTGCGCTCGGGAGGGGCCCCGGAGCGACACGTGGGTGGATGTGCTGGAGCGCGGGCGTGGAGTGGGGGCTTGCCGCGGCAAGCGCCTTGCCGCGGCCGTCGACTTGTCACTTCCGGGAGCTTGTCGTTCACCGGGCCTTGTCGAGGTGCGTAGCGCGCCACGGCAAGTTCCTTGGAATGCTTCGGACGGCCTTCCCGGCAAGCGCCTCTTGCCGGGGCCTTGGAACGCTTCTGATGGCCTTCCCGGCAAGCTCCTCTTGCCGGGGTCTTGCCTTCTTCCCGGCAAGCTCCTCTTGCTGGGCGTGGCGCATTTACTGGACGGGGCCGGTGCGCGGTTTTTGAAGCGCCCACTCCCCGAGATTGTGGGGTAGGGCGAGGCCGCCCCATCTGTCGCCTCAGTTCTGCATCCCCGCCACGCGGCTCCCATGCACTTGGGATCGCGGACGGTGAAAGCGGGAATCCGGGCCGTTGCGACCGGAGGTGACGGGTCGGCCCACCTCCCTGCTCTTCCTGTGCCTTGATTCGTTGAGCGGGGCAGCTGGGCTCCCACTTCGCTCCTTTATAAGGAGCGGGAAGGGAGCACCGAAGCCTGCACGAGCTCATCTCCTCCTTTCTTCAGCTTCTGCTTCCCTTTCTCTCATTCGCCATGGAGAAAGGGAACCCTGGGCCTTCATCGGTGGCGGCGAGGGTCGCCACCAGGCAGCGCACCCTCCCCTCTTCCTCGCTCGTGGTGGCAGAGCCAGCCATAAGGGGAAGAGGGAGGGGGCAAGGTCGAGGATGAGGTCGAGGCGCTCGGGGAAGGGGCGGACGGGGTGACACGCCAGCTTCGCCCCCGCCGGCGGCTCCTCTCTCCGCGGCGGTCCATATAGGGGACGACCCTTGCGAGTTCTTCGTCAAGCTGCACTGGGCGCCTCGTCGTCGCCTCCGGCTTCCTGCTCCGTTCGCGAGTGCGATGGAGTCGGACCCGCCCGAAACTATGAGATTACACATGAGGGGCTGTGGGATCAGCGGCACGCGAGTCCGCGTGGTGTTCCCAGCCCCTAGCGTGATGTATCTCGATCGAGGCTGGAAGACGTTCGCCCGCATCCACAGCTTGACGGGGGGACTCACCCTCCATTTTAAGCTGGTGGAGGGCGATCTCCTCTCCGTTAAGGTCTTCGGGTGCTTCGGCACCCGGGCGAAGTGCTGCATGGACAGCTCCTCCGATAGCGAAGGCTCCTCCTCGAGCGAGAGTGACGAGGAGGAGAGCGGCAGTGATGGTGAGGGTGGCGGGCGGCAGGACGGCGGCTCCGACTAGGTGTCGGGCGCCGTCTTGTGTGGCATCGGCGACCCCACCATCCGCGCCGCCGGCTTTTTGAACTCCCCGGGGGCGTCTCCTTGGGCGGCTGGCGTAGGGAGGCCGCGGAAGGGGAAGAGGGCTGGCGACAAGGCCGTCAGGTCGGAGCACGAGGGCGTGGTGCCCTCCACAGCGCGCTGACGTCCTGCCGCCCCTCCTTCGCACCCTTCTCCCGGCGTCGCCATCACCGTCCGGCCCCCGGGATGTTCTCTTGGTGTCTTCTGGCACCTGTAGCTCACCTTGGCGCCCTTTTCCCCTTTTCGCCTCCTTGATCTACCTCCTGAAGAGAGGGACAGGAAAGGGATTACGGGCACCTTATCTTTTTAATTGTAAGCCCTCGGGCCTTAGTTGTATCTAGAACTTGTAATCCTCTCCTCATGTTTTTCATCCTCTATGGACTGTACCTGTATGGGATGTTTTTTAATGAAAAGGGGATGTTTCCCGGGTTATTTGCCTCGCGGGTTGAACCCACGCCAAGGAAGAAATCCTTGGTATCTCTCGGACAGGCATTCCATTCCCCGACAACAAGCCCTGCCGCCTTCCCACGTCGCTCGACCTTCCTCACGCCTTTGACGGAGGCGGGAACGAGGTGGGTGCGGCCTCCTTGTCTCATCCCTTAGCTGTCGCGGCTACGACCAAACTTGGCCCCGGGAATGCGCTCCAGGGCCTAGAGTTGGGGGAGCACGGCAGTTTCCGGGAAGGAGCGCGGTTTCATATTCCCCAGTCCATAGGAGGATGCATGAAGAGGGATGAAAGACTTATCTGATATTGCAGCCCCCGGCGACTATGGCTTGCCGGGGGTGACATTTTGGCATTCGCAGCCCCCGGCGTTCTTGCCGGGGCCCAGGTGCCGGCGCGCCCTTCTTCTCCTTTTCGCCTCCAGGTGGCCTGGCCAGGACGTGCGAGCCCTGCGAACGAAGGAAAAGCAAAGGGACAGACACTCGACCTCTAAGCTAGGGGTTAGCCGCTGTTAGGGACTATCGACCCTAACCAAGGACGAGACTCAGACTCAACCTAGCATGCATGCTATAGCCCCCAGGGTATGCAGCGCTTCATTTACTGGTGCTCAGGGTCTGCGCCTGGCGCTGTACAGAGGATTACATGCAACAGCGGCAAGACTCGTACAGAAAGGTGGTTGCCGGACGGGGTCCGACAACCGCGCCTTACGGGTAAAACTTACGAAGATGCTCGATGTTCCAGGAGTTGCTCACTGGGATGCCATCTTCGGTCTCAAGGCGGACAGCGCCAGGCCTTGTGACTCGTTTCACCCGGTAAGGGACTTCCCACTTCGGCGTCAACTTGTTTGAATTCTTGGCCGACTGAACGCGCCGAAGAACAAGGTCGCCTTCCTCGAGACTCCTGGCACTGACTCTGCGGCTATGGTAGCGGCGCAGAGCTTGCTGGTAGCGAGCAGCTCGCACAGCAGCCTGGAGACGATCTTCCTCAAGGAGCAGCGCGTCATCTTGCCGCAGCCGCTCTTGCTCAAGCTCATCGTAAGCGAGCACTCGAGGTGACCCGTATACGAGTTCCGTGGGGGTAACTGCCTCTGCTCCATAGACTAGAGCAAAGGGTGTCTGTCCAGTGGCTCGATTTGGCGTCGTTCTGATCGACCAAAGAACCACCGGTAGCTCCTCGATCCAGTTTCTTCCGCACTTGTGCAGCCTGTCGAAAGTTCTGGTCTTGAGCCCGCGCAGCACCTCAGCATTTGCCCTTTCCACTTGACCATTGCTCCTTGGGTGAGCAACAGAAGCGAAGCAGACTTTGGCGCCGAGATCTTGGATGTACTGCATGAAGGCGTGGCTCGTGAACTATGTGCCGTTGTCGGTGATTATTCGGTTAGGGATCCCGAAGCGGCAAACAATCAACCTGAAGAACTTGACGGCTGACTGTGCGGTCACCTTCCTCACTGGTTCCACTTCCGGCCACTTTGTGAACTTGTCGATTGCGACGTACAAGTACTCAAAGCCCCCGACAACTCGGGGGAAGGGGCCGAGGATGTCGAGCCCCCAGACCGAAAAGGGCCAGGATAAAGGGATCGTCTGGAGAGCTTGAGCTGGCTGGTGTATCTGCTTGGAATGGAACTGGCATGCTTCACACTTGGTTACTTGTGCTGTTGCATCCTGGAGGGCTGTTGGCCAGAAGAAACCTTGCCGGAATGCTTTGCCGACGAGTGCTCTTGCGCCAATGTGGTGACCACATATGCCTCCGTGTATCTCTGCCAACAGCTTCTGTCCGTCTTCCCGGGGAATGCACCTCAATTTCACACCGTTGAGTCTTCTTCTGTACAGCGTCTTGTCGACGAACTGGTACATACTTGACTGCCAGGCTACTCTTTCGGTGTCTTCTTGCTCTTCGGGAAGTTCTCCTGTCTGAAGGAAACGGACAATCTGCTGCGCCCATGTTGGAGCCCGTGGCTCGACAACAAGGACTAAAGGCAACTCTGCTGCTGCGGGAACGTCCGCTTCTATGGCGAGAAGCTGTGTCTCTGCCGGAGCTTGACGTTCCGCGACAAGCTTGCCGGGAGCTTCAGCTTCAACGGAACAAACCCTAGGGCTTGCCGGAGCATCTGGCTCACCGGCGCTCTTGGCGTTGATCTTGGAGGTTGCTGCGGGAATATCTGCTTCTACGGCGAGAAGCTATGTCTCTGCTGGAGCGTGACATCTCGCGACAAACTTGCCGGGAGCTTCTGCTTCAACGGAACAAACCCTGGGGTTTGCCGGAGCATCTCGCTCCTCAGCGCCTTCGGTGTTGATCTTGGGGACCTTCTTGGCGGCGGCTTCGGGAAGCTCTGCCGGCAGGTAGTCACCAGGAATCAACTTCCTCTTCTTGCTTTGTCCAATTGATGGTGTTACGGACGGTTGAGTCAGCTTGAGCACAAAGGTCCCTGGTTCCACAGGTGTCTTAAGTGCGGCGCACTTTGACAGGCCATCAGCAATGGCGTTCTGAGTTCTCGGAACGTGCTCCATTTGCAGGCCGTCAAAGCGCTCTTCTAGCTTTCTCACTTCGTCGACGTAAGCTTCCATCAACGGACTCTGATAATTCTTGTTTACTTGGCGGATGACAAGCTGTGAGTCACCCCTGACAATGAGCTTCTTAATCCCAAGGTCTGCCGCGATCCTGAGACCGGCAAGCAATCCCTCATACTCTGCAGTATTGTTTGTTGCTTGCTCCTTAGGAAAGTGCATCTGGACTATGTACTTGAGGTGCTCTCCGGTGGGCGCGATAAGAAGCACACCAGCGCCGGCGCCTTGCAGCAAGAAGGCACCATCAAAGTACATCAGCCACTCTTTGCTCGCTTCTTTGTCGAGGATGCTCGTCTCCGGAATTTCTTCGTCCGGAGTTGGCGTCCATTCCGCTATGAATTCTGCCAATGCTCTGCTCTGGATAGTTGAAGTGCTTTCAAACTTGAGACCAAAGCTCGACAGTTCCAGTGCCCACTCAACAATCCTGCCGGTCGCTTCTGGATTCTGCAGTATCCTCTTCAGCGGAAAGCGAGTGACCACTGTGATCTCATGTGCTTGGAATTGATGGCGCAGCTTTCTCGAAGCCATGAGAAGGCCGAAAAGCAGTTTCTGCACACCAGAGTACCTTGACCTAGCCCCCTGCAAGAGGGAACTGACAAAGTAAACTGGGCGCTGCACCATTTTCTTCCGTATCTCCTCGTGTATCAGCGCGGGTTCGTCTTTGTCGGGACCAGAGCTTGTCGGGGAAGCCTCCTGCTTGTCGCTGGATGCGCTTGCCGCGGTTGCTGGCTCGTCATCCGCCTCCCTCTCTGCCACTAACGCAGCATTAACCACTTGATTGGTTGCCGCTATGTACAGCAGCAACTTCTCTTGTGGTTTAGGCGTGACAAGTATTGGAGGGGAGGACAGGTATCTCTTCAGGTCTTGCAGCGCAGCCTCCGCTTCCGGAGTCCATTTCATTGGACCTGCTTTTTTCAATAGTTTGAAAAATGGCAGGGCGCGCTCAGCAGACCGAGAGATGAACCTGCTGAGAGCAGCCACGCAACCGGCAAGTTTCTGTACATCCTTGACGTGCTTCGGTGCTTCAATCTGCTCAATGGCCTTGATCTTGTCGGGATTGGCTTCAATCCCTCGCTGAGACACGAAGAACCCGAGAAGCTTGCCGGAGGGAACTCCAAACACACACTTCTCTGGGTTGAGCTTGAGGCTGATCTTGCGCAGATTTGCAAAAGTCTCATCCAAGTCTTGGATCAGGGTTGCTCCGTCCTTGCTCTTGACCACTATATCATCCATGTAGGCTTCCACATTTCTGTGTATTTGTGGCTCAAGAGCAATATGGACTACTCTTGCAAATGTTGAACCAGCATTCTTTAATCCGAAAGGCATCCGTACGAAACAGTACGTGCCACATGGAGTAATAAATGCGGTCTTCTCTTCATCCTCCTCTGCCATGAAGATCTGATGATACCCGGAGTATGCGTCAAGAAATGAAAGCATATCACACCCAGCTGTGGAGTCAACAATCTGGTCAATGCGCGGCAAAGGAAACGGGTCTTTGGGACAGGCTTTGTTAACATCGGTGAAATCGATGCAAAGCCTCCATTTCCCGTTTGCCTTGCGCACGACTACAGGATTGGCCAACCACATGGGATGGAGCACTCCTCTGACGAGGCCTGCTGCTTCCAGTTTCTTGATTTCCTCCGCAATGAATTCTTGGCGCTCCACCGCCTGCTTCCGGACTTTCTGCTTGACGGGCCGCGCATGAGGACAAACGGCAAGGTGGCGCTCAATCACTTTCCTGGGAACACTGGGGATGTCAGACGGTTGCCACGCAAATACGTCGACATTCGCCCGCAGGAAAGCAACGAGCACGCCTTCCTATTTAGGATCAAGCGCGGCACTGATGGTGAAGGTACCACCAGTGCCATCCTCCTTGGCGGACACCTTCTTCGTCTCTGGCGGAGCTGCCATCGTCTTCTTGTGCTTGCCGGTGAAGCTCGATGGTGCGCCCTCGACGGTAGCGCAGCACTCCGAAGAGGCGCGCTTGCCGGAGTGGGCATCAGAGCTTCTGCCGGACTGGGTTTTCTTGCCGGTGGAGCTCGATGGTGTGTCCTCGACGGCAGCGCAACACTCCGAAGAGGTGCGCTTGCCGGAGTGGGCACCAGAGCTCTTGCCGGACTTGGTCTTCTTGGTCCCGGGAGCTTCAGCGGCAAGTGGATCGCGGTCTGCCTTGGCTGCTGCTTCTCGATAGATCTTGTCGGCACAGATAAGAGCGTCCTTCTTGTCGCCAGGGACAGAAATGACGCTTATCGGGCCTGGCATCTTCAGCACATTATACGTGTAGTGAGAGGCCGCCATGAACTTGGCGAGTGCTGGACAGCCAAGTATCCCATTGTAAGGCAACGGGATATCGGCAATGTCGAACGTGACCCTCTCAGTCCTGAAGTTTAACTCGCTGCCGAATGTTACCGGCAGCGTGACCTTCCCCTTCGGCTTGCTCCTTCCCGGATTGATTCCTTGGAATGTGCCGGTTTCTTCGAGCTCGCCATCAGGGATCTGGAGTTTTCGGAGCACAGCGGAGGAGATCAGGTTTAAGCCGGCCCCGCCGTCAACTAGCATCTTGGTGACCTTGAGGTTGCGGATAGTTGGTGAAACCAACATCGGCAGACACCCGACCGCGGTTGTGCGATCAGGGTGGTCCTCAATGTCAAAGATGATAGGCGTGCTGGACCACTTCAGAAGCTTGCGCGATTCGATGGGTGGTTCCGCTGCATTGACTTCCCGCACCCACTGTTTGAGTTGGCGGTGCGAGGTGTGCAGGGAAGCACCCCCATCAACGCACAAGACCTCTGTGGCTTTCTGAAACTCCTGCTCACTGGTCTCAACGTCATCCATGTCTTCATCCTCCCCGTCGCCTTCGTCGTTGTCGCGGCCGCGGGGAGGTCTGTCTCCTTGCCGCTGTTTGGCCTTGCCGCGGCGTCCTTCCTGGCCGGTGCGCTTCTGGCCAGGCTTCTCGGCACCCCCTTGGGCTCTCTCCTTGTCGCGCCGCTCGTACTCAGCCCTCTGTTGCTGGACGAGCTGCTCGACCTTCTTGCAGCTCTGGAGGTCATGGCCCTTGGTGCGGTGAATCTTACAGTATTGCTTGCCGGAGCCGTCCCGCTTGTCGGCGGCCGCCACAGCCTGACAGTTGGTGCATGCGGCAACTTCCTTGCCGGAGCTACCAACTGTAGCCTTCGTGGCGTCACCTTCATTGCCGGACTGCTCAACGACCAGCACCTCGTTGTTCTGCTTCTTCCTGTTGTTGCGCCACCGGCTTCTCTTTGCCGGGGCGGCATCCTCACTGTCAGATCCTCCTGCTCCAGTGCTTTCTCCGGGGAATTTCCTCCCCTCCTCAGCGCGTGCACATCTGTCGGCCAGGGCATAGAGCTCGCTGACGTCCCGAATCTTGCACATCGCCAACTCCTCCCGCACCCTGCGGTTACGCACGTTCTGATGGAACGCGCTGATTACCGCGGCGGGGTGGATATTTGGGATGTTGTGGTGTACACGGCTGAACCTCTGGATGTACAGGCGCAGGGGCTCTCCTTCCTTCTGGACGAGCAGATGAAGATCGCTCTCTTGGCCATGAGGTTTGTGGCCGCCTGTGAAGGCGCCAACAAACTGATGGCACAGCTCAGCCCAAGAGGATATGGAGTTGTCCGGCAAGTGCATGAGCCAGGACCTGACGTTGGGCTTGAGTACCAACGGGAAGTAGTTGGCAAGGATCTTGTCGTCCCGCCCCCCAGCAGCCTGCACCGCGATGGTGTAGATGCTGAGGAACTCGGATGGATGCAACTTGCCGTCGTACTTCTCTGGTACGTCGGGCTTGAAGTTCTTCGTACTGGGCCACTGGACTTGCCGCAGCTCACGAGTGAACGCAGGGCAACCTACCGGGTACGGTAAGTCGCCTGGTTCCCCTGGCGCATGCATGTCAACAGAGGGCCCAGTGCGCTGGTCTGACTGACGTCGCGCTTCTCTCTGGCGCTCGATGCGAGTACGAGCGTCTTCCCGCTGCCATTCTTGAAGAACTTGGCGCTGATCGCGACGAACTCGGGGATCAGACGACGCGGTGGAGTCGCTGTCGAGGTGGACCCGGCGAGTCGGTGATCTTGGCCTTCGGGGTGGGGAGAGCACAGTAGTTGCACCCCCACCAGTCTTGTCACCACCGGTTTGTGCCTGGCTGACTCGCTGCGGCTGTGACGTGGTCGGCTGCCGAGGAGTGTCGCCGTTGGCGAAACCGGTGAGACTCTGGATAGTGGCCCTCCAGTCGTCGATCTTATCCGGCACTGGAGGGTAGTCTAGGAGTAGCTGAGCTCGCGCCAGAGCTTCGGCTGCGGTGACGGGCGGCGGTAGCGAACGGTGCGAGGAGCGGGATAAGCTCGAACTTCTAACTATGTTAGAAGGAGCAGTATCTCGTCCAGGCGACCGTGTCTCGCTCGCGCCGGCTTGTTGATGCGCATGGTGGTCCTGGGCGCCCCGGGATCCACCAGCTCGATCCGGGTCCAGCGAGCGCATGGTACCGTGAGTACCATGACGCTGCCGGTCCCACGCCTCCTGAGATGGGCGCGGCGCATGCACGGACGCCGAGGTCTTGGAGTGCGCCCGGTCGTTGTGGGAGCCGGCTACGCCGCCGGCGGGCAGCGCAGCCTTGCCCTGGGACCTAGCAGCACCGCGAGTTCCCTCGTCGACGCGTGTTCCTCCGTCGGTGCCTGCCCCACCATCCGTTTGCTCCGGCGGTGGGTGGCTCGGCGCGGACGGAGCAGCTGCCTCCGAAACTTTCTTCTTCGGTGGCATGTTGATGAAGAAGATGAAGATCTAGCTCGTAAGAACGCCGGATCTGATGTTGATGAAGATGAAGAAGATCTGGCTCGCAAGGACGCCGGATCTGATTCACACAACGTCGATGCCCCCTACCTGGCGCACCAGAGATGCCGGGGTTTCTGATCCACGAGCACCTATGGGACCGGTGGACCGGGTCCCTTTTGGTTCGGCGGGGGGCGGAGGTTGCGCAAAGAGCAGATCGAGGCGAAGCACGCGAGTGATTTACCCAGGTTCGGGCCGCACGGATGCGTAAAACCCTACTCCTGCTTTGTGGATTGGTATTGATTTCTAGCTCGGGAGCGAGCGCGAGTGTGTGGAATTGTTGAACCTCGCGAGAGCTCTCCAGATGGCCGACCCCCCCCCTACGTTGCACACGGGCCTCCTTTTATACTCAAGGGGTTACCGACATAGAGCAACGGGGGCCAAGGGCAAAAATGGAAAGGGTGCTGTGGGTAGGCACAGCTAGGTGCTGTAGTAGGCACAGCTAGCTGCTACAGTGTTATCATACCTAACCCTGACGGTAGGGGACAAGGGCATTAAATGCCCGTCTGTGTCGCCTAGACAGCACCGAAAGGGACCGCTAGGGACGCCACCGTCTTGCCACGATGGTTGTCTTGTCAGCGCCTGCGTGCCACCGCACACCCCTAGCTGCACAGCCTCCTGCCACGTGCGCTCGGGAGGGGCCCCAGAGCGACACGTGGGTGGATGTGCTGGAGCGCGGGCGTGGAGTGGGGGCTTGCCGGGGCAAGCGCCTTGCCGCGGCCGTCGACTTGTCGCTTCCGGGAGCTTGTCGCTCACCGGGCCTTGTCGAGGTGCGTAGCGCGCCGCAGCAAGTTCCTTGGAATGCTTCGGACGGCCTTCCCGGCAAGCGCCTCTTGCCGGGGCCTTGGAACGCTTCTGATGGCCTTCCCGGCAAGCTCCTCTTGCCGGGGTCTTGCCTTCTTCCCGGCAAGCTCCTCTTGCCGGGGTCTTGTCTTGAGTACTTTGTTCTTGAATGGTCTTCAGAGGGACCACGAGGAATCTTGGCAGTGACTTGGCAGGCCTCGCCGCGGGACGCTGCGACTGCCTGTGCACAAGTTCGGGGTACGAGGGTACCCCTACTCTAGTACACCGACAAGCCCAACGGATTGATTGGAAAGAATAACTTTGAGGTGGTTTCGTACCCTACCATAATCTCTTTGTTTGTTCTCCTATATTAGTGACTTTGGAGTGACTCTTGTTGCATTTTGAGGGATAGTTATATGATCCAACTATGTTATTATTGTTGAGAGAACTTGCACTAGTGAAAGTATGAACCCTAGGCCTTGTTTTAACTCATTGCAATACTGTTTACGCTCACTTTTATCATTAGTTACTTTGCTATTTTTATATTTTCAGATTACAAAAACCTATATCTACCATCCATATTGCACTTGTATCACCATCTCTTCACCAAACTAGTGCACCTATACAATTTACCATTGTATTGGGTGTGTTGGGGACACAAGAGACTCTATTATTTGGTTGTAGGGTTGCTTGAGAGAGACCATCTTCATCCTACGCCTCCCACAGATTGATAAACCATAGGTCATCCACTTGAGGGAAATTTGCTACTGTCCTACAAACCTCTGCACTTGGAGGCCCAACAACGTCTACAAGGAGAACGTTGCGAAGTAGACATCAAGCTCTTTTTTGGCACCGTTGTCGGGGAGGCTAGGTAAGCGGCACTCACACCCCGTCAACTAAGCTCTTTTCTGGCGCCGTTGCCGGGGAGGTGAGTGCTTGAAGGTATATCTTTAGATCTTGCAATTGAATCTTTTAGTTTCTTGTTTTATCACTAGTTTAGTTTATAAAAGAAAACTACAAAAAAATGGAATTGAGTTTACCTCATACGCTTCATCTTTTTAATATCTATCGTGAGTATGATGGGAAGGAAAATTGTGCCAAAGTGTTAGAAGAAGAATACATTAAAATGTTTGGCACTAAATCTTTGAATGATGAGCATGGTTGCAATGTTGTTAGTATGAACTCCTTGAATATCCATAGTACTAATGATGATTGCACTACTTATGATGAAAATGTCTCCTATAAACATGTCAATTTTTGTGGAGTGCATAGGGTTTGCAAGTACACACCAAATAGGGATGATAGATATTGCTAGAGGCATAAGCATTTAGAAAAAGAAAGGCTAAATGTGAGTGCTGAAAATTTAAAATATTCTCCTATTATTTCTTATGATGTATCACGTAATGAGGAGGAGCCTTCTATTTAACCAATCTCATCAATAAGGAGCTCCAAAAGGAGGATTGAACCCACACATGATGTGGTGAAGAAGAAAAGAAAAAGGAAGAGAGGTAAAAAGATATCCCTCCCAAATAATGTTGCTCCTATTATTGTTGTGCCTCATGAAAATGAATCAAAAATAATTGTGGAAGATGATGCACTTGATGATGATCTCGTTATGCCTATTGCTTGTTGTGATGATTATGATTGGGAAGATAATGATACTTCTTATGATCATGAAAATCCTTTTGGCACTTGCTTGGAATATGACAATTGCTATACTATTGGTGCTATCCATACTATTAATGATGAGAGTGATTATGCTTCTGATATGAAAAGGCCCAAGCTTGGGGATGCTATGTTTGAAGAAGATGATGTTTTTGAGAATATATTTGCTGCAATTAATGTTTGTCCCAAGCTTGGGGATGCTATGTTTAATAATGATGATATTTTTAGCCTCCCAAGTTTTGATATGCAAAGTAGTTATGATGATAGTATGCCTTCTCCTTATGATGATTATATTGATGAAAGTGGGTTTGGAAGAGTGTCAACTTTAGGAAGTAATAATCCCACTAGTTTGGAGGATGTTGAATCTTATAATATTTATGAAAGTGGATTTGGAGAGGTCATGACTTTATTTAGTGATGTATCCACTATTTCGGAAGAGGTTTCAATTGATTATGATGAGAACAAAGTTGCTATTTATGATGATTATTCTGATGAAACTTATGCTATAAAGAGTAGTGATGATTATATTTATAAAACTTGTCATGATTATGACTACCCTTTCTCTGAACATTACTCTTTTAATGTGGAAACAATTTATATTATTCAAGTCTCTTATGATACTCCCATTATCCCGAATGAGAAGAATTTTGCTTATGTGGAGAGTAATAAAAAATTATATGCTTATGCATCATGAAAAGAATGCTTTAGGTGCTGGTTATATTATTGAATTCATTCATGATGCTACTGAAAATTATTATGAGATAGGATCATATGCTTCTACATATTGCAATAATATCAAGTTTCCTCTCTATGTGTTGAAAATCTTGAAGATTTGCTTGTTTTGCCTTCCTATGCTAGTTGATTATTGTTCCCATAAGTTGTTTGCTCACAAAATTCCTATGCATAGGAAGTGGGTTAGACTTATATGTGCTAGTCATATTCTTCATGATGCCCCCGCTATGTTTCAACTCTTATCTTTTATGTGAGCATCATTGAAATCATCATGCCTAGCTAGGGGCGTTAAACGATAACGCTTGTTGGGAGGCCACCCAATTTTATTTTAGTTTCTTGCTTTTTGGTTCTGGTTAGGAATAAATAATCCATATAGCTTCTGTTTAGATGTGGTTTTGTGTTTTAATTAGTGTTTGTGCCAAGTAAGACCTATAGGATCTTCTTGGATGATAGTTATTTGATCTTGCTGAAAATTCCAAAAACTTTCTGTTCACGAAAACAATTGTTTAAAATCACCATAACGTGATAAAATACTGATTCCAATTTCAGAAGATCAATAAACAAATTGTCTAGGTCTTCCTATTTTGGTAGATTTTTTGTAGTTTCTGAAGTTTGCGTTAGTTACAGATTACTACAGACTATTCTGTTTTTCGTGTGTTGTTTGCTTATTTTGATGACTCTATGGCTAGTAAAATAGTTTATAAACCTTAGAGAAGTTGGAATACAGTAGGTTTAACACCAATATAAATAAATAATGAGTTCATTACAGTACCTTGAAGTGGTGTTTTGTTTTCTTTCGCTAACAGAGCTCACGAATTTTCTGTTAAGTTTTGTGTTGTGAAGTTTTCAAGTTTTGGGTAAAGATTCGATGGACTATGGAATAAGGAGTGGCAAGATCCTAAGCTTGGGGATGCCCAAGGCACTCCAAGGTAATATTCAAGGACAACCAAGAACCTAAGATTGGGGATGCCCCGGAAGGCATCCCCTCTTTCGTCTTCGTTCATCGATAACTTTACTTCGAGCTATATTTTTATTCACCACATGATATGTGTTTTGCTTGGAGCGTCATTTTATTTTCTTTAGCTTTGCTTGCTGTTTGAATAAAGTACCAAGATCTGACATTCTTAAATGTTAGAGAGTCTTCACATAGCTACATAATTATTTAAGTACTCATTGATCTTCACTTATATCTTTTTGGAGTAGTTTGTCATTTACTCGTGTGCTTCACTTATATCCTATGAGTAAATGGTTAAATGATTTGAATGTCATAAATCTTAAATTATATATGTTTCATATGCTTATCCCATGGGGATTAATGCCTTCACATATAAGAAGTAGAGGTGGTAAAATTTTTGAAGGTTAGCAAACGTTGTATTGGTCACATGAACAATTCATGAAAGAATATCGAAGGAAGAGAGATTTCACATATAAATATGCTATATTGGACATCTTCTATGATTGTGAGCCCCATTAATTATTTTCAAACTTGAACAAATTAGTTGAAGTTGGACAAGGAATACAACATAATGAGTTATGCTTGGGTATATTTGTATAGAAGTTATATTGTTATGGATCCTCTAACATGTGGTGCTTGCTATTTAGAATCCTTTGCTAGCCAAAATATCTATACTAAGCGGGAATACTGCTTGTGCATCCAAATCCCTTGAACCAAGTTTCTTCCATGAGTGTCCACCATATCTGCCTATATGCGGTATTTACCTGCCGTTCCAAGTAAATTTGCATGTGCCAAACTCTAAACCTTCAAATAATAATCTGTTTTGTATGCCTGAATCGCTCATGTAGCGACTACGGGTTAGCAGTATCTTCCATGCTAGGTGGGTTATTCTCACGATGAGTGGACTCCGCTCATCATTCATGAGAAAATGGCTGGTAACTGGGATGCCCAGTCCCATGATCAAAAGATCAAAATCAAATCAAAAATAATTGCAAACAAAACTCCCCGAGGTTTGATGTTAGTTGGAGGCACCCGTTGTTTCGGGAAAGCCATGGACTGATGATTGTTGGTGGAGGGGGAGTAAAAATCTTTACCTTTTTGTTTGGGAACCGCCTATAATGTATGTAGTATGGAAGATATTGGGAACTCTTGGTCGTTATGTTGACAATGAAAGCATACCTCTCAAAATTATTTTCATCTATGTTTTTGCTTTGACCTCTGGCACCTCTGCAAATCCCTGCTTCCCTCTGCGAAGGGCCTATCTTTTACATTTATGCAAGAGTCAGTAGTATTCCTTCTCATTCTAATCTACTCTTTAGTTTGCAAGCATCATGTGATGGAAAGATCTAGCCATATATGGCCATTCAAATATATTTGAGCATGAATTATTACTGTTGACATTACCCCTGAGGTAAAAGGTTGGGAGGCGAAACATTAAGCCCCTATCTTTCTCTGTGTTCGATGAATACTATTTGTTCTAAAAATATGCTTTGAGTGATAGCAATCATGCAAGACTAAATGATAGTTGAGTATGTGAAGTTTGATGAATCAAAGCTCTGACATAGACTCTTCCTGAAAATAAGATGAATTGCAATTGTTTGATGACTAATAACACGGTTTGTTAGTTTTCAAGGAGGTTTATGATCTATGCTTTAACATGTGAATAGTTTATTACTAGATCATGCAAAGTTTTATGAGTTGAGCTACAGTTATGACATATGATGATGCTAGCAAAGGTGATTGAAATTATCATCGATCAAACTTATGCACCTGCTAGCATTCACTCTTCATAAATTATTTCTTTTATCATTTACCTACTCGAGGACGAGCAAGAATTAAGCTTGGGGATGCTGATACGTCTCCAACGTATCTATAATTTATGAAGTATTCATGCTATTATATTATCCATCTTGGATGTTTTATGGGATTTACTATGCACTTTTATATTATTTTTGGGACTAACCTATTGACCCAGAGCCCAGTGCCAGTTCCTGTTTTTTCCCTTGTTTCAGTGTTCCGAAGGAAAGGGCTATCAAACAGAGTCGAAACGGAATGAAACCTTCTGGAGAAGTTATTTTTGGAAGGAAAGCAACCTGATAGACTTGGAGTGCACGTCAGGAAAGAAACGAGGGAGCCACGAGGTAGGGGCACGCCCACCCCCCTAGGGCACGCCCTCCACCCTCGTGGGCCCCTCATGGCTCCCCTGGCGTACTTCTTCCTCCTATATATACCCTTATACCCTAAAACGATCATGGAACATAATAGATCGGGAGTTCCGCCGCCGCAAGCCTCTGTAGCCACCAAAAACCAATCGGGACACTGTTCCGGCACCCTGCCGGAGGGGGGAACCCTCACTGGTGGCCATCTTCATCATCCTGGCGCTCTCCATGACGAGGAGGGAGTAGTTCACCCTCGGGGCTGAGGGTATGTACCAGTAGCTATGTGTTTGATCTCTCTCTCTCTCGTGTTCTTGATTTGGCACGATCTTGATGTATCGCGAGCTTTGCTATTATAGTTGGATCTTATGTTGCTTCTCCCCCTCTACTCTCTTGTAATGAATTGAGTTTTCCATTTGAAGTAATCTTATTGGATTGAGTCTTTAATGATTTGAGAATACTTCATGTATGTCTTGTCATGTGTATCTATGGTGACAATGGGATATCACGTGATACACTTGATGTATGTTTTGGTGATCAACTTGCGGGTTCCGCCCATGAACTTATGCATAGGGGTTGGCACATGTTTTCGTCTTGATTCTCCAGTAGGAACTTTGGGGCACTCGTTGAGGTTCTATGTGTTGGTTGAATAGATGAATCTGAGATTGTGTGATGCATATCGTATAATCATACCCATGGATACTTGAGGTGATATTGGAGTATCTAGGTGACATTAGGGTTTTGGTTGAGTTGTGTCTTAAGGTGTTATTCTAGTACGAACTCTAGGGATGTTTGTGACATTTATAGGAATAGCCCAACGTTTTGATTGGAAAGAATAACTTTGAGGTGGTTTCGTACCCTACCATAATCTCTTTGTTTGTTCTCCGCTATTAGTGACTTTGGAGTGACTCTTGTTGCATGTTGAGGGATAGTTATATGATCCAACTATGTTATTATTGTTGAGAGAACTTGCACTAGTGAAAGTATGAACCCTAGGACTTGTTTTAACTCATTGCAATACTGTTTACGCTCACTTTTATCATTAGTTACCTTGTTGTTTTTATGTTCTCAGATTACAAAAACCTATATCTACCATCCATATTGCACTTGTATCACCATCTCTTCGCCGAACTACTGCACCTATACAATTTACCATTGTATTGGGTGTGTTGGGGACACAGGAGACTCTTTGTTATTAGGTTGCAGGGTTGCTTGAGAGAGACCATCTTCATCCTACGCCTCCCGTGGATTGATAAACCTTAGGTCATCCACTTGAGGGAAATTTGCTACTGTCCTACAAACCTCTGCACTTGGAGGCCCAACAACGTCTATGATAATCCCCAAGTATGGAGTCTCGAACCCACAAGGAGCTAAAGGTAAGATCAATATTCTCTCAAGCCCTATCTGCTACTGATACGACTCTACGTACACCGAACGTTTGCTTCCAACTAGCAACGAGAAATAAAACTATGTTGTGGGTATGAAGAGCTAAAATAATAAAGTAGGTGTTGTTATCATAAAGTTAGAATACATTACTAAATAATATAAATAGCGAGTGTGGAATAATGATGGATCGGTGTGCGGAATTGTCCTAGGCAATTGTTAAAAAGACCCGTAATCACTATTGCAGTTTCATATGAGGGAGAGGCATAAGCTAACATACTTTCTCTACTTGGATCATATGCACTTATGATTGGAACTCTAGCAAGCATCCGCAACTACTAAAGATCATTAAGGTAAAACCCAACCATAGCATTAATGTTGGAGAACGTTGCAGAAAACAAAAATTTTCCTACGGTTTCACCAAGATCCATCTAGGAGTTCATCTAGCAACGAGTGATCAGATTGCATCTACATACCTTTGTAGATCACGCGCGGAAGCGTTCAAAGAACGGGGATGGGGAAGGCGTACTCGACGTGATCGAAATCACCGGAGATCCTAGCGCCGAACGGACGGCACCTCCGCGTTCAACACACGTACGGTCAGCGTAACGTCTCCTCCTTCTGGATCCAGCAAGGGGGAAGGAGAGGTTGAGGAAGATGGCTCTAGCAGCAGCACGACAGCGTGGTGGTGATGGAGCCGCAGTACTCCGGCAGGGCTTCGCCAAGCACTATGGAGGAGGAGGAGGTGTTGGAGAGGGAGAGGGAGGCACCAAAGGCAAAGGTGAGAGGTCCTCCCTTCCCCCCACTATATATAGGGGGCCTAGGGGGCGCCGGCCCTAGGAGATCCAATCTCCTAGGGGGGGCGGTGGCCAAGGGAGGAATCCCTCCTCCCCAAGGCACCTAGGAGGTGCCTTCCCCTTCTAGGACTCTTCCTTTAGGGTTTCCCCCACCCTAGGCGCATGGGCCCTAGGGGCAAGTGGCGCCCCAGCCCACTTTGGGCTGGATCCCTTCCCACTTCAGCCCATGGGGCCCTCCGGGATAGGAGGCCCCACCCGGTGGACCCCCGGGACCCTTTTGGTGGTCCCGGTACAATACCGGTGACCCCAAAACTTGTCCCGATGGCCGAAATAGCACTTCCTATATATAATTCTTTACCTCCGGACCATTCCGGAACACCTCGTGACGTTCGGGATCTCATCCGAGACTCCGAACAACATTCAGGTTACTGCATATACATATCCCTACAACCCTAGCGTAACCGAACCTTAAGTTTGTAGAACCTACGGGTTCGGGAGACACGTAGACATGACCGAGATGACTCTCCGGCCAATAACCAACAGCGGGATCTGGATACCCATGTTGGCTCCCACATGTTCCTCGATGATCTCATCGGATGAACCATGATGTCGAGGATTCAAGCAACCCCGTATACAATTCCCTTTGTCAATCGGTATGTTACTTGCCCGAGATTCGATCGTCGGTATCCCAATACGTCGTTCAATCTCGTTACCGGCAAGTCACTTTACTCGTACCGTAATGCATGATCCCGTGACCAGACAATTGGTCACTTTGAGCTCATTATGATGATGCATTACCGAGTGGGCCCAGTGATACCTCTCCGTCATACAGAGTGACAAATTCCAGTCTTGATCCGTGTCAACCCAACAGACACTTTCGGAGATACCCGTAGTATACCTTTATAGTCGCCCAGTTACGTTGTGACGTTTGGTATACCCAAAGCACTCCTACGGTATCCGGGAGTTACACGATCTCATGGTCTAAGGAAAGGATACATGACATTGGAAAACTCTAGCAAACGAACTATACGATCTTGTCCATCACATCATTCTCCAAATGATGTGATCTCGTTATCAATGACATCCAATGTCCATAGTCAGGAAACCATGACTATCTGTTGATCAACGAGCTAGTCAACTAGAGGCTTACTAGGGACATGTTGGTGTCTATTATTCACACATGTATTACGATTTCCGGATAACACAATTATAGCATGAATAAAGACAATTATCATGAACAAGGAAATATAATAATAATGCTTTTATTATTGCCTCTAGGGCATATTTCCAACAGTCTCCCACTTGCACTAGAGTCAATAATCTAGTTACATTGTGATGAATCGAACACCCATGGAATTTTGGTGTTGATCATGTTTTGCTCTAGGGAGAGGTTTAGTCAACGGAGCTGCTACGTTCAGGTCCGTATGTACTTTACAAATATCTATGTCTCCATCTTGAACATTTTCATGAATGGAGTTGAAGCGACGCTTGATGTGCCTTGTCTTCTTGTGAAACCTGGGCTCCTTGGCAAGTGCAATAGCTCCAGTGTTGTCACAGAAGAGCTTGATCGGCCCCGACGCATTGGGTATGACTCCTAGGTCGGTGATGAACTCCTTCACTCAAATTGCTTCATGCGCTGCCTCCGAGGCTGCCATGTACTCCGCTTCACATGTAGATCCCGCCACGACGCTTTGCTTGCAACTGCACCAGCTTACTGCCCCACCATTCAAAATATACACGTATCCGGTTTGTGACTTTGAGTCATCCAGATCTGTGTCGAAGCTAGCGTCGACGTAACCCTTTACGACGAGCTCTTCGTCACTTCCATAAACGAGAAACATTTCCTTAGTCCTTTTCAGGTACTTCAGGATATTCTTGACCGCTGTCCAGTGTTCCTTGCCGGGATTACTTTGGTACCTACCTACCAAACTTACGGCAAGGTTTACATCAGGTCTGGTACACAGCATGGCATACATAATAGAACCTATGGCTGAGGCATAGGGGATGACACTCATCTCTTCTATATCTTCTGCCGTGGTTGGACATTGAGCTGAGCTCAATTTCACACCTTGCAACACAGGCAAGAACCCCTTCTTAGACTGATCCATATTGAACTTCTTCAATATCTTATCAAGGTATGTGCTTTGTGAAAGACCTATGAGGCGTCTTGATCTGTCTCTATAGATCTTGATGCCTAATATATAAGCAGCTTCTCCAAGGTCCTTCATTGAAAAACTCTTATTCAAGTAGGCCTTAATGCTGTCCAAGAGTTCTATATCATTTCCCATCAAAAGTATGTCATCTACATATAATATGAGAAATGCTAGAGAGCTCCCACTCACTTTCTTATAAACGCAGGCTTCTCCATAAGTCTGCGTAAACCCAAACGCTTTGATCATCTCATCAAAGCGAATGTTCCAACTCCGAGATGCTTGCACCAGCCCATAAATCGAGCGTTGGAGCTTGCACACCTTGTTAGCATTCTTAGGATCGACAAAACCTTCTGGCTGCATCATATACAATTCTTCCTTAAGGAAACCATTAAGGAATGCCGTTTTGACGTCCATTTGCCATATCTCATAATCATAGAATGCGGCAATTGCTAACATGATTCGGACGGACTTTAGCTTCGCTACCGGTGAGAAAGTCTCATCATAGTCAACCCCTTGAACTTGTCGATAACCCTTAGCGACAAGCCGAGCTTTATAGATGGTCACATTACCATCTGCGTCTATCTTCTTCTTAAAGATCCATTTATTTTCTATGGCTCGCCGCTCAACGGGCAAGTTAGTCAAAGACCATACTTTCTTTTCATACATGGATCCTATCTCGGATTTCATGGCTTCTAGCCATTTGTCGGAATCCGGGCCTGCCATCGCTTCTTCATAGTTCGAAGGTTCACCGTTGTCTAACAACATGATTTCCAAGACAGGGTTGCTGTACCACTCTGGTGCGGAACGTGTCCTTGTGGACCTTCGAATTTTGGTAGGAGCTTGATCAGAAGTATCTTGATCATCATCATTAACTTCCTCTCTAGTCGGTGTAGGCACCTCAGGAACATTTTCTTGAGTTGCGCCATTTTTCGGTTCAAGAGGTAATACTTCATCAAGTTCTACTTTCCTCCCACTTACTTCTTTCGAGAGAAACTCTTTCTCTAGAAAGGATCCATTCTTGGCAACAAAGATCTTGCCTTCGGATCTGAGGTAGAAGGTATACCCAATAGTTTCTTTAGGGTATCCTATGAAGATGCATTTTTCCGACTTGGGTTCGAGCTTTTCAGGTTGAAGTTTCTTGACATAAGCATCGCATCCCCAAACTTTTAGAAACGACAGCTTAGGTTTCTTCCCAAACCATAATTCATACGGTGTCATCTCAACGGATTTCAATGGAGCCCTATTTAAAGTGAATGCGGCAGTCTCTAAAGCATAGCCCCAAAAAGATAGCGGTAAATCGGCAAGAGACATCATAGATCGCACCATATCTAATAGAGTGCGATTACGACGTTCGGACACACCATTACGCTGAGGTGTTCCAGGCGGCGTGAGCTGTGAAACTATTCCACATTTTCTTAAGTGTGTGCCAAACTCATGACTCAAGTATTCTCCTCCACGATCTGATTGCAGGAACTTGATTTTCCTGTCATGTTGATTCTCAACCTCACTCTGAAATTCCTTGAACTTTTCAAAGGTCTCAGACTTGTGTTTCATTAAGTAGGCATACCCATATCTACTCAAGTCATCAATGAGGGTGAGAACATAACGATAGCCACCGCGAGCCTCAACACTCATTGGACCGTACACATCAGTATGTATGATTTCCAATAAGTTGGTTGCTCGCTCCATTGTTCCTGAGAACGGAGTCTTGGTCATTTTACCCATGAGGCATGGTTCGCATGTGTCAAATGATTCGTAATCAAGAGACTCTAAAAGTCCATCAGCATGGAGCTTCTTCATGTGTTTGACACCTATGTGACCAAGGCGGCAGTGCCACAAGTATGTGGGACTATCATTATCAATCTTACATCTTTTGGTACTCACACTATGAACATGTGTAGTATTACGCTCGAGATTCATTAAGAATAAACCATTCACCATCGGAGCATGACCATAAAACATATCTCTCATATAAATAGAACAACCATTATTCTCGGATTTAAATGAGTAGCCATCTCGAATTAAACGAGATCCTGATACAATGTTCATGCTCAAACTTGGCACTAAATAACAATTATTGAGGTTCAAAACTAATCCCATAGGTAAATGTAGAGGTAGCGTGCCGACGGCGATCACATCGACCTTGGAACCATTCCCGACGCGCATCGTCACCTCGTCCTTCGCCAGTCTCCGCTTATTCCGCAGCTCCTGCTTTGAGTTACAAATGTGAGCAACTGCACCGGTATCAAATACCCAGGAGCTACTACGAGTAATGGTAAGGTACACATCAATTACATGTATATCACATATACCTTTTGTTTTGCCGGCCTTCTTGTCCGCTAAGTATTTGGGGCAGTTCCGCTTCCAGTGACCACTTTCCTTGCAATAAAAGCACTCAGTCTCGGGCTTGGGTCCATTCTTTGGCTTCTTCCCGGCAGCTTGCTTGCCGGGCGCGGCAACTCCCTTGCCGTCTTTCTTGAAGGTTCTCTTACCCTTGCCTTTCTTGAACTTAGTGGTTTTATTCACCATCAACACTTGATGTTCCTTTTTGACTTCTACCTCTGCTGATTTCAGCATTCCAAATACTTCAGGAATGGTCTTTTCCATCCCCTGCATATTGAAGTTCATCACAAAGCTCTTGTAGCTCGGTGGAAGCGACTGAAGGATTCTGTCAATGACCGCGTCATCCGGGAGATTAACTCCTAGCTGAGTCAAGCGGTTATGCAACCCAGACATAGTGAGTATGTGCTCACTGACAGAACTGTTTTCCTCCATCTTACAGCTGAAGAACTTGTCGGAGACTTGATATCTCTCGACCCGGACATGAGCTTGGGAAACCATTTTCAGCTCTTCGAACATCTCATATGCTCCGTGTCTCTCAAAATGTTTTGGAGCCCCGGCTCTACGCTGTAAAGCATGCCGCACTGAACGAGGGAGTAGTCATCGGTACGTGCCTGCCAAGCGTTCATAACGTCTTGTTCTGCAGGGAGAACAGGTGCGTCACCTAGCGGTGCTTGTAGGACATAATCTTTCTTGGCAGCTATGAGGATGATCCTCAGGTTCCGGACCTAGTCCGTGTAGTTGCTGCCATTGTCTTTCAGCTTGGTTTTCTTTAGGAACGCGTTGAAGTTGAGGACTACGTTGGCCATTTGATCCACAAGACATATTGTAAAATTTTAGACTAAGTTCATGATAATTAAGTTCATCTAATCAAATTATTCAATGAACTCCCACTTAGAATAAACATCCCTCCTGCAATCTAAGTATAACATGATCCGAGTTAACTAGGCCGTGTCCGATCATCACGTGAGACGGACTAGCCAACGTCGGTGAACATCTTCATGTTGATTGTATCTTCTATACGACTCATGCTCGACCTTTCGGTCTTCTGTGTTCCGAGGCCATGTCTGTACATGCTAGGCTTGTCAAGTCAACCTAAGTGTTTGCATGTGTAAATCTGTCTTACACCCGTTGTATGTGAACGTTGGAATCTATCACACCCGATCATCACGTGGTGTTTCAAAACAACAAACTGTCGCAACGGTGCACAGTTAGGGGGAACACTTTCTTGAAGTTATTATGAGGGATCATTTTATTTACTACTGTCGTTCTAAGTAAACAAGATGCAAAAACATGATAAACATCACATGCAATCAAATAATAATAGTGACATGATATGGCCAATATGACATAGCTCCTTTGATCTCCATCTTGGGGCTCCACGATCATCTTGTCACCGGCATGACACCATGATCTCCATCATCATGATCTCCATCATCGTGTCTCCATGAAGTTGCTCGCCAACTATTACTTCTACTACTATGGCTAACACGTTTAGAAATAAAGTAAAGTAATTTACATGGCGTTTCTCAATGACACGCAGGTCATACAAAAATAAAGACAACTCCTATGGCTCCTGCCGGTTGTCATACTCATCGACATGCAAGTCGTGATTCCTATTACAATAGCATGAACATCTCATACATCACATATAGATCATTCATCATTCATCACAACTTTGGCCATATCATATCACAAAGCACTTGCTGCAAAAACAAGTTAGACGTCCTCTAATTGTTGTTGCAAGTTTTACGTGGCTGAAGTAGGGTTTTAGCAAGAACGTTTTCTTACCTACGTGAAAGCCACAACGTGATTTATCAACTTCTATTTACCCTTCATAAGGACCCTTTTCATCGAATCTGCTCCAACTAAAGTGGGAGAGACAGACACCCGCCAGCCACCTTATGCAACTAGTGCATGTTAGTCGGTGGAACCGGTCTCACGTAAGCGTTTGGTCCGGGCCGCTTCATCCCACAATACCGTTGAAGCAAGATAAGACTAGTAGCAGCAAGAAAGTTGACAACATCAACGCCCACAACAAATTGTGTTCTACTCGTGCAAGAGAACTACGCATAGACCTAGCTCATGATGCCACTGTTGGGGAACCTTGCAGAAAACAAAAATTCTCCTAAGGTTTCACCAAGATCCATCTAGGAGTTCATCTAGCAACAAGTGATCGGATTGCATCTACATACCTTTGTAGATCACGCGCGGAAGCGTTCAAAGAATGGGGATGAGGAAGGCGTACTCGACGTGATCCAAATCACCGGAGATCCTAGCGCCGAACGGACGGCACCTCCGCGTTCAACACACGTACGGTCAGCGTAACGTCTCCTCCTTCTTGATCCAGCAAGGGGGAAGGAGAGGTTGAGGAAGATGGCTCCAGCAGCAGCACGACGGCGTGGTGGTGATGGAGCTGCAGTACTCCGGCAGGGCTTCGCCAAGCACTATGGACGAGGAGGAGGTGTTGGAGAGGGAGAGGGAAGCACCAAAGGCAAAGGTGAGAGGTCCTCCCTTCCCCCCCGATATATAGGGGGCCTAGGGGGGGCACCGGCCCTAGGAGATCCAATCTCCTGGGGGGCGGCGGCCAAGGGAGGAATCCCTCCTCCCCAAGGCACCTAGGAGGTGCCTTCCCTTTCTAGGACTCCTCCTTTAGGGTTTCCCCCACCCTAGGCGCATGGGCCCTAGGGGGAAGTGGCGCCCCAGCCCACTTTGGGCTGGATCCCTTCCCACTTCAGCCCATGGGGCCCTCCGGGATAGGTGGCCCCACCCGGTGGACCCCCGGGACCCTTCCGGTGGTCCCGGAACAATACCGGTGACCCCAAAACTTGTCCCGATGGCCGAAATAACACTTCCTATATATAATTCTTTACCTCCGGACCATTCCAGAACTCCTCGTGACGTCCGGGATCTCATCCGGGACTCCAAACAACATTCGAGTTACTGCATATACATATCCCTACAACCCTAGCGTCACCGAACCTTAAGTGTGTAGACCCTACGGGTTCGGGAGACACGTAGACATGACCGAGACGACTCTCCGGCCAATAACCAATAGCGGGATCTGGATACCCATGTTGGCTCGCACATGTTCCTCGATGATCTCATCGGATGAACCACGATGTCGAGGATTCAAGCAACCCCGTATACAATTCCCTTTGTCAATCGGTATGTTACTTGCCCGAGATTCGATCGTCGGTATCCCAATACCTCGTTCAATCTTGTTACCGGCAAGTCACTTTACTCGTACCGTAATGCATGATCCCATGACCAGACACTTGGTCACTTTGAGCTCATTATGATGATGCATTACCGAGTGGGCCCAGTGATACCTCTCCGTCATACGGAGTGACAAATTCCAGTCTTGATCCGTGTCAACCCAACAGACACTTTCGGAGATACCCGTAGTATACCTTTATAGTCACCCAGTTACATTGTGACGTTTGGTATACCCAAAGCACTCCTACGGTATCCGGGAGTTACACGATCTCATGGTCTAAGGAAAGGATACTTGACATTGGAAAACTCTAGCAAACGAACTATACGATCTTGTGCTATGTTTAGGATTGGGTCTTGTCCATCACATCATTCTCCTAATGATGTGATCTCGTTATCAATGACATCCAATGTCCATAGTCAGGAAACCATGACTATCTGTTGATCAACGAGCTAGTCAACTAGAGGCTTACTAGGGACATGTTGGTGTCTATTATTCACACATGTATTACGATTTCCGGATAACACAATTATAGCATGAATAAAGACAATTATCATGAACAAGGAAATATAATAATAATGCTTTTATTATTGCCTCTAGGGCATATTTCCAACAATTAAAGCATCAAGTCCTCTTTATTCCCATACGCAACAATCCCTCTTACTCGAGTTTGTGTTTCAGTCACTCACCAACCCACTATAAGCGAATCATGAACGTATTGCAACACCCTACAGCGGGAATCCCTCACGCTTGCGCGACACGGAGGGCACCATAGGACAGCACCAAAGTAAAACATACAACTCATACCAATCTAGATCATCAATCAACCCAAAGACAAAAGATGTCTACTCAAAACATCGTAGGATGGCAACACATCATTGCATCATAATATGTGGCATAAAGCACCATGTTCAAGTAGGGGTTACAGCGATGTATGGGAGAGTGGACCGCGTAAAAGAGATGAGGATGGTGATGAGGATGGTGATGTTGATGAAGACGATCACCGTGGTGATGATTCCCCTCCCGATGGCACTCCGGCGCCACCTGGTAGAGAGGAGGAGAGGTTCTCCCCCTTGTGCTTCCTCCTCCATGGCCTCCACCCTCTGGTCCTTGGCCTTCATGGTGATGATGGCCCATCCGGGATACTCCTCTATGGCCACCAATGATGATGGCCCCCTCCGGCAGGGTGCTGGAGAGGGCCTAGATTGACTTCTTGTGGCTACATAGGCTTGCGGCGGCGGAACTTCTGATCTAATCTCTGTTCTGGAAGTTTTAGGGTATGAGAGTATATATGGGTGCAGGAAGTACGTCGGTGGAGCTTCGGGGGCCCCACGAGGCAGGGGGCGCGCCCTAGGGGGGGCGCGCCTCCCACCCTTGTGAGCACCTCCCTTATCTCCTGACGTAGGGTCCAAGTCCATCCGGTAGCTTTCCTTCCAAAAATAACTTCTCCAGTTGATTTCGTTCCGTTTCGACTCCGTTTGATATTCCTTTTCTTCGAAACACTGAAATAGGCAAAAAACAGCAATTCTGGGTTGGGCCTCCGGGTAATAGGTTAGTCCCAAAAATAATATAAAAGTCGATAATAAAGCCCAATATTGCCCGAAATAGTAGATAATATAGCATGGAGCAATCAAAAATTATAGATACGTTGGAGAGGTATCAGGCATCCCCAAGCTTAATTCCTGCTCGTCCTCGAGTAGGTAAATGATAAAAAAGATAATTTTTGATGTGGAATGATAGTAAGTGCTTAAGTTTGATCAATGATAATTCGAATCACTTTTTCTAGCATCATTACATATCATAACAATAGCTCATCTCATAAAACTTTTCATGATCAAGTAACAAGCAAGTCACAAGTTTAAAGTATGGATCATAAACTTTCGTGAAAACTAACAAACAATATTTTCAGTCATCAAACAATTGCAATTCATCCTATTTTCAGGAAGAGTCTATATCAGAGCTTTGATTTAGCAAACTCCACATACTCAACTATCATTTAGTCTTTCACAATTGCTAACACTCACGCAATACTTGTGGTTATGGAGTTTTAATCGGACACAGAGAAATATAGGGGCTTATAGTTTCGCCTCCCAACCTTTTACCTCAAGGGTAATGTCAACAATAATAGCTCATGCTAACTTACATCCAATTAGATATATATATCAGGATCTTTCCAACACCCTGTGCTTGCCAAAGGATAAAATGTAAAAATGAAAGGTGAAGATCATCATGACTCTTGCATAAGGTAGAAGATAATAATAAAAGATAGGCCCTTCGCAGAGGGAAGCAGAGGTTGTCATGCGCTCTCAGGGTTGGATGCACAAAATTTTAATGCGAAATAATGTCACTTTATATTGCCCCTTGTGATATGAACCTTTATTATGCAGTCCGTCGCTTTTATTGCTTCCACATCACAAGATCGTATAAAGATTATTTCCTCCGCACCAATCAATCATACATATTTAGAGAGCAATTTTTATTGCTTGCACCGATGACAACTTACTTGAAGGATCTTACTCAATCCATAGGTAGATATGGTGGACTCTCATGGCAAAACTGGTTTAAGGGTTTTGGGAAGCACAAGTAGTATCTCTACTTGGTGCAAAGAATTTGACTAGCATGAGGGATAAAGGCAAGCTCAACATGTTGGATGATCCATGACAATATACTTTATTTCAGGTATAAGAAAACATATCCCATTACGTTGTCTTCCTTGTCCAACATCAACTCTTTAGCATGTCATATTTTAATGAGTGCTCCCAATCATAAAAGATGTCCAAGATAGTATATTTGTATGTGAAACCTCTCTTCCTTCAATATTCTTTCATGAATTGTTCAAGTGACCAATTCAACGTTTGCTAACTTTCAATAAGTTTACTACCTATACTTGTTATGTGTGAAGTCATTATTCCCCATGTTATAAGTATATGAAACATATATAAATTCAGATTTATGACATTCAATTTATTCAACCATTTACTCATAGGATATACATGAAGCACATGAGTGAATGACAAACTACTCCAAAAGATACGAGTGAAGAACACTTAGTAGTCTAATAATTAACTAGCCATGGGAGGATTCTTTTCATTCAATATTTCAGATCCAATGATTTTATTCAAACAGCAAGTAAAATCGAAAACACGCTCCATGCAAAACACATATCATGTGATGAATAAAAATATAGCTTCGAGTAAAGTATACCGATAGTTTTGAAGACGAAAGAGGGGATGCCTTCCGGGGCATCCCCATGCTTAGGCGCTTGAGTCTTCCTTGAATATTACCTTGGGGTGCCTTGGTGTCAAGACCGGATTTTCGGGATATTAATTTCCCAAAAATGGCCCCTGGGCTCACCAGCCCCAGGATTACTGTTAGCTGATGAGGCACCAACTTGATACAGAAACTCCAAGCAAAATACAAGATATGTAGTACAAGACCATTCTGGCCTCTGAATACAACAGATGGTTTCTAGTGGTTGATGTCCCACAAGAACAGCTGACCAGGATAACTCCTATCTTCGCGAGGCTGCTATCACCATTGCATATGTTCCGGGGCGATCATCGCTACGCTCCTCTCCAGGCAAGAAATCTGGCCAAGACAATAGCCAGGGACAAGCCAGTGAGTACTTTGAATGTACTCACAAACATCATGAACACGGGTATAATATTGCAAAAGACAAACATGCTCTGAAATACTCCATGATCACAAGGTCAGTCATAAATAAAAATCATGATGCATGCAAGCAGGTTATTTGTGCAATCAGAGAGTAGAAATAGAATGCACCGATCGGGTGTCTGAAGCGACGCCTCGAAAGGATAGTAATATAAAGCATGCCACAGTCGGGTGTCTGAGCGACACCACATAAAGGGCTTATAAGTAAATTAAATAACAAGCATGCCACAGTCGGGCGTCTGAGCGACACCACATAAAGGGCTTATAAAAATTAAATGACAAACATGCCACAGTCGGGCGTCTGAGCAACACCGCATAAAGGGCTTATAAGTAAATTAAACAACAAGCATGCCACAGTCGGGCGTCTGAGCGACACCACATAAAGGGCTTATATAAGAATAATCACGGTGAATATCCAGGAGGTAGAACCGTCCCAGGGATACTCATTAATTCAAATAATGCATATGGTTAGTCCATAATCATAATCATCATATGCCTCAGGTCATAATCAATGTTCTGGTTTAGCAGTTTCTCCTCCGAAGACCGACACTTGACCCATCCCAGACTGTAGTCCTTAACCATGGACACGGCTATTCGAATAGATATAATCTCTGTAGAGGGTGTACTCTTTACCCACGAGCAACGGATTTCTTTAGTCCTTTGGGACTAATTCCGTCTACGGTCTTTTGATAGAAAACACACCTGATCGCACACACCAGCCTAACTCACCGGTGTCTGGAATCACCCTTGACACCTATTAAGCAAAACTCTAATTGGGGAGGCTACAACCTCGACTAGCATGGGATCACAAAATTTATACCGCGCGCAAACTAGGGGAGCTACCCCTTCGGCTACAACCGAAAACACCCATGCCCTCGGACTAGGTGGCATGCCTACCGGATGCCTCTGGTATCTTCCACCATGGCCTGTCTGTACGGTGTGTGCTAGGAAAGGGGTTGACAACTTACTGAACCGTACCCTACCAATGGCAGGGACCAGTGGTAGCACGAAACAAGTATGGGGGTTACCGGAACAAGACTCGATCTATGGTCGACTCAGGAGGTTTAAGTATTCCCTGCACGGTTAACATGAAAAATATGTTTCAACCAACAGACACAATCACCACTCAACATGCCTCACTATGCCGTATCGGACACAACCGTCTCGACGGAGACCGGAGACAAGCTCGTGTCTACCCAAGACAGAGACTTTCCCGGCTTCCCTCCGATAGGCACGAAAAGCATACGAGGATAATTACTATCAACATATCAAAATTTCCATATAGCACGGGGTCATCAATATGCACTTATGAGTAGGGTGATATCATCACATAAAGTAATGAAAACTCCGAGACAATGTGGTGTGGTAACTGTATCGAACAACACATGATAATATTATGCCAGGGTTTAAAAATGCTTGCCTTCAAGTTGTGGAGAGACAGGGTGCATTCCAAAACTTTTGAAAGTTTCTTCCTTCTTCAAAAAAATCCTATTTAAGAAAATTTAAAATCAACACATAGTTTTAACGACAGTACAAAAAAGTTGTTTGGAAAATTTTCAAATAAATATGAAAATAATCTAGACTAAATTTGAGGAACAACAGAAAAAGAATCAAGTCATTTGGACTTATATTTAAAAAGTTATAGCCGGTCAAAGTTTAGTCAAAATCTGTTTATAATAATAATAAATCAGAAAAGAAAACGTTTCGGGGGGCTTACGCTTCTCGCTTAGCGAAGGCGTATTTTGTGAAATGCGCCTGCACTTAAAACAGCGCGGGCTGGCTCGGGGTCACTGACAGTGGGTCCCCTGGGCCCACTGGTCAGGTTTGACAAGTCGCCCGCGCTCTTCTTTCTCCCCTGGCCGAGGTGAGGCGGGCCCCGGCGATCGCCGTCGTCGAACGGCGACTCCCCGCGGAGTTCTGAGGGCGGGGATGGATCCGCCAGCCTAGGGCGGTCCTCTCGGTAGTTGTTGGGTTGGCAGGGATGGCTTCGGGTGGATTTGGGGGTTGGGGCTATGGTGGTTCCTGATCGCGTTTGAGGGGCTGAGTGGCTCCGCAAGGTTGAGGGAAGTCGTATGGTGGCGCTGGAAGGACTAGGGGGCTCTGGCTACGGCGAATTTAACCGAGGGACGGCGACAGCCGAAGTTGCTGGAGGCGGGGAAGACGGCGGTTTCAGAAGCATTTGAGCGGGGGGTGCACTCTACGGCTTGCCTGAGTATGCTCGAGCGAGGTCTGGGGCCATTTATAGCCGGGGAAGGTCGGTTCCGCCGCTGCTGGGGATAAGATCGTCGGCCGACCACCTCTGTTGCGGCAGAGCGACGTGGCAATGGCCGGAGCAGGGTCGGTGCTAGCGGACGGGCTTGGAGATAAGGACGGCCTGCTCACGAGGGCAGCTGGTGAGGAGTTGTGGCTCGGCCGGTGCCGTCCATGGCAGAGGCGTACTGTGGACGCCGGCGTGCCACCAAGAGGGCCCTGACGGCGGCGCTGTAGGGCGCCAGGGCGGCTTGGAGGTATCTGGCGAGTGGTCGAGGGCGGGGCGTGGCTCTGCAGGCGGGCAAAGGCCAGGGCGTGGGGTAGCGAACGCGGCGTCTCGGTTGCGTGCGCGCATGCAAAACGTGCGCTTTGGGCGCGCCCAGAGCACGCACGGGACATGCTCGACAGAATGCCAGGGTGGCCTAGAGTGCTTGAGCGAGGCTGACAATTAACAGCACTAGGTTAGAGTTTGCAAGGAGATTAATGGACATGGTGGTTAGGTCAGGGGAACAAGTTCACAATGTAAACTAAAAGTCATGCCAAAACTGGCCATGCACAAGAAGTGGTTGCCAAAATGCCAAGTGTATCTAGGCAACTCTTGGGGTGTCCAAATTTTCCAGATCAGGGGCTCTTTAGGTTTAGAAGATGGTGGCAAGGTTGGTTTGGCAAAAACAGAAACTTGTTAGTGCATGTTTTTGAGAAAATCAAATCTGGACAGAAAGAAAAGGGCATTATTGCATGTACTAAAAATATTCCAATGGACCCAATCTCCTGGACTTAAGGGTTTGGTAGGGTGTACTACAAGCAGGAGAAAGCTCATGGTCACTAGGGCAAGAATAATTAGGGATGCAGTAGGAAACACCCAACTGGGCCAGAGAGCAAAAGAGGATGATTTGCTCAGAATTTTCAAAGAACATCAGTGGGTTAATGCATAAAGTTGAATAATATACTACTACTAACATCCCATAATTTTGGTGGAGGCTTGAAAGAAATATTTAACTAGGTTGTAGTGCAATTTTATCAACTGGACCAGTTTTGAAAACTTGGGGTAGAGCTCAAAATATCCAATGAATAAGAGATATTTTTGCATCAAAGTGATTTAAAAACATCACATGGCATCCCCAAATCTTGATGAGAATTTTAAAGGATTTTCTGAAAGGGTTGTAGTGCAAATGAGGCTCTCACACTTATGAAAAACCATTTTAAGGGAAATAAAGTTCAGGAAAGAATAATTTTAGAAATAATTCCACTGATCAAAAGAAATGGTCTTGGGAAGATAAACAAGTCCAATAACATATTTGGAAAGTTTTCACTTGGGGTAAAAACTCTATAATATCAAAGAAAGGAGTGGTTCTGAAATCAAAGAAAATCCAGAAAAATGAAAGATTTAATTTCCTGGCAAAAATTTTAATAACCAAAACATGTTTAAATTTTTGGGGTGTTACACTTGGGCATCCCCAAGCTTAGGGTCTTTCCACTCCTTATTCTCCTCATATCGATATCTCACCCAAAACTTGAAAACTTCAATCACACAAAACTTAACCAAACTTCGTAAGATAGGTTAGTATGATAAAGAGTAAACCATTCACTTTGTTACTGTTAAGTACAAGTTTCATAATTTTTCTCACACAATGCCTACTTTACCATATCATTTCTAAAATTTAAATTGAGAAATATAAGCCATAGAAACTAGAAAACAAGCAAAATATGCAATGAAAACAGAATCTGTCAGAAACAGAACAGTCTGTAATGATCTGAACAATAACCATACTTCTGGTACTCCAAAAATTATGAAATAAATTGGTGGACGTTTGGAATTTGTATATTAATCTTCTTCAAAAATAATCAACTCAAAAGCACTCTTCTGTGAAAAATGACATCTATTCTCGTGAGCGCAAAGTTTCTGTTTTTTACAGCAAGATCACATTAACTTTCACCCAAGTCTTCCCAAAGGTCTTACTTGGCACTTTATTGAAACAAAAGCTATAAAACATGATTACTACAGTATCTTAATCATGTAAACACACAAAAAAGTAAGGGTAAATATTGGGTTGTCTCCCAACAAGCGCTTTTCTTTAATGCCTTTTAGCTTGGCATGATGATTTCAATGATGCTCACATAAAAGATAAGAATTGAAACACAAGAAGAGCATCTTGAAGAATATGACTAGCACATTTAAATCTAACCCACTTCCTATGCCTAGGGATTTTGTGAGCACACAACTTATGGGAACAAGAATCAACTAGCATAGGAAGGCAAAACAAGTATAACTTCAAAACTTTAAGCACATAGAGAGGAAACTTGATATTATTGCAACTCCTACAAGCATGTATTCCTTCCTCATAATAATTTTCAATAGCATCATGGATAGTAACTTTGTTCTCATACATAATTGGAACCTCTTCTGAAATAGTGGAATCATTACTACCTAAAGTTGACACTCTTCCAAATCCACTTCCATAAATATCACATTAAGATTCAACACCCTCCAAAATAGTGGGATCACTAATTCCTAAAGTTGACACTCTTCCAGACCCACTTTAAATGATAGTATTAGTCATAATACAAAAGGTATAAGTTAAGTTCATGGAGCATTCTACAACTTACCAATATCCAAGCTCAAAATGTATAAGTGAAGCACATGAAGCATTCTATAAAACCATACTCAAAAGATTTAAGTGAAGAACAAAAAACAATTCTATAAGATCATACTTAAAAGATATAAGTGAAGCACATGAAGTATTCTATAAATCAATGAAGGGCTATCTCATGCTAGCATGGTTCTTAAAGGAAAAACAAAAACACAAAGGACACAAATCATGTGAACAAAGCAAAAACCCAAGGTATACCGATAATTGTTGAAGAAGAAAGATGGGATGCCAACTGGGGCATCCCCAAGCTTAGATGCTTGAGTACCCTTTGAAATATTTACTTGGGGTGCCTTGGGCATCACCAAGCTTGAACTCTTGCCTCTCTTTATTCTTCTCATATTGATAGCTCCTCGACCTTCGGGCACTTCATCCACACAAAACTTTAACAAAAAACTTGTGAGATCCGTTAGTGTAATAAAGCAAATCACTACCTTTAGGTACTGTAATGAACTCATTATTTATTTATATTTGTGTTAAACCTACTTTATTCCAACTTCTCTATGGTTCATACCCCCCGATACTAGCCATAGATTCATCGAAATAAGCAAACAACACACTCAAAACAGAATCTGTTAAGAACAGAACAGTCTGTAGTAATCTGGAAGTTTGGCAAACTTATATAACTGCTAAAATTATGAACTAAATTAGACAATTTGAAAATTTTGTACAGAAGTAATGTGCGAAAAGTTTCAGACCCATTTGACTTTCCAGTAAAAAATGTAAATTCACGCACTACAGCTAAAGTTTCTTTTTTTGTTTTGCACATAGCAAACAAGCAATCTAATCATCCTAAAACCAAAGCTTGGCACATTTATTTTTATAATACAATGAATATATACAAGGGGATAATTATTTACATAGAAACTTCCATGAAAAATTCTACATTGTTTCCGTGAGCATGAACACAAGTGCTCAAGGTCGACCCTCACTTCTTCAATGCAAAACCTTCCAATCACTTCTCTTTTTGAAACACTTTTTAGGCATGAGAGGCAAGTAATACTTTTTTGTATTTTCATTTTTTAATTTTTTTGTATGTTTCACCCACAACTAAATAAACAAAAAGCAAAAACAAAATTTACTTAGTGAAGAAAGCGAACAAGCACACACGAAAATATCAACCCCACGCTATTGCTCAACGACAACGGCGCCAGAAAAGAGCTTGATAATCCCCAAGTGCAGGGAATCATCGTAGCACTTTCCAAAGGTGGAGGTGATAAGTATGGAGTGTAGAACCCATAAGGAGCTAAAGGTAAGATCAATATTCTATCAAGCCCTATCTGCCACTGATACGACTCTACGTACACCGAACGTTTGCTTCCAACTCGCAACGAGAAATAAAACTATGTTGTGGGTATGAAGAGGATAACTTTGCATGATATCGGAGAGCTAAAATAATAAAGTAGGTGCTGTTATCATAAAGTTCGAATATATTACTAAATAATATAAATAGCGAGTGTGGAATAATGATGGATCGATGTGCGGAATTGTCCTAGGCAATTGTTAACAAGACAGGTAATCACTATTGCAGTTTCATATGAGGGAGAGGCATAAGCTAACATACTTTCTCTACTTGGATCATATGCACTTATGATTGGAACTCTAGCAAGCATCCGCAACGACTAAAGATTATTAAGGTAAAACCCAACCATAGCATTAAAGCATCAAGTCCTCTTTATTCCCATACGCAACAATCCCTCTTACTCGGCATTTTGATCTGTGGAATACAACTACTTTGACCCAATCCTCGAAGTGGACAAGGTACCGGAGTTTTATTCTCCTAGTCATTCCAGAATAGAATGGCTTGACAGACCACAAGAATAATAGGCATCGACGAACATGAATGCACAACTATTCCTGACTATCAATTGATAGACTAGGGTCGGAATACAGCTGAGGAGGGTCAACTCAAGGAACATATAACTTTCTGAGTTGTGGATGCATATATTAGTATGTCGAGCAAAGCTCAACATTTCTTCCGGATAACCCATGCAGAAAGGTAGAATTGGCAGAATCACAATGTAGAATAGAGAACCCATAAAGAGCACTCTGATTGTGATCTTTTGGTTCAGAAGAACTTCTGCCATAAGAAGTTCATGGTATTTGGAAGAAGGAAATACCACAGACCTCGAGGACTATCGCAAAGGTTACTAATATCCTAAAGGTACGAGCAACACTATCAACACGAGGTAAGTAGAGTGAATCTTGGGTCAAGAACCCAGGAATAGAATACCTACAACTAATTGGCATCACGGGATGCTTTCGAGAACAATGGCCATAATCATCACACCGGGAATACAAAGCATTGCGAGATTACTAGGTGACTCCCTAAGACACCTAGGGTCATAATAATAGCTCCAACATATATGTCGAGGCAATAGAGTACCTCAACTCAGCAATTAGTGTGATTAATCTGGCCCCAAATGGACATCAGGAACACGGAGGAATGATTGCAAGTGCATCAGATTATCTAGAAACCTGGGATGACTCGGACAGCATAACGGCTGTAAATGCTCAGAAATATTTGAGACATCCTACAAAATAGTGGCATGACCACTCAACATCACAATAACAAGGTTCTGAGGCCAGCTATGAACATACGGAAGTAGTAGAAACTGAACTAAGACTTGAAACTATCAATTCTTTAAGTCTATGGAATAGTAACACGTCATCCTGATAGATAGATGAGAAGGCCTAGTTCTTAATCCACGTAGAAAAGAAGAGGTTGACTCAGATCAGAAGGGCATAAGGTAAAGGAGTAAAAAGAGCCTTACGTTCCCTTCCACAATCAATTCCCCTATATAACTAAAGCATTTCTAGACTCAACTTCGACCAGTTTGGCTTGGTAATCCTACAGGCAGTCAGGCTCTGATACCAAAGCTGTCAGGACCCCGATTCCAAGTCACATCGATCTAGCTGGTAACACCTCATATCACTTTGCGGCCTCACGCACGGTATTCCCACGGGTGTCGCCTTACCATGGCCCGGGACCGTTTGCGCCTTTTGGCTCACGTATATGATAGTGTCGCTAGCATCCATATGACAGAGAACCCGGGCCAACATGGCTAGTCGTGAACCAAAAGCGGCACTAACCCATGGGGACAGGCATACATGAATCAACTTCGAGCATGTCGGTCAGCAGCGTGTGAATCCGGGCTGTAGCACTGGGCTAATAGGACTCCGGTAACCCGGGCTGTAGCAGGCTAGGCAGGACTCCGGATGTCACCGCGTGACATTTCCCCGAAGGGACAGACACAGGAACGAAGTGAAACACATGCCCGCCAGTCAAGTGTCCTGAGCAGTAGTGCTGGGATAGCAGGACTCCGGTGAACCGGGCTGTAGCGGACTACTATGGCTCAAGGAAGCACTAGACTACATTTCCCCATAAGAGAGGCTGCCAAGGATAAACAACTAGATTATCGGATCCCACACATACCAAGCATTTCAATCATACACACAATATGCTCGATATGGGTAAATACAACATCGCATCACAACAAGACTCTACAACTCAAGTATTTATTCATTAGGCTCTGAGGAGCGAGATGTTACAAACATGGGTCTCATGACCCAACATTCAGAGCATACAAGTCAAAGCACATGCGGAAGCTTAACATGTCTAAGTACAGACATCTACAAATGAAAAAGGCTGAGAAGCCTGACTATCTACAAGACCCTCCCAAGGGTACAAGATCGTAGCTGAGGTAACAAGCTAAACGTCGAAGTCCACACGGAACTACTAGCGAGACTGAAGTCTCTCTGCAAAAACATAAAATAGGCAAACATGAGTACAAATGTACCCAGCAAGATTTACATCAGAACTATCTACATATGCATCGGTATCAATAAAGGGGTGGTGGAGTTTGACTGCAGCAATCCAGCTTTGACTCGGTGGCTATCCTGAACTACGACTGCAAGTAACTCTTTTGAGGTGGCGCACACGAGTCCACATATTCACCATATCAATACACCACTATGGATCCGCTCCCGTCTCCCTACGAGAACGCCATCCATAGCACTCACGCTTATCTTGCGCATTTTAGAGTATCCACTTTCACTTGTCTATGAACTATGCAAGGGGTCCAAGTTTCCATATCCTAGGAATCCGGCTATTCGAATAGATAATGATAACCCTGCAGGGTTGTACTTCTTCACACACGCTCTCGCTACTTATCGCCCTGTACACGTCATGTACCTCGGCAACCTTCAAGCGGAAGCCGGGCGAGCGAGTCGGCCACGACCTAACTAACCACACAAGTCTCTCGTCCAGGTTTATCGCCTATTCGGGTTCCATCCGCAAGGAGATCCGGCCGGGGTGTCGCTCACGGCACCAAACGATGTGTGCAGGATTCCCAAGCCCACCTCGACGGATGGATCTACGCTTGGTACACTGTGCCACAGTGCCTAGTCTGTACCAAGCCCACCTGTACTGGGTGCCACTTGGTAGACTACTAACACTACCTACAAACACCAGAAACTAGTTGCAACTCCTGGACAGAGATCGAGTTGATTAATAAGCCGAGAGGAGTCGAGTTACCGGAACCCAATGTGTGGTAGTAACTGTTCATGGATCACAAACACAGAACTCAGTTCCTGAGGAGGGTTTCAATCAGACAACCCACCATGTACTCCTACATGGCCTCTCACCGCTACCTTTACCAAATCGTGTTCACACACTTAGCTCTCAACAGTAGGACATGTTCACACACCTCTAATTCATCCCCGATGAATCAGACCTGACACAACTCTAAGCAATAGCATGCATGACAAACAAGCATGAATGAGTAGGCACATCAGGGCTCAAACAACTCCTACTCATGCTAGTGGGTTTCATCTATTTACTATGGCAATGACAGGTCATGCAGAGGAAAGGAGTTCAGCTACCGCAGCATGTAATAGTTGAAACGTTGTTGTCCTAATGCGGTAAAAGTGAGCAGGAGCGAGAGAGTGGGATTGTACCGTAATGAACAAGGAGATTTTTCTTGCCTGTTACTTCTGAAGATAGTATGGTTCTTCATCGGTGTCATCGATCAAATCGTCGAAACCACATTTAACGAGAGGGGACAAATACCAGCAACACAGAAAGAAACACAATCAATGCAATGCACAATATGATGCATGATCATGACATGGTAAAATGAGTGTGTTGGGCTAATGCAACAACAAACAGATGGGTTTGAGCTATTTTGAACCAAAGATTCAAAGTTCAAACTCATTTGTGATCTTAAATATTGCCTTATCATGTTTTGCACTAAACAGCAGGTTAGCTTGTTTAAACATGCATGAAACCAGTACAGATGGATAGATTGGATTTTTCTGATCATTTTTCATATATAAATTATTTCATTCTGAGCTATAGATTATTTTCTATGATTTTTTGAAGTTTGTAGCATTTTCTGGAATTTCCTGAATAAACTTAAATCCAGAAAATGTTTTATTGCATCAGCATTATGTCACAGTGACGTCAGCGAGTCAACAGGGCGGCCAGGGTCAAACCTGACCTGCGGGACCCATTGGTCAGTGAGCCTGTGTTAGTCAGGTCGCCGACAGGTGGGCCCGGTCAACGTTGACTAAGTCAAAGTCAAGCTGACACGTGGGGCCACATGCTTAGCACTAATCTAAACAGAAAAATTAGGCTAACCTAAATGGGCGCTGGGGCCCGTATGTCAGTGAGGTAGGGAGGTTAGTTAGCCACGTCATTAGAGCTAATGATGGTGCCACGTCAGCGGTCACCGGGGTTAGTCGCCGGTGACCTCAATCAACGGTGGAGACACGTCGGAATCGCTGCTCCGGTAGCGGTTCGATGCGCCGAGGGTACCAGTGGAGAGCTCACGCTCGTGCGCGACTAGGGGAGGCCTCGGGAGGCTGTGGAGTGGCCGGGGACGACGACCACGGTGGCTTTGGCGGCGGCTGGAGCTTGGGCAAGCACGGGCGCGGTGGCTGCAGCGCGTTAGCGAGAGAGCAGAGGAGCGTGTCGAGATCCTGGGGACCTGGAGAGCACGTGCGGGCTACTGGAGTGAGCGGAAGAGCTCCGGGGCGCGAGGTTCGCCGGCCATGGCGATGGCCGGAGCTCGATGCTTGCGGGGACGGCAGCTACGACACGAGAACGAGCAGGGGAGGCGGGGGGAAACGAAGGAGTCCTCACAGCGAAGTGGTTTAGCAGCTCAGACGGCTCGGGTAGGCCCTCTTCGGCACGAATCGACGGCGGCGATCCATGGGTTGCCAGCGAGGAATACGATGATGCTGACGGCGCTACAGTGCGCCCGGGCTTCTGATCTTCAGCGTTCAAACGAGGACGAACTTCTCTCCGTGGCTGGACACGGCGCAGGGCCTAGGGTGCGCGGTGGCTACGGGTTTCACGGCGGCGAGCACTTGACGGTTGCGGCCATTGCGAGGAGAAGGCGAGAGAGAGGGCAGAGGGGGAGAGTGAAACGTCCAGGGGTTCGGGGCGGCGCCGAAGAGAAGGCCCGAGGCGTCGCGGTGGCCTCGATGACGCAGGCGAGCAGGGAGGTGCGTGGCGCCGCGGGCGCGCGTGCGCTGTCTCCCTCCTCTGCCTACTGGCAGAGGTAGGTGATGACTGGCACGGGCCAGGTGGGCTGGGCAGCACAACTGGGCTGCTGGGCTGTAGGTAAGCGCCAGGTAGGTCTTCTACTCTTTTTTAATTTTTCTTCTGTTTTGTTTTATTTAATTGCCACTGAATTCAAATTCAAACAAATTTGAAATCAGTGCCAAAACTCCCCTGGATAATTTTATGTCACTTAAGGTCTACTCCTCATATACATAAAATATGTCAGGGCATTTGAAAATATATTCATTATATATTATGAATATAACTCCAAATTCAAATAGAATATTGATTTAAAATCAGAGCCCAAATAATTCCTTAGAAATGTTCCAAAATTTTGGTTTGATTTATAACTCTTGCCAAAATTGTTAGAGCTATTTCTAGGGCATTTTGGATTTACTGATTGCAATTTTAGGGTTTCTTGCCCTTTTATTAAAATGATTTACGAGGCTTTCAATTTCCTCATTTCAACTTTCGGAATATAGACATGATGCACACATGAAGCTAGCCTAGAGCATTACCAGAAGCTAGGGATGTGACAGCTCACCCATACTAAACAAGAATCTCGTCCCGAGATTCAAGTGTAGGGTAAGATGATGGAGGAACGCAACTAACGCAATCTTCACGATCCATGTTGCACTCCAAATGAACGTTGATTCAATCACCATCTTTGTCTCAATGTCTTGCCCCGAGAACTCCAACTAGCATGACAATGAGAGGAGAAGGAAAACTCGAGAGGGATCGATCTTATCGAAGGTCGAACAACTCAGGATCAATTCACGGAGTGAGACATTGAAACATCTCTCGAGCTAAGACACAAAACATACATCAGGAGGGATGGAGTGGAACAGAGAACGAGGATTCAAGTTGATAAGCACAATTCTACACTGAATAAGATGGTGCATGGCTTCAAAGTAGCAAGGAGTTAATTGCCATGACTCCATAACGGGGCACCTTAGGGAAGGTGGCTCGTAGAATTATTCCCTTAAGTGGCAAAAGAATTACTTTTGACACATAGATCATTGAAACTCTTCATACCAGCCTGAGGCAAATCACAATTGATCGTTTGAAAGAATTCGAGAGGATGGCATACTCAGTTTGGAAATGAAACTACGGTTATTGAACAACTCAAAAAATGGAAGGCACATTCTAGTTGAAACCAAGGATATAACCTAGTGACTGAGCGTTCTTTCAAGAATTTGAGCATTTCCATATTCATCAAGGTTTTACCAACATCTATGCAAAGATCCTGGTGACACCTCGTACTACCATGATGAATAACGATGGAGGGTGCAGGTGCAGAGGAGGACAACACTTTCTCAGATTTTACCTTGACGATGCCAAGGAAACAAAATCTGGAGGATCAACTGAGAGACATTTAGCACTCCGCTTCTAATGTTCTCTTTCATGTTCTAGCTACCATTGTCATGCTTAAAAGCTCAACATGGCCATCAAATAAAGGTCGGACTTCGGGAGCACCAGAATCCATAAGGAAAACTACGGAAGCAAATCCTACGAAATCCTTATGGGGAGGTGGCCAACTTTCTCAATCAAGATACTACAATAATAGGTCTTCCGGCTGGGTGTGTTGGCCACGACATCCACTTACCGGGTTACAGAGAGACCATTAGTATAGTTCTTGGGAAAATGTTCCAACCATCATATCTGCCTGAGATTCAGATCTGGTTGGTGTCAGGATATTCCAGACTCATTGAATCTAGAAAGAAGAGTGAAAGTTTGCAACACAAATCGACGAGATGACGTTGCGAGATTCTCGGGAAATTAACTATGATAGCAAGCTCCAAAACATGAGCTGGTTCTGCTACAAGCATGTGAACACGCTGTCCCAGACAAGCATGGTCACCTGGTAGTCTTACAACGAAACACTACCGAGTTCGGGGGGGGGGGGGTGGAAACCATCAACGAGGATATCGAAGTCCTTGTGTAAGTCTAGCTCTTAGGAAGAGACTTCTTCTCCTTGAACAAATCAATCAGTGGCTTGGTGTGCTACGGTATTCATATGGAACGAAGATGATCAGTCTAATAGACCACGGAATACTTCGCACATGCATGACTGATTTGGGAGAATTCCAAGGAAAACAAAACAAACCTTTCTCAAATTCATGGCGGCAACTTACACCTAATGCACGTGAACTTGGAGAAAGTCACTTCTTGCAGCCAATCATATGCCTCATGAATGGAACACGAAGGCATTGCTTACAAAGTTTCCAATACTAGTGTAATGTTCAACATGAATCATGGACAAGATGAGAATATTGCCGACGGGCTCAACAATAGGTCATCCAGATTTCCATGAAGATGGAATTCCACAACTATGTGAAAAAAGCGATAGCATTGGTCAAACCCAAAGAATATAATGGTGTATGCTCGAGGAAACAACCACGAGTAAGACAACATTACGAATATCATTGGTTCTGATTTGATTTGACAATAGCCCATAATCAAATCAAAGTTTTGACAAGACAACAGATCCAACAACTGATCATGAGGACCAATCGATGGAGATATCATCTTTCTTCAACACACACACAAAAGATATACCTTTGGAGTGAACTAAGCCGGACAAAGCTTTTATCTTCCAACTCTCCAAGTTGTTGTTTAGCTCAACCAACTAGCTCAGGGGTATCCAACACAGATTCTTGGAGAAGGGGTGGTTTATAGGAAACCAACTTGATCACAAACTCAACATAGCGGTCAGGTAAAAACCTGGTAATACTACCGAGAAGATATTCGGAACATCACGAACCACCGATATGTCCCTAAGCTCGAGAACAATCTTGCTTTTCAAGGCAAGACAACATGATCATAAGAGCAAGGGATTCAATCCTAACTCAAAGATCGAAGAGTGCACCGGAAATAAGGACAAGGTAGCACGATCAATCCTAGGATGATGATTCAATAACCAGCATGCTAAGAGTGAGAGTATTGTCCATTAACTACCAAGCAACGGGTTGCTAGGAGTATTGATTCCACACATCACGGTTCACATGTCGGCATTCCAGTTACAACCAACACGGAGACCAAGAAATGAATAATGATGGCGAAAGTACCATTATATCAAGAATTCATAAAAGATTGTACAATTCTCACGTCATTCTTGATATGAAAGAGGGTGACACTCCAAGGTAGAATAGAGCAAAAGATGAATTGGCATTTTGATCTGTGGAATACAACTACTTTGACCCAATCCTCGATGTGGACAAGGTACTGGAGTTTGTTTCTCCTAGTCATTCCAGAATAGAATGGCTTGACAGACCACAAGAATAATAGGCATCGACGAACATGCATGCACAACTATTCCTGACTATCAATTGATAGACTAGGGTCGGAATACAGCTGAGGAGGGTCAACTCAAGGAACATATAACTTTCTGAGTTGTGGATGCATAGATTAGTATGTCGAGCAAAGATCAACATTTCTTCCGGATAACCCATGCAGAAAGGTAGAACTGGCAGAATCACAATGTAGAATGGAGAACCCATTAAGAGCACTCTGATTGTGATCTTTTGGTTCAGAAGAACTTCTGCCATAAGAAGTTCATGGTATTTGGAAGAAGGAAATACCACGGACCTCGAGGACTATCAAAAAGGTTACTAATATCCTAAAGGTACGAGCAACACTATCAACACGAGGTAAGTAGAGTGAATCTTGGGTCAAGAACCCAGGAATAGAATACCTACAACTAATTGGCATCACGGGATGCTTTCGAGAACAATGGCCATAATCATCACACCAGGAATACAAAGCATTGCTAGATTACTAGGTGACTCCCTAAGACACCTAGGGTCATAATAATAGCTCCAACATATATGTCGAGGCAATAGAGTACCTCAACTCAGCAATTAGTGTGATTAATCTGGCCCCAAATTGACATCAGGAACATGGAGGAATGATTGCAAGTGCATCAGATTATCTAGAAACCTAGGATGACTCGGACAGCATAACGGCTGTAAATGCTCAAAAATATTTGAGACTTCCTGCAAAATAGTGGCATGACCACTCAACATCACAATAACAAGGTTCTGAGGCCAGCTATGAACATACGGAAGTAGTAGAGCCTGAACTGAGACTTGAAACTATCAATTCTATAAGTCTATGGATTAGTAACACGTCATCCTGATAGATAGATGAGAAGGCCTAGTTCTTAATCCCCGTAGAAAAGAAGAGGTTGACTCAGATCAGAAGGGCATAAGGTAAAGGAGTAAAAAGAGCCTTACGTTCCCTTCCACAATCAATTCCCCTATATAACTAAAGCATTTCTAGACTCAACTTCGACCAGTTTGGCTTGGTAATCCTACAGGCAGTCAGGCTCTGATACCAATGTTGTCAGGACCCCGATTCCAAGTCACATCGATCTAGCTGGTAACACCTCATATCACTTTGTGGCCTCACGCACAGTATTCCCACGGGTGTCGCCTTACCATGGCCCGGGACCGTTTGCGCCTTTTGGCTCACGTATATGATAGTGTGGCTAGCATCCATATGACAGAGAACCCGGGCGACATGGCTAGTCGTGAACCCAAAGCGGCACTAACCCATGGGGACAGGCATACATGAATCAACTTCGAGCATGTCGGTCAGCAGCATGTGAATCCGGGCTGTAGCACTGGGCTAACAGGACTCCGGTAACCCGGGCTGTAGCAGGCTAGGCAGGACTCCGGATGTCACCGCGTGACATTTCCCCGAAGGGACAGACACAGGAATGAATTGAAACACATGCCGGTCAGTCAATTGTCCTGAGCAGTAGTGGTGGGCTAGCAGGACTCCGGTGAACCGGGCTGTAGCGGACTACTATGGCTCAAGGAAGCACTAGACTACATTTCCCCATAAGAGAGGCTACCAAGGATAAACAACTAGATTGTCGGATCCCACACATACCTAGCATTTCAATCATACACACAATATGCTCGATATGGGTAAATACAACATGGCATCACAACAAGACTCTACGACTCAAGTATTTATTCATTAGGCTCCGAGGAGCGAGATGTTACAAACATGGGTCTCATGACCCAACATTCAGAGCATACAAGTCAAAGCACATGCGGAAGCTTAACATGTCTGAGTACAGACATCTACAAATGAAAAAGGCCGAGAAGCCTGACTATCTACAAGACCCTCCCAAGGGTACAAGATCGTAGCTGAGGTAACAAGCAAAACATCAAAGTCCACACGGAACTACTAGCGAGACTTAAGTCTCTCTGCAAAAACATAAAATAGGCAAACGTGAGTACAAATGTACCCAGCAAGACTTACATCAGAACTATCTACATATGCATCGGTATCAATAAAGGGGTGGTGGAGTTTGATTGCAGCAAGCCAGCTTTGACTCGGTGGCTATCCTGAACTACGACTGCAAGTAACTCTTTTGACACGAGTCCACATATTCACCATATCAATACACCACTATGGATCCGCTCCCGTCTCCCTACGAGAACGCCATCCATAGCACTCACGCTTATCTTGTGCATTTTAGAGTATCCACTTTCACTTGTCTATGAACTATGCAAGGGGTCCAAGTTTCCATATCCGAGGAATCGCTATTCGAATAGATAATGATAACCCTGTAGTGGTGTACTTCTTCACACACGCTCTCGCCACTTATCGCCCTGTACACATCATGTACCTCGGCAACCTTCAAGCGGAAGCCGGGCGAGGGAGTCGGCCATGACCTGACTAACCACACAAGTCTCTCGTCCAGGTTTATCGCCTATTCAGGTTCCATCCGCAAGGAGATCTGGCCGGGGTGTCGCTCCCGGCCCCAAACGATGTGTGCAGGGTTACCAAGCCCACCTTGACGGATGCATCTACACTTGGTACACCGTGCCACGGTGCCTAGTCTGTCCCAAGCCCACCTATACCGGGTGCCACTTGGTAGACTACTAACACTACCTACAAACACCAGACAAGTTGCAACTCCTGGACAGAGATCCAGTTGATTAATAAGCCGAGAGGGGTCGAGTTACCGGAACCCAATGTGTGGTAGTAACTGTTCATGGATCACAAACACAGAACTCAGTTCCTGAGGACGGTTTCAATGAGACAACCCACCATGTACTCCTACATGGCCTCTCACCGTTACCTTTACCAAATCGTGTTCACACACTTAGCTCTCAACAGTAGGACATGTTCACACACATCTAATTCATCCCCGATGAATCAGACCTGACACAACTCTAAGCAATAGCAGGCATGACAAACAAGCATGAATGAGTAGGCACATCAGGGCTCAAACAACTCCTACTCATGCTAGTGGGTTTCATCTATTTACTGTGGCAATGACAGGTCATGCGGAGGAAAGGGGTTCAGCTACCGCAGCATGCAATAGTTGAAACGTTGTTGTCCTAATGCAGTAAAAGATAGAAGGAGCGAGAGAGTGGGATTGTATCGGAATGAACAAGGGGGTTTTGCTTGCCTGTTACTTCTGAATAGTATAGTTCTTCATCGGTGTCATCGATCAAACCGTCGAAACCACGTTTAACGAGAGGGGACAAATACCAGCAACACAGAAAGAAACACAATCAATGCAATGCACAATATGATGCATGATCATGACATGGTAAAATGAGTGTGTTGGGCTAATGAAACAACAACTAGATGGGTTTGAGCTATTTTGAACCAAAGATTCAAAGTTCAAACTCATTTGTGATCTTAAATAGTGCCTTATCATGTTTTGCACTAAACAGCAGTTTAACTTGTTTAAACATGCATGAAACTAGTACAGCTGGGTAGATTGGATTTTTCTGATCATTTTTCATATATAAATTATTTCATTCTGAGCTATAGATTATTTTCTATGATTTTTTGAAGTTTGTAGCATTTTCTGGAATTTCCTGAATAAACTTAAATCTAGAAAATGTTTTATTGCATCAGCATTATGTCACAGTGACGCCAGCGAGCCAACAGGGCGGCCAGGGTCAAACCTGACCTACGGGACCCATTGGTCAGTGAGCCTGGGTTAGTCAGGTCGCTGACAGGTGGGCCCGGTCAACGTTGACTAAGTCAAAGTCAAGCTGACACGTGGGGCCACATGCTTAGCACTAATCTAAACAGAAAAATTAGGCTAACCTAAATGGGCGCTGGGGCCTGTATGTCAGTGAGGTAGGGAGGTTAGTTAGCCCCGTCATTAGAGCTAATGATGGTGCCACGTCGGCGGTCGCCGGGGTTAGTCGCCGGTGACCTCAATCGACGGTGGAGGCTTGTTGGAATCGCTGTCCGGTAGCGGTTCAATACGCCGAGGGTACCAGTGGATAGCTCACGCTCGTGCGCGACTAGGGGAGGCCTCGGGAGGCTGTGGAGTGGCCGGGGACGACGACCACGGTGGCTTTGGCGGCGGCCGGAGCTTGGGCAAGCACGGGCGCGGTGGCTGCAGCGCGTTAGCCAGAGAGCAGAGGAGCGCGTCGAGATCCTGGGGACCTGAAGAGCACGCGGGGGCTACTGGAGTGAGCGGAAGAGCTCCGGGGCGCGAGGTTCGCCGGCCATGGCGATGGCCGGAGCTCGATGCTTGCGGGGACGGCAGCTACGGCACGAGAACGAGCAGGGGAGGCGGGGGGAAACGAAGGAGTCCTCACAGCGAAGTGGTTTAGCAGCTCAGACGGCTCGGGGAGGCCCTCTTCGGCGCGAATCGACGGCGGCGATCCACGGGTTGCCAGCGAGGAAGACAATGATGCTGACGGCGCTGTAGTGCGCCCGGGCTTCTGATCTTCAGCATTCAGACGAGGACGAGCTTCTCTCCGTGGTTGGACACGGTGCGGGGCCTAGGGTGCACGGTGGCTACGGGTTCCACGGCAGCGAGCGCTTAACGGTTGCGGCCATGGCGAGGAGAGGGCGATAGAGAGGGCAGAGGGGGAGAGTGAAACGTCCAGGCGTTTGGGGCGGCGCCGAAGAGAAGGCCCGAGGCGTCGCGGTGGCCTCGATGACGCAGGCGAGCAGGGAGGTGTGTGGCGCCGCGGGCGCGCGTGCGCTCTCTCCCTCCTCTGCCTACTGGCAGAGGTAGGTGATGACTGGCACGGGCCAGGTGGGCTGGGCAGCACAGCTGGGCCGCTGGGCTGTAGGTAAGCGCCAGGTAGGTCGTCTGCTCTTTTTTAATTTTTCTTCTGTTTTGTTTTATTTAATTGCCACCGAATTCAAATTCAAACAAATTTGAAATCAGTGCCAAAACTCCCCTGGATAATTTTATGTCACTTAAGGTCTACTCCTCATATACATAAAATATGTCAGGGCATTTGAAAATATATTCATTATATATTATGAATATAACTCCAAATTCAAATAGAATATTGATTTAAAATCAGAGCCCAAATAATTCCTTAGAAATGTTCCAAAATTTTGGTTTGATTTATAACTCTTGCCAAAATTGTCAGAGCTATTTCTAGGGCATTTTGGATTTACTGATTGCAATTTTAGGGTTTCTTGTCCTTTTATTAAAATGGTTTCCGAGGCTTTCAATTTCCTCATTTCAACTTTCGGAATATAGACATGATGCACAAATGAAGCTAGCCTAGAGCATTACCAGAAGCTAGGGATGTGACAGAAACACTAAAATAGGAAAAAAAAAACAGCAATTCTGGGCTGGGCCTCCGGTTAATAGGTTAGTCCCAAAAATAATATAAAAGTGGATAATAAAGCCATATATTGCCCGAAATAGTAGATAATATAGCATGGAGCAATCAAAAATTATAGATACGTTGGAGACGTATCAGTCTACAAGGAGAAGGTTGCGTAGTAGACATCAATAAGCTTCCATATTTCTATGTAGCTGAGGCTCAAAACCAATTTGGACTGGTCTTGCAAAGGTCGAGCCAACACTCTTCAATCCGAAAGGCATTCGTAAAAAGAAATACGTACCACATGGGGTGATGAATGATGTCTTCTCTTCATCTTCTCTCGTCATGAAAATCTGATGGTATCCTGAGTAAGCGTCGAGGAATGGTAACAGGTCACACCCGGCCGTGGAGTCAACAATCTGGTCGATGTGCGGCAACGGGAAAGGGTCTTTTGGACAAGCCTGATTGATATATGTGTAACCAATACACAGCCTCCACTTCTCGTTTGCCTTGCGCACTACCACTGGATTGGCCAACCACGTCGGATGGAGTACCCATCTTACAAGGCCTGCCGCTTCTAGCTTTATGACCTCTTCCGTGATGAACTCCTGCCTCGCCAGAGCTTGCTTCCTTACCTTCTGCTTGACGGGCCGCGCGTGAGGACAGACAGCAAGATGGTGCTCAATCACCTCCCTGGGAATGTCGGATGCTTGCCACGCAAGCACATCGACATTCGCCCGCAGGAAAGTGACGAGCTCGCCTTCCTATTTGCTATCGAGGGTGGAGCTTATGGTGAAAGCCCCTCCTGTGCCATCCTCCTTGACAGACACCTTCTTGGTCTCTGGCGGTGCAGCTCTGGATTTCGTGCTCTTGCCAGTGGAGCTCTCTGGCACGTCCTCGACGGGAGCACAACACTCCGGAGAGGTGCGCTTGCTTGAGTGGGTGCGAGAGGTCTTGCCGGTCTTCTTCCCTCACGGGGCTTCAGCGGCAGGAGCGAGTGCCTTAGCGGTAGCTGCTGTAACTGCTTCTCAGTAGAGTTGGTCAGTGCAAATCAGCGCATCCTTCTTGTCGAAGGGGACGGTGATGATGTTCATCGGCCCAGGCATCTTCAGCGTGTTGTAGGCGTAATGTGACGCCGCCATGAACTTGGCTAGTGTCGGGCGGCCGAGGATCCCGTTGTAGGGCAAGGGGATCTCGGCTACATCGAAGACAATCCTCTCCGTCCGGTGATTCAACTCACCTCCAACCGTCACAGGCAACGTGACCTTACCCTTCGGCTGGCTTCTTCCCGGGTTGACCCCTTGAAACGTGCCCGTCTCCTTGAGGTCTCCATCAGGAATCTGCAGCCTTTTGACCACAACAGGCGAGATCAAGTTCAGCCCGGCCCCGCTATCAACTAGCATCTTCGTCACCTCAAGGTTGCGTATCGTTGGTGAAACCAACAACGGCAAACACCCGACCGCAGTCGTGCGATTAGGGTGGTCTTCGATGTCAAAGATGATAGGCGTGATGGACCATTTTAGTGGCTTCCGTGCGTCGACTGATGGTTCCACCACTGTGATCTCACGCGCACTGCTTGAGCTGGCGGTGAGAGGTGTGCAATGAGGCGCCACCGTAGATGCACATGGCCTCCGTAGCTTTCTGGAACTCGTGGTCGCTAGACTCGTCGTCCTCGTTGTGATCATCATCCTCCTGCTTCTTGTCGCGGCCCCGGGCGGGCCTCTCTTGCTGGTTATCTTTGCCACGGCGGCCTCCTTGGCCGCCACGCTTCTTGCCGGATCCTTCGGCACCGTCCTGGCCCTTCTCCTTGTCCCGCCTCTCATACTCAGCTTTTTTCTTCTCAGCAAGCAGCTCAACTTGTCGGCAGTTCTGGAGGTCATGACCCTTGGTGCGGTGGATCTTGTAGTACTGCTTGTCAGAGCTTCCTGGCTGTTCGGCAGCCGCCAAGGCCCAGCAAGCGGCACAACCGGGAACTTCCTTGTCCGGGTCGCTCACCTTGGCCTTCTTGGCGGTGCCGGTGTCGTTGGATCCCTCGACGGCAAGCACAACCTTGCCCTTGCGCTTTCTGTTATGGCGCCGGCCCTTCTTCGTCGGGGCGGAGGTGTCATCGTCCGTGGAGTCGATTTCCGCACCAGCGTCCTTGCTAGGGTACTTCCTCCCCTCTTCCACCCGAGCGCATTTGTTGGCCAGAACATAAAGTTCGGCCACATCCCTGACCTTGTTCATCGCCAGCTCTTCACGCATCATGCGGTTGCGCATATTCTGATGGAATGCACTAATCACGGCGGCGGGATGAACGTCTGGAATGTTGTACTGCACTCGGCTGAACCTCTGGATGTACTTGCGCAGGCTTTCTCCTTCCTTCTGGGGGATGATATGCAGATCGCTTGCCTGGCCATGAGCTTGATGGCCTCCAGTGAATGCGCCAATAAACTCATGACACAGGTCCGACCAGGACGAAATGGAGTCCGCTGGCAAATGCATCAACCATGACATGACGTTAGGCTTAAGAGCCAACTGGAAGTAATTGGCAAGCACCTTGTCATCGCGGGCTCCAGCAGCTTGCATCGCGATTGTGTAGATGCTGAGGAACTCTAACGGGTGAGTCTTGTTGTTGTACTTCTTGCCAACGTCGGGCTTGAATGTGTAGTGGGAGGGCCACTGGAACTGCCGCAGCTCACGGGTAAAGGCTGGTCAACCCACCTCGTAGGGTAGGCCACCGTAGCCTCCCAGTGCCGGGTGGTCCATAGTGGGTCCTGCCCGCCTATCTGACTGGTGGCGTGCATCACGCCGGTGCTTGATGGTTGTACGAGCATCTTCAAGGGCTCTCTCCCGAAGAACTTGACGCTGATCGCGGTGGGTCCATGAATTGGACGACGCTATTGGGGCAATGAGATATTCATGAACAAGCATAAAGTGAGGAAACTGATAAGGATTATTAGCAAAAAGATACGAATGGTGGCAAGAAAATTATTGTTTATGCTCTAATCAACACAACAGTGAGATGTAGGATGGTAACTACAAACTCTGCAGCCTTCTCTTTTTACTGCCCATAATGAGTTGTTAGACAACAATGTCTGAATCTTTTTCGTTCGAAGTGGTTCTCGAAGCAGTTCACTCAAGATTACCTCGCAAAGTATATGATTGGTGGACATGCAATGAAGGTTAAAGTATTTCATCCAGACTACAATGAGCATCGAGAAGTTGTAATGAAGACAGTGAAGCATGGACGGGCAGCCATCACAAGGGGTTGGCCTAGAGTCGTGCGCGCATTACACATGGAGGAGGGCACAATATGGGCATTCCACTTCACCTTCTCCAGCGACCAGAATGTCTTTTGCCTCTCTCTTTATAGTCTTTAGTACAACTGTGGTTCATCATTCTTTACTGGGTGCTTCTATAGTTCATCAGTATATGTACATGTGCATCGAATTATGCATTTGTGGTTGAACCTATATTTGTAATAAACATGGTTGGATATGAAATAAGTGATTGCCTACTTTAAAATTCAAAACATGTGATTTTAAATTGGGGATTACACTGCACATGGTTTGCGAAAGCAAAATGTCTGTGATAGACGTGGACATTAGAAACGTTTCTAGGATCCGCTACGTGTGCGATCAATCTCCACTACACACACGACATCCTCTTGAAAACTGTTTGCGTTAGGCCACCTTGCGCAAACGTTTACCACATAAAAACTGTGTGTGATGGACACCCTTTGCCACACAGTTTCTTCTACGCACCGTATGTGATGCATTCAATAACACAAACAATAAAATTGTTAACATCGTGTGCAATGGCAACGCTATCACAAACGATTTAACAAGGAAAATTATGTGTGATGTACCTGTGAACGGAACTGTTTTCCTTGGAGCGACTGTGTGGGATGTACATACGAACAGAAATGTTTAGCGGGGACTGACTATGTGGGATGTACTTGCGACCGGAAACAATTTCGCTTGTATAATTGTATTTTTAGCTCTACTGTACGTATTGCCATATTTGAGCACTCGCCGGTCGCACACGACCTCATTTAGCTGAGCGTGTGTGCCAGGAGGGCATATCCCCGACGACTTTTGGGTCGTGTGGGAAGGACCCCCCTATCGCCCACACTCACTTGGCGACGGTTCCAAACGCCATCGCGGAAAGGGGTTAAAAATCGTTTGTATAGCACCGACGCGTACCAGTGTATCATCATTTCACCCACATAGCATGTGCTAAAAAGTTGAGAGGGTTACGGCAAAAACTGGATGCACTTCGTGTACAAAATGGACAATCTCTTTCGAAGTATCAGGGTTTCGGATGAAAACTAATCTATTACAAAGGGATTTCATTCTTTTGAACTTGTTTGAACTCCAGACTTTTTGTGTGTTCAAAATGCACCATTCAAAGCCTCATCATGAATTTTCAACCCTTTCTGACTTCATTTGGTATTTTTCATGCATTTACTGATTTTTTAACTAAATGACCCTGAAATCGAAAAGCACTACAAATGAACTCTGAAAAGGTTGAAAGTTAGCATGATATCCTCATTTCACCTACATAGCATGTGCTAAAAAGTTGAGAGGATTACGGAAAAAGCTGGATGCACTTCATGTACAAAATGGACAATCTCTTTTGAAGTATCAGGGTTTCGGACGAAAACTCATCTGTTACAAAAGGAATTTTATTTGTTGACATGTAACTATAGTGATATTCTAGATCAAAGCCATCATCAGAATAGTTCTGGAGAGAAAGTCTTCACTTTTTCTTCGCGCGTGTCCTTTGCTTATTGCGCCGTAACCATGGATAATCTTCATAGTTTAATAGGGTGCTTGGGTTAGCCTTGACTTTGAAGGGAGGAATTTCATGAAACTTCTCATAATCTTCAGACATGTATGTCTTGCCCTCAGTCCCATGATGCCTCTTTTCCCTGAAAGAACTATGTGGCGCTTTGGCTCATCGTATGATGTATTCGCTTCCTTATCTTATCTTTTTCTCGATTTGGTAGACATGTCCTTCACATGGAAAGCCTACGCCACATCATTGGCTAGGACGAATGGTTCGTCTGTGTACCCAAGATTGTTCAGATCCACTGTTGTCATTCCGTACTGTGGGTCTACCTGTACCCCACATCCTGACAGATTGACCCATTTGCACTGAAACGAAGGGACCTTAAAATTATGTCCATAGTCAAGTTCCCATATGTCCACGATGTAACCATAATATGTGTCCTTTCCCCTCTTGGTTGCTGCATCAAAGCGAACACCACTATTTTGGTTGGTGTTCTTTTGATCTTGGGTGATCGCGTAAAATGTATTCCCATTTATCTCGTACCCTTTGTAAGTCAATACAGTCGAAGATGGTCCCCTGGCCAATGAGTACATCTCATCAGAAACAGTGTTGTCACCCATGAGATGTGTTTGCAACCAACTACCGAAAGTCCTGATGTGTTCACACGTAATCCAGTCGTCACACTGCTTCGGGTGTTTGGAGCGCAGAATATTCTTGTGTACATTGACATACAGGGTCACCAAGGTAGAATTCTGTAGAATTGTGTAGTGTGCTTGAAAATGCAACTATCCCTAGGTGGTTTTGGTAATTCATAACAACATATAGCTCATTGAGCTAATACTATTCCAAGATGATTATTTCAGGAAAGCTCAATGATTGGCATGGCATGGATGTGAAAGTGGAACCCTCAAAATGCTAAGGACAAAGGATTGGCTCAAGCTCAAAAGCTCAAGACTCTTCATTTTATATTTTAGTGATCCAAGATCACATTGAGTCTTTAGGAAAAGCCCATACTATCAAGGAGGGATGAGGTGTTGCTTAATGAGCCTCTTGCTTCATGTGCTTAGTGTTATGCTCCAAAACCCTCAACTACTTTCCCATATCCATATATGACCTAAACCCTAAGCCAAACTCGGTCCTACCGATTCTTCCTATCCAGCGCCACCGAGTTTCACTTGTCATTAGCCACTGCCAAACCCTAGCAATTCGGTCCTGCCGATAGGGATCTCGGTCTCACCGAGATGGGGTTGCAAACTCTCTGTTTCCCTTTCGTAACTTTTCGGTCCCACCGAAAGAGCGAATCGGTCCCACCGAGATTGCAATGTAAACTCAGTGTTTCCCCTTTGTAACTTTTCGGTCTCACCGAGTTCCACTCGGTCTCACCGAAAGAGCAAATCGGTCCCACCGAGTTTGCCTGACCAACTCTCTGGTTAGCTAATTACCAAATTCGGTCTCACCGAGTTTGTGTAATCGGTCTCACCGAGATTACGTTATGCCCAAACCCTAACAGTATCGGTCCTACCGGTTGCATGTCAGTCCCACCGAAAATCTTTAATGGTCACTAGGTTTACATTTTCGGTCCGACCGAGTTTATTGATTCGGTCCCACCGAGATTGGAAAACTGTGTAACGGTTGGATTTTGTGTGGAGGCTATATATACCCCTCCACCTTCTTCTCATTCGATGAGAGAGCCATCAGAACACACACACCATTCCAACTCATATGTTCTGAGAGAGAACCACCTACTCATGTGTTGAGACCAAGACATTCCATTCCTACCATATGAATCTTGATCTCTAGCCTTCCCAAGTTGCTTTCCACTCAAATCTTCTTTCAACCAAATCCAAATCCTATGAGAGAGAGTTGAGTGTTGGGGAGACTATCATTTGAAGCACAAGAGCAAGGAGTTCATTACCTACACACCATTTGTTACTTCTTGGAGAGTGGTGTCTCCTAGATTGGCTAGGTGTCACTTGGGAGCCTCCGACAAGATTGTGGAGTTGAACCAAGGAGTTTGTAAGGGCAAGGAGATCGCCTACTTCGTGAAGATCTACCACTAGTGAGGCAAGTCCTGTGTGGGCGATGGCCATGGTGGGATAGACAAGGTTGCTTCTTCGTGGACCCTTTGTGGGTGGTTGCTTCTTCGTGGACCCTTCGTGGGTGGAGCCCTGTGTGGACTCGCGCAACCGTTACCCTTGGGTGGAGCCCTGTGTGGACTCGCGCAACCGTTACCCTTCGTGGGTTGAAGTCTCCATCAACGTGGATGTAGGGAAGCACCACCTATCCGAACCACGGGAAAAACATCCGTGTCTCCAATAGCGTTTGAATTCTCCAAACCCTTCCCTTTACATTCTTGCAAGTTGCATGCTTTACTTTCTGCTGCCAATATACTCTTTGCATGCTTGCTTGAATCATGTGATGATTGCTTGACTTGTCCTAAATTAGCTAAAATCTGCCAAGAACTAAAATTGGGAAAAGGTTAAGTTTTTATTTGGTCAAGTAGTCTAATCACCCCCCCTCTAGACATACTTTCGATCCTACAAGTGGTATCAGAGCTTTGGTCTCCATTTGCTTTGATCTCCATAGCTTTTGGTGGTCATAGCCTTGGTTTCACAACCTAGGAGAGTATGGCGTCTAGCGAGGGAAATTATCACCGTAGAGGTCCTTACTTTGATGGTACTAATTTTGCTAGTTGGAAGCATAAAATGAAAATGCATATTCTTGGACATAACCCCGCCGTTTGGGCTATTGTGTGTGTTGGTTTGCAAGGTGACTTCTTTGATGGGAGAGAACCGAACCGTGAAGCTACCGCGGATGAGTTGAAGATGTTGCAATACAATGCTCAAGATTGTGATATTCTCTTCAACGGATTGTGCCCCGAAGAATTCAACAAAATCAGCCGCCTTGAGAATGCGAAGGAAATTTGGGACACTTTGATTGATATGCACGAAGGTACCGACTCCGTCAAGGAATCCAAGTTGGATGTGCTTCAAAGCCAACTTGACAAGTTCAAGATGAAGGATGGTGAAGGTGTCGCTGAAATGTACTCTAGGCTTGCTCTCGTCACAAATGAGATTGCCGGCTTAGGAAGTGAAGAGATGGCCGATAAATTCATCATCAAGAAGATTCTAAGAGCCTTGGATGGAAAATATGATACCGTGTGCACATTGATCCAAATGATGCCCAATTACAAAGATCTCAAGCCAACGGAGGTGATTGGAAGAATTGTTGCTCATGAGATGTCACTTAAGGATAAAGAGGAACTTCACAACAAATCAAGTGGTGCCTATAAAGCCTCATGTGAAGCCCCTACATCATCAAGTGAGAAACAAGACTTCAATGAAGAATTGAGCTTAATGGTGAAGAACTTCAACAAGTTCTACAAGAGTAGAAGCAAAGATAGAAGCTTCAAGTCAAGGTCCTACAATGACAAAAGATCTTCTAGTCGAGAGCGAAACTGCTACAATTGTGGAAGACCCGGACACTATTCCAATGAGTGTACGGCTCCCTACAAGAGAAGAGAAGATTCTCCGAAAAGAAGAAGCAAAGGATCACCACCAAGAGAGAGGAGTAGAGATGATCGTTATGAACGAAGATACTCACGGAGAAGCAAGGATTCGGAAAGGAAGGAAAAATCATCAAGGAGCTACACAAGAAGAAGACATCAAGCTCATGTTGGTCAATGGGTATCCGACTCCGACAGCCACTCCAAAAGAAGTTATCACTCCGACTCCGAAGATACTCAAGATGAAGTTGTTGCTGGTCTAGCACTTGTGTCAACCAACTCCTACGACATATTTAACTAACCAAATGAAGGAATTGGAAGATGCTTCATGGCCAAAGGTCCTAAGGTAACACACCCCGAGTATGTTTATTTCAATAGTGATGAAGATGACTTGTTAGGTGATGATTTGCTTGTTGACAACTTTAGTGATGAATACTATGATGAAATGTCAATTAAACATGCTAATCAAGATAAAACGAATGACAATGATAAGGAGAAGATTGAGGCCCTAACTAAAGAACTAAACACTCTTAAGTTAGCTCATGAAACCATCTTCGAAGATCACCGAGAACTTTTAAGAGCTCATGAGAAATTACGCTTTGAGAAGCTCAATCTTGAGAAAGAGCATGAGTTCTTAAAAGCAATCAATGATGATCTCCGCAAGAAAAGTTCTTCTTACATTGCCAAGCGTTTACTCATATCTACTTACATGCCTCAAGTCAAGTCTAGTAACAAGAAAGATTCTTCCTCTAGCAGTAACAATGATCATGTTAAATCCAATATTGTTGCTTCTAGTAGTTCTCTTGATTCCACTAATGATTCTCTTAGCCAAGTTACACTTTAGCAAGAAAATAGCTTATTGAAGGGAATTATAGAGAAAGGAGTGTACAAAAGCCTTGCCGGGAGTAAGCAATTCGAGGAAATTGTGCGCAAGCAAGGAATGCACTGGAAGAATCAAGGTGTTGGTTTTGAACGAAAGTTCAATGCCAATGGAGTTGAGTGGGAAGAAGATCAATACCCCAAGACAAAGTTTGTCCCTCAACAAGAGAAGTATGCTTCTTTCAAGGGGACACAAGCTCAAGATGATCTTCCACCACAAGACTACGAGCAAAAAGGCAAGGACAAGCTTCAAGAGGAAATTGATGCATTTGAAGAAGTTCCTAAGACCTTAGTCAAGTGGATTCCCAAGACTACTTCAAGTTCCACTTCATCAAGTACGACTACAACTCCAAGGATTCCCATCAAGATGATGTGGATCCAAAAGAAGAAGAACTAGAGAGTTCTTGAGGGTGACTCCGCTAACATACTTCACTCTTATCATTTTGGCAAGAACAAGTGCAATCAACTTCCACATCGTGCACTAGTTCAAGGAGTCACAAACCCTCTTGTTGGTAAAACAAGGGACAAGGTAACCTAAAAAGTTTTCATGGACATCATCTTTTGTGTGCATCACTCTATCTCTATGGATATCCTTGTTTGTTCCTTGTGGGACTAACCCATGTAGGTATTGAAAGTGCAATTCACTCAAATGGATAGCTCCAAGTGATCTACATCAACATTGAGCATCCACATCTTCAACATCTACATGAAGTCATCATCAACAAAACCCAAGGTTAGTTCATCCCTCTTAGGGGGGATATCACATCAAGGGGGAGCTTTACTCTAAGACTTGAGCTAAAGCAACTCTAAAGATGTGAACACAACAATGCGTTATGTAAAAGTGGTAACCCCACTTGAGCTTAAACGATGAGTATGACCTATGATCAAGTGTTCTCACTTGACTCCTAAGTCAATATGCTCATATATAGATGACCTAGTCATCGCAAATTGCTTGATAGATGCTAGAATTGGTTGTGCATGCCTTGCCACATATTTCATTTGCCATCTTATTGTGTGAGCATGCTGGTTGCATATTTTACTCATTCGAGGACATCCACTTGTTGTTTTGATTGTTTGGTTTTATCGTCTTTTTCCAAGTGGATGGACAAGAATGCCTAATAACCCCCTCTAGCTATCTATGCTTTTCTCGTCTCAAACTCTATCCATGCTGCATCACAAAATTTGATCAAGTCAGATTCGAACCACTCTGTGCGAGGAGCGCTCGGAGTCCCCGATTCGTCATAGACTTAAACTTCCAAAACCTCTTTATGATTCTCGGTCTGACCGATACTCCACCTTCGGTCCTACCGAGATCATTAAGTTGATCTAGGTTTTCGATCTCGGTGCAACCGATTTGAACCTTTCGGTCACACCAAGTTTCAGTAACTGCTTGCAGTTATGAATCTCGGTGCCACCGAGTTGTTCCACTCGGTCACACCGACAGGGTCAGGCTATATATAGTCACGGGCAAAATTTTGGAAATTTCTCCAAACCCCTTCGCCCGCGTGATAGCCTGCACTACCCTCGTGGTCTCCGGATCGTCTTCTCGCCGCCAGCAGCCTCCAGTCGCTGGTCTCCGTCGCCGTCAAAGGGAATTCTGCCCCGCCGTTGCCGCCGTAGCAAGTCTCCGCCGAACTAGGGTATGGACTTGATCACAGTGCTATTCCCCGTCCAATTCCTAGCACATTGTGTTCTTCATGATTCTTGCCACGATTAAAACGCTCCTATCCAATCAAAACTCGGTCCCACCGATTTGGCTCTTTCCATTGCACAAGTGAGACTCGGTCTGACCAAGAATTACTTATCGGTGTGACCGATTTTTGAACTCAATGAAACCCTAGCAGTCTCGGTTCCACCAAACTGTGACTCGGTCCTACCGAGTTCACTAGTTTAGGTTCCAAAACTGCTTCGATATCACCGAGTTTTAAAATCGGTAGATCCGAGATGATTTCAGTGGGAAACTAAAACTAAGTTTTTGGATCATTCTTTTGCAAAAAAATCTCTGCATTTTGTGATGCTCATCTTTTCTATCTCATCTATAATCTATTCACAGGGTCAGCAGTCAGTTTGCAGCATGTCTCATCAAAGTGATAGCCAAAATATGTCAGAGCAGCAAGTGGTGATGAGTGAGGGCACTAGTCCCTCCAGTTCATCTGATGAATGTAGTAGGAGCACTCCTAGCAATTTGCCAAAGGCTGCCACGAGACAAAGGAAGAAGAGGACTTCAGATTCCGAAGATGAGGACTATGTGGCAGAGGAAGAGGCCACTTCCAAGAGAGTTGAGCCAGCTCAAGGCACTAAGCCAGGTCTGAAAATCAAAAGGCCAGCAGGCAGGCAGCCCATGTCAAAGGCAAGAGCCTCAACTGAGAAGCCCACTCCCCAAGAGCCAGTTGCAGCTGAGGGCAAGAAAAGAAAGGAAAGGGTGAAGAAGATTGTGGCTAGAGTGCTTGGCAAAGCTTCCATCATGGAAGAAGAAGAGGAAGAAGAGGTAGCTGCACCAGCGCCCAAGGCACCCAAGCTAATGGGAGATGCCATAAAATCAGGGGGACCTGCTTCCAAGGCCAAGTCGGCTCCAAAGCCAAAGCCTAAGAGAAATACAAGGAGCATTCCTGCAGCTGAGAAGAACAAGGCCCAGTGCCTAAGACTGTTGCTGAAGAAGAGGAAGAGAATGTCCTGAGAAAGCTAAAGCCCAAGATCCCAGACCACAACGATGCTCATCCTATGGCTGAGGATATGAAGCTCAGGAGAGATTCAGGGCTGAGGAAGTGGAGAGAAGCAGACCCATATGCTTCAAGAAGAAGGACTACCGTGGACTACAGGTTTCACACCAAGGAGCAGCAGGATTTCTATGAGACTGTTTTGCTAGATAAGAAGCCAATTGTCTGTGACATGAGATGGGTTGACTGGACCTACATGAGGGAGAAGGAGGAACACTACCCAGGAGTATATGACAGCTTTAATGCTTGTGGAGTAGCTGACTTTGTTGGGCAGAAGCTCACAAAGTGGAACGAGGAACTGATCATGCAATTCTACTCCACGGCACACTTTTATCCAGATGGGAGGATCACATGGATGTCTGAGGGTACAAGGTACCAATCCACAGTTGCTGAGTGGGCACAGATCATTAATGCCCCAGAGGAGCAAGATGATGACTTGGATATCTATGCCAAGAAGAAGATGGACCATAACTCCATGTCCAATATGTACAAGGAAATTCCCAATGAAGCTCTTGACACCTTCAAATTTGGGTCTGTGCATTACCTTCTGTCAGGACTGCCTACGATCAATTGGATACTAAGGCACACCTTACTGCCCAAGTCTGGAGATCACAAGATGATCAGAGGCCATGCTATCAACTTGCTACATGTGTTTAATGTGCCTTAGCAGTTCAAGGTGATGAGCCTCATAGTGGAAACAATCAAGAGGACTGCAGCAGATCAGAAGAGGAGCTGCGGATATGCCCCTCAAATTCAGGAGCTCATCAACTCCAAGATGGGCACGGGCATATATCTATTGGACAAGGAACACCTGCCCATCCGTCCAGATTTCGAGGACAATCAAGTTGTCATGACTGAGAACGAGCCATCATCTGCCCAAGCATACGCGAAGAAGGAGAAGGCGAGGAAGGAGAAAGCTGCCAAGATGCCTACTCAAGAGGAGGCATCTGAGTATTTCTTGAAGACTAAACAAGAGCAGCTTGGTTACTTGATTGCATCCACGCTGAGGATTGAGCAAAGTCTGGCCACCCTCACTCAGAATCAGCAGAGCCTAGAGAGAATCATGGAACAGAAGTTCTATGACTTGGATGTCAAGGTAACGGAAGTTCAGTCTGCAGTGGAGCAGCTCCAGGAGGACATGCAGGAGAGGAGAGGCAGGACTACCACTCATGCCTTTGCCAGAGTGCCACGAGGCCCGAGGTCATCTGCCGTGCCAGTTGCTGACACAAGAGCCACCACCTCAGCACCAGCCACAGCCTCAGTTCCACCAGCTCCAGCATCTACTTCAGCTCCAACTCCAGCGACTACTTCAGCATCTACCGAAGCCTTCATCCTTGGAGTGATCCGGACTCCACCACCACCTGAAGATCAAGCCTGAGCATCGATCTAGTGCTATGAATTTTCTAAGAACTTTTTGGTAACTTGTTGCCAAAGGGGGAGAAGATGTATAGATCATAGGCTTCGAGATAGAGAGAGTGTTGCTTTTCTCTCTTGCTTTATTTGGTGGTTTTTCGAACTTGTTTGCTTTTGAGTGCCTGAGATACTACGTTATTATTTGTGAGACATTGATGATCATGTGTTTGATCATAAGCTACACTTAATGCTTGCTTAATACTATTATCCTATCTATCTTGTGTGATCATTCACTTTTCTTGGTGATGAGTGCATGTATTTCATTCTTATCATTTTGAGCGCTCCACCAAGATGTATGTGACATGGAAGAGTAACCCATGACTCTAACTCTTTGTGCATTTGCAGTCCAAAGCAAATTTTAAATATGCACAAATTTAGGGGGAGCTCTTACTTATCACATACTTCTCAAAGCGACGATATATTTCTTGCTTATTATCATTTGTCGAAGCTTTGATCTATATGTTGTCATCAATTACCAAAAAGGGGGAGATTGAAAGTGCAACTATCCCTAGGTGGTTTTGGTAATTCATAACAACATATAGCTCATTGAGCTAATACTATTCCAAGATGATTATTTCAGGAAAGCTCAATGATTGGCATGGCATGGATGTGAAAGCGGAACCCTCAAAATGCTAAGGACAAAGGATTGGCTCAAGCTCAAAAGCTCAAGACTCTTCATTTTATATTTTAGTGATCCAATATCACATTGAGTCTTTAGGAAAATCCAATACTATCAAGGAGGGATGAGGTGGTTCTTAATGAGCCTCTTGCTTCATGTGCTTAGTGATATGCTCCAAAACCATCAACTACTTTCCCATATCCACATATGACCTAAACCCTAAGCCAAACTCGGTCCTACCGATTATTCCTATCCGGCGCCACTAAGTTTCACTTGTCATTAGCCACTGCCAAACCCTAGCAATTCGGCCCTACCGATAGGGATCTCGGTCTCACAGAGATGGGGTTGCAAACTCTCTGTTTCCCTTTCATAACTTTTCGGTCCCACCGAAAGAGCGAATCAGTCCCACCGAGATTGCAATGTAAACTTAGTGTTTCCCCTTTGTAACTTTTCGGTCTCACCGAGTTCCACTCAGTCTCACCGAAAGAGCAAATCGGTCCCACCGAGTTTGCCTGACCAACTCTCTGGTTAGCTAATTACCAAATTCGGTCTCACCGAGTTTGTGTAATCGGTCTCACCGAGATTACGTTATGCCTAAACCCTAACCATATCGGTCCTACCAAGTTGCATGTTAGTCCCACCGAAAATCTTTAATGGTCACTAGGTTTACATTTTCGGTCCGACCGAGTTTATTGATTCGGTCCCACCGAGATTGGAAAACTGTTTAACAGTTGGATTTTGTGTGGAGGCTATATATACCCCTCCACCTTCTTCTCATTCAATGAGAGAGCCATCAGAACACACACACCATTCCAACTCATATGTTCTGAGAGAGAACCACCTACTCATGTGTTGAGACCAAGACATTCCATTCCTACCATATGAATCTTGATCTCTAGCCTTCCCAAGTTGCTTTCCACTCAAATCTTCTTTCAACCAAATCCAAATCCTATGAGAGAGAGTTGAGTGTTGGGGAGACTATCATTTGAAGCACAAGAGCAAGGAGTTCATTACCTACACACCATTTGTTACTTCTTGGAGAGTGGTGTCTCCTAGATTGGCTAGGTGTCACTTGGGAGCCTCCGACAAGATTGTGGAGTTGAACCAAGGAGTTTGTAAGGGCAAGGAGATCGCCTACTTCGTGAAGATCTACCGCTAGTGAGGCAAGTCCTGTGTGGGCGATGGCCATGGTGGGATAGACAAGGTTGCTTCTTCGTGGACCCTTTGTGGGTGGTTGCTTCTTCGTGGACCCTTCGTGGGTGGAGCCCTGTGTGGACTCGCGCAACCGTTACCCTTGGGTGGAGCCCTGTGTGGACTCGCGCAACCGTTACCCTTCGTGGGTTGAAGTCTCCATCAACGTGGATGTAGGATAGCACCACCTATCCGAACCACGGGAAAAACATCCGTGTCTCCAATAGCGTTTGAATTCTCCAAACCCTTCCCTTTACATTCTTGCAAGTTGCATGCTTTACTTTCCGCTGCCAATATACTCTTTGCATGCTTGCTTGAATCATGTGATGATTGCTTGACTTGTCCTAAATTAGCTAAAATCTGCCAAGAACTAAAATTGGGAAAAGGTTAAGTTTTTATTTGGTCAAGTAGTCTAATCACCCCCCCCCCTCTAGACATACTTTCGATCCTAAAGTGCTTGAGACCAAGAATGCCCGTCCCTACATATTATTGAGTCCGCTCCTCGCGTGCCTTTTCCAGTCAGTCTCCCCTCATACTGCGATTGAGGGAGACCAATCTTCTTAAGGTCAGGCATGAAGTCAACACAAAACCCAATGACCTCCTCTGTTTGATGGCCCGTGGATATGCTTCCTTCTAGCCTAGCACGGTTACAAACATATTTCTTTAAGACTCCCAAGAATCTCTCAAAGGGGAACATATTGTGTAGAAATTCAGGGCCCAGAATGGCAATCTCGTCGACAAGATGAACTAGGACGTGTGTCGTGATATTGAAGAAGGATGGTGGGAACACCAGCTTGAAACTGACAAGACATTGCGCCAAATCACTCCTTAACCTTGGTAGGATTTTTGGATCGATTACCTTCTAAGAGATTGCATTGAGGAATGCACATAGCTTCATAATGGCTAATCGAAAGTTTTCTGGTAGAAGCCCCCTCAATGCAACCGGAAGCAGTTGCGTCATAATCACGTGGCAGTCATGAGACTTTAGGTTCTGGAACTTTTTCTCTGGCATATTTATTATTCCCTTTATATTCGACGAGAAGCCAGTCGGGACCTTCATACTGAGCAGGCATTCAAAGAAGATTTCCTTCTCTTCTTTGGTAAGAGTGTAGCTGGCAGGACCTTCATACTACTTTGGAGGCATGTCATTTTTTTCGTGCACATGTTGTTGGCCCTCCCGTGCCTCCGGTGTGTCTTTTGTCTTCCCATACACACCCAAGAAGCCTAGCGGGTTCACGCAAAGATTCTTCGTCACGTGCATCACGTCGATTGCAGAGAGGACCTCTAGGTCTTTCCAATAGGGTAGGTCCCAAAATATAGATTTCTTCTTACACATGGGTGCGCGTCCCTCAGCGTCATTCAGAATACATAGTCCTTCGGGACCCTTTCCAAAGATTACTTGTAAATCATTGACCATAGCAAGTATGTGATCACTAGTACGAACGGTGGGCTTATTTCGGTGATCTGCCTCGCCTTTGAAATGCTTGCCTTTCTTTCGACATCGATGGTTGGTCAGAGGAAATCGATGATGTCCTAGGTACACATTCTTCCTGCATTTGTCCAAATATATACTTTCAGTGTAAGCTAAACAGTGCGTGCATGCGTGGTGTCCCTTGTTCGTCTGTCCTGAAAGGTTACTGAGAGCAGGACAATCATTGATGGTTACAAAGAACAACGCATATAGGTCAAATTCCTCCTATTCGTGCTCATCCCACACATGTACACCTTTTCCATTCCACGGCATTAAAAGTTCTTCAACTAATGGCCTTGGGTACACATCAATTTCATTATCGGGTTGCTTAGGGCCTTGGATGATCACTAACATCATAATGAACTTATGCTTCATGCACAACCAAGGAGGAAGGTTATAGATACATAGTCACGGGCTAGGTGATATGATTGCTGCTCTGCTCCCTGATACGTCCATTTTGCATCATGCTTTTATATTGATATTTATTGCATTATGGGCTGTTATTACACGTTATGTCACAATACTTATGCCTATTCTCTCTTATTTTACAAGGTTTACATAACGAGGGAGAATGCCGACAGCTGGAATTCTGGGCTGGAAAAGGAGCAAATATTATAGACCTATTCTGCACAACTCCAAAAGTCCTGAAACTCCACGAAAGTCATTTTGGGAAATAATAAAAAATATTGAGCAGAAGAAGTTCACTAGAGGGGGCCCACCTATCCATGAGGGTGGGGGCGCGCCCTACCCCCCTGGGCGCGCCCCCCTACCTCGTGGGCCCCTTGTTGGCTCTCCGATGCCCATCTTCTTCTATATGAGGTCTTTCGTTGAGGAAAAAATCATAAGCAACCTTTCAGGACGAAACTCCGCCGCCACGAGGCGGAACCAATCTAGGGCTCCGGCAGAGCTGTTCTGCCGGGGTCACTTCCCTCCGGGAGGGGGAAATCATTGCCATCGTCATCACCAACGCTCCTCTCATCGGGAGAGGGCAATCTCCATCAACATCTTCACCAGCACCATCTCATCTCAAAACCCTAGTTCATCTCTTGTATCCAATTCTTGTCTCCAAGTCCAGGATTGGTACTAGTAGGTTGCTAGTAGTGTTGATTACTCCTTGTAGTTGATGCTAGTTGGCTTATTTGGTGGAAGATCATATGTTCAGATCCTTTATGCATATTATTACCCCTCTTATTATGAACATGAATATGCTTTGTGAGTAGTTATGTTTGTTCCAGAGGACATGGGAGAAGTCTTGCTATTAGTAGTGATGTGAATTTGGTATTCGTTCGATATTTTGATGAGATGTATGTTGTATAGCCTCTAGTGGTGTTATGTGAACGTCGACTACATAACACTTCACCATTATTTGGGCCTAGAGGAAGGCATTGGGAAGTAATAAGTAGATGATGGGTTGCTAGAGTGACAGAAGCTTAAACCCTAGTTTATGCGTTGCTTCGTAAGGGGCTGATTTGGATCCATATGTTTCATGCTATGGTTAGGTTTAGCTTAATACTTTTGTTGTAGTTGCGGATGCTTGCAATAGAGGTTAATCATAAGTGGGATGCTTGTTCAAGTAAGAACAGCACCCAAGCACCGGTCCACCCACATATCAAATTATCAAATTACCGAACGCGAATCATATGAACGTGATGAAAACTAGCTTAACGATATTCCCATGTGTCCTCGGGAGTGCTTTTCCTTATATAAGAGTTTTTCCAGGCTTGTACTTTGCTACAAAAAGGATTGGGCCACCTTGCTGCACTTTATTTACTTTTGGTACTTGTTGCTCGTTACAAATTACCCTATCACAAAACTATCTGTTACCACTTATTTCAGTACTTGCAGAGAATACCTTGCTGAAAACCGCTTATCATTTCCTTCTGCTCCTTGTTTGGTTCGACACTCTTACTTATCGAAAGGACTACGATAGATCCCCTATACTTGTGGGTCATCAAGACTCTTTTCTGGCGCCGTTGCCGGGGAGTGAAGCGCCTTTGGTAGGTGGAATTTGGTAAGGAAAAATTTATATAGTGTGCTGAAATTTACTGTCACTTGTTACTATGGAAAGTAATCCTCTGAGGGGCTTGTTCGGGGTATCTTCACCCCGACCAGTAGAGCACTTTTACAGGAGATGGAACAAAACATCCTGATGAACACCTAATATATGCGGATGAACTTTGTGGATTATTTAAGCTTGCAGGTATACCCGATGATGTTGTTAAGAAGAAGGTCTTCCCTTTATCTTTGAAGGGAGACGCATCGACATGGTATAGGCTATGTGATGATACGAAGTCATGGAACTATAACCGAATGAAGTTGGAATTTCATCAAAAGTACTATCCTATGCATCTTGTTCATCGTGATCGCAATTATATATATAATTTTTGGCCTCGCGAAGGAGAAAGCATCGCTCAAGCTTGGGGGAGGCTTAAATCAATGTTATATTCATGCCCCAATCATGAGCTCTCAAAAGAAATAATTCTTCAAAAAATTTATGCTCGGCTTTCTGAAAACAATCGCATCATGCTCGATACTTCTTGTGCTGGCTCTTTTATGATGAAGACTATTGAATTCAAATGGAATTTATTGTATAGAATTAAACGCAACTCTGAAGATTGGGATCTCGACGAAGGTAAGGAGTCAGGTATGACACCTAAGTTTGATTGTGTTAAGTCTTTTATGGATACCGATGTTTTTCGTAAATTTAGCACTAAATATGGACTTGACTCTGAGATAGTAGCTTCTTTCTGTGAATCTTTTGCTACTTATGTTGATCTCCCCAAGGAGAAGTGGTTTAAATATCATCCTCCCATAGAAGTAAAAGTAGCTGCACCTATTAAAGTTTAAGAAAAGATTGTCACTTATAATGATCCTATTGTTCCTACTTCTTATGTTGAGAAACCACCTTTCCCTGTTAGGATAAAGGATCATGCTAAAGCTTCAACTGTGGTTCGTAAAAGCAATATTAGAATTTATACACCTCCTGAGCAAGTTAAAGTTGAACCTAATATTGCTATTGTTAAAGATCTCTTGGCTGATAACATTGACGGGCATGTTATTCAATTCTACGGTGGAACTGCTAGAATTGCTAAACCTTGTGCTAAAGACAAACATAGACCTGCGGTTGGCGTGCCAGTTATTTCTGTTAAAATAGGAGATCATTGTTATCATGGCTTACATGATATGGGTGCTAGTGCTAGCGTTACACCTATTACCTTATATGAAGAAATTAAGCATGAAATTGCACCTGCTGAGTTAGAAGATATTGATGTCACAATTAAGCTTGCTAATAGAGATACTATATCAGCAATGGGAATTGTTAGAGATGCTGAAGTCTTGTGTGGGAAAACTAAATATCCTGCTGATTTTCTTGTTCTTGGTTCCCCACAAGATAGCTTTTGTCCCATATATTTGGTAGACCCTTCTTGAATACTGTTAATGCTAAGATAGACTGCGAAAAGAATGTTGTTACTATTGGCTTGAATGATATGATTCATGAGTTCAATTTCTCTAAATTTAGTAAACAACATCGTGAAGAAGAATTACCTAGTAAGGATGAAACTATTGGTCTTGCTTCTATTGTCGTACCTCCTTGTGATCCTTTAGAACAATATTTGCTAGACCATGAAAATGATATGTTTATGAATGAAAGAAGGGAAATAGATGAAGTATTCTTTAAATAGGAACCTATTCTGAAACACAATTTGCCTATTGAAATCTTAGGGGATCCTCCTCCACCCAAGGGTGATCCCGTGTTTGAGCTTAAACCGTTGCCTGATAATCTTAAATATGCTTATCTTGATGAAAAGAAAATATATCCTGTTATTATTAGTGCTAACCTTTCAGAGCATGAAGAAGATAGATTATTGAAAACTCTGAAGAAGCACCGTGCTGCTATCGGATATACTCTCGATGATCTTAAGGGCATTAGCCCCACTCTATGTCAACACAAAATAAATCTGGAAGAAGATGCCAAACCAGTTCGTGATCATCAACGAAGGCTTAATCCTAAAATGAAAGAAGTAGTAAGAAAAGAAATACTAAAGCTTCTGGAGGCAGGTATAATTTATCCCGTTGCTGATAGTCAGTGGGTAAGTCATGTCCATTGTGTCCCTAAGAAGGGAGGTATTACTTTTGTTCCTAATGATAAAGATGAATTGATTTCGCAAAGAATTATTACAGGTTATAGGATGGTAATTGATTTCCGCAAATTAAATAAGGCTACTAAGAAAGATCATTACCCCTTACCTTTTATCGATCAAATGTTAGAAAGATTATGCAAACATACACATTATTGCTTTCTAGATGGTTATTTTGGTTTCTCTCAAATACCCGTATCAGCTAAAGATCAATCAAAGACTACTTTTACATGCCCTTTTGGAATTTTTGCTTATAGACGTATGCCTTTTGGTTTATGTAGTGCACCTGCTACCTTTCAAAGATGCATGATGGCTACATTATCTGAATTTTGTGAAAAGATTTGTGAGGATTTCATGGATGATTTTTCCGTCTATGGATCTTCTTTTGATGATTGCTTGAGCAATCTTGATCGAGTTTTGCAGAGATGTGAAGAAACTAATCTTGTCTTGAATTGGGAAAAGTGCCATTTTATGGTTAATGAAGGTATTGTCTTGGGGCATAAAGTTTCTGAAAGAAGTATTGAAGTTGACAAAGCTACGGTTGATGTTATTGAAAAGATGCCATGTCCCAAGGACATCAAAGGTATAAGAAGTTTCCTTGGTCACGCTGGATTTTATAGGAGGTTCATTAAGGATTTCTCAATAATTTCTCGGCCTCTGACTAATTTATTACAAAAAGGTATACCATTTTTCTTTGATGATGATTGTGTAGAAGCATTTGAAATACTTAAGAAGGCATTGATCTCTGCACCTATTGTGCAGCCGCCTGATTGGAATTTACCCTTTGAAATTATGTGTGATGCTAGTGATTATGCTGTGGGTGTTGTTCTAGGGCAAAGAGTTGATAAGAAATTAAATGTTATCCATTATGCTAGTAAGACTCTAGACAATGCTCAAAGAAATTATGCTACTACTGAAAAAGAACTCTTGGCAGTTGTATTTGCTTGTGATAAGTTCAGACCATATATTGTTAATTCTAAAGTAACTATTCACACGGATCATGCTGCTATTAAATATCTTATGGAAAAGAAAGATGCTAAACCTAGACTTATTAGATGGGTTCTCTTTCTACAAGAATTTGATTTGCATATTGTTGATAGAAAGGGAGCTGAGAACCCCGTTGCAGACAACTTGTCTAGGTTAGAAAATGTTCTTGATGACCCACTACCTATTGATGATAGCTTTCCTGATGAGCAATTAAATGTCATAAATACTTCTCGTAGTACTCCATGGTATGCTAATTATGCTAATTACATTGTTGCTAAATTCATACCACCTAGTTTCACATACCAGCAAAAGAAAAAGTTTTTCTGTGATTTGAGACATTACTTTTGGGATGACTCACATCTTTATAAAGGAGTAGATGGTGTTATTAGATGTTGTGTACCTAAGCATGAACAGGAACAGATCCTCCGCAAGTGTCATTCAGGAGCTTATGCAGGACACCACGCTGGAGATAGAACTGCACATAAAGTATTGCAATCCAGGTTTTATTGGCCCACTCTGTTCAAGGATTCCCGTAAGTTTGTCTTATCTTGTGATGAATGTCAAAGAATTGGTAATATTAGTAGACGTCAAGAAATGCCTATGAATTATTCACTCGTTATTGAACCATTTGATGTTTGGGGCTTTGATTATATGGGACCTTTTCCTACCTCTAATGGATATACACATATTTTTTTGCTGTTGATTACGTTACTAAGTGGGTAGAAGCTATTCCAACTAGTAGTGCTGATCATAACACTTCTATTAAAATGCTTAAGGAAGTTATTTTCCGAGGTTTGGAGTCCCTAGATATTTAATGACTGATGGTGGTTCACATTTTATTCATGGTGCTTTCCAAAAAATGCTTGCTAAATATGATGTTAATCATAGAATTGCATCTCCTTATCAGCCACAGTCTAGTGGTCAAGTAGAATTGAGTAATAGAGAGCTCAAATTAATTTAGCAAAAGACTGTCAATAGGTATAGAAAGAATTGGTCCAAGAAACTTGATGATGCATTATGGGCTTATAGAACTGCATATAAGAATCCTATGGGTATGTCTCCGTATAAAATGGTTTATGGAAAAGCATGTCACTTACCTCTCGAACTAGAACATAAGGCATATTGGGCTATTAAAGAGCTCAACTATGATTTCAAACTTGCCGGTGAAAAGAGGTTATTTGATATTAGCTCACTTGATGAATGGAGAACCCAAGCTTATGAAAATGCCAAGTTGTTTAAAGAAAAAGTTAAAACATGGCATGACAAAAGGATACAAAAGCATGAGTTTAATGTAGGTGATTATGTATTGCTATACAACTCTTGTTTAAGATTTTTTGCAGGAAAACTTCTCTCTAAATGGGAAGGCCCCTACGTTATCGAGGAGGTCTATCGTTCCGGTGCCATAAAAATCAACAACTTCGAAGGCACAAATCCGAAGGTGGTAAACGGTCAAAGAATCAAACATTATATCTCAGGTAATCCCATAAATGTTGAAACCAATGTTATCGAAACCGTAACCCCGGAGGAATACATAAGGGACACTTTCCAGAATGTTTCTGACTCTGAAAAGGAATAGGTATGTGGTACGGTAAGTAAACCGACTCCAAAACAGTTTTAAGGCAATATTTCTCCGTTTTGGAATATTTAGCAAAATAGAAAAATAATTAGTAGTTTGGGAAGGACACAAGGGCCCCACAAGGGTGGAGGGCGCGCCCCTACCTTGTGGGCACCTCGTGTGCCTTCTGGAGTCCGTTTTCTTGCACGATACGTATTTTGGTCGGTAAAAATTCATTATGTATTCTCCCGAAGGTTTTTACTCTCGTATCACGCAAATATCCTCTGTTTTTGTTTCAAGCTGTTGCTATTGCAGATTAGAGCAAGTTGTCTTCTCAAGAATCAGTCGGGAGAGCCGGGTGTCTCATCCAACATCGGAACCAAGGGCAAACAGCGATGCTGACCACTTTGGGCCAGCAACGGAGGAAGAGGTGGAGGCTGATTTGATGAGGGTAGATGCCATGGAGGATCAAGAAGTCACTTCTTGCTTCCGAGCTGGGTTCACGATGGGGGAACTACAGAGCTCAGCTATTCCAAACTCGGTTATCCCTTCCAATGTTAGATTTCTTTCTTATAAAAAAATATGAAGAGGAGTGTCACTTATTCTCCCGCAGCTATGCAACACCTTTGGGTGCAAGGAGCTTTAGCCGTCATAGGAAAGCTTCGTAAGGAAATAATAGATTTCAAGCACCAAGTCAATAAGCTCGGGAATCGTATCCTAAGGGGCATCATCGCCAAGAATATTACACCATCGAAAAAGAAGGAGACATAATCACATGGGTATGAGCACTCCCCTTGGCAACTACCAAGCTTGGGGGAGGTGCCCTGGTATCGTATCACCATCACACTCCTATCTTTACCTTTTTCCTAGTTTGATCCTATTAGTAGTATCTTGATCTAGTAGAATAAAGTTTATGGCATGATCTAGTTTTGAGTTTTGCTTTATGATCTCTCTATGTAATCGAGTCCGTGAGCTATATAATAAAGATTAGTGTTGAGTCAAGGGCTTGATCGTTTTGCCATGATCTTGAGTGAATAAAAGAAAAGAGAAAAAGAATAAAAATTATAAGAGTTCATATTGATCTTATTGAGAGTAATGACTTCACATAGAAAGAGTATGATGATTAAAAGTTGTTGGGAGTTGGCAGACATAGCTTTGGTCATTGTTGCAATTAATAGGAAGTAATAAGGAAAGAGGGGTTTCACATAAAAATATACTATTATTGACATCTTTTATGATTGGGAGCACTCATTAAAATATGACATGCTAAAGAGTTGATGTTGGACAAGGAAGACAAGGTAATGAGTTATGTTTTCTTATATCTGAGATAAAGTATGTTGTCATGGATCATCCAACATGTTGAGCTTGCCTTTCCCCGTCATGCTAGCCAAATTCTCAGCACCAAGTAGAGATACTACTTATGCTTCCAAAAACCCTTAAACCAGTTTTGCCATGAGAGTCCACTATACCTACCTATGGATTGAGTAAGATCCTTCAAGTAAGTTGTCATCGGTGCAAAGCAATAAAAATTGCTCTCTGAATATCTATGACTTATTAGTGTGGGAGAAAATAAGCTTTATACGATCTTGTGATGTGGAAGACATAAAAGTGATGGACTGCATAATAAAGTTTCATATCAAGAGTGGCAATATAAAGTGACGTTCTTTCGCATTAAGATTTTGTGCGTCCAACCATAAAAGCGCATGGCAACCTCTGCTTCCCTCTGCGAAGGGGCCAATCTTTTATTATCATCTTCTACCTTATGCAAGAGTCATGGTGATCTTCACCTTTCCTTTTTCATTTTATCCTTTGGCAAGCACAGTATGTTGGAAAGATCCTGATGGATATATCTAATTGGATGTAGGGGAGCATGAGTTATTATTGTTGACATTACCTTGAGGTAAAAGGTTGGGAGGCAAAACTATAAGCCCCTATCTTTCTTTGTGTTTGATTAAAACTCCATAACCACAAGTATCGCGTGAGTGTTAGCAATTATGAAAGACTAAATGATAGTTCAGTATGTGGACTTGCTATTAAGCTCTGACATAGACTCTTTCTGATGTCATGATAAATTGCAATTTCTTCAATGACTGAGATTATAGTTTGCTGGTTTTCAATAAAGTTTGTGATTCGTACTTTTGAATTGTGAATAGATTATTACTTGAGCATAAGAAATCATATGACAATATCTATATATGTTGCTGTTATGAAAATAATCATGATGCCTTCATGTCCGTATTTTATTTTTATCGACGCCTCTACCTCTAAACATGGGGACATATTTATTGTTATCGGCTTTCGCTTGAGGACAAGCGAGGTCTAAGCTTGGGGGAGTTGATACATCCATTTTGCATCATGCTTTTATATTGATATTTATTGCACTATGGGTTGTTATTACACGTTATGTCACAATACTTATGCCTATTCTCTCTTATTTTACAAGGTTTACATAAGGCAGCTGGAATTCTGGGCTGGAAAAGGAGCAAATATTAGAGACCTGTTCTGCACAACTCCAAAAGTCCTGAAACTCCACGAAAGTCATTTTGGGAAATAATAAAAAATATTGAGCGGAAGAAGTTCACCAGAGGGGGGCCCACCTATCCACGAGGGTGGGGGCGCACCCTACCCCCCTGGGCGCCCCTCCCCTATCTCGTGGGCCCCTTGTTGTCTCTCCAATGCCCATCTTCTGCTATATTAGGTCTTTCGATGAGGAAAAAATCATAAGCAACCTTTCGGGATGAAACTCCGCCGCCACGAGGCGGAACCTTGGCGGAACCAATCTTGGGTTGTTCTGCCAGGGACACTTCCCTCCGGGAAGGGGAAATCATCGCCATCGCATCACCAACGCTCCTCTCATCGAGAGAGGGCAGTCTCCATCAACATCTTCACCAGCAGCATCTCATCTCAAAACCCTAGTTCATTTCTTGTATCCAATTCTTGTCTCCAAGTCTGGGATTGGTACTAGTAGGTTGCTGGTAGTGTTGATTACTCCTTGTAGTTGATGCTGGTTGGTTTATTTGGTGGAAGATCATAAGTTCAGATCCTTTATGCATATTATTACCCCTCTGATTATGAACATGAATATGCTTTGTGAGTAGTTACGTCTGTTCCTGAGGACATGGGAGAAGTCTTGCTATTAGTAGTGATGTGAATTTGGTATTCGTTCGATATTTTGATGAGATGTATGTTGTCTAGCCTCTAGTGGTGTTATGTGAACGTCGACTACATAACACTTCACCATTATTTGGGCCTAGAGGAAGGCATTGGGAAGTAATCAGTAGATGATGGGTTGCTAGAGTGACAGAAGCTCAAACCCTAGTTTATGTGTTGCTTCGTAAGGGGCTGATTTGGATCCATATGTTTCATGCTATGGTTATGTTTACCTTAATACTTTTGTTGTAGTTGCGGATGCTTGCAATAGAGGTTAATCATAAGTGGGATGCTTGTTCAAGTAAGAACAGCACCCAAGCACCGGTCCACCCACATATCAAATTATCAAAGTACCGAACGCGAATCATATGAACGTGATGAAAACTAGCTTGACGATATTCCCATGTGTCCTCGGGAGCACTTTTCCTTATATAAGAGTTTGTCCAGGCTTGTACTTTGCTACAAAAAGGATTGGGACACCTGGCTGCACTTTATTTACTTTTGTTACTTGTTGCTTGTTACAAATTACCCTATCACAAAACTATCTGTTACCACTTATTTCAGTACTTGCAGAGAATACCTTGCTGAAAACCGCTTATCATTTCCTTCTGCTCCTCGTTGGGTTCGACACTCTTACTTTTCGAAAGGACTACAATAGATCCCCTATACTTGTGGGTCATCAGTCCCCAAAAGGATTAATGCCATCCACGCTTAAACCAAACCATACGTTCCTTGCATCACCTGCAAAGTCCCCCCATGTTCTCTCGAGTTTTCTCCACTGCGACCCGTTAGCGGGTGCTCTCAATTTCCCATCTTTCTTATGGTCCTCTTTGTGTCATCGCATCAACTTGGCATGCTCTTGTTTTTTAATAGACATTTCAACCATGGTATTATAGGAGCATACCACATCACCTTGGCAGGAACCCTCTTCCTGGGGCACTCGCCCTCAACATCACCAGGTTCATCTCGTCTGATCTTATACCGCAACGCACCGCATACCGGGCATGCGTTCAAATCCTCGTACGCACCACGGTAGATGATGCAGTCATTAGGGCATGCATGTTTCTTCTGCACCTCCAATCCTAGAGGGCATAGAACCTTCTTTTCTCCGTACGTAATGTCGGGAAATTCGTTATCCTTTGGAAGATTCTTCTTCAATATTTTCAGTAGCTTCTCAAATCCGTTGTCAGATACACCATTGTCTGCCTTCCAGTGTGGTACCGAGCTTTGTGTTGCCATCTTCGCAATTTTGGTACAACCCTTTTTTGTGATCCTCTAACATGCGATCGAACTTCAACTTCTCCTTTTCACTTTGGTATTGTCTCTTTGCATCAACAATGACCCAACGAAGATCATCATCAAGCACATCATCTGGTTCCTCTTGATCTTTAGCTTCCCCCGTTGCAGCATCACCGCATTCAGTGGGCGGATAGTTGTCATCATCCTCTTCTTCTTTGTTGTCTTCCATCATAACCCCTCTTTCTCCGTGCTTGGTCCAAACATTATAGTGTGACTATTCCAGGATGGTTCTAATGCGACACTACGATCAGAGACCCTTCGACGAAACTGTGTGCGATCCAATAATCGCAAACGATGGTGTAGAAAAACTGTCAAAAAGGTACAAACCATTTGCGATGATGGATGCATCAAACACGGTTCAGATTTTAGTTGCGTGTGCAATGCAGGGCATACGGTTCAGTTCAATTAACTGTTTGCGATGAGGAGGAACAAAAGAAACGAGCAGCCAGATGAAGGTGTGTGCGATATATAGCATACGGTTCACTCGGATGAACTATTTGTGATTAGGCAACACAAAAGAAACGGTCAGCCAGATCAAGGTGTGTGTGATATACGGCATGTGGTCCACTCGGATGAACTGTTTGTGTTGAGGCAAGAGAACAGAAACGGTTCAATATAACAAGATGTGTGTTATACGCGGCAAACAGTTCTATAATCAGAAATGTGTGCGAAGACCGATAATAATACAAATGATTGCCTCTAATAAGATGTATGTGATATGCTCTGTCTACACAACATCTATTGGCCATTGGGCGATGGGCGGTCATCCGGGTACGCAATAAGGATGCGAAGAGGCATCCTATATCAGCAAGGACTAGATGTCCCACCAATAGCTCAACTAAGAGAACTCTCAAGTTAACTATGCTCAGGCTGGAGCAACTATCAAATGGGTGACTGGATAGGAAGTTGTCTTGATGTTAAATTAACTGATGGGATGGGTCATCCAGGTCAAATTAAATTACCTTGACCTGGATGATCCAGCACATCAGTTAAATTAACCTCGAGGTCCTTGTTTTCTTAACACATGTTAAAGAAGGTCACCCATTACTTTTTTACAATGTGCGAGACGTGGCATACAGTTGATCCATACGACCTATTTGTGATGGAATAAGTCGTGTGTGTTGTGGGCAAATGCTTGCTAGTATACAACCGTTTGTGATTGACGAATTCATCACCGACGGGTTCCCTAGTGTGGTCCGTGTTCACCTGATCATCATCTACTTGCGCTAGCTCGATGTTCCTTATATGCTAATTTCCATTAATTGATGGCATTTTATGAACATGCCACCATTTCCCGCCATTTCCTCACCTGTTTCCCGCCACCCAGCGATATTGTGCATAAACCTAGGCGGCACGCGACGCACGGAGGCAACAAGCGCAGCCTGTAGCACATCCAACTTTTCCAAGCATGCCAACCCACCAAAGTGCCGCCTTTGCCATCAACCTCGTCGACGAGGAAAATGAGCAGGCGCCATGGCCCATCGAGGAGGAGGCGCTCCCTTGCGACGCGATGGACGATGGCGTGATGCACGTCATCGCCAGGGTTGAGCAGACCCTTGACGCATGGTGCTTCAGTGCCACGTATCAAGATAGGCATGTTAGCACCGAGAGGCTGCAACTCGCCACACAACGTGATCGATGGCGCGCCGCAGAGCATGCTAGGCGCATCCATGCTGATAGGCTGCAGCTCGCCACACGGCAAGACCGTTGGAGCGCCGCAAAGCGAGAGGCGCGGCGCGCCGCATAGCAATAGCGGATCCATCAGCGCTTGCCTGCTGTAGATGCGGCGTCGCAGCTAGGTACACGTCCCGTCAATACCCACATTCCTCGCCGGGAGTGGGTAGAGGCCCTCAGCGCCGTACTTGCACCAGAGGGCGGCCGCTGCGTACTTGCACCGGACGTCCGTCGCACCGTTCGCATGGGTCGCACTATTCACATTGTCCGCGGCCCGCTCGATACCAACGCGCTGGTCGGTAGGCTCGACCGCCTCCTTGGCCCAAGTGTCCACCTGGGCGCTGTAGAGGAACATGGCCGTCGCATCCTTGAGCTGGTGATCCCCGATGAAATAGCCAACTTGGAGCTCGAGATCGCACTCCATATGTACCGTGAGCATGTCGACCGCCTGGAAGAATGCCTACACAAGTTCAGGATGAGCCAAGAGCTACCGTAGGCAAGGGCTGCTGGTCATGGTCTCATGGGCGCTTTTATTTTTTTGAGTCATTTCGACGTGGATAGCTATGTATTCACTTCAATCATAGTATTTCTCTGTTTATTGCTCTATTTCAATGTGTGTACTTTGTTTTCCGTTCTTATATGTTCTGTGTCTATGTGTGTATATACTCTTTCCATTCTGTATATGTGGATGATAACAGCTAGATTCAAATTAGTATACAAAAATAGATAGAAAATGGAATTCATAATATATATATTAATTGTTCATTAGTTCATCACAGAATATATATATATATATATATTTAATAACATCACATATACATGATGATACTTAACTACTAGGTACAATGCATAAAACTGAAAACGAACAATACTAAAACTAATAATCCCTCCTGGGGCCAGTATTCCGGCAGCCCCTCGCCAGTAGCTCCCTGGTGCGTGGCGTCTTCCTAATGCGGAGGCAGTACTCTGCATCCTCCGTCTCGCAGGGCTTGACGTACAAATTTGCCTCTTCCTGCCGAACAAGTGCGAACGATCTTGCCATCTCATTGGGCGTCCACCGGAGCTCCTCATTGGTGGCATGCAGGAGCTTATCAGCCCACCTCCGTGCAGCGACGAAGCGTCCAGCGCCTTTGACCTTCCTCGCGAAGTATCCATCTTCGTACACCTCCTCCGCACGACGACATGCCTGCCCCCAAAGCTCGACCGCCTCCTTTTTCCAGGCGGAATCACAGGATTCACAAGCCGCCTGGCAACCTGGCTTCCTCCTCCGCCATCTCCTTCTTGAACGCCACATGCCTGGCTTTCTTAGCCGGCGGCAGTGACTTCCACAGACAAAGATTGTACTGGCCCCAAAACAAATCCAAAGTTGGGGGGTCCGGCACAACCTCGTCTGGCGGCGCGTAGGGGTCCTCGTCGCTTCTATTCGAGTGAGCGTCCTCAGGAGACAGCGACTCCTCGTCAGCGCGTGGGCAGACCGGCGGCGCCATGGCAGAGATTTGAGAGAGAGAGAGAGGGGGGGCGAGCGAGGGGAGGATGTAGATGAGAATGCCGGCGGGACGACACGAGCAAGGTAGTATTTATTTTCGGCCGGAATCTAGATCGACGGGAACAGTACACACGACGGTAGCCGGAATTTACGAGTATTGTAGTTTGAATTACACATGATTCCCGCAGCAAAATCCGTGTGTGAAAATAATAGCTGAGCGTCTCCAATACATAACCGTGTCTGATTAATGACCCCCGCCACTCATCTACCAAACCTTGAGCCGCAAAATAGAGTGTCAATCGTGTGGGGGCGGTTGTCTTACTAGATCTTTACATTTTGTTTTTTTGAACACCAGATATTCACATCGTCTGATTATTTTTTAACTCGCACACAAGTACACAAAAATATGATTTTTCAAACCATTATGGTTAGTCGTTTCATGTAGATGTAGTTCAAATTTGAATTACGGTCATTAAATGGCTAGAAAATCACTTAACTGTCTTTAAAAGGTCAAATGACCCCTAGAATTTTCCAAATTTGCACATGACAGTTGTAGTAGTGCATGGTAAATGTAGAAAACATTTGAAGGCCGTAAGAGGAAGCTATCTCCCGTTCGTCATCAAGAATGCATTGTTCCCTCTCGGAACCAAGAGAGCCTTCTAGTGAGTTGCTCCGGTTTGTGAGGGGTGTGTGTCCAAACTTTCGTCAAACAGGACAATTTTCTTACCACATCATCTTGGTGGCATGACATTGCATCAAGCAAGGTTTCATGTTTTTCTGATCATTTTTAATTTTTTGGAATTAAAAAGTCATGGCACTCCATGCATGTGTCCATGCTGTGAGACCAATATGTTTGAAAATTCCTTCTAATTTACTGCATATGGAATTAACTCGCACACAAGTACACAAATATGATTTTTCAAACCGTTATGGTTAGCCGCGTCACGTAGATGTAGTTCAAATTTGAATTACGGTCATTAAATGGCTAGAAAGTCACTTAAATGTCTTTAAAAAGTCAAATGACCACTGAAATTTTCCAAATTTTCACATGATAGTTGTATTAGTGCATGTTAAATGCACAAAAAAATTGAAGGCCGTAAGAGGAAGTTATCTCCCGTTCGTCATCAAACATGCATTGTTCCCTCTCGGAACCACAAGCCTTCTAGTGAGTTGCTCCAGTTTGTGAGGGGGTGTGTCCAAACTTTCGTCAAACAGGTCAATTTTTTTACCACATCATCTTGGTGGCATGACATTACATCAAGCAAGGGTTCATGTTTTTCTGATCATTTTTTAATTTTCTTGAATTAAAATGCAATGGCAGTCCATGAATGTGTCCATGCCGTGAGACCAATATGTTTGAAAATTCCGTCTAATTTACTGCACATGGAATTAACACGCACGCAAGTACACAAATATGAATTTTCAAACTGTTAGGTTAGCTGTTGCATGTAGATGTAGTTCAAATTTGAATTACGATCATTAAATGGCTAGAAAATCACTCAAATGTCTTTAAAAGGTCAAATGACCCCTGAAATTTTCCAAATTTTCACATGATAGTTGTATTAGTGCATGTTAAATGTAGTAAAAAATTGAAGGCCGTAAGGGGAAGCTATCTCATGTTCGTCATGTAACATGCATTGTTCCCTCTCAGAAACACGAGCCTTCTAATGAGTTTCTTCGGTTTGTGAGGGGTGTGTGTCCAAACTTTCGTCAAACATGACAAGTTTTTACCACATCATCTTGGTGGCATGACATTACATGAAGCAAGGTTTCATGTTTTTCTGATCATTTTTTAATTTTTTGGAATTAAAATGCCATGGCACTCCATGCATGTCTCCATGCCGTTAGACCAATATGTTTGAAAATTCCTTCTAATTTACTGCACATGGAATTAACTCGCACACAAGTACACAAATATGATTTTTTAAACCGTTATGGTTAGCCGTTGCATGTAGATGTAGTTCAAATTTGAATTATGGTCATTAAATGGCTAGAAAATCACTTAAATGTCTTTAAAAGGTCAAATGACCCCTGAAATTTTCCAAATTTTTATATGACAGTTGTATTAGTGCACGTTAAATGTAGAAAAGTTGAAGGCCATAAGGGGAAGCTATCTCCCGTTCGTCATCAAACATGCATTGTTCCCTCTCGAAAACACGAGCCTTCTAGTGAGTTGCTTCGGTGTGTGAGGAGTGTGTGTCCAAATTTTCGTCAAACATGCCAAATTTTTTACCACATCATCTTGGTGGCATGACATTACATCAAGCAATGTTTCATGTGTTTCTGATCTTTTTTTAACTTTTTGGAATTTAAATGCCATGGCACTTCATGCTTAATTGTGTCATAGCCGTTAGACCAATATGTTTGAAAATTCCTTTCAATTTACTGCACATGGAATTAATTCGCACACAAGTACACAAAATATGACTTTTCAAACCGTTATGGTTAGCTGTTGCATGTACATGTAGTTCAAATTTGAGTTACGGTCATTAAATTGCTAGAAAATCACATAAATGTCTTAGAAGGTCAAATGACCCCTAAAATTTTCCAAATTTTACATGACAGTTGTGTTAGTACTAAAATATTTCTCGTACATTTAAAACACCATCCGTTGCCACTTTACTCCAAATTCGTCTTTCACAGCTAATAAAAAATGTCCACAACATCACACACAATTTTTTTGTAGGAACCATTTGCGATGACAATTTCTGGGTCTATTTTAATCTTTCTCCCTAAGCTTCACCGGCTCGTCTGCTCCAGTGCCGGCAACCCCCGAATCCATGAATGCAAAGATGACGTTGTGGAAACGCTTCATGAAGGCAAGTACGATGGTCGCGTCCACCCCGAGCGCCGCCGCCTATGCCGAGAGCGCGGCCGCCTACGCCGAGAGTGCTGCAGCATCCGCATTGAGCGCGGCCGCATCAACCGAGAGGGCATCTACGGTAGCCAACAGGGCAGATGCAGCAGCTGAGACGGCTGCAGCTGCTGCTGCGACGGCGGCTGCAAACGCCGAGAACGCTCGAGTTGCCATCCGTGCCGCTGATGTCGCCCTGGCGCGGGTCGAGGCCATCCACGCAAAGATCGAGGACGCACATGCCAAGATATTCCAGGCCACCTCGGAATCCAGCAAGCAACCCACGTACGAAAAGGCGGCGGTGGCCATGGAGCACTTGCTTCCTCATGAGATCGCTGAGCGGGAGCTCGAGATGCAGGAGGCGGTGGAGATCGAGGAGCGCTAGGAGGAGGAGTTGCGTGTGGCCGAGGTCGACATAGAGAAGAGTCTGTCCGTCGAGGAATAGGTGGTGGAGTACCAACGCGAGCTCTAGCGCAGCCACTACTACGAGTACTACAACCTTGAGGATGTCAGCGAGGACGAGGTCGCCTTCAGCAGGGGGGACACAGAGTCCACCAACGGCGGCATTTTGCCAGGACAAGTCATCGACCTCTCATCTCACACTGGCAATGCATAGGCTGGCGCGACCGCAGATTTGTTAAAATTATGCATACTTAGGCTTTGTTTTTAATGCTGACCTTTTGTTAGAGCAATGTTTAGGTCAAGTGGCTCTATTTAATTACTAAAATTGCTCGATTCAATAAGTGTGGTATGTGTGCTGTATGCTCTTTTGTGTGCCCAAATTAGCAAGCGATGTTAAATTATGCAATGACGTACCCGGGTAAATTTCCACCAAAATTTGAATTATCAAACTCATCCCATGCGCATAAAGCAGAAGAATCGTTTGCGATGCACACAATCATTCAAAGTGAATGGTGCCTGGCGGTACCACGCGCAGAGTTTCCCTCCACATTTCCAAAATCTTGGCCTACCGCCAAAATATCTACCCGCGCCCCCCACCCCCTTTGGCCACCCCATTTTCTCCCGACCACAAGTCATATTTTCCCTATTTCCTCCTTCCTTCCTTCCTTCCTAAGCTATAGCCGCTTCCTTGCTTGCTTCCTCGCTCTCGCTGTCTCGCATCCTACTGCCGGGGTCGCCATGGTCTTCTTCAATGACCTCCCCAGCGGTTCCTCCGACGACGACGACTCCTTCACCACCCAGGTATGACTCTCTTCTCTCTCTCGGTCTATGATTTGGAATGAAGGATTTTAACCCCGTGGTCGATTTGAGTCATTTCTTCCTCTTGTAGCTCCCTAGGACCATTAGTTGAAATGAATGGAGCGGAGTGGCTGAAGATCTGTCTGCTAGTTGTCACCATCAATCTCCATGCGTGAAGCTAGTTGCGTTTGAATCTATGGACAGTGGGAGGAAGTTTCTGGCATGTGCAGAGAAGGTGAGACCCTTTCGTTGTTACAAATCATTTGTTAGATGTGATTCAGACACTGTCACGGTCCCAACCCATTCATACCACACCTTTAAGCAAACGCATCCTAAGATAGTGTCACAGTTTGTTCCTCGTATCTAAAAATGTCATTAGTGCCATTAGAAAATTATTTAGCACCGCTTTAGCAGTTTGTGTAGCCAACTTTGGTCCACACATCCGAGCAGCCAAGCAGTAAAATACTAAATCTTTATGGCACGAAGGAACTGGGCATCGGAGCAACTATGTGCTCCGGAGTCAGGGTCCCTTATTTTTTTCCGCTGCATCGGCTCGCCAGTGCAGGGCACCGATGCGAGATGTATCAAAAGTTTTCTTTACACCGGTTTTGGCATACATAGGGGATGACCTTAGTGCTCTTAGTTCTCTGTTACTAAATTTGTGCATGTACACACCTGTTAGTATCAATTGCTGTCATCCAAACACTGCCGCTATGTTGTTGTAGTTAAATTTACCTTCCTCATAAAATGTTCAATTTTTTATTTATAGTACATGAGTAAGAACTTGTAGCATTGTTGTAGTTAATTATAGCTTCTGATGTTTCAGAATTTGGTTGTTGTCTCAGTAGAAATTAATTCATTTGCACATTGATCTTTTTGAGAAGATATGTCATATTTAACCTATTTCTTCAGTTTTTCAAAATAAGTATTGGTGATTTTCTATGTTGCTATAAACCCATTTCCCCTACAATCGTTACTAATCTAGTTTTAAATATTATAGGATGAATGGAAGTGTTCTTGCTTGGAGTTGATTCTGGAGCATGTATGAGTTAGAGAACAGAGGTAGGCTTAGAGAAAGTGTTGTCAACGCTGAAGAATATTTGAAGATGCGGGATAAAAATAGGAAGGTGGAGAATGATCTCAGCTTTTTAAATTAGACTTTGCTAAGATGGTGTTGGCGAAGGAGGAGGCACTTTCCAGTTGGACAGTGCAAAACAGGTTCTTAGTGAACTGAAAGCAAAGGTGGATAAGACGTGCCTGGATGATCTCAATTAGGGAAATGTATATATTGTTCTAATATTGTTCTTATGAAGTTGAACTAGCTATATGTTGTACTGTGTTGTTTTCAGGTAGCTATCATACTGTGATGTTAAAATATATTTATGTGCCTGATATGAAATTGGCAAATAGCTACTGGATATGAAATGTGAATTTGCGTAATACTGGAATTATTAATTGTAAACTAATAAACCTGCTAAATGGGTCATGGAACTTTGCAAACGGTTCTGGCAGTAAAAGCACTTGTGATGGATAGCCCAATGCCACACAGTTTTCTTCACCAAATCGTGTGTGATGTAGTTGATAAAAGCAAACAGTTAACCAAGGCAGAGCATGTGTGATAGTTACACCTTTCACACACGAGCCTATACATAAAACTGTGTGGGATGTACATACGAACAGCAATGTTTTCCCTAGATTGACTGTGTGGGATGTACATAAGAACAGAAACGTATTCCTTGGATTGACTGTGTGTGATATACATATGAATGGAAACATTTTCTCTGGATTAACTGTGTGGGATGTACATAAGGACGGAAACATATTCCTTGGATTGACTATGTGTTATATACATAAGAACGGAAATGTTTTTCTGGGTTTCACCGTGTGGGATGTACATACAAACAGAAATGATTGGATTTCGATGCCTCGCCCGATCGCACACGAGCTCATTTTGCCACAGCATGTGTGCCAGGAGGGCCTATCCCCGATGGTTTTTGGGTCGTGTGGGAAGGACCCCCCCCCCATCGCCCACACTCACTTGGCGGCGGTTCCAAATGTCATCGCGGAAAGGGGTTGAAAACCGTTCTTATAGCACCGACGCGTACCAGTGTGTGACATGAAACCCTTCTAAAGAAGGTGGATGTGAAGGGTTTTTGAGTTAGAGTAAGACTTCGTATTCCCACAGATAGGGCATGGACAACACATAAAACCATTCTGCTTGTTTGCCTCAGCCACTTCGAGAAAGTTATGCACGCCCTTAATGTACTCGGAGGTGCGTCTGTCACCGTACATCCATTGCCGGTTCATCTACGTGCATTATACATAATTAAGTGTGTCAAAAACCATTACAAAACATCATGAATAGAGAAGTGACCAAATTAATAGAATTTCATCATCACATTAAGTTCATACATAGTTCTCACTTATCATTGAACAACATATAGCTTTCTAGAGCATCTAATTAAAACATACATTGAAACTATGTAAAACATTTAAATGCAACAACAAATGCGATCATAATCGCAACTAAGGTAACAATTGATCCAACGGCATAATGATGCCAAGCCTCAGTATGAATGGCATATTTTCTAATCTTTCTAATCTTCAAGTGCATTGCATCCATCCTGATCTTGTGATCATAGACAACATCTACAACATGCAACTCCAATGCTCTTCTCCTCCTCAATTCTTTTCAATTTCTTCTTCAGGTAATTGTTTTCTTTTTCAACTAATTTAACCTCTTGACAAGAGGGTCGGTTGAAATTTCTGGTTCACATACCTCCTAGATAAAAACATCTATGTCACATTGGTCGACATAATTGTCATAAACACTAAATGAAACAAATAGTTATAAAAGATAATATACCACATCCGAATCATAGACGGGACGAGGGCCGACGGGGGTGGATACCAAAACCATCACACTATATAATAACAAACAATAATAAAAGTAAGAAAATTATTCAAGTATATCTACCTAAATCATACAAGTAAGAATTTTTTTATTTTAGAAAGAAGATAAGAACAAGAGGCTCACCACGGTGGTGCCGGCGACGAGATTAGCGTGGGTGATCGACGGCGGTGAGGACGGAGACGGGACAGGACGGACCGCCAAACCTAGACAATCTTGAGGAAAATGGAGCTTGGACAAGGAGCTTCGATAGGAGAAAGCTTAAGTTTGGCTCGAGCATTTCATCGAACACCTCATGTGCATAGGAGGTGAGCTAGAGCACCACCCACCTCTCCCATGGCCGTCCAGAAAAATAGAGCAGTGGCTCTGTTCGCGGGCAGGGGCGGGGGTATATGTAGGCTTCTCTTTAGTCCCGGTTTGTGGCTAAAACCGGGACTCACGGACAACCTTTGGTCCTGGTTCCAGCCACCAACTGGGACTAAAGGTGCTGGCCCAGGAGCAAGGCCCATTGGTCCTGGTTCGTGTGTGGAACCGAGACCAAAAGTGTCAGACAGACCGGGACCAGTGGCCCCCGAGGACCGGCGGGCGCCCTGGCCTCACGAACCGAGACTGATGCACCCTTTGGTCCCGGTTCGTGAGTGAATCGGGATTAATGCCCTTACCCAGGCCTCAACCAAAGCCATGTTTTCTACTAGCATGGTGTCATGTGAACGTTGACTACATGGCACTTCACCATATTTGGGCCTAAGGGAATGCGTTGTGGAGCAGTTATTAGATGATGGGTTGCTAGAGTGACAAAAGCAACCCTAGTTTATGTGCTACTTCATAAGGAACCGATTTGGATCCAAATGTTTAATGCTATGGTTAGATTTTATCTTAATACTTTTCTCATAGTTGCAGATGCTTGCGAGGGGGTTAATCATAAGTGGGAGATTTGTTCAAGTAAGAACAACATCCAAGCACCGGTCCACCCACATATCAAATTATAAAGTAGCGAACACAAATCAAACCAACATGATGAAAGTGACTAGATAAAATTCATGTGTACCTTCAAGAACACTTTGCTTATAATATTATAAGAGACCGTTTTGGCTTGTCCTTTGCCACAAAAGGATTGCGCTACCTTGCTGCACTTTATTTACCATTACTGTTACTTGTCCATTACAAATTATCTTGCTATCAAACTTCCTGTTAATGACTATTTCAGTGCTTGCAGAAAATACCTTGCTGAAAACCACTTGTCATTTCATTATGCTCCTCGTTGGGTTCGACACTCTTACTTATCGAAAGGACTACGATTGATCCCCTATACTTGTGGGTCATCAGTGCCCCTCCCCTCACCCCTATATATAGTGGGGGCTTGGGAGGGCACTCGCACCCTTCCACCCTTGCACTCTATTGCTCCCAAATTCATGCTAGCTTTCTCCGGTACGTGCTTGGCAAAGCCCTGCTGGAATTCCACTGCCACCACCACAACCACCTCACCATTGGATTGGTCCCGATCTCATCTACCTCCCCTCCCTCGCTTGCTGGATCAAGAAGGAGAGGACACCGATGAGCTGAACGTGTGCTAATCTCGGAGGTGTCGTCCGTTTAGCACTAGATTGGATTTGATTGTGATTGGACCGCGAAGAGTACGACTACATCAACCATGTTACATACACTAACGTTTTCGGTCTACAATGGTATGTAGACACATTCCCCTCTCATTGCTAGCATCTCCATAGATAGATCTTTTGGTGTTTTGTAGGATTTTTTTGATTTTCGTGCAGCTTCCCCATCAGAAGGCTCTACCACTAGCAAAGCATCAGCAACACAAGATAGCCATGGGTGTTGGAAAAGCATGCAACTAGATTATTGACTCTAGTGCAAGTGGGAGACTGTTGGAAATATGGCCTAGAGGCAATGATATTTGTATTATTATATTTCCATATTCATAATTAAAGAGTTTATTTCTATGCTATAACTATTATGATGCTGGAATATGCGATTCAGTGGAAAACTCATATGCACGTATGGAATGATAAACGGATAAATAAAAAGTTTCTAGTATTGCCTCTAGGACTAGCTCAATTGTTGTTGGTGATCAAGCTTTCCGGGTCATAGGATATTGTTAAGTGTAATGATCATCCTAAAACAACATTGAGATTATGCCATTGGAAGATCGATTATATTAAATCGACCCAAACTTGTTTGTTATGAATTGACTTGATATTGTCCACAATCAATTGTAATAACACGGAGTGTTAACATGTGATTTTTCTCCTTAGACCATGAGAGTATCATAGTCACTTCTTACCATACGGTGGGCATTGGGGTTTCTCAAACATCACTTGTAACACGGTGACCATAAAGACAATTTATAGGTTTATCGCAAAGTTTGACAAGGACTAGATAACTCAAGAGTGGGATTTTCTCCTCCAACAATGGAGAGATATTCTTAGGGCCCTCTCGGTGTGACGGCATCCATCATCATCTAGCTAGACATAGATGACTTCGTCACAGGGATGTCGGAACACGATAACAAGAAAGAAGAACAAAACCGGTAATGAGGATATTGGTATAGTAAGCATGTGATGACTCGGCAGGATATCGACGCATCCCGGGTTTTTTAAAGTATTATGAACCGAAGGTAACATCACATAATAACCAAAGGTTCACTCGAATATCATTCGTGTGTTCATAGGGATCGATATGGACGTCCACGGTTCCGCTATCGGTCATTAATTGAATGAAAGGGTTTCGTTCATGTCTGAGAATTACCAAACCTACGGGGTCACAAGCTTAAGGAAATCATGATATGCTGAGTGTTAGTAGGACGGGAGTGATGAGAACATATTTGCAAAATTGTTTCATTAATACTCAAAATAGTTTCGAGAGGATCCAGAAGCGTTTTGGGGTCACCACAAGGGTTTCGGAGAGTATCGGGTAATACCGGGTATTACGGATAATTAATATATATGTGGAAAATGTTTATGGGGTTGTTAAATTATATATAAAAGCGTCTAAAAATATTTAAAACACTTTTATATTTAATTTAATAAAACGGGACTCAAAAGGCCAAATCGGAGAAGGAAACTTAGGCCAACTTGGCCCAAGTGGAGGAGGCACAACCCCCCCCCCCTTTGGCCGGCGCCCCAAGGAGGGACTTTCCCTCTTTGGTGTCTGCCCTCTCCCTTTCCTCTAACCTATATATACTAGGGTTTTTTGCTCTAATGGACATACAAGTTTTGGAGCCTCCTCTAATTCTTCTAGTTCTAGTTCTAGTTGACCATAATTGACTAATTAGAGCTAGGTCTAGTTCCTCTAATCCTCGTAAGTAGAAGACGAATGTGGTTTTGATTTCCTCCCTCTAATTCTCCGGCGATAATTAGCTATGGATGGTGAAGCGCTACCAGATCGTGAAGGTTGCAAGCTTGCAACCAAGTAGAGAGGTTATGCTTTCGGCCTTCGGTTTGAGGGACTGTTCTTGGGAGGTTCTTGGGATCGTTCGTCGATGGTTCGAGGGACTCTAAGTATCATCTACGCCGACAAGTTCATCTTCCGCTGTAATACGGCGATGATAACGATTGTGATCCCAACCCGTTATGCATCTTCATATTGATCTTGGGTGTGCGTAGGCGTGATTTTTTTTGTTTTCTACTATGTTTCCCAACAGAGGTCGGCATAATGGTCGGCCAGGCAGGGCGCTCCTGCATAGTGTCATAGTGTCATGGTGCAACATCATGTCCCGATGAGACATGGCACAAGGTTAGTGACGGAGTCCTGGACTAAGGGGTCCTCGGACAGCCGGACTATATACTTGGGCCGGACTGTTGGGCTATGAAGATACAAGATAGAAGACTTTGTCCCGTGTTCGGATGGGACTCTCCTTGGCGTGGAAGGCAAGCTTGGCGATTCGGATATGTAGATTCCTTTCTCTGTAACCGACTTTGTACAACCCTAGTCCCCCCCCCCCGGTGTCTACATAAACCGGAGGGTTTAAACTTCTAGGGTTAACGCTCAACAATCATAATCTCATAGGCTAGACTTCTAGGGTTTAGCCATTACGATCTCGTGGTAGATCAACTCTTGTAATTCTCATATTCATCAAGATCAATCAAGCAGGAAGTAGGGTATTACCTCCATAGAGAGGTCCCGAACCTGGGTAAACATTGTGTCCCCCGCCTCCTGTTACCATTAACCTTAGACGCACAGTTTGGGACCCCCTACCCGAGACCCGCCGGTTTTGACACCGACATTGGTGCTTTCATTGAGAGTTCCACTGTGTCGTCGAAGATAGGCTTGATGGCTCCGTCTATCATCTACAACAATGTAGTCCAGGGGGAAATCTTCCTCCCCGGACAGATCTTCGTATCCGATGGCTTCGCACTACGGGCCAACTCGATCAGCCATCTAGAGCAAATCGATAGCTACGCCCCTGGCCATCAGGTCAGATTCGGAAGCCTGAATTTTGTGGCCGATGTCCGTGGAGGCTTGATCTTCGACGGATTCGAGCCCATGACGGTTGTCACGACCACTACAATGAAAATGACCTAGATCTGTCATCGGGCCACACGCAGGATATAGCACCTGTGACTGCCCTAGCCCTAGAGCCAGAGTGGACTGTGTCATCCGAGGACGGGAAGCTTAACCCCACCACAGAGGCCACAGACTCAGAGGCGCTCGAGCCGCACACAGACCCAACATCGACCGGGGCTTGTGTTACCGGAACCCCGGACTCGTCTCCGGCCATGGATTTCGGATCACGTGCATCCGCATCCGTTGAACCTAATTGGACGCCGGTCTTGGAGTTCAGCTCCGCGGACATCTTCCAGCACTCGCCTTTTGGCGACGTGTTGAATTCATTGAAATCTCTCTCCCTGTCAGGAGATTCTTGTCCGAACTATGTCCGGCTCGAATGGGAAGCGGATGATGAAGAAATTCGTTCCCCGCCCACCACCCACTTTATAGCCACTGTCGACGACTTAACCGACATATTTGATTACGACTCCGAAGACATCGACGGTATGGACGACGATGCTGCAGAGGATCAGGAACCACTGCCTACAGGGCGTTGGACAGCCACCTCCTCGTACAACATATACACGGTGGATACACCCAAAGAAAACAACGGCGACGATGAAAATCCAGTCGAGGATAAACCCCCTGAGATACAGACGAAACGCCAACGTCAGCAGCGCCGCTCCAAGCCACCCCGCAGCAAAAACAGCAATACCGTCACAGAAGAGGACAACACTCCGGACGGTGCCGAAAACAATGAAGACCCCATTGAGCCAACCTCCGAACAGGAGGAACGGGATGATGGGCGAGTCAGCCCTGGCGAACAGGCCATGAACGAAGACTCGGAGGATAGCCTCGGTGACGAAGATTTCATCGTGCCTGAAGAGCCCGCCGAACAGGAACGCTTTAAGCATCAGCTAATTGCCACTGCAAGAATCCTGAAAAAGAAGCACCAGCAGCTTCAAGCTGATCAAGATCTGTTCAATGAAAGATGGACTGACGTCCTGGCAGCCGAGGAATATGGCCTCGAGCGCCCAACCAAAAGCTACCCGAAGCGCAAACTGTTGCCACAGTTCGATGACAAGGTGCTGGAACCCGTCCTACCAAGGTACAGTACGGCTGACCGACCACCACGTGGCCGGGACAAAGAGGCACCTCAAGCTGAATACCAGCCCGCACTACCTCGCCGAACAAACAGAAATACAACAGCTCGGGGATATACACATGACCTGCGACGCGATTTGCAAAGGAGAGCAGGTCAGACAAGATCAATCTATGGATCACGGGGGCGCGCCTCGACGCGCGACGACGGCCATCTGGCGGAACATGAGAAACATAACCATGTCCGGGCCGAAAAGCGCAGACGAGCTCCATCCGAACTACGTCACGACTTGGTCCGATATAGAGGCGCCGCACAACCCCTCTGCTTCACTAACGAAGTAATGGGACCTGATTTCCCAGAAGGGTTTAAACCCATAAACATCGAATCATATGATGGCACAACAGACCCCGCGGTGTGGATTCAGGATTTTCTTCTCCACATTCATATGGCCCGCGACAATGATCTTCACGCCATCAAATACCTCCCGCTCAAATTCAAGGGACCAGCTAGATACTCGTTTAACAGTCTGCCCGAAAACTCCATTGGCAGCTGGGAGGAATTGGAGGGCGCCTTCCTCGACAACTTCCAAGGCACATATGTCCGACCTTCGGATGCCGATGACCTAAGTCATATAATCCAACAGCCCGGAGAGTCGGCCAGGAAATTCTGTACTTGGTTCCTAACTAAAAAGAACCAGATCGTCGACTGTCCGGACGCCGAAGCCCTAGCGGCCTTTAAGCACAGCATCCGCGATGAATGGCTGGCCAGACACCTCGGCCAGGAAAAACCGAAGTCCATGTCAGCCCTTACGGCCCTCATGACCCGCTTCTGTGCGTGCGAAGACAGCTGGCTAGCCCGTAGCAACAACAATACAAGAGAGCCAGAAACAGCACCAGCAAGCCCCGAGGCAATAGACACAAGCGTCGAAACAACGGTGACAGTACCGAAGACACGGCGGTCAACGCCGGATTCAGTGGCTCTAAGTCCGGTCAGCGAAAGAAGCCATTTAAAAGGAACAATCCGAGCCCGTCCAGTCTGGACCGCATACTAGATCGACCATGCCAAATCCATGGCACTCCGGATAAACCAGCCAATCATACCAACAGGAAATGTTGGGTCTTCAAACAGGCCGGCAAGTTAAACGCCGAGAATAAGGAGAAAGGGTCACAAAGCAAGGAAGATGATGAGGAACCCCGACCACCGAACACAGGGGGACAGATGGTGAACATGATTTACGCCACCCATATTCCTCCTGTCCGACATACGGGGAACATGACTACGCGATGGAGCCAGTCGCCCCAAAATTTAACCCATGGTCCTCCTGTCTGATCACCTTTGACCGCACGGACCATCTGACCAGTATTCGTCATGGCGGTTCAGCCGCACTGGTCCTTGACCCAATTATTGCTGGATTCCATCTAACGCGAGTCCTCATGGATGGTGGCAGCAGTCTGAACCTCCTCTATCAGGATACAGTGCGCAAAATGGGTATCGATCCCTCAAGGATCAAGCCCACAAAAACCACCTTTAAAGGTGTCATACCAGGTGTAGAGGCCTGTTGTACGGGCTCAATCACACTGGAAGTGGTCTTCGGATCCCCGGATAATTTCCGAAGCGAAGAGTTAATCTTTGATATCGTCCCTTTCCGTAGTGGCTATCATGCACTGCTTGGTCACAAAACATACATCAGGAGGGATGGAGTGGAACAGAGAACGAGGATTCAAGTTGATAAGAACAATTCCACACTGAATAAGATGGTGCATGGCTTCAAAGTAGCAAGGAGTTAATTGCCATGACTCCATAATGGGGCACCTTAGGGAAGGTGGCTCGTAGAATTATTCCCTTAAGTGGCAAAAATAATTACTTTTGACACATAGATCATTGAAACTCTTCATACCAGCCTGAGGCAAATCACAATTGATCGTTTGAAAGAATTCGAGAGGATGGCATACTCAGTTTGGAAATGAAACTACGGTTATAGAACAACTCGGCAAATGGAAGGCACATTCCAGTTGAAACCAAGGATATAACCTAGTGACTGAGTGTTCTTTCAAGAATTTGAGCATTTCCATATTCATCAAGGTTTTACCAACATCTAGGTCAAGATCCTGGTGACACCTCGTACTACCATGATGAATAACGATGGAGGGTGCAGGTGCAGAGGAGGACAACACTTTCTCAGATTTTACCTTGACGATGCCAAGGAAACAAAATCTGGAGGATCAACCGAGAGACATTTAGCACTCCGCTTCTAATGTTCTCTTTGTTGTTCTAGCTACCATTGTCATGCTTAAAAGCTCAACATGGCCATCAAATAAAGGTCGGACTTCGGGAGCACCAGAATCCATAAGGAAAACTACGAAAGCAAATCCTACGAAATCCTTATGGGGAGGTGGCCAACTTTCTCAATCAAGATACTACAATAATAGGTCTTCCGGCTGGGTGTGTTGGCCACGACATCCACTTACCGGGTTACAGAGAGACCATTAGTATAGTTCTTGGGAAAACATTCCAACCATCATATCTGCCTGAGATTCAGATCTGGTTGGTGTCAGGATATTCTAGACTCATCGAATCTACAAAGAAAAGTGAAAGTTTGCAACACAAATCGACGAGATGACGTTGCGAGATTCTTGGGAAATGAACTACGATAGCAAGCTCCAAAACATGAGCTGGTTCTGCTGCAAGCATGTGAACACACTGTCCCAGACAAGCATGGTCACCTGGTAGTCTTACAATGAAACACTACCGAGTTCGGGGGGGAACCATCAACGAGGATATCGAAGTCCTTGCGTAAGTCTAGCTCTTAGGAAGAAACTTCTTCTCCTTGAACAAATCAATCAGTGGCTTGGTGTGCTACGGAATTCATATGGAACGAAGATGATCAGTCTAACAGACCACGGAATACTTCGCACATGCATGACTGATTTGGGAGAATTCCAAGGAAAACAAAACAAACCTTTCTCAAATTCATGGCGGCAACTTACACCTAATGCACGTGAACTTGGAGAAAGTCACTTCTTGCAGCCAATCATATGCCTCATGAACGGAACACGAAGGCATTGCTTACAAAGTTTCCAATACTAGTGTAATGTTCAACATTAATCATGGACAAGATGAGAATATTGCCGATGGGCTCAACAACAGGTCATCCAGATTTCCATGAAGATGGAATTCCACAACTATGTGAACAAAGCGATAGCATTGGTCAAACCCAAAGAATATAATGGTGTATGCTCAAGGAAACAACCACGAGTAAGACAACATTACGAATATCGTTGGTTCTGATTTGATTTGACGATAGCCCATACTCAAATCAAAGTTTTGACAAGACAACAGATCCAACAACTGATCACGAGGACCAATCGATGGAGATATCATCTTTCTTCAACACACACACACAAAAGATATACCTTTGGAGTGAACTAAGCCGGACAAAGCTTTTATCTTCCAAATCTCCAAGTTGTTGTTTAGCTCAACCAACTAGCTCAGGGGTATCCAACACAGATTCTTGGAGAAGGGGTGGTTTATAGGAAACCAACTTGATCACAAACTCAACATAGCGGTCAGGTAAAAACCTGGTAATACTTCCGAGAAGATATTCGGAACATCACGAACCACCGATATGTCCCTAAGCTCGAGAACAATCTTGCTTTTCACGGCAAGACGACATGATCATAAGAGCAAGGGATTCAATCCTAACTCAAAGATCGAAGAGTGCACCAGAAATAAGGACAAGGTAGCACGATCAATCCTAGGATGATGATTCAATAACCAGCATGCTAAGAGTGAGAGTATTGTCCATTAACTACCAAGCAACGGGTTGCTAGGAGTATTGATTCCACACATCATAGTTCACATGTCGGCATTCCAGTTACAACCAACACGGAGACCAAGAAATGAATAATGATGGCGAAAGTATCACTATATCAAGAATTCATAAAAGATTGTACAATTCTCACGTCATTCTTGATATGAAAGAGGGTGACACTCCAAGGTAGAATAGAGCAAAAGCTGAATTGGCATTTTGATCTGTGGAATACAACTACTTTGACCCAATCCTCGAAGTGGACAAGGTACTGGAGTTTGTTTCTCCTAGTCATTCCAGAATAGAATGGCTTGACAGACCACAAGAATAATAGGCATCGACGAACATGAATGCACAACTATTCCTGACTATCAATTGATAGACTAGGGTCGGAATACAGCTGAGGAGGGTCAACTCAAGGAACATATAACTTTCTGAGTTGTGGATGCATAGATTAGTATGTCGAGCAAAGCTCAACATTTCTTCCGGATAACCCATGCAGAAAGGTAGAACTGGCAGAATCACAATGTAGAATGGAGAACCCATTAAGAGCACTCTGATTGTGATCTTTTGGTTCAGAAGAACTTCTGCCATAAGAAGTTCATGGCATTTGGAAGAAGGAAATACCACGGACCTCGAGGACTATCGCAAAGGTTACTAATATCCTAAAGGTACGAGCAACACTATCAACACGAGGTAAGTAGAGTGAATCTTGGGTCAAGAACCCAGGAATAGAATACCTACAACTAATTGGCATCACGGGATGCTTTCGAGAACAATGGCCATAATCATCACACCGGGAATACAAAGCATTGCTAGATTACTAGGTGACTCCCTAAGACACCTAGGGTCATAATAATAGCTCCAACATATATGTCGAGGCAATAGAGTACCTCAACTCAGCAATTAGTGTGATTAATCTGGCCCCAAATGGACATCAGGAACATGGAGGAATGATTGCAAGTGCATCAGATTATCTAGAAACCTGGGATGACTCGGACAGCATAACGGCTGTAAATGCTCAAAAATATTTGAGACATCCTGCAAAATAGTGGCATGACCAATCAACATCACAATAACAAGGTTCTGAGGCCAGCTATGAACATATGGAAGTAGTAGAAACTGAACTGAGACTTGAAACTATCAATTCTATAAGTCTATGGATTAGTAACACGTCATCCTGATAGATAGATGAGAAGGCCTAGTTCTTAATCCCCGTAGAAAAGAAGAGGTTGACTCAGATCAGAAGGGCATAAGGTAAAGGAGTAAAAAGAGCCTTACGTTCCCTTCCACAATCAATTCCCCTATATAACTAAAGCATTTCTAGACTCAACTTCGACCAGTTTGGCTTGGTAATCCTACAGGCAGTCAGGCTCTGATACCAAAGTTGTCAGGACCCTGATTCCAAGTCACATCGATCTAGCTGATAACACCTCATATCACTTTGCGGCCTCACGCACAGTATTCCCACGGGTGTCGCCTTACCATGGCCCGGGACCGTTTGCGCCTTTTGGCTCACGTATATGATAGTGTCGCTAGCATCCATATGACAGAGAACCCGGGCCGACATGGCTAGTCGTGAACCCAAAGCGGCACTAACCCATGGGGACAGGCATACATGAATCAACTTCGAGCATGTCGGTCAGCAGCGTGTGAATCCGGGCTGTAGCACTGGGCTAACAGGACTCCGGTAACCCGGGCTGTAGCAGGCTAGGCAGGACTTCGGATGTCACCGCATGACATTTCCCCGAAGGGACAGACACAGGAACGAAGTGAAACACATGCCAGCCAGTCAATTGTCCTGAGCAATAGTGTTGGGCTAGCAGGACTCCGGTGAACCGGGCTGTAGCGGACTACTATGGCTCAAGGAAGCACTAGACTACATTTCCCCATAAGAGAGGCTACCAAGGATAAACAACTAGATTGTCGGATGCCACACATACCAAGCATTTCAATCATACACACAATATGCTCGATATGGGTAAATACAACATGGCATCACAACAAGACTCTTCGACTCAAGTATTTATTCATTAGGCTCCGAGGAGCGAGATGTTACAAACATGGGTCTCATGACCCAACATTCAGAGCATACAAGTCAAAGCACATGTGGAAGCTTAACATGTCTGAGTACATACATCTACAAATGAAAAAGGCTGAGAAGCCTGACTATCTACAAGACCCTCCCAAGGGTACAAGATCGTAGCTAAGGTAACAAGCAAAACATCGAAGTCCACGCAGAACTACTAGCGAGACTGAAGTCTCTCTGCAAAAACATAAAATAGGCAAATGTGAGTACAAATGTACCCAGCAAGACTTACATCAGAACTATCTACATATGCATCGGTATCAATAAAGGGGTGGTGGAGTTTGACTGCAGCAAGCCAGCTTTGACTCGGTGGCTATCCTGAACTACGACTGCAAGTAACTCTTTTGAGGTGGCGCACACGAGTCCACATATTCACCATATCAATACACCAATATGGATCCGCTCCCATCTCCCTACGAGAACGCCATCCATAGCACTCACGCTTATCTTGTGCATTTTAGAGTATCCACTTTCACTTGTCTATGAACTATGCAAGGGTTCTAAGTTTCCATATCCGAGGAATCACTATTCAAATAGATAATGATAACCCTGCAGGGGTGTACTTCTTCACACACGCTCTCGCCACTTATCGCCCTGTACACGTCATGTACCTCGACAACCTTCAAGCGGAAGCCGGCCGAGGGAGTCGGCCACGACCTGACTAACCACACAAGTCTCTCATCCAGGTTTATCGCCTATTCGGGTTCCATCCGCAAGGATATCCGGCCGGGGTGTCGCTCACGGCCCCAAACGATGTGTGCATGGTTCCCAAGCCCACCTCGACGGATGGATCTACGCTTGGTACACCGTGCCATGGTGCCTAGTCTGTCCCAAGCCCACCTGTACCGGGTGCCACTTGGTAGACTACTAACACTACCTACGAACACCAGAAACAAGTTGCAACTCCTGGACAGAGATCCAGTTGATTAATAAGCCGAGAGGGGTCGAGTTACCGGAACCCAATGTGTGGTAGTAACTGTTCATGGATCACAAACACAGAACTCAGTTCCTGAGGACGGTTTCAATGAGACAACCCGCCATGTACTCCTACATGGCCTCTCACCGTTACCTTTACCAAATCGTGTTCACACACTTAGCTCTCAACAGTAGGACATGTTCACACACCTCTAATTCATCCCCGATGAATCAAACCTAACACAACTCTAAGCAATAGCAGGCATGACAAACAAGCATGAATGAGTAGGCACATCAGGGCTCAAACAACTCCTACTCATGCTAGTGGGTTTCATCTATTTACTGTGGCAATGACAGGTCATGCAGAGGAAAGGGGTTCAGCTACCGCAGCACGCAATAGTTGAAACGTTGTTGTCCTAATGCAGTAAAAGAGAGCAAGAGCGAGAGAGTGGGATTGTATTGGAATGAACAAGGGGGTTTTGCTTGCCTGTTACTTCTGAATAGTATAGTTCTTCATCGGTGTCAACGATCAAATCGTCGAAACCACGTTTAACGAGAGGGGACAAATACCGGCAACACAGAAAGAAACACAATCAATGCAATGCACAATATGATGCATGATCATGACATGGTAAAATGAGTGTGTTGGGCTAATGCAACAACAACCAGATGGATTTGAGCTATTTTGAACCAAAGATTCAAAGTTCAAACTCATTTGTGATCTTAAATAGTGCCTTATCATGTTTTTCACTAAACAGCAGGTTAACTTGTTTAAACATGCATGAAACCAGTACAGATGGATAGATTGGATTTTTCTGATCATTTTTCATATATAAATTATTTCATTCTGAGCTATAGATTATTTTCTATGATTTTTTGAAGTTTGTAGCATTTTCTGGAATTTCCTGAATAAACTTAAATCCAGAAAATGTTTTATTGCATCAGCATTATGTCATAGTGACGTCAGCGAGTCAACAGGGCGGCCAGGGTCAAACCTGACCTGTGGGACCAATTGGTCAGTGAGCCTGGGTTAGTCAGGTCGCCGACAGGTGGGCCCGGTCAACGTTGACTAAGTCAAAGTCAAGCTGACACGTGGGGCCACATGCTTAGCACTAATCTAAACAGAAAAATTAGGCTAACCTAAATGGGCGCTGGGGCCCGTATGTCAGTGAGGTAGGGAGGTTAGTTAGCCCCGTCATTAGAGCTAATGATGGTGCCACGTCAGCGGTCGCCGGGGTTAGTCACCGGTGACCTCAATCGACGGCGGAGGCACGTCGGAATCGCTGCTCCGGTAGCGGTTCGATGCGCCGAGGGTACCAGTGGAGAGCTCACGCTCGTGCGCGACTAGGGGAGGCCTCGGGAGGCTGTGGAGTGGCCGGGGACGACGACCATGGTGGCTTTGGTGGGGGCCGGAGCTTGGGCAAGCATGGGCGCGGTGGCTGCAGCGCATTAGCCAGAGAGCAGAGGAGCGCGTCGAGATCCTGGGGACCTGAAGAGCACGCGGGGGCTACTGGAGTGAGCGAAAGAGCTCCGGGGCGCGAGGTTCGCCGGCCATGGCGATGGCCGAAGCTCGGTGCTTGCGGGGACGGCAGCTACGGCACGAGAACGAGCAGGGGAGGCGGGGGGAAACGAAGGAGTCCTCACAGTGAAGTGGTTTAGCAGCTCAGACGGCTCGGGGAGGCCCTCTTCGGCGCGAATCGACGGCGGCGATCCACGGGTTGCCAGCGAGGAAGACGATCATGCTGACGGCGCTGCAGTGCGCCCGGGCTTCTGATCTTCAGCGTTCAGACGAGGACGAGCTTCACTCTGTGGCTGGACACGGCGCGGGGCCTAGGGTGCGCGGTGGCTACAGGTTTCATGGCAGCGAGCGCTTGACGGTTGCGGCCATGGCGAGGAGAGGGCGAGAGAGAGGGCAGAGGGGGAGAGTGAAACGTCCAGGGGTTCGGGGCGGCGCCGAAGAGAAGGCCCGAGGCGTCGCGGTGGCCATGATGACGCAGGCGAGCAGGGAGGTGCGTGGCGCCGCGGGCGCGCGTGCGCTGTCTCCCTCCTCTGCCTACTGGCAGAGGTAGGTGATGACTGGCACGGGCCAGGTGGGCTGGGCAGCACAGCTGGGCCGCTGGGGTGTAGGTAAGCGCCAGGTAGGTCTTCTGCTCTTTTTTTATTTTTCTTCTGTTTTCTTTTATTTAATTGCCACTGAATTCAAATTCAAACAAATTTGAAATCAGTGCCAAAACTCCCCTGGATAATTTTATGTCACTTAAGGTCTACTCCTCATATACATAAAATATGTCACGACATTTGAAAATATATTCATTATATACTATGAATATAACTCCAAATTCAAATAGAATATTGATTTAAAATCAGAGCCCAAATAATTCCTTAGAAATGTTCCAAAATTTTGGTTTGATTTATAACTCGTGCCAAAATTGTCAGAGCTATTTCTAGGGCATTTTGGATTTACTGATTGCAATTTTAGGGTTTCTTGCCCTTTTATTAAAATGATTTCCGAGGCTTTCAATTTCCTCATTTCAACTTTCGGAATATAGACATGATGCACACATGAAGCTAGCCTAGAGCATTACCAGAAGCTAGGGATGTGACAGAAACACTGAAATAGGCAAAAAAAAACAGCAATTCTGGGTTGGGCCTCCGGTTAATAGGTTAGTCCCAAAAATAATATAAAAGTGGATAATAAAGCCATATATTGCCCGAAATAGTAGATAATATAGCATGGAGCAATCAAAAATTATAGATACGTTGGATACGTATCAGTCTACAAGGAGAAGGTTGCGTAGTAGACATCAATAAGCTTCCATATTTCTATGTAGCTAAGGCTCAAAACCAATTTGGACTGGTCTTGCAAAGGTCGAGCCAACACTCTTCAATCCGAAAGGCATTCGTAAAAAGAAATACGTACCACATGGGGTGATGAATGATGTCTTCTCTTCATCTTCTCTCGTCATGAAAATCTGATGGCATCCTGAGTAAGCGTCGAGGAATGGTAACAGGTCACACCCGGCCGTGGAGTCAACAATCTGGTCAATGCGCGGCAACGGGAAAGGGTCTTTTGGACAAGCCTGATTGATATATGTGTAAGCAATACACAGCCTCCACTTCTCGTTTGCCTTGCGCACTACCACCGGATTGGCCAACCACGTCGGATGGAGTATCCATCTTACAAGGCCTGCCGCTTCTAGCTTTATGACCTCTTCCGTGATGAACTCCTGCCTTTCCAGAGCTTGCTTCCTTACCTTCTGCTTGACGGGCCGCGCGTGAGGACAGACAGCAAGATGGTGCTCAATCACCTCCCTGGGAACGCCGGGGATGTCGGATGCTTGCCACGCAAGCACATCGACATTCGCCCGCAGGAAAGTGACGAGCTCGCCTTCCTATTTTCTATCGAGGGTGGAGCTTATGGTGAAAGCCCCTCCTGTGCCATCCTCCTTGACAGACACCTTCTTGGTCTCTGGCGGTGCAGCTTTGGATTTCGTGGTCTTGCCAGTGGAGCTCTCTGGCACGTCCTCGACAGGAGCACAGCACTCCGGAGAGGTGCGCTTGCTTGAGTGGGTGCGAGAGGTCTTGCCGGTCTTCTTCCCTCACGGGGCTTCAGCGGCAGGAGCGAGTGCCTTAGCGGTAGCTACTGTAACTGCTTCTCGGTAGAGTTGGTCAGTGCAAATCAGCGCATCCTTCTTGTCGGAGGGGACGGTGATGATGTTCATCGGCCCAGGCATCTTCAGCGTGTTGTAGGCGTAATGTGACGCCACCATGAACTTGGCTAGTGTCGGGCGGCCGAGGATCCCGTTGTAGGGCAAGGGGATCTCGGCTACATCGAAGACAATCCTCTCCGTCCGGTGATTCAAATCACCTCCAACCGTCACAGGCAACGTGACCTTACCCTTCGGCTGGCTTCTTCCCGGGTTGACCCCTTGAAACGTGCCCGTCTCCTCGAGGTCTCCATTAGGAATCTGCAGCCTTTTGACCACAACATGCGAGATCAAGTTCAGCCCGGCCCCGCTATCAACTAGCATCTTCGTCACCTCAAGGTTGCGTATCGTTGGTGAAACCAACAACGGCAAACACCCGACCGCAGTCGTGCGATTAGGGTGGTCTTCGATGTCAAAGATGATAGGCGTGATGGACCATTTTAGTGGCTTCCGTGCGTCGACTGATGGTTCCACCACTGTGATCTCACGCGCACTGCTTGAGCTGGCGGTGAGAGGTGTGCAATGAGGCGCCACCGTAGATGCACATGGCCTCCGTAGCTTTCTGGAACTCGTGGTCGCTAGACTCGTCGTCCTCGTTGTGATCATCATCCTCCTGCTTCTTGTCGCGGCCCCGGGCGGGCCTCTCTTGCTGGTTATCTTTGCCACGGCGGCCTCCTTGGCCGCCACGCTTCTTGCCGGATCCTTCGGCACCGTCCTGGCCCTTCTCCTTGTCCCGCCTCTCATACTCAGCTTTTTTCTTCTCAGCAAGCAGCTCAACTTGTCGGCAGTTCTGGAGGTCATGACCCTTGGTGCGGTGGATCTTGTAGTACTGCTTGTCAGAGCTTCCTGGCTTATCGGTAGCCGCCAAGGCCCAGTAAGCGGCACAACCGGGAACTTCCTTGTCCGGGTCGCTCACCTTGGCCTTCTTGGTGGTGCCGGTGTCGTTGGATCCCTCGACGGCAAGCACAACCTTGCCCTTGCGCTTTGTGTTACGGCGCCGGCCCTTCTTCGTCGGGGCGAAGGTGTCATCGTCCGTGGAGTCGGTTTCCGCACCAGCGTCCTTGCTAGGGTACTTCCTCCCCTCTTCCGCCCGAGCGCATTTGTTGGCCAGAACATAAAGTTCGGCCACATCCCTGACCTTGTTCATCGCCAGCTCTTCACGCATCTTGCGGTTGCGCACATTCTGATGGAATGCACTAATCACGGCGGCGGGATGAATGTCTGGAATGTTGTACTGCACTCGGCTGAACCTCTGGATGTACTTGCGCAGGCTTTCTCCTTCCTTCTGGGGGATGATATGCAGATCGCTTGCCTGGCCATGAGCTTGATGGCCTCCAGTGAATGCGCCAACAAACTCATGACACAGGTCCGACCAGGACGAAATGGAGTCCGCTGGAAAATGCATCAACCATGACATGACGTTGGGCTTAAGCGCCAACTGGAAGTAATTGGCAAGCACCTTGTCGTCGCGGGCTCCAGCAGCTTGCATCACGATTGTGTAGATGCTGAGGAACTCTGACGGGTGAGTCTTGTTGTTGTACTTCTCGCCAACGTCGGGCTTGAATGTGCAGTGGGAGGGCCACTGGAACTGCCGCAGCTCACGGGTAAAGGCTGGTCAACCCACCTCGTAGGGTAGGCCACCGTAGCCTCCCAGTGCCGGGTGGTCCATAGTGGGTCCTGCCCGTCTATCTGACTGGTGGCGTGCATCACGCCGGTGCTTGATGGTTGTCCGAGCATCTTCAAGGGCTCTCTCCCGAAGAACTTGACGCTGATCGCGGTGGGTCCATGAATTGGACGACGCTATTGGGGCAATGAGATATTCATGAACAAGCATAAGGTGAGGAAACTGATAAGGATTATTAGCAAAAAGATACGAATGGTGGCAAGAAAATTATTGTTTATGCTCTATCCAACACAACAGTGAGATGTACGATGGTAACTACAAACTCTGCAACCTTCTCTTTTTACTGTCCATAATGAGTTGTTAGACAACAATGTCTGAATCTTTTTCGTTCGAAGTGGTTCTCGAAGCAGTTCACTCAAGATTACCTCGCAAAGTATATGATTGGTGGACATGCAATGAAGGTTAAAGTATTTCATCCAGACTACAATGAGCATCGAGAAGTCGTAATGAAGACAGTGAAGCATGGACGGGCAGCCATCACAAGGGGTTGGCCTAGAGTCGTGCGCACATTACGCATGGAGGAGGGCACAATATGGGCATTCCACTTCACCTTCTCCAGCGACCAGAATGTCTTTCGCCTCTCTCTTTACAGTCTTTAGTACAACTGTGGTTCATCATTCTTTACTTGGTGCTTCTATAGTTCTTCAGTATATGTACATGTGCATCGAATTATGCATTTGTGGTTGAACCTATATTTGTAATAAACATGGTTGGATATGAAATAAGTGATTGCCTACTTTAAAATTCAAAACATGTGATTTTAAATTGGGGATTACACTGCACACGGTTTGCGAAAGCGAAATGTCTGCGATAGACGTGGAGATCAGAAACGTTTCTAGGATCCGCTACGTGTGCGATCAATCTCCACTACACACACGACATCCTCTTGAAAACTGTTTGCGTTAGGCCACCTTGCGCAAACGTTTACCACATAAAAACTGTGTGTGACGGACACCCTTTGCCACACAGTTTCTTCTACGCACCGTATGTGATGCATTCAATAACACAAACAATAAAATTGTTAACATCGTGTGCAATGGCAACGCTATCACAAACGATTTAACAAGGAAAATTATGTGTGATGTACCTGTGAACGGAACTGTTTTCCTTGGAGCGACTATGTGGGATGTACATACGAACGGAAATGTTTAGCGGGGACTGACTATGTGGGATGTACTTGCGACCGGAAACAATTTCGCCTGTATAATTGTATTTTTAGCTCTACTGTACGTATTGCCATATTTGAGCACTCGCCGGTCGCACACGACCTCATTTGGCCGAGCGTGTGTGCCAGGAGCGCATATCCCCGACGACTTCTGGGTCGTGTGGGAAGGACCCCCCCCTATCGCCCACACTCACTTGGCGACGGTTCCAAACGCCATCGCGGAAAGGGGTTAAAAATCGTTTGTATAGCACCGACGCGTACTAGTGTATCATCATTTCACCCACATAGCATGTGCTAAAAAGTTGAGAGGGTTACGGCAAAAACTGGATGCACTTCGTGTACAAAATGGACAATCTCTTTCGAAGTATCAGGGTTTCGGATGAAAACTCATCTATTACAAAGGGATTTCATTCTTTTGAACTTGTTTGAACTCCAGACTTTTTGTGTGTTCAAAATGCACCATTCAAAGCCTCATCATCAATTTCCAACCCTTTCTGACTTCATTTGGTATTTTTCATGCATTTACTGATTTTTTTAACTAAATGACCCTGAAATCGAAAAGCACTACAAATGAACTCTGATAAGCTTGAAAGTTGGCATGGTATCCTCATTTCACCCACATAGCATGTGCTAAAAAGTTGAGAGGATTACGGAAAAAGCTGGATGCACTTCGTGTACAAAATGGACAATCTCTTTTGAAGTCTCAGGGTTTCGGACGAAAACTCATCTGTTACAAAAGGAATTTTATTTCTAGACATGTCACTATAGTGATATTCTAGATCAAAGCCATCATCAGAATAGTTCTGGAGAGAAAGTCTTCACTTTTTCTTCGCGCGTGTCCTTTGCTTATTGCGCCGTAACCATGGATAATCTTCATAGTTTAATAGGGTGCTTGGGTCAGCCTTGACTTTGAAGGGAGGAATTTCATGAAACTTCTCATAATCTTCAGACATGTATGTCTTGCCCTCCAGTCCCATGATGTCTCTTTTCCCTGAAAGAACTATGTGGCGCTTAGGCTCATCGTATGATGTATTCGCTTCATTATCTTATCTTTTTCTCGGTTTGGTAGACATGTCCTCCACATGGAAAACCTACGCCACATCATTGGCTAGGACGAATGGTTCGTCTGTGTACCCAAGATTGTTCAGATCCACTGTTGTCATTCCGTACTGTGGGTCTACCTGTACCCCACATCCTGATAGATTGACCCATTTGCACTGAAACGAAGGGACCTTAAAATTATGTCCATAGTCAAGTTCCCATATGTCCATGATGTAACCATAATATGTGTCCTTTCCCCTCTTGGTTGCTGCATCAAAGCGGACACCACTATTTTGGTTGGTGCTCTTTTGATCTTGGGTGATCGCGTAAAATGTATTCCCATTTATCTCGTACCCTTTGTAAGTCAATACAGTCGAAGATGGTCCCCTGGCCAATGAGTACATCTCATCAGAAACAGTGTTGTCACCCATGAGATGTGTTTGCAACCAACTGCCGAAAGTCCTGATGTGTTCACACGTAATTCAGTCGTCACACTGCTTCGGGTGTTTGGAGCGCAGAATATTCTTGTGTACATTGACATACAGGGTCACCAAGGTAGAATTCTGTAGAATTGTGTAGTGTGCTTGAGACCAAGAATGCCCGTCCCTACATATTATTGAGTCCGCTCCTCGCGTGCATTTTCCAGTCAGTCTCCCCTCATACTGCGATTGAGGGAGACCAATCTTCTTAAGGTCAGGAATGAAGTCAACACAAAACCCAATGACCTTCTCTGTTTGATGGCCTGTGGATATGCTTCCTTCTAGCCTAGCACGTTTACAAACATATTTCTTTAAGACTCCCAAGAATCTCTCAAAGGGGAACATATTGTGTAGAAATTCAGGGCCCAGAATGGCAATCTCGTCGACAACATTAACTAGGATGTGTGTTATGATATTGAAGAAGGATGGTGGGAACACCAGCTTGAAACTGACAAGACATTGCGCCAAATCACTCCTTAACCTTGGTAGGATTTTTGGATCGATTACCTTCTAAGAGATTGCATTGAGGAATGCACATAGCTTCATAATGGCTAATCGAAAGTTTTCCGGTAGAAGCCCCCTCAATGCAACCGGAAGCAATCGCGTCATAATCATGTGGCAGTCATGAGACTTTAGCTAGGTTCTAGAACTTTTTCTCTATCATACTTATTATTCCCTTTATATTCGACAAGAAGCCAGACGGGACCTTCATACTGAGCAGGCATTCAAAGAAGATTTCCTTCTCTTCTTTGGTAAGAGTGTAGCTGGCAGGACCTTCATACTGCTTTGGAGGCATGTCATTTATTTCGTGCACATGTTGTTGGCCCTCCCGTGCCTCCGGTGTGTCTTTTGTCTTCCCATACACACCCAAGAAGCCTAGCGGGTTCACGCAAAGATTCTTCGTCACGTGCATCACGTCGATTGCAGAGAGGACCCCTAGGTCTTTCCAATAGGGTAGGTCCCAAAATATAGATTTCTTCTTACACATGGGTGCGCGTCCCTCAGCGTCATTCAGAATACATAGTCCTTCGAGACCCTTTCCAAAGATTACTTGTAAATCATTGACCATAGCAAGTATGTGATCACTAGTACGAACGGCGGGCTTATTTCGGTGATCTGCCTCGCCTTTGAAATGCTTGCCTTTCTTTCGACATCGATGGTTGGTCGGAGGAAATCGATGATGTCCTAGGTACACATTCTTCCTGCATTTGTCCAAATATATAGTTTCAGTGTAAGCTAAACAGTGCGTGCATGCGTGGTATCCCTTGTTCGTCTGTCCTGAAAGGTTACTGAGAGCAGGACAATCATTGATGGTTACAAACAACAACGCATATAGGTCAAATTCCTCCTATTCGTGCTCATCCCACACACGTACACCTTTTCCATTCCACGGCTGTAAAAGTTCTTCAACTAATGGCCCTGGGTACACATCAATTTCATTGTCGGGTTGCTTAGGGCCTTGGATGATCACTAACATCATAATGACCTTATGCTTCATGCACAACCAAGGAGGAAGGTTATAGATACATAGTCACGGGCTAGGTGATATGATTGCTGCTCTGCTCCCTGATACGTCCATTTTGCATCATGCTTTTATATTGATATTTATTGCATTATGGGCTGTTATTACACGTTATGTCACAATACTTATGCCTATTCTCTCTTATTTTACAAGGTTTACATAAGGAGGGAGAATGCCGGCAGCTGGAATTCTGGGATGGAAAAGGAGCAAATATTATAGACCTATTCTGCACAACTTCAAAAGTCCTGAAACTCCACGAAAGTCATTTTAGGAAATAATAAAAAATATTGAGCGGAAGAAGTTCACTAGAGGGGGCCCACCTATCCACGAGGGTGGGGGCACGCCCTACCCCCCCTGGGCGCGCCCCCCTACCTTGTGGGCCCCCTGTTGGCTCTTCGATGCCCATCTTCTTCTATATGAGGTCTTTCGTTGAGGAAAAAATCATAAGCAACCTTTCGGGACGAAACTCCGCCGCCACGAGGCGGAACCAATCTAGGGCTTCGGCAGAGCTGTTCTGCCGGGGACACTTCCCTCCGGGAGGGGGAAATCATCGCCATCGCATCACCAACGCTCCTCTCATCGGGAGAGGGCAATCTCCATCAACAACTTCACCAGCACCATCTCATCTCAAAACCCTAGTTCATCTCTTGTATCCAATTCTTGTCTCCAAGTCCGGGATTGGTACTAGTAGGTTGCTAGTAGTGTTGATTACTCCTTGTAGTTGATGCTAGTTGGTTTATTTGGTGGAAGATCATATGTTCAGATCCTTTATGCATATTATTACCCCTATGATTATGAACATGAATATGCTTTGTGAGTAGTTATGTTTGTTCTAGAGGACATGGGAGAAGTCTTGCTATTAGTAGTGATGTGAATTTGGTATTCGTTCGATATTTTGATGAGATGTATGTTGTCTAGCCTCTAGTGGTGTTATGTGAACATCGACTACATAACACTTCACCATTATTTGGGCCTAGAGGAAGGCATTGGGAAGTAATAAGTAGATGATGGGTTGCTAGAATGACAGAAGCTTAAACCCTAGTTTATGCGTTGCTTCGTAAGGGGCTGATTTGGATCCATATGTTTCATGCTATGGTTAGGTTTACCTTAATACTTTTGTTGTAGTTGCGGATGCTTGCAATAGAGGTTAATCATAAGTGGGATGCTTGTTCAAGTAAGAACAGCACCCAAGCACCGGTCCACCCACATATCAAATAATCAAATTACCGAACGCGAATCATATGAACGTGATGAAAACTAGCTTGACGATATTCCCATGTGTCCTCGGGAGCGCTTTTCCTTATATAAGAGTTTTTCCAGGCTTGTACTTTGCTACAAAAAGGATTGGGCCACCTTGCTGCACTTTATTTACTTTTGGTACTTGTTGCTCGTTACAAATTACCCTATCACAAAACTATCTGTTACCACTTATTTCAGTACTTGCAGAGAATACCTTGCTGAAAACCGCTTATCATTTCCTTCTGCTCCTTGTTTGGTTCGACACTCTTACTTATCGAAAGGACTACGATAGACCCCCTATACTTGTGGGTCATCAAGACTCTTTTCTGGCGCCGTTGCCGGGGAGTGAAGCGCCTTTGGTAGGTGGAATTTGGTAACGAAAATTTTATATAGTGTGCTGAAATTTACTGTCACTTGTTACTATGGAAAGTAATCCTCTGAGGGGCTTGTTCGGGGTATCTTCACCCCGACCAGTAGAGCAAAGAGTTGCTCCTCAACCTATTGAACCTACTGAAAATGAAATTATTCCCTTTGAAGTTCCTTCGGGTATGTTACAAAAACTGCTGGCTAATACTTTTACAAGAGATGGAACAAAACATCCTGATGAACACCTAATATATGTGGATGAAGTTTGTGGATTATTTAAGCTTGCAGGTATACCCGATGATGTTGTTAAGAAGAAGGTCTTCCCTTTATCTTTGAAGGGAGACGCATCGACATGGTATAGGCTATGTGATGATACGAAGTCATGGAACTATAAACGAATGAAGTTGGAATTTCATCAAAAGTATTATCATATGCATCTTGTTCATCATGATCGCAATTATATATATAATTTTTGGCCTCGCGAAGGAGAAAGCATCGCTCAAGCTTGGGGGAGGCTTAAATCAATGTTATATTCATGCCCCAATCATGAGCTCTCGAAAGAAATAATTCTTCAAAAAATTTATGCTCGGCTTTCTGAAAACAATCGCACCATGCTCGATACTTCTTGTGCTGGCTCTTTTATGATGAAGACTATTGAATTCAAATCGAATTTATTGGATAGAATTAAACGCAACTCTGAAGATTGGGATCTCGACGAAGGTAAGGAGTCAGGTATGACACCTAAGTTTGATTGTGTTAAGTCTTTTATGGATACCAATGTTTTTCGTAAATTTAGCACTAAATATGGACTTGACTCTGAGATAGTAGCTTCTTTTTGTGAATCTTTTGCTACTTATGTTGATCTCCCCAAGGAGAAGTGGTTTAAATATCATCCTCCCATAGAAGTAAAAGTAGCTACACCTATTAAAGTTGAAGAAAAGATTGTCACTTATAATGATCCTATTGTTCCTACTTCTTATGTTGAGAAACCACCTTTCCCTGTTAGGATAAAGGATCATGCTAAAGCTTCAACTGTGGTTCGTAAAAGAAATATTAGAATTTATACACCTCCTGAGCAAGTTAAAGTTGAACCTAATATTGCTATTATTAAAGATCTCTTGGCTGATAACATTGACGGGCATCTTATTCAATTCTGCGGTGGAACTGCTAGAATTGCTAAACCTTGTGCTAAAGACAAACATAGACCTGCGGTTGGCGTGCCAGTTATTTCTGTTAAAATAGGAGATCACTGTTATCATGGCTTATGTGATATGGGTGCTAGTGCTAGCGTTACACCTATTACCTTATATGAAGAAATTAAGCATGAAATTGCACCTGCTGAGTTAGAAGATATTGATGTCACAATTAAGCTTGCTAATAGAGATACTATATCAGCAATGGGAATTGTTAGAGATGTTGAAGTCTTGTGTGGGAAAACTAAATATCCTGCTGATTTTCTTGTTCTTGGTTCCCCACAAGATAGCTTTTGTCCCATTATATTTGGTGGACCCTTCTTGAATACTGTTAATGCTAAGATAGACTGCGAAAAGAATGTTGTTACTATCGGCTTGAATGATATGATTCATGAGTTCAATTTCTCTAAATTTAGTAAACAACATCGTGAAGAAGAATTACCTAGTAAGGATGAAATTATTGGTCTTGCTTCTATTGTCGTGCCTCCTTGTGATCCTTTAGAACAATATTTGCTAGACCATGAAAATGATATGTTTATGAATGAAAGAAGGGAAATAGATGAAGTATTCTTTAAACAGGAACCTATTCTGAAACACAATTTGCCTATTGAAATCTTAGGGGATCCTCCTCCACCCAAGGGTGATCCCGTGTTTGAGCTTAAACCGTTGCCTGATAATCTTAAATATGCTTATCTTGATGAAAAGAAAATATATCATGTTATTATTAGTGCTAACCTTTCAGAGCATGAAGAAGATAGATTATTGAAAACTCTGAAGAAGCACCGTGCTGCTATCGGATATACTCTCGATGATCTTAAGGGCATTAGCCCCACTCTATGTCAACACAAAATAAATCTGGAAGAAGATGCCAAACCAGTTCGTGATCATCAACGAAGGCTTAATCCTAAAATGAAAGAAGTGGTAAGAAAAGAAATACTAAAGCTTTTGGAGGCAGGTATAATTTATCCCGTTGCTGATAGTCAGTGGGTAAGTCATGTCCATTGTGTCCCTAAGAAGGGAGGTATTACTTTTGTTCCTAATGATAAAGATGAATTGATTTCGCAAAGAATTATTACAGGTTATAGGATGGTAATTGATTTCCGCAAATTAAATAAGGCTACTAAGAAAGATCATTACCCCTTACCTTTTATCGATCAAATGTTAGAAAGATTATGCAAAGATACACATTATTGCTTTCTAGATGGTTATTTTGGTTTCTCTCAAATACCCGTATCAGCTAAAGATCAATCAAAGACTACTTTTACATGCCCTTTTGGAACTTTTGCTTATAGACGTATGCCTTTTGATTTATGTAGTGCACCTGCTACCTTTCAAATATGCATGATGGCTACATTATCTGAATTTTGTGAAAAGATTTGTGAGGATTTCATGGACGATTTTTCCGTCTATGGATCTTCTTTTGATGATTGCTTGAGCAATCTTGATCTAGTTTTGCAGAAATGTGAAGAAACTAATCTTGTCTTGAATTGGGAAAAGTGCCATTTTATGGTTAATGAAGGTATTGTCTTGGGGCATAAAGTTTCTAAAAGAGGTATTGAAGTTGACAAAGCTAAGGTTGATGTTATTGAAAAGATGCCATGTCCCAAGGACATCAAAGGTATAAGAAGTTTCCTTGGTCACGCTGGATTTTATAGGAGGTTCATTAAGGATTTCTCAATAATTTCTCGGCCTCTGACTAATTTATTAAAAAAAGATATACCATTTGTCTTTGATGATGATTGTGTAGAAGCATTTGAAATACTTAAGAAGGCATTGATCTCTGCACCTATTGTTCAGCCACCTGATTGGAATTTACCCTTTGAAATTATGTGTGATGCTAGTGATTATGCTGTAGGTGTTGTTCTAGGGCAAAGAGTTGATAAGAAATTAAATGTTATCCATTATGCTAGTAAGACTCTAGACAATGCTCAAAGAAATTATGCTACTACTGAAAAAGAACTCTTGGCAGTTGTATTTGCTTGTGATAAGTTCAGACCATATATTGTTAATTCTAAAGTAACTATTCACACGGATCATGCTACTATTAAATATCTTATGGAAAAGAAAGATGCTAAACCTAGACTTATTAGATGGGTTCTCTTTCTACAAGAATTTGATTTGCATATTGTTGATAGAAAGGGAGCTGAGAACCCCGTTGCAGACAACTTGTCTAGGTTAGAAAATGTTCTTGATGACCCACTACCTATTGATGATAGCTTTCCTGATGAGCAATTAAATGTCATAAATACTTCTCGTAGTACTCCATGGTATGCTGATTATGCTAATTACATTGTTGCTAAATTCATAGCACCTAGTTTCACATACCAGCAAAATAAAAAGTTTTTCTGTGATTTGAGACATTACTTTTGGGATGACTCACATCTTTATAAAGGAGTAGATGGTGTTATTAGATGTTGTGTACCTAAGCATGAACAGGAACAGATCCTCCGCAAGTGTCATTCAGGAGCTTATGCAGGACACCACGCTGGAGATAGAACTGCACATAAAGTATTGCAATCCAGGTTTTATTGGCCCACTCTGTTCAAGGATTCCCGTAAGTTTGTCTTATCTTGTGATGAATGTCAAAGAATTGGTAATATTAGTAGACGTCAAGAAATGCCTATGAATTATTCACTCGTTATTGAACCATTTGATGTTTGGGGCTTTGATTATATGGGACCTTTTCCTACCTCTAATGGATATACACATATTTTTTTGCTGTTGATTACGTTACTAAGTGGGTAGAAGCTATTCCAACTAGTAGTGTTGATCATAACACTTCTATTAAAATGCTTAAGGAAGTTATTTTCCGAGGTTTGGAGTCCCTAGATATTTAATGACTGATGGTGGTTCACATTTTATTCATGGTGCTTTCCGAAAAATGCTTGCTAAATATGATGTTAATCATAGAATTGCATCTCCTTATCAGCCACAGTCTAGTGGTCAAGTAGAATTGAGTAATAGAGAGCTCAAATTAATTTTGCAAAAGACTGTCAATAGGTCTAGAAAGAATTGGTCCAAGAAACTTGATGATGCATTATGGGCTTATAGAACTGCATATAAGAATCCTATGGGTATGTCTCCGTATAAAATGGTTTACGGAAAAGCATGTCACTTACCTCTCGAACTAGAACATAAGGCATATTGGGCTATTAAAGAGCTCAACTATGATTTCAAACTTGCCGGTGAAAAGATGTTATTTGATATTAGCTCACTTGATGAATGGAGAACCCAAGCTTATGAAAATGCCAAGTTGTTTAAAGAAAAAGTTAAAAGATGGCATGACAAAAGGATACAAAAGCATGAGTTTAATGTAGGTGATTATGTATTGCTATACAACTCTTGTTTAAGATTTTTTGCAGGAAAACTTCTCTCTAAATGGGAAGGCCCCTACGATATCGAGGAGGTCTATCGTTCCGGTGCCATAAAAATCAACAACTTCGAAGGCACAAATCCGAAGGTGGTAAACGGTCAAAGAATCAAACGTTATATCTCAGGTAATCCCATAAATGTTGAAACCAATGTTATCGAAACCGTAACCCCGGAGGAATACATAAGGGACACTTTCCAGAACGTTTCAGACTCTGACAAGGAATAGGTATGTGGTACGGTAAGTAAACCAACTCCAAAACAGTTTTTAAGGCAATATTTCTCCGTTTTGGAATATTTAGAAAAATAGAAAAATAAGTAGTAGTCTGGGAAGGACACGAGGGCCCCACGAGGGTGGAGGGCGCGCCCTACCCCCCTGGGCGCGCCCCTACCTTGTGGGCACCTCGTGTGCCTTCCGGACTCCGTTTTCTTGCACGATACGTATTTTGGTCAGTAAAAATTCATTATGTATTCTCCCGAAGGTTTTTACTCTCGTATCACGCAAATATCCTCTGTTTTTGTTTCGAGCTGTTGCTATTGCAGATTAGAGCAAGATGTCTTCTCAAGAATCAGTTGGGAGAGCCGGGTGTCTCATCCGACATCGAAACCAAGGGCAAACAGCGACGCTGAACACTTTGGGCCAGCAACGGAGGAAGAGATGGAGGCTGATTTGATGAGGGTAGATGCCATGGAGGATCAAGAAGTCACTTCTTGCTTCCGAGCTGGGTTCATGATGGGGGAACTACAGAGCTCAGCTATTCCAAACTCGGTTATCCCTTCCAATGTTAGATTTCTTTCTTACAAAATATGAAGAGGAGTGTCACTTATTCTCCCGCAGCTATGCAACACCTTTGGGTGCAAGGAGCTTTAGCCGTCATAGGAAAGCTTCGTAAGGAAATAATAGATTTCAAGCACCAAGTCAATAAGCTCGGGAATCGTATCCTAAGGGGCATCATCGCCAAGAATATTACACCATCGACAAAGAAGGAGACATAATCACATGGGTATGGGCACTCCCCTTGGCAACTACCAAGCTTGGGGGAGGTGCCCTAGTATCGTATCACCATCACACTCCTATCTTTACCTTTTGCCTAGTTTGATCCTATTAGTAGTATCTTGATCTAGTAGAATAAAGTTTATGGCATGATCTAGTTTTGAGTTTTGCTTTATGATCTCTCTATGTAATCGAGTCCGTGAGCTATATAATAAAGATTCGTGTTGAGTCAAGGGCTTGATCGTTTTGCCATGATCTTGAGTGAATAAAAGAAAAGAGAAAAAGAATAAAAATTATAAGAGTTCATATTGATCTTATTGAGAGTAATGACTTCACATAGAAAGAGTATGATGATTAAAAGTTGTTGGGAGTTGGCAGACATAGCTTTGGTCATTGTTGCAATTAATAGGAAGTAATAAGGAAAGAGGGGTTTCACATATAAATATACTATTATTGACATCTTTTATGATTGGGGGCACTCATTAAAATATGACATGCTAAAGAGTTGATGTTGGACAAGGAAGACAACGTAATGAGTTATGTTTTCTTATATCTGAGATAAAGTATGTTGTCATGGATCATCCAACATGTTGAGCTTGCCTTTCCCCCTCATGCTAGCCAAATTCTCAGCACCAAGTAGAGATACTACTTGTGCTTCCAAAAACCCTTAAACCAGTTTTGCCATGAGAGTCCACTATACCTACCTATGGATTGAGTAAGATCCTTCAAGTAAGTTGTCATCGGTGCAAAGCAATAAAAATTGCTCTCTGAATATCTATGACTTATTAGTGTGGGAGAAAATAAGCTTTATACGATCTTGTGATGTGGAAGACATAAAAGTGATGGACTGCATAATAAAGTTTCATATCACAAGTGGCAATATAAAGTGACGTTCTTTCGCATTAAGATTTTGTGCGTCCAACCATAAAAGCGCATGGCAACCTCTGCTTCCCTCTGCGAAGGGGCCAATCTTTTATTATCATCTTCTACCTTATGCAAGAGTCATGGTGATCTTCACCTTTCCTTTTTCATTTTATCCTTTGGCAAGCACAGTATGTTGGAAAGATCCTGATGGATATATCTAATTGGATGTAGGGGAGCATGAGTTATTATTGTTGACATTACCTTGAGGTAAAAGGTTGGGAGGCAAAACTATAAGCCCCTATCTTTCTCTGTGTGTGATTAAAACTCCATAACCACAAGTATCGCGTGAGTGTTAGCAATTATGAAATACTAAATGATAGTTCAGTATGTGGACTTGCTATTAAGCTCTGACATAGACTCTTTCTGATGTTATGATAAATTGCAATTTCTTCAATGACTGAGATTATAGTTTGCTGGTTTTCAATAAAGTTTGTGATTCGTACTTTTGAATTGTGAATAGATTATTACTTGAGCATAAGAAATCATATGACAATATCTATATATGTTGCTGTTATGAAAATAATCATGATGCCTTCATGTCCGTATTTTATTTTTATCGACGCCTCTACCTCTAAACATGGGGACATATTTATTGTTATCGGCTTTCGCTTGAGGACAACCGAGGTCTAAGCTTGGGGGAGTTGATACATCCATTTTGCATCATGCTTTTATATTGATATTTATTGCACTATGGGCTGTTATTACACGTTATGTCACAATACTTATGCCTATTCTCTCTTATTTTACAAGGTTTACATAAGGCAGCTGGAATTCTGGGCTGGAAAAGGAGCAAATATTAGAGACCTATTCTGCACAACTCCAAAAGTCCTGAAACTCCACGAAAGTCATTTTGGGAAATAATAAAAAATATTGAGTGGAAGAAGTTCACCAGAGGGGGGGCCACCTATCCACAAGGGTGGGGGCGCACCCTACCCCCCTGGGCGCGCCCCCCCTATCTCGTGGGCCCCTTGTTGTCTCTCCAATGCCCATCTTCTGCTATATTAGGTCTTTCGATGAGGAAAAAATCATAAGCAACCTTTCGGGACGAAACTCCGCCGCCACGAGGCGGAACCTTGGCGGAACCAATCTAGGGTTGTTCTGCCAGGGACACTTCCCTCCGGGAGGGGGAAATCATCGCCATCGCATCACCAATGCTCCTCTCATCGGGAGAGGGCAGTCTCCATCAACATCTTCACCAGCAGCATCTCATCTCAAAACCCTAGTTCATTTCTTGTATCTAATTCTTGTCTCCAAGTGCGGGATTGGTACTAGTAGGTTGCTAGTAGTGTTGATTACTCCTTGTAGTTGATGCTGGTTGGTTTATTTGGTGGAAGATCATAAGTTCAGATCCTTTATGCATATTATTACCCCTCTGATTATGAACATGAATATGCTTTGTGAGTAGTTACGTTTGTTCCTGAGGACATGGGAGAAGTCTTGCTATTAGTAGTGATGTGAATTTGGTATTCGTTCGATATTTTGATGAGATGTATGTTGTCTAGCCTCTAGTGGTGTTATGTGAACGTCGACTACATAACACTTCACCATTATTTGGGCCTAGAGGAAGGCATTGGGAAGTAATAAGTAGATGATGGGTTGCTAGAGTGACAGAAGCTTAAACCCTAGTTTATGTGTTGCTTCGTAAGGGGCTGATTTGGATCCATATGTTTCATGCTATGGTTAGGTTGAAGGAAATATGCCCTAGAGGCAATAATAAAGTTATTATTTATTTCCTTATATCATGATAAATGTTTATTAGTCATGCTAGAATTGTATTAACTGGAAACATAATACATGTGTGAATACATAGACAAACAAAGTGTCACTAGTATGCCTCTACTTGACTAGCTCGTTAATCAAAGATGGTTATGTTTCCTAACCATGAACAATGAGTTGTTATTTGATTAACGGGATCACATCATTAAGTGAATGATCTGATTGACATGACCCATTCCATTAGCTTAGCACCCGATCGTTTAGTATGTTGCTATTGCTTTCTTCATGACTTATACATGTTCCTATAACTATGAGATTATGCAACTCTCGTTTACCGGAGGAACACTTTGGGTACTACCAAACGTCACAACGTAACTGGGTGATTATAAAGGAGTACTACAGGTGTCTCCAAAGGTACATGTTGGGTTGGCATATTTCAAGATTAGGTTTTGTCACTCTGATTGTCGGAGAGGTATCTCTGGGCCCTCTCGGTAATGCACATCACATAAGCCTTGCAAGCATTACAACTAATATGTTAGTTGTGAGATGATGTATTACGGAACGAGTAAAGAGACTTGCCGGCAACGAGATTGAACTAAGTATTGGAATACCGACGATCGAATCTCGGGCAAGTAACATACCGATGACAAAGGGAATGACGTATGTTGTTATGCGGTCTGACCGATAAAGATCTTGGTAGAATATGTAGGAGCCAATATGGGCATCCAGGTCCCGCTATTGGTTATTGACCGGAGATGTGTCTCGGTCATGTCTACATTGTTCTCGAACCCGTAGGGTCCGCACGCTTAAGGTTACGATGACAGTTATATTATGAGTTTATGCATTTTGATGTATCGAAGGTTGTTCGGAGTCCCAGATGTGATCACGGACATGACGAGGAATCTCGAAATGGTCGAGACATAAATATTGATATATTGGAAGCCTATGTTTGGATATCGGAAGTGTTCCGGGTGAAATCGGGATTTTACCGGAGTACCGGGAGGTTACCGGAACCCCCCGGGAGCTATATGGGCCATGATGGGCCTTAGTGGAAAAGAGAAGAGGCAGCCCCTCATGGGCCGCGCTCCCCTCCCCTCCCTTGGTCCGAATAGGACAAGGAGAGGGGGCCGGCCCCTCTCTCTCTTTTCCCCCCTCCGCGAATCCTATTCCAACTAGGATTGGGGGGAATCCTACTCCCAGAGGGAGTAGGACTCTCCTGGCGCGCCCTCCTTGGCCGGCCAGCCTCCCCCCTTTAGTCCTTTATATACGGAGGCAGGGGCACCCCAGAGACACACAAGTTGATCCTCGTGATCGTTCCTTAGCCGTGTGCGGTGCCCCCTGCCACCATATTCCACCTCGGTCATATCGTTGTAGTGCTTAGGCGAAGCCCTGCGTCGGTAGAACATCATCATCGTCACCACGCCGTTCTGCTGACGGAACTCATCCCCGAAGCTTTGCTGGATCGGAGCCTGGGGAGCGTCATCGAGCTGTACGTGTGCTAAGAACTCAGAGGTGCCGGAGTAACGGTGCTTGGATCGGTCGGATCAGGAAGAAGACATACGACTACTTCCTCTACGTTGTGTCAACACTTCCGTTGCGATCTACAAGGGTACGTAGATCATAATCTCCCCTCTCGTTGCTATGCATCACCATGATCTTGCGTGTGCGTAGGAAAATTTTGAAATTACTACGTTCCCCAACAGTGGCATCCGAGCCTAGGTTTTATGGTTTGATGTTATATGCACGAGTAGAACACAAGTGAGTTGTGGGCGATATAAGTCATACTGCCTACCAGCATGTCATACTTTGGTTCGGCGGTATTGTTGGACGAGACGACCCGGACCGACATTACGCGTACGCTTACGCGAGACCGGTTCTCCCGACGTGCTTTGCACATAGGTGGCTTGCGGGCGACAGTCTCTCCAACTTTAGTTGAACCGAGTGTGGCTACGCCCGGTCCTTCCGAAGGTTAAAACAGAGTCAAATTGACAAACTATCGTTGTGGTTTTGATGCGTAGGTGAGATTGGTTCTTACTTAAGCCCGTAGCAGCCATGTAAAACTTGCAACAACAAAGTAGAGGACGTCTAACTTGTTTTTGCAGGGCATGTTGTGATGTGATATGGTCAAGGCATGATGCTAAATTTTATTGTATGAGATGATCATGTTTTGTAACCGAGTTATCGGCAACTGGCAGGAGCCATATGGTTGTCGCTTTATTGTATGCAATGCAATCGCGATGTAATGCTTTACTTTATCACTAAGCGGTAGCGATAGTCGTGGAAGCATAAGATTGGCGAGATGACAACGATGCTACGATGGAGATCAAGGTGTCGCGCCGGTGACGATGGTGATCATGACGGTGCTTCGGAGATGGAGATCACAGGCACAAGATGATGATGGCCATATCATATCACTTATATTGATTGCATGTGATGTTTATCTTTTATGCATCTTATCTTGCTTTGATTGACGGTAGCATTATAAGATGATCTCTCACTAAATTATCAAGAAGTGTTCTCCCTGAGTATGCACCGTTGCCAAAGTTCGCCGTGCCCAGACACCACGTGATGATCGGGTGTGATAAGCTCTACGTCCATCTACAACGGGTGCAAGCCAGTTTTGCACACGCAGAATACTCGGGTTATACTTGACAAGCCTAGCATATGCATATATGGCCTCGGAACACGGAGACCAAAAGGTCGAGCGTGAATCATATAGTAGATATGATCAACATAGCGATGTTCACCAATGAAACTACTCCATCTCACGTGATGATCGGACATGGTTTAGTTGATTTGGATCACGTGATCACTTAGAGGATTAGAGGGATGTCTATCTAAGTGGGAGTTCTTAAGTAATATGATTAATTTAACTTAAATTTATCATGAACTTAGTCCTGGTAGTATTTTGCAAATTATGTTGTAGATCAATAGCTCGCGTTGTTGCTTCCCTGTGTTTATTTTGATATGTTCCTAGAGAAAATTGTGTTGAAAGATGTTAGTAGCAATGATGCGGATTGGATCCATGATCTGAGGTTTATCCTCATTGCTGCACAGAAGAATTATGTCCTTGATGCACCGCTAGGTGACGGACCTATTGCAGGAGTAGATGCAGACGTTATGAACGTTTGGCTAGCTCAATATGATGACTACTTGATAGTTTAGTGCACTATGCTTAACGGCTTAGAATCGGGACTTCAAAGACGTTTTGAACGTGATGGACCATATGAGATGTTCCAGGAGTTGAAGTTAATATTTCAAGCAAATACCCGAGTTGAGAGATATGAAGTCTCCAACAAGTTCTATAGCTAAAAGATGGAGGAGAATCGCTCAACTAGTGAGCATGTGCTCAGATTGTCTGGGTACTACAATCGCTTGAATCAAGTGGGAGTTAATCTTCCAGATAAGATAGTGATTGACAGAATTCTCTAGTCACCATCACCAAGTTAGTAGAACTACGTGATGAACTATGATATGCAAGGGATAACGGAAACGATTCCCAAGCTCTTCGTAATGCGGAAATTGACGAAGGTAGAAATCGAGAAAAACATCAAGTGTTGATGGTAGACAAGACCACTAGTTTCAAGAAAAGGGTAGAGGGAAGAAGGGGAACTTCAAAGAGAACAGCAAGCAAGTTGCTGCTCAAGTGAAGAAGCCCAAGTCTGATCCTAAGCCTGAGACTAAGTGCTTCTACTGCAAAGGGACTGGTCACTGGAAGCGGAACTACCCCAAGTGATTGGCAGATAAGAAGGATGGCAAAGTGAACATAAGTATATTTGATATACATGTTATTGATGTGTACTTTACTAGTGTTTATAGCAACCCCTCAGTACTTGATACTAGTTCAGTTGCTAAGATTAGTAACTCGAAACGGGAGTTGCAGAATAAAGACTAGTTGAGGGTGAAGTGAAGATGTGTGTTGGAAGTGGTTCCAAGATTGATATGATCATCATCGCACACTCCCTATACTTTCGGGATTAGTGTTGAATCTGAATAAGTGTTATTTGGTGTTTGCGTTGAGCATGAATATGATTTGATCATGTTTATTGCAATACGGTTATTCATTAAAGTAAGAGAATAATAGTTGTTCTGTTTACATGAATAAAACCTTATATGGTTACACACCCAATGAAAATAGTTCGTTGGATCTCGATCGTAGTGATACACATAATCATAATATTGAAACCAAAAGATGCAAAGTTAATAATGATAGTGCAACTTATTTGTGGCACTGCCGTTTAGGTCATATTGGTGTAAAGCGCATGAAGAAACTCAATGCTGATGGGATTTTGGAATCACTTGATTATGAATCACTTGATGCTTGCGAACCATGCCTCACGGGCAAGATGACTAAGACTCCGTTCTCCGGAGCGAGCAACTGACTTATTGGAAATAATACATACTGATGTATGCGGTCCGATGAGTGTTAAGGCTCACGGCAAGTATCGTTATTTTCTGAACTTCACAGATGATTTGAGCAGATATGGGTATATCTACTTGATGAAACATAAGTCTGAAACATTTGAAAAGTTCAAAGAATTTCAGAGTGAAGTGGAAAATCATCGTAACAAGAAAATAAAGTTTCTACCATCTGATCGCAGAGACAAATATTTGAGTTACGAGTTTGGTCTTCAATTAAAACAATGTGGAATAGTTTCACAAACTCATGCCACATGGAACACCACAGCATAATGGTGTGTCCGAACGTCATAACCGTACTTTATTGGATATAGTGCAATCTATGATGTCTCTTACCGATCTACCACTATCGTTTTGGGGTTATACATTAAAGACAGCTGCATTCACGTTTAAAAGGGCACCATCTAAGTCCGTTGAGACGACACAATCTGAACTGTGGTTTGGCAAGAAACCAAAGTTGTCGTTTCTTAAAGTTTGGGATTGTGATGCTTATATGAAAAAGTTTCATCCTGATAAGCTCAAACCCAAATCGGAGAAATATGTCTTCATAGGATACCCAAAGGAGACTGTTGGGTACACCTTCTATCACAAATCCGAAGGCAAGACTTTTGTTGCTAAATTCGGAGTTTTTCTAGAGAAGGAGTTTCTCTCGAAAGAAGTGAGTGTGAGGAAAGTAGAAAACTTGATAAGGTAATTGTATCATCTCCCTTATTGGAAAGTAGTTCATCACAGAAATGTGTTCTTGTGACTACTACACCAATTAGTGAGGAAGTTAATGATGATGATCATGTAACTTCAGATCAAGTTACTACCGAATCTTGTAGGTAAACCAGAGTGAGATCCGCACCAGAGTGGTACGGTAATCCTGTTCTGGAAGTCATGTTACTAGACCATGACGAACTTGCGAACTATGAGGAAGCGATGATGAGCCCAGATTCCGCGAAATGGTTTGAGGCCATGAAATCTGAGATATGATCCATGTATGAGAACAAAGTATGGACTTTGATGGATTTGCCCGATGATCGGCAAGCCATAGAAAATAAATGGATTTTCAAGAGGAAGACGGACGCTGATAGTAGTGTTACTATCTACAAAGCTAGAATTGTCGCAAAAGGTTTTCGACAACTTCAAGGTGTTGACTACGATGAGAGTTTCTCACTCGTATCTATGCTTAAGTCTGTCCGAATCATGTTAGCAATTGCCGCATTTTATGAAATCTGGCAAATGGATAAACAAAACTGCATTCCTTAATAAATTTATTAAAGAAGAGTTGTATATGATACAACCAGAAGGTTTTGTCAATCCTAAAGGTGCTAACAAAATATGCAAGCTCCAGCGATCCATCTATGGACTGGTGCAAGCATCTCGGAGTTGGAATATACGCTTTGATAAGTTGATTAAAGAATATAGTTTTATACAGACTTGCGATGAAGTCTGTATTTACAAGAAAGTGAGTGGGAGCACTACAGCATTTCTGATAAGTATATATGTATGACATATTGTTGATCAGAAATAATGTAGAATTAATCTGCAAAGCATAAAGGAGTGTTTTTTAAAGAAGTTTTTCAAAGAAATACCTTGGTGAAGCTGCTTACATATTGAGCATCAAGATCTATAGAGATAGATCAAGACGCTTGATAAGTTTTTCAATGAGTACATACCTTGACAAGATTTTGAAGAAGTTCAAAATGGAACAGTCAAACAAAGAGTTCTTGCCTGTGTTGCAAGGTGTGAAATTGAGTAAGACTCAAATCCCGACCACGGCAGAAGATAGAAATAGAATGAAAGTCATTCCCTATGCCTCAGCCATAGGTTCTATAAAGTATGCCATGCTGTGTACCAGATCTATTGTATACCCTACACTGTGTTAAGCAAGGGAGTACAATAGTGATCTAAGAGTAGATCACTGGACAGCGGTTAAAATTATCCTTAGTGGAATAAGGAAATATTTCTCAATTATGGAGGTGACAAAAAGGTTCGTCGTAAAAAGTTACGTCGATGCAAGTTTTGACACAGATCTGGATGACTCTAAGTCTTGATCTAGATACATATTGAAAGAGGGAGCAATAAGCTAGAGTAGCTCCATGCAGAGCATTGTTGACATAGAAATTCGCAAAATACTTACGGATCTGAATATGACAGACCCGTTGACTAAAATTATCTCACAAGCAAAACATGATCACACCTTAGTACTCTTTGGGTGTTAATCGCATAGCGATGTGAACTAGATTACTGACTCTAGTAAACCCTTTGGGTGTTGATCACATATCGATGTGAACTATGGGTGATAATCACATGGTGATGTGAACTATTGTTGTTAAATCACATGGCGATGTGAACTAGATTATTGACTCTAGTGCAAGTGGGAGACTGAAGGAAATATGCCCTAGAGGCAATAATAAAGTTATTATTTATTTCCTTATATCATGATAAATGTTTATTATTCATGCTAGAATTGTATTAACCGGAAACATAATACATGTGTGAATACATAGACAAACAAAGTGTCACTAGTATGCCTCTACTTGACTAGCTCGTTAATCAAAGATGGTTATGTTTCCTAACCATGAACAATGAGTTGTTATTTGATTAACGGGATCACATCATTAAGTGAATGATCTGATTGACATGACCCATTCCATTAGCTTAGCACCCGATCGTTTAGTATGTTGCTATTGCTTTCTTCATGACTTATACATGTTCCAATAACTATGAGATTATGCAACTCCCGTTTACCGGAGGAACACTTTGGGTACTACCAAACGTCACAACGTAACTGGGTGATTATAAAGGAGTACTACAGGTGTCTCCAAAGGTACATGTTGGGTTGGCGTATTTCGAGATTAGGTTTTGTCACTCCGATTGTCGGAGAGGTATCTCTGGGCCCTCTCGGTAATGCACATCACATAAGCCTTGCAAGCATTACAACTAATATGTTAGTTGTGAGATGATGTATTAAGGAACGAGTAAAGAGACTTGCCGGCAACGAGATTGAACTAAGTATTGGAATACCGACGATCGAATCTCGGGCAAGTAACATACCGATGACAAAGGGAACGACATTGTTATGCGGTCTGACCGATAAAGATCTTCGTAGAATATGTAGGAGCCAATATGGGCATCTAGGTCCCGCTATTGGTTATTGACCAGAGACATGTCTCGGTCATGTCTACATTGTTCTCGAACCCGTAGGGTCCGCATGCTTAAGGTTACGATGACAGTTATATTATGAGTTTATGCATTTTGATGTACTGAAGGTTGTTCGGAGTCCCGGATGTGATCACGGACATGACGAGGAATCTCGAAATGGTCGAGACATAAAGATTGATATATTGGAAGCCTATGTTTGGATATCGGAAGTGTTCCGGGTGAAATCGGGATTTTACCGGAGTATCGGGAGGTTACCGGAACCCCCCGGGAGCTATATGGGCCATGATGGGCCTTAGTGGAAAAGAGAAGAGGCAGCCCCTCATGGGCCGCGCGCCCCTCCCCTCCCTTGGTCCGAATAGGACAAGGAGAGGGGGCCGGCCCCTCTCTCTCTTTTCCCCCCTCCGCGAATCCTATTCCAACTAGGATTGGGGGGGGGGGGGAATCCTACTCCCAGAGGGAGTAGGACTCTCCTGGCGCGCCCTCCTTGGCCGGCCAGCCTCCCCCCCTTTAGTCCTTTATAAACGGAGGCAGGGGCACCCCAGAGACACACAAGTTGATCCTCGTGATCGTTCCTTAGCTGTGTGCGGTGCCCCCTGCCACCATATTCCACCTCGGTCACATCGTTGTAGTGCTTAGGCGAAGCCCTGCATCGGTAGAACATCATCATCGTCACCACGCCATTCTGCTGACGGAAATCATCCCCGAAGCTTTGCTGGATCGGAGCCCGGGGAGTGTCATCGAGCTGTACGTGTGCTAAGAACTCAGAGGTGCCGAAGTAACGTTGCTTGGATCGGTAGGATCGGGAAGAAGACGTACGACTACTTCCTCTACGTTGTGTCAACGCTTCCGTTGCGATCTACAAGGGTACGTAGATCATACTCTCCCCTCTCGTTGCTATGCATCACCATGATCTTGCATGTGCGTAGGAAAATTTTGAAATTACTACGTTCCCCAACATAGGTTTAGCTTAATACTTTTGTTGTAGTTGCGGATGCTTGCAATAGAGGTTAATCATAAGTGGGATGCTTGTTCAAGTAAGAACAGCACCCAAGCACCGGTCCACCCACATATCAAATTATCAAAGTACCGAACGCGAATCATATGAACGTGATGAAAACTAGCTTGACGATATTCCCATGTGTCCTCGGGAGCACTTTTCCTTATATAAGAGTTTGTCCAGGCTTGTACTTTGCTACAAAAAGGATTGGGCCACCTTGCTGCACTTTATTTACTTTTTTTACTTGTTGCTCATTACAAATTACCCTATCACAAAACTATCTGTTACCACTTATTTCAGTACTTGCAGAGAATACCTTGCTGAAAACCGCTTATCATTTCCTTCTGCTCCTTGTTGGGTTCGACACTCTTACTTTTCGAAAGGACTACAATAGATCCCCTATACTTGTGGGTCATCACTCCCCAAAAGGATTAATGCCATCCACGCTTAAACCAAACCATACGTACCTTGCATCACCTGCAAAGTCCCCCCTTGTTCTCTCGAGTTTTCTCCACTGCAACCCGTCAGCGGGTGCTCTCAATTTCCCATCTTTCTTATGGTCCTCTTTGTGCCATCGCATCAACTTGGCATGCTTTTCGTTTTTGAATAGACATTTCAACCGTGGTATTATAGGAGCATACCACATCACCTTGGCAGGAACCCTCTTCCTGGGGCACTCGCCCTCAACATCACCAAGGTCATCTCGTCTGATCTTATACCGCAATGCACCGCATACCGGGCATGCGTTCAAATCCTCGTACGCACCATGTTAGATGATGCAGTCATTAGGGCATGCATGTTTCTTCTGCACCTCCAATCCTAGAGGGCATAGAACCTTCTTTTCTCCGTACGTAATGTCGGGAAATTCATTATCCTTTGGAAGATTCGTCTTCAATATTTTCAGTAGCTTCTCAAATCCGTTGTCAGATACACCATTGTCTGCCTTCCAGTGTGGTACCGAGCTTTGTGTTTCCATCTTCGCAATTTGGGTACAACCCTTTTTTGTGATCCTCTAACATGCGATCGAACTTCAACTTCTCCTTTTCACTTTGGTATTGTCTCTTTGCATCAACAATGACCCGACGAAGATCATCATCAGGCACATCGTCTGGTTCCTCTTGATCTTTAGCTTCCCCCATTGCAGCATCACCGCATTCAGTGGGCAGATAGTTGTCATCATCCTCTTCTTCTTTGTTGTCTTCCATCATAACCCCTCTTTCTCCGTGCTTGGTCCAAACATTATAGTGTGACTATTGCAGGATGGTGCTAATGCGACACTACAATCAGAGACCCTTCGACGAAACTGTGTGCGATCCAATAATCGCAAACGATGGTGTAAAAAAACTGTCAAAAAGGTACAAACCATTTGTGATGATGGATGCATCAAACACGGTTCAGATTTTAGTTGCGTGTGCAATGCAGGGCATACGGTTCAGTTCAATTAACTGTTTGCGATGAGGAGGAACAAAAGAAACGAGCAGCCAGATGAAGGTGTGTGCGATATACAGCATACGGTTCACTCAGATGAACTATTTGTGATTAGGCAACACAAAAGAAACGGTCAGCCAGATCAAGGTGTGTGATATACAGCATGTGGTCCACTCGGATGAACTGTTTGTGTTGAGGCAAGAGAACAGAAACGGTTCAATATAACAAGATGTGTGTTATACGCGGCAAACAGTTCTATAATCAGAAATGTGTGCAAAGACCGATAATAATACAAACGATTGCTTCTAATAAGATGTATGTGATATGCTCTGTCTACACAACATCTATTGGCCATTGGGCGACGGGCGGTCATCCGGGTACGCAATAAGGATGCGAAGAGGCATCCTATATCAGCAAGGACTAGATGTCCCACCAATAGCTCAACTAAGAGAACTCTCAAGTTAACTGTGCTCAGGCTAGAGCAGCCATCAGATGGGTGACTGGATAGGAAGTTGTCTTGATGTTAAATTAACTGATGGGATGGGTCATCCAGGTCAAATTAAATTACCTTGACCTGGATGATCCAGCACATCAGTTAAATTAACCTCGAGGTCCTTGTTTTTTAACACATGTTAAAGAAGGTCACCGCATTACTTTTTGACAATGTGCGAGACGTGGCATACAGTTGATCCATCTGACCTATTTGTGATGGAATAAGTCGTGTGTGTTGTGGGCAAATGCTTGCTAGTATACAACCGTTTGCGATTGATGAATTCATCACCGACAGGTTCCCTAGTGTGGTCCGTGTTCATCTGATCATCATCTACTTCTTGCGCTAGCTCGATGTTCCTTATATGCTAATTTCCATTAATTGATGGCATTTTAAGAACATGCCACCATTTCCCGCCATTTCCTCACCTGTTTCCCGCCACCTAGCGATATTGTGCATAAACCTAGGCGGCGCGCGACGCACGGAGGCAACAAACGCAGCCTGTAGCACATCCAACTTTTCCAAGCATGCCAACCCACCAAAGCGCCGCCTTTTCCATCAACCTCGTCGACGAGGAAAATGAGCAGGCGCCATGGCCCGTCGAGGCCGAGGCGCTCCCTTGCGACGCGATGGACGACGGCGTGATGCATGTCATCGCCAGGGTTGAGCAGACCCTTGACGCATGGTGCTTCAGTGCCACGGATAAAGATAGGCATGTCAGCACCGAGAGGCTGCAACTCGCCACACAACGTGATCAATGGCGCGCCGCAGAGCATGCTAGGCGCATCCACGCTGATAGGCTGTAGCTCGCCACACGGCAAGACCGTTGGAGCGCCACAAAGCGAGAGGCGCGGCGCGCCGCATAGCAATAGCGGATCCATCAGCGCTTGCCTGCTGTAGATGGGGCGTCGCAGCTAGGTACATGTCCCGTCAGTACCCACATTCCTCGCCGGGAGTGGGTAGAGGCCCTCAGCGTCGTACTTGCACCAGAGGGCGGCCGCTGCGTACTTGCACCGGACGTCCGTCACACCGTTCGCATGGGTCGCACTATTCGCATTGTCCGCAGCCCGCTCGATACCAACGCGCTGGTCGGTAGGCTCGACCGCCTCCTTGGCCCAGGTATCCACCTGGGTGCAGTAGAGGAACATGGCCGTCGCATCCTTGAGCTGGTGATCCCCGATGAAATAGCCAACTTGGAGCTCGAGATCGCACTCCATATGTACCGTGAGCATGTCGACCGCCTGGAAGAACGCCTACACGAGTTCAGGATGAGCCAAGAGCTACCGTAGGCAAGGGCTGCTGGTCATGGTCTCATGGGCGCTTTTATTTTTTTGAGTCATTTCAACGTGGATAGCTATGTATTCACTTCAATCATAGTATTTCTCTGTTTATTGCTCTATTTCAATGTGTGTACTTTTTTTTCTGTTCTTATATGTTCTGTATCTATGTGTGTATATACTCTTTCTATTTTGTATATGTGGATGATAACAGCTAGATTCAAATTAGTATACAAAAATAGATAGAAAAATGGAATTCACAATATATATATATATATTAATTGTTCATTAGTTCATCACAGAATATATATATATTTAATAACATCACATATACATGATGATACTTAACTACTAGGTACAATGCATAAAACTGAAAACGAACAATAGTAAAAGTAATAATCCCTCCTGGGGCCAGTATTCCGGCAGCCCCTCGCCAGCAGCTCCCTGGTGCGTGGCGTCTTCCTAGTGCGGAGGCAGTACTCTTCCTCCTCCGTCTCGCAGCGCTTGACGTATCAATCTGCCTCTTCTTGCCGAACAAGTGCGAACGATCTTGCCATCTCATTGGGCATCCACCGGAGCTCCTCGTTGGTGGCATGCAGGAGCTTATCAGCCCACCTCCATGCAGCGACGAAGCGTCCAGCGCCTTTGACCTTCCTTGCGAAGTATCCGTCTTCGTACACCTCCTACGCACGACGACATGCCCGCCCCCAAAGCTCGACCGACTCCTTTTTCCAGGCAGAATCACAGGATTCACAGGCCGCCTGGCAACCTGGCTTCCTCCTCCGCCATCTCCTTCTTGAACGCCACTTGCCTGGCTTTCTTAGCCGGCGGCAGTGACTTCCACAGACAAAGATTGTACTGGCCCCAAAACAAATCCAAAGTTGGGGGGTCCGGCACAACCTCATCTGGCGGCGCGTAGGGGTCCTCGTCGCTTCTATTCGAGTGAGCGTCCTCAGGAGGCAGCGACTCCTCGTCGGCGCGTGGGCAGACCGGCGGCGCCATGGCAGAGATTTGAGAGAGAGAGAGGGGGGGCGAGCGAGGGGAGGATGTAGATGAGAATGCCGGCGGGACGACACGAGCAAGGTAGTATTTATTTTCGGCCGGAATCTAGATCGACGGGAACAGTACACACGACGGTAGCCGGAATTTACGAGTATTGTAGTTTGAATTACACATGATTCCCGCAGCAAAATCCATGTGTGAAAATAATAGCTGACATTCTCCAATACATAACCGTGTCTGATTAATGACCCCCGCCACTCACCTACCAAACCTTGAGCCGCAAAATAGAGTGTCAATCGTGTGGGGGCCGGTTGTCTTACTAGATCTTTACATTTTGTTTTTTTGAACACCAGATATTCACATCGTCTGATTATTTTTTAACTCGCACACAAGTACACAAAAATATGATTTTTCAAACCGTTATGGTTAGTCGTTGCATGTAGATGTAGTTCAAATTTGAATTACGGTCATTAAATGGCTAGAAAATCACTTAACTGTCTTTAAAAGGTCAAATGACCCCTAGAATTTTCCAAATTTGCACATGACAGTTGTAGTAGTGCATGCTAAATGTAGAAAACATTTGAAGGCCGTAAGAGGAAGCTATCTCCCGTTCGTCATCAAACATGCATTGTTCCCTCTCGGAACCAACAGCCTTCTAGTGAGTTGCTCCGGTTTGTGAGGGGTGTGTGTCCAAACTTTCGTCAAACAGGCCAATTTTCTTACCACATCATCTTGGTGGCATGACATTACATCAAGCAAGGTTTCATGTTTTTCTGATCATTTTTAATTTTTTGGAATTAAAAAGTCATGGCACTCCATGCATGTGTCCATGCTGTGAGACCAATATGTTTGAAAATTCCTTCTAATTTACTGCATATGGAATTAACTCACACACAAGTACACAAATATGATTTTTCAAACCATTATGGTTAGCCGCTGCACGTAGATGTAGTTCAAATTTGAATTACGGTCATTAAATGGCTAGAAAGTCACTTAAATGTCTTTAAAAGGTCAAATGACCACTGAAATTTTCCAAATTTTCACATGACAGTTGTATTGGTGCATGTTAAATGCACAAAAAAATTGAAGGCCGTAAGACGAAGTTATCTCCCGTTCGTCATCAAACATGCATTGTTCCCTCTCGAAACCACAAGCCTTCTAGTGAGTTGCTCCAGTTTGTGAGGGGGTGTGTCCAAACTTTCGTCAAACAGGTCAATTTTTTTACCACATCATCTTGGTGGCATGACATTACATCAAGCAAGGGTTCATGTTTTTCTAATCATTTTTTAATTTTCTTGAATTAAAATGCAATGGCACTCCATGAATGTGTCCATGCCGTGAGACCAATATGTTTGAAAATTCCTTCTAATTTACTGCACATGGAATTAACACGCATGCAAGTACACAAATATGAATTTTCAAACCGTTAGGTTAGCTGTTGCATGTAGATGTAGTTCAAATTTGAATTACGATCATTAAATGGCTAGAAAATCACTCAAATGTCTTTAAAAGGTCAAATGACCCCTGAAATTTTCCAAATTTTCACATGACAGTTGTATTAGTGCATGTTAAATGTAGTAAAAAATTGAAGGCCGTAAAGGGAAGCTATCTCATGTTCGTCATGAAACATGCATTGTTCCCTCTCGGAAACACGAGCCTTCTAATGAGTTTCTTCGGTTTGTGAGGGGTGTGTGTCCAAACTTTCGTCAAACATGGCAAGTTTTTACCACATCATCTTGGTGGCATGACATTACATGAAGCAAGGTTTCATGTTTTTCTGATCATTTTTTAATTTTTTGGAATTAAAATGCCATGGCACTCCATGCATGTCTCCATGCCGTGAGACCAATATGTTTGAAAATTCCTTCTAATTTACTGCACATGGAATTAACTCACACACAAGTACACAAATATGATTTTTTTAAACCGTTATGGTTAGCCGTTGCATGTAGATGTAGTTCAAATTTGAATTATGGTCATTAAATGGCTAGAAAATCACTTAAATGTCTTTAAAAGGTCAAATGACCCCTGAAATTTTCCAAATTTTTATATGACAGTTGTATTAGTGCACGTTAAATGTAGAAAAGTTGAAGGCCGTAAGGGGAAGCTATCTCCCGTTCGTCATCAAACATGCATTGTTCCCTCTCGAAAACACGAGCCTTCTAGTGAGTTGCTTCGGTGTGTGAGGAGTGTGTGTCCAAATTTTCGTCAAACATGCCAAATTTTTTACCACATCATCTTGGTGGCATGACATTACATCAAGCAATGTTTCATGTGTTTCTGATCTTTTTTTAACTTTTTGGAATTTAAATGCCATGGCACTTCATGCTTAATTGTGTCATAGCCGTTAGACCAATATGTTTGAAAATTCCTTTCAATTTACTGCACATGGAATTAATTCGCACACAAGTACACAAAATATGACTTTTCAAACCGTTATGGTTAGCTGTTGCATGTACATGTAGTTCAAATTTGAGTTACGGTCATTAAATTGCTAGAAAATCACATAAATGTCTTAGAAGGTCAAATGACCCCTAAAATTTTCCAAATTTTACATGACAGTTGTGTTAGTACTAAAATATTTCTCGTACATTTAAAACACCATCCGTTGCCACTTTACTCCAAATTCGTCTTTCACAGCTAATAAAAAATGTCCACAACATCACACATAATTTTTTTGTAGGAACCATTTGCGATGACAATTTCTGGGTCTATTTCAATCTTTCTCCCTAAGCTTCACCGGCTCGTCTGCTCCAGTGCCGGCAACCCCCGAATCCACGAATGCAAAGATGACGTTGTGGAAACGCTTCATGAAGGCAAGTACGATGGTCGCGTCCACCCCGAGCGCCGCCGCCTATGCCGAGAGCGCGGCCGCCTACGCCGAGAGTGCTGCAGCATCCGCATTGAGCGCGGCCGCATCCACCGAGAGGGCATCTACGGTAGCCAACAGGGCAGATGCAGCAGCCGAGACGGCTGCAGCTGCTGCTGCGACGGCGGCTGCAAACGCCGAGAGCGCTCGAGTTGCCATCCGTGCCGCTGATGTCGCCCTAGCCCGGGTCGAGGCCATCCACGCAAAGATCGAGGATGCACATGCCAAGATATTCCAGGCCACCTCCGAATCCAGCAAGCAACCCATGTACGAAAAGGCGGCGGTGGCCATGGAGCACTTGCTTCCTCATGAGATCACTGAGAGGGAGCTCGAGATGCAGGAGGCGGTGGAGATCGAGGAGCGCTAGGAGGAGGAGTTGCGTGTGGCCGAGGTCGACATAGAGAAGAGTCTGTCCGTCGAGGAATCGCCTGTGGAGTACCAACGCGAGCTCTAGCGCAGCCACTACTACGAGTACTACAACCTTGAGGACGTCGGCGAGGACGAGGTCGCCTTCAGCAGGGGGGACACAGAGTCCGCCAACGGCGGCATTTTGCCAGGACAAGTCATCGACCTCTCATCTCACACCGGCAATGCATAGGCTGGCGCGACCATGGATTTGTTAAAATTATGCATACTTAGGCTTTTTTTTTAATGCTGACCTTTTGTTAGAGCAATGTTTAGGTCAAGTGGCTCTATTTAATTACTAAAATTGCTCGATTCAATAAGTGTGGTATGTGTGTTGGGTATGCTCTTTTGTGTGCCCAAATTAGCAAGCGATGTTAAATTATGCAATGACGTACCCGGGTAAATTTCCACCAAAATTTGAATTATCAAACTCATCCCATGCGCGTAAAGCAGAAGAATCGTTTGCGATGCACACAATCGTTCAAAGTGAATGGTGCCTAGCGGTACCACGCGCAGAGTTTCCCTCCACATTTCCAAAATTTCGGCCTACCGCCAAAATATCTACCCCCGCCCCCCACCCCCCTTGCCCACCCCATTTTCTCCCGACCACAAGTCATATTTTCCCTATTTCCTCCTTCCTTCCTTCCTTCCTTCCTAAGCTATAGCCGCTTCCTCGCTTGCTTCCTCGCTCTCGCTGTCTCGCATCCTACCGCCGGGGTCGCCATGGTCTTCTTCAATGACCTCCCCAGCGGTTCCTCCTCCGACGACGACTCCTTCACCACCCGGGTATGCCTCTCTTCTCTCTCTCGGGCTATGATTTGGAATGAAGGATTTTAACCCCGTGGTCGATTTGAGTCATTTCTTCCTCTTGTAGCTCCCTAGGACCATTAGTTGAAACGAATGGAGTGGAGTGGCTGAAGATCTGTCTGCTAGTTGTCACCATCAATCTCCATGCGTGAAGCTAGTTGCGTTTGAATCTGTGGACAGCGGGAGGAAGTTTCTGGCATGTGCAGAGAAGGTGAGACCCTCTTTCGTTGTTACAAATCATTTCTTAGATGTGATTCAGACACTGTCACGGTCCCAACCCATTCATACCACACCTTTAAGCAAACACATCCTAAGACAGTGTCACAGTTTGTTCCTCGTATCTAAAAATGTCATCGGTGCCATTAGAAAATTATTTAGCACCGCTTTAGCAGTTTGTGTAGCCAACTTTGGTCCACACATCCGAGCAGCCAAGCAGTAAAATACTAAATCTTTATGGCACGAAGGAACTGGGCATCGGAGCAACTATGTGCTCCGGAGTCAGGGTCCCTGATTTTTTTTCCGCTGCATCGGCTCGCCAGTGCAGGGCACCGATGCGAGATGTATCAAAAGTTTTCTTTACACCGGTTTTGGCATACATAGGGGATGACCTTAGTGCTATTAGTTCTCTGTTACTAAATTTGTGCATGTACACACATGTTAGTATCAATTGCTGTCATCCAAACACTGCCGCTATGTTGTTGTAGTTATATTTACCTTCCTCATAAAATGTTCAATTTTTTATTTATAGTACATGAGTAAGAACTTGTAGCGTTGTTGTAGTTAATTATAGCTTCTGATGTTTCAGAATTTGGTTGTTGTCTCAGTAGAAATTAATTCATTTGCACATTGATCTTTTTGAGAAGATATGTCATAATTAACCTGTTTCTTCAGTTTTTCAAAATAAGTATTCGTGATTTTCTATGTTGCTATAAACCCATTTCCCCTACAATCATTACTAATCTAGTTTTAAATATTATAGGATGAACGGAAGTGTTCTTACTTGGAGTTGATTCTGGAGCATGTATGAGTTAGAGAACAGAGGTAGGCTTAGAGAAAGTGTTGTCAACGCTGAAGAATATTTGAAGATGCGGGATAAAAAGAGGAAGGTGGAGAATGATCTCAGCTTTTTAAATTAGACTTTGCTAAGATGGTGTTGGCGAACGAGGAGGCACTTTCCAGTTGGACAGTGCAAAACAGGTTCTTAGTGAACTGAAAGCAAAGGTGGATAAGACGTGCCTGGATGATCTCAATTAGGGAAATGTATATATTGTTCTAATATTGTTCTTATGAAGTTGAACTAGCTATATGTTGTACTGTGTTGTTTTCAGGTAGCTATCGTACTGTGATGTTAAAATATATTTATGTGCCTGATATGAAATTGGCAAATAGCTGCTGGATATGAAATGTGAATTTGCGTAATACTGGAATTATTAATTGTAAACTAATAAACCTGCTAAATGGGTCATGGAACTTTACAAACGGTTCTGGCAGTAAAAGCACTTGTGATGGATAGCCCAATGCCACACAGTTTTCTTCACCAAATCGTGTGTGATGTAGTTGATAAAAGCAAACGGTTAACCAAGGCAGAGCATGTGTGATAGTTACACCTTTCACACACGAGCCTATACATAAAACTGTGTGGGATGTACATACGAACAACAATGTTTTCCCTAGATTGACTGTGTGGGATGTACATAAGAACGGAAACGTATTCCTTGGATTGACTGTGTGTGATATACATATGAATGGAAACATTTTCTCTGGATTAACTGTGTGGGATGTACATAAGGACGGAAACGTATTCCTTGGATTGACTATGTGTTATATACATAAGAACGGAAATGTTTTTCTGGGTTTCACCGTGTGGGATGTACATACAAACAGAAATGATTGGGTTTCGATGCCTCGCCCGATCGCACACGAGCTCATTTTGCCACAGCATGTGTGCCAGGAGGGCCTATCCCCGATGGTTTTTGGGTCGTGTGGGAAGGACCCCCCCCCCATCGCCCACACTCACTTGGCGGCGGTTCCAAATGTCATCGCGGAAAGGGGTTGAAAACCGTTTTTATAGCACCGACGCGTACCAGTGTGTGGCATGAAACCCTTCTAAAGAAGGTGGATGTGAAGGGTTTTTGAGTTAGAGTAAGACTTCGTATTCCCACAGATAGGGCATGGACAACACATAAAACCATTCTGCTTGTTTGCCTCAGCCATTTCGAGAAAGTTATGCATGCCCTTAATGTACTCGGAGGTGCGTCTGTCACCATACATCCATTGCCGGTTCATCTACGTGCATTATACATAATTAAGTGTGTCAAAAACCATTACAAAACATCATGAATAGAGAAGTGACCAAATTAATAGAATTTCATCATCACATTAAGTTCATACATAGTTCTCACTTATCATTGAACAACATATAGCTTTCTAGAGCATCTAATTAAAACATACATTGAAACTATGTAAAACATTTAAATGCAACAACAAATGCGATCATAACCGCAACTAAGGTAACAATTGATCCAACGGCATAATGATACCAAGCCTCAGTATGAATGGCATATTTTCTAATCTTTCTAATCTTCAAGTGCATTGCATCCATCCTGATCTTGTGATCATAGACAACATCTACAACATGCAACTCCAATGCTCTTCTCCTCCTCAATTCTTTTCAATTTCTTCTTCAGGTAATTGTTTTCTTTTTCAACTAATTTAACCTCTCGACAAGAGGGTCAGTTGAAATTTCCGGTTCACATACCTCCTAGATAAAAACATCTATGTCACATTGGTCGACATAATTGTCATAAACACTAAATGAAACAAATAGTTATAAAAGATAATATACCACATCTGAATCATAGACGGGACGAGGGCCGACGGGGACGGATACCAAAACCATCGCACTATATAATAACAAACAATAATGAAAGTAAGAAAATTATTCAAGTATATCTACCTAAATCATACAAGTAAGAATTTTTTTTATTTTAGAAAGAAGATAAGAACAAGAGGCTCACCACGGTGGTGCCGGCGACGAGATCAGCGTGGGTGATCAACGGTGGTGAGGACGGAGACGGGACAGGACGGACCGCCAAACCTAGACAATCTTGAGGAAAATGGAGCTTGGACAAGGAGCTTCGAGAGGAGAAAGCTTAAGTTTGGCTCGGACATTTCATCGAACACCTCATGTGCATAGGAGGTGAGCTAGAGCACCACCCACCTCTCCCATGGCCGTCCAGAAAAATAGAGCAGTGGCTCTGTTCGCGGGCAGGGGCGGGGGTATATGTAGGCTTCTCTTTAGTCCCGGTTTGTGGCTAAAACCGGGACTAACGGACAACCTTTGGTCCTGGTTCCAGCCACCAACTGGGACTAAAGGTGCTGGCCCAGGAGCAAGGCCCATTGGTCCTGGTTCGTGTGTGGAACCGAGACCAAAAGTGTCAGACGGACCGGGACCAGTGGCCCCCGAGGACCGGCCGGCGCCCTGGCCTCACGAACCGAGACTGATGCACCCTCTGGTCCCGGTTCGTGAGTGAATCGGGATTAATGCCCTTACCCAGGCCTCAACCAAAGCCATGTTTTCTACTAGCATGGTGTCATGTGAACGTTGACTACATGGCACTTCACCATATCTGGGCCTAAGGGAATGTGTTGTGGAGCAGTTATTAGATGATGGGTTGCTAGAGTGACAGAAGCAACCCTAGTTTATGTGCTACTTCATAAGGAACCGATTTGGATCCAAATGTTTAATGCTATGGTTAGATTTTATCTTAATACTTTTCTCGTAGTTGCAGATGCTTGCGAGGGGGTTAATCATAAGTGGGAGATTTGTTCAAGTAAGAACAACACCCAAGCACCGGTCCACCCACATATCAAATTATAAAGTAGCGAACACAAATCAAACCAACATGATGAAAGTGACTAGATAAAATTCATGTGTACCCTCAAGAACGCATTGCTTATAATATTATAAGAGACCGTTTTGGCATGTCCTTTGCCACAAAAGGATTGCGCTACCTTGCTGCACTTTATTTACCATTACCGTTACTTGTCCATTACAAATTATCTTGCTATCAAACTTCCTGTTAACGACTATTTCAGTGCTTGCAAAAAATACCTTGCTGAAAACCACTTGTCATTTCATTCTGCTCCTCGTTGGGTTCGGGACTCTTACTTATCGAAAGGACTATGATTGATCCCCTATACTTGTGGGTCATCAGTGCCCCTCCCCTCACCCCTATATATAGTGGGGGCTTGGGAGGGCACTCGCACCCTTCCACCCTTGCACTCTATTGCTCCCAAATTCATGCTAGCTTTCTCCGGTACGCGCTTGGCAAAGCCCTGCCGGAATTCCGCTGCCACCACCACAACCACCTCACCATTGGATTGGTCCCGATCTCATCTACCTCCTCTCCCTCGCTTGCTGGATCAAGAAGGAGAGGACACCGATGAGCTGAACGTGTGCTAATCTCGGAGGTGTCGTCCGTTTAGCACTAGATTGGATTTGATTGTGATTGGACCGCGAAGAGTACGACTACATCAACCATGTTACATACACTAACGTTTTCGGTCTACAATGGTATGTAGACACATTCCCCTCTCATTGCTAGCATCTCCATAGATAGATCTTTTGGTGTTTTGTAGGATTTTTTTGATTTTCATGCAGCTTCCCCATCAGAAGGCTCTACCACTAGCAAAGCATCAGCAACACGAGATAGCCATGGGTGTTGGAAAAGCATGCAACTAGATTATTGACTCTAGTGCAAGTGGGAGACTGTTGGAAATATGGCCTAGAGGTAATGATATTTGTATTATTATATTTCCATATTCATAATTAAAGAGTTTATTTCTATGCTATAACTATTATGATGCTGGAATGTGCGATTCAGTGGAAAACTCATATGCACGTATGGAATGATAAACGGATAAATAAAAGGTTTCTAGTCTTGCCTCTAGGACTAGCTCAATTGTTGTTGGTGATCAAGTTTTCCGGGTCATAGGATATTGTTAAGTGTAATGATCATCCTAAAACAACATTGAGATTATGCCATTGGAAGATCAATTATATTAAATCGACCCAAACTTGTTTGTTATGAATTGACTTGATATTGTCCATAATCAATTGTAATAGCACGGAGTGTTAACATGTGATTTTTCTCCTTAGACCATGAGAGTATCATAATCACTTCTTACCATACGGTGGGCATTGGGGTTTCTCAAACGTCACTTGTAACACGGTGACCATAAAGACAATTTATAGGTTTATCGAAAAGTTTGACAAGGACTAGATAACTCAAGAGTGGGATTTTCTCCTCCAACAATGGAGAGATATTCTTAGGGCCCTCTCAGTGTGATGGCATCCATCATCATCTAGCTAGACATAGATGACTTCGTCACAGGGATGTCGGAACACGATAACAAGAAAGAAGAACAAAACCGGTAATGATGATACTGGTATAGTAAGCATGTGATGACTCGGCAGGATATCGACGCATCCCGGGTTTTGTAAAGTATTATGAACCGAAGGTAACATCACATAATAACCAAAGGTTCACTCGAATATCATTCATGTGTTCATAGGGATCGATATGGACGTCCACGGTTCCGCTATCGGTCATTAATTGAACGAAAGGGTTTCGTTCATGTCTGAGAATTACCAAACCTACGGGGTCACAAGCTTAAGGAAATCACGATATGCTGAGTGTTAGTAGGACGGGAGTGATGAGAACATATTTGCGAAATTGTTTCATTAATACTCAAAATAGTTTCGAGAGGATCCAGAAGCGTTTTGGGGTCACCACAAGGGTTTCGGAGAGTGTCGGGTAATACCGGGTATTACGGATAATTAATATATATGTGGAAAATGTTTATGGGGTTGTTAAATTATATATAAAAGGGTCTAAAATAGTTAAAACACTTTTATATTTAATTTAATAAAACAGGACTCAAAAGGCCAAACCGGAGAAGGAAACTTAGGCCAACTTGGCCCAAGTGGAGGAGGCACAACCCCCCCCCCTTTGGCCGGTGCCCCAAGGAGGGACTTTCCCTCTTTGGTGGCTGCCCTCTCCCTTTCCTCTAACCTATATATACTAGGGTTTTTTGCTCTATTGGACATACAAGTTTTGGAGCCTCCTCTAATTCTTCTAGTTCTAGTTCTAGTTGATCATAATTGACTAATTAGAGCTAGGTCTAGTTCCTCTAATCCTCGTAAGTAGAAGAAAAATGTGGTTTTGATTTCCTCCCTCTAATTCTCCGGCGATAATTAGCTATGGATGGTGAAGCGCTACCACATCGTGAAGGTTGCAAGCTTGCAACCAAGTAGAGAGGTTATGCTTTCGGCCTTCGGTTTGAGGGACTGTTCGTGGGCGGTTCTTGGGATCGTTCGTCGATGGTTCGAGGGACTCTAAGTATGATCTACACCGACAAGTTCATCTTCCGCTGTAATACGGCGACGATAACGATTGTGATCCCAACCCGTTATGCATCTTCATATTGATCTTGGGTGTGCGTAGGCGTGATTTTTTTTTGTTTTCTACTATGTTTCCCAACAGAGGTCGGCATAATGGTCGGCCAGGCAGGGCGCTCCTGCATAGTGTCATAGTGGCATGGTGCAACATCATGTCCCGATGAGACATGGCACAAGGTTAGTGATGGAGTCCTGGACTAAGGGGTCCTCGGACAGCCGGACTATATACTTGGGCCGGACTGTTGGGCTATGAAGATACAAGACAGAAGACTTTGTCCCGTGTCCGGATGGGACTCTCCTTGGCGTGGAAGGCAAGCTTGGCGATTCGGATATGTAGATTCCTTTCTCTGTAACCGACTTTGTACAACCCTAGTCCCCCCCCCCCGGTGTCTACATAAACCGGAGGGTTTAAACTTCTACGGTTAACGCTCAACAATCATAATCTCATAGGCTAGACTTCTAGGGTTTAGCCAATACGATCTCGTGGTAGATCAACTCTTGTAATACTCATATTCATCAAGATCAATCAAGCAGGAAGTAGGGTATTACCTCCATAGAGAGGGTCCGAACCTGGGTAAACATTGTGTCCCCCGCCTCATGTTACCATTAACCTTAGACGCACAGTTCGGGACCCCCTACCCGAGATCCGCCGGTTTTGACACCGACATTGGTGCTTTCATTGAGAGTTCCACTGTGTCATCGATGATAGGCTTGATGGCTCCGTCTATCATCTACAACAATGCAGTCCAGGGGGAAATCTTCCTCCCCGGACAGATCTTCGTATCCGATGGCTTCGCACTACGGGCCAACTCGATCAGCCATCTAGAGCAAATCGATAGCTACGCCCCTGGCCATCAGGTCAGATTCGGAAGCCTGAATTTTGTGGCCGATGTCCGCGGAGGCTTGATCTTTGACGGATTCGAGCCCATGACGGTTGTCCCGACCACTACAATGAAAATGACCTAGATCTATCATCGGGCCACACGCAGGATATAGCACCTGTGATTGCCCTAGCCCTAGAGCCAGAGCGGACTGTGTCATCCGAGGACGGGAAGCTTAACCCCACCACAGAGGCCACAGACTCAGAGGCGCTCGAGCCGCACACAGACCCAACATCGACCGGGGCTTGTCTTACCGGAACCCCGGACTCGTCTCCGGCCATGGATTCCGGATCGCGTGCATCCTCATCCGTTGAACCTAATTGGATGCCGGTCTTGGAGTTCAGCTCCGCGGACATCTTCCAGCACTCGCCTTTTGGCGACGTGTTGAATTCATTGAAATCTCTCTCCCTGTCAGGAGATTCTTGGCCGAACTATGTCCGGCTCGAATGGGAAGCGGATGATGAAGAAATTCGTTCCCCGCCCACCACCCACTTTATAGCCACTGTCGACGACTTAACCGACATATTTGATTACGACTCCGAAGACATCGACGGTATGGACGACGATGCCGCAGAGGATCAGGAACCACTGCCTACAGGGCGTTGGACAGCCACCTCCTCGTACGACATTTACATGGTGGATACACCCAAAGAAAACAACGGCGATGATGAAAATCCAGTCGAGGATAAACCCCCTGAGATACAGACGAAACACCGACGTCAGCGGCGCCGCTCCAAGCCACCCCGCAGCAAAAACAGCAATACCGTCACAGAAGAGGACAACACTCCGGACGGTGCCGAAAACAATGAAGACCCCATTGAGCCAACCTCCGAACAGGAGGAACGGGATGATGGGCGAGTCAGCCCTGGCGAACAGGCCATGAATGAAGACTCGGAGGATATCAACTACCTTCCGCTCTCCGAGGACGAGGCTAGCCTCGGTGACGAAGATTTCATCGTTCCTGAAGAGCCCGCTGAACAGGAACGCTTTAAGCGTCAGCTAATTGCCACTGCAAGAAGCCTGAAAAAGAAGCACCAGCAGCTTCAAGCTGATCAAGATCTGTTCAATGAAAGATGGACTGACGTCCCGGCAGCCGAGGAATATGGCCTCGAGCGCCCAACCAAAAGCTACCCGAAGCGCAAACTGTTGCCACAGTTCGATGACAAGGTGCTGGAACCCATCCTACCAAGGTATAGTACGGCTGACAGACCACCACGTGGCTGGGACAAAGAGGCACCTGAAGCTGAATACCAGCCCGCGCTACCTCGCCGAACAAACAGAAATACAACAGCTCGGGGATATACACATGACCTGCGACGCGATTTGCAAAGGAGAGCAGGTCAGACAAGATCAATCTATGGATCACGGGGGCGCGCCTCGACGCGCGACGACGGCCATCTGGCGAAACGTGAGAAACATAACCATGTCCGGGCCGAAAAGCGCAGACGAGCTCCATCCGAACTACGTCACGACTTGGCCCGATATAGAGGCGCCGCACAACCCCTCTGCTTCACTAACGAAGTAATGGGACATGATTTCCCAGAAGGGTTTAAACCCATAAACATCGAATCATATGATGGCACAACAGACCCCGCGGTGCGGATTCAGGATTTTCTTCTCCACATTCATATGGCCCGCGGCAATGATCTTCACGCCATCAAATACCTCCCGCTCAAATTCAAGGGACCAGCTAGATACTCGTTTAACAGTCTGCCCGAAAACTCCATTGGCAGCTGGGAGAAATTGGAGGGCGCCTTCCTCGACAACTTCCAAGGCACATATGTCCGACCTCCGGATGCCGATGACCTAAGTCATATAATCCAACAGCCCGGAGAGTCAGCCAGGAAATTCTGGACTCGGTTCCTAACTAAAAAGAACCAAATCGTCGACTGTCCGGACGCCGAAGCCCTAGCGGCCTTTAAGCACAGCATCCGCGATGAATGGCTGGCCAGACACCTCGGCCAGGAAAAACCGAAGTCCATGTCAGCCCTTACGGCCCTCATGACCCGCTTCTGTGCGTGCGAAGACAGCTGGCTAGCCCGTAGCAACCACAATACAAGCAAACCAGAAACAGCACCGGCAAGCCCCGAGGGATTAGACACAAGCGTCGAAACAATGGTGACAGTACCGAAGACACGGCGGTCAACGCCGGATTCAGTGGCTCTAAGTCTGGTCAGCGAAAGAAGCCATTTAAAAGGAACAATCCGAGCCCGTCCAGTCTAGACCGCATACTAGATCGACCATGCCAAATCCATGGCACTCCGGATAAACCAGCCAATCATACCAACAGGAAATGTTGGGTCTTCAAACAGGCCGGCAAGTTAAACGCCGAGAATAAGGAGAAAGGGTCACAAAGCAAGGACGATGATGAGGAACCCCGACCACCGAACATAGGGGGACAGACGGTGAACATGATTTACGCCACCCATATTCCTCCTGTCCGACATACGGGGAACATGACTACGCGATGGAGCCAGTCGCCCCAAAATTTAACCCATGGTCCTCCTGTCTGATCACCTTTGACCGCAAGAACCATCTGACCAGTATCCGTCATGGCGGTTCAGCCGCACTGGTCCTTGACCCAATTATTGACGGATTCCATCTAACGCGAGTCCTCATGGATGGTGGCAGCAGTCTGAACCTCCTCTATCAGGATACAGTGCGCAAAATGGGTATCGATCCCTCAAGGATCAAGCCCACAAAAACCACCTTTAAAGGTGTCATACCAGGTGTAGAGGCCTGTTGTACGGGCTCAATCACACTGGAAGTGGTCTTCGGATCCCCGGATAATTTCCGAAGCGAAGAGTTAATCTTTGATATCGTCCCTTTCCGTAGTGGCTATCATGCACTGCTTGGACGAACCGCATTCGCTGAATTCAATGTGGTGCCACACTACGCCTACCTCAAGCTCAAAATGCCTGGACCTCGCGGTGTTATAACAGTCAATGGAAATATGGAGCGCTCCACTACTAGGAAAAGGGGTGCTAGTGGCGCACCTGTTTTCGCTACTAATGGCGCACTACAGGTGCGCCACTAGCACCACGCCATTAGAATTTTTTACTAATGGAACAGTATAGCCCACGGTGCGCCATTAGTATCTGGTATACTAATGGCGCACCACATAGAAGTGCGCCATTAGTAACAATTTAAAAAAATCCAATTTTTTTTTGTTTTTTTTCTTAATCTCGGGTCACTATGGCTTAATCTCAGGTCAATATGCTTAATCTCAAGTCAAATCGCACTCTGTGGTCAAACTTACCGGAAGGTCACCCATCCTCACACTACTCCAGCCCGAGCATGCTTAACTTCGCAGTTCTATCCAACCACAGCACCAGCTCACTTCACAGGCACTTGTTGATATATCTATCATATCAATCCTATTAAACCTTGTTGATGTCTAGGACTTTGTTCATGTTCATGAGTATGATGAAATTTTGAAAAAATATTTCAAACTTTCCGGTCATATTACGTATCATATTTTGAAAAAAAATCGAAAAAAATTCGAAACCAATTTTTTTTCTGTTACTAGTGGCGCACCTAGCAAACGGTGCGCCACTAGTAAGTTTGAAATTTTTTGAATTTTTTTGCCTCTAGATCTTAAAAGCCCCGTAACTTTTTTTCTATTAGGTTTTTGGGGATTTTGAAAATGTTTAACGGGGTACCCCTTTTAAATTCGGATGTAACTTTTCGAGTAGATGTTTTTTTATATAAAAAACTTTTTAGTCCGAGTTCGTATGCAAAAGTTATGCCCATTTTACAAATTCTAGAGAGATTTTGCAAATAAAGTCGAAATTCATATTTGTAAATTTTCCCAACAAGTAGACCACATATCACATGGGAAACTTATTTTCTTTTATTTTTGTACATTTCCATCATTTTTCTTTTATTTTTTTAAACTGAAAAGGCGGTCCACGGGGTGAGGGTGCATTCGGTGGAATTTTTGGGCCAAATTAGTAATGACGCACCGTGGGATGGTGCGCCATTACTAGTTTAACTAGTAATGGCGCACCACACCCATGGTGCACACTGGTGCGCCATTACTAACATATTTTTTTTATTTTTTTCAAAACTACTAATGGCGCACCGTGGGTGTGGTGCACCATTACTATGTCAACTAGTAATGGCTCACTATCCCATGGTGCGCCATTAGTAACAATTTTTTTTTCAAAACTACTAATGGCGCACCACACACCAGGTGCGCCATTAGTAATATATTACTAATGGCACACTTGTATGTGGTGCGCCATTAGTGTCCATATTATCTATAGCCCTTTTCCTAGTAGTGCTCCCTCCGTACTGAGGAACACACTGCGGCCCTTGCAGCAGAAGTATAGAGTAGCCTTCTTAGGCAGAACCTCAATTCGGCAGTAAAGCCCCCGGACACCATCAAGCAAGTCTGAACTACTCTGCAGCAGGACCGTCCAGCTCGTCCAGAGCTCAACTACCAATCCGGCCTCCGTCCCAGTCCCAATCAAGCGGTGAAATTTTTGTTGCGCGTACATAACTACGCACTCAAAGTACCATGGGCAGGGATAGAGGCATAACCAGACCGTGGTCCACAATGCGGCTCAACCACGCCTCGATCCGCATACCTTCACCTTTTCTTTTTTTATTTTTATTTTTAGGTTTTTCTCTTCTCGAGGCTTTTCTGATAACCTAATCACCGGACCCATCGCGGGACAGACACACCAAGAAGGCAGGGGGCTTCGACATACAAGGGAATTCCTAGGTGGTCTCTGCTAATGATCATTATACCTGTTTAAGTACCCGCACGCAGCTCGTCCTTGGTCATGGCATGTTAAATAGCCTCACTCGCTTATCGCATTACTTATACAAGTACGCCTCGCCATATTAATCAAATTACAATGGAAAATATTTGCGGCTCAATTTTCTTGGCGTCAACTTATTACTTGACTCTTTCCTTGTCTTTGTATTTATTACTTGTTGCACCCGTACACTCTGGTACGTATTACCTCGCCAGGGGCTTCATCATGCCCCGCAACACGGCAATAAAGTCCGAACACTTTTACAGTATAGTTCGGCACCCCGAACTTATATCATTATATGCATCGGCTCCGAATCATGTCTTTGGTCAATAGTTGGGTTGCCCGGCTCCTGTGCTTACTACCTTACGTTCCGCTATATCGGCTAGGGTAGTAAGGGAGAACTACTGCGATTGTGTCCCGGTTCTTCTGGATGAGCACCTCAATAGAGAAAGCCGAAAACTGACTGTCATGATGCGGCGAGAGCTGGTCAGCTGTTCGAGAGGTTTCCAAATCCTTAGAGATTTTTTTCTACTTTATGCGAGGAATCGGTTCTTATCCGATTAGGCGTGTCTAGCGCCCCAACTTCGATCAAGCGAATACCAGGGGCTTCGCCAAAATTTTCATTGTCAAACTCCTATGGCTAAGTGAGGGTGATAAAGTCGTATAGTCTGATTGCCTTGTTCGTTGTGTTAAACACCTCCTTTAAGGACCAAGAGTTGCAGTAAAGAGTGTTTATATTTATCTCGAACACCCCCGTACTATCTACGTGGGGGCAAAAGCCGACGACTGGCCAACTCTCAGATTTCATAAACGGCCGCACAGGAGGTAAAATTTTAAAACAAACAAGCATTATATTACATAACAAACTTGTTTCATATCATAGGACAGGATAACATGAATGTTTTCATGGGAATATAACATCCCTCGCACATTGCTCCACCACAAGGCGGGACCCCTCGAGGACACTATCAAAATATAGCTCGGGTTGGCGGTGCTCCTTGCCCTTAGGCGGCCCCTCGGTCATCAGCTTCGTGGCATCCATCTTCGCCCAGTCCATCTTGGCGCGGGAAAAGGCCAACCGCGCACCTTCAATGCAGACCGATCGCTTGATGACGTCGAGCCACGGGCAGTCACTGACAAGCCACTTCACGAGTCCGAAGTAGCTGTTGGGCATGGGCTCGGCAGGCCATAGCCGGACTATTAAGTCCTTCATGGCTAGTTCGGCCGCTTTATGCAGCTCGACCAGCTGTTTCAGCTGGTCGCTAAAGGGCACCAGAAGTTCTGGTCCAAGGTATTGAGACCAAAACAACTTCTCCATAGAGCTCCCTTCTTCGGCTCGATAAAACTCGGCAGCATCTGATATGCTGGGCGGCAGATCCGTGAACGCCCCTGGAGAGCTCCAAATTTGGGTAAGTAAAAGGAACGTCTCCTTCACATACTTGCTTTGCATAATGAAAGCCTTACCCGTCGCGATCTTCTTGGCCGCCTAGATTTCCTGGAGGGCACTCTGGGCTTCGGCCCGGGCATCTTGTGCACTCTGGCGGGCCTTGGCAAGTTTGGACTCTCGAGTCTTATAATCACGCTCCAAGGAGTCGTACTTCTTGATGATGTCCTGGAGCTCTTGTTGGACCTCGCTGACTTGGGCCTCCTGCTTCTCGCGCGCGGCACATTCCTTGGCCGCTTTGTCCTCGGCATCGTCCAATGCTTTCTTGAGTGCCGCCACCTCGGTCGTGGCCCCTAATGAAGTTCATGACACTTTAGTCAGCACGAACCATTCATCCTTCCTAACTATACACGTAGGTTACTACATACCTTTGCTTTCTTCAATCTGCTTCTTCAAGAGGCCGAGCTCTTGCTCGGCCCGCTCCAGGTTCTGCTTCAGTCCGGAGACCTCTGCAGTATGAGCGGCAGCGGCTAGCAGTGATGCCTGCTTATTCACATAGACATATTATGTTACACTCCTGCGGAAATTATTTTGATCCTCTGTTCGGCTTTTGCTTCCGAACACTGAACAGAGCATTAGGGGCTACGTGTACACTGTGATATTCTTTTACACTTATATTACTTACCTCAAAGCCTGTTAGAAGGCTAGTGTAGGCTTCGGTCAACCCTCTTTTCGTGGCCTGGACCTTCCCAATCACCGCACCCATTAGGGTGCGGTGTTCGTCAACCATGGAAGCGCCTTCCAGCGCTTCCAGCAACCTGTCCGGTGCCTCTGGTTGGACAGAGGTCACCGGCGGCATAGGTGCGCCCCTTCCCTTTGAAGGGGGTTGCTCGCCTGATTCCGGAGCCGTAGGGGTCTCCGGAATTGTATTCGGATGAGGGTCGAATTGAATATGGCCCCCGTCGTCAGTATCCATAGGGGTCTGCTCCCCCATGTGTCCGGCAGTCGAGGCTTCACCCTCGGGCGCCTCGTGTACGGCCGTCGGATTCCCTCCCGGGATAGGGATCCTTCGGGACGATGCTTCGGGGCCATCCAGGTCCCGGGGAGAGGTGGCCGATGGAAGGGTCTCGATGTTCATCACCGCTGGGTCCAGTGAATCCTCTGATGAGGACCATTCGAGGCAGGACTGAGCCAGACTGCAAGTCCATAATGTAAGCACGTTAAAATAATAGAGTTAAGAATCTGGATACGAGTACGTGTCCGAACACTTATGATTCGGCCAGGGGATTCTCCCTGGGCTACCACTCCCAGCTGTTGTTGGTAGCTGTTGTGGAGCTATCCGGAAAGGAAGCCTGCCCTTTCTTGGGCGCCCCGGCCTCCGGATGCGTGGGGGTCGTCCTTTTCTTTTTTTCCCTACGGAAGGGGAGTGGATTTATTCCTCTTCCTCCTCTTCTTTGTCGTCTTCGGCGGAAGAGCGCGCCTCGGCGTCTTCGGACGTCAAGTCTGAAGTACCCCTATCACGGAGACCACTTCTGGTCCCCTTGGCCTTCTTCTTGGCCTTCTTCTCCGGCACATTGTAAGGCACCGGAATCAGCATCTTCATCAGGAGCGGGGTCTCTGGGCCTTCGGGCAGCGGGGCTGGACAGTCAAACTGTTCGGCCATCTCCGTCCAATCCTGAAATAATCCATAAAGAGATTTAGATGCCTTCCTCTCATACGCGAGTAAAGGGAACACCTTGAAAACGTGAAAGGACTTACCGGATTTGCAGGATGGGTCAGGTCGTGCCCACGATCCTCGTCCGTGGCCAGTGACACCTCGTTGGACTTGAAGAGCACCTTCCATATATCTTCGTGTGTCATGCCGAAGAGTTCTAACAGAGTCTGGTGCTTGACCGGGTCATACTCCCACAGGTGGCAAGTCTGGCGTTGGCATGGAAGAATCCGGCGGACGAGCATGACCTGGACCACGTCGACGAGCTTGACTTTCTTGATTATCATATTCTGGACGCGCATCTGGAGCGTTGTCAGCTCGTCCGGAGAGCCCCAGGGCAGGCCCTTCTCTTGCCAGGAGGTGAGCCTCATTGGGACTCCGGATCAGAATTCGGGGGCCACCGCCCAGTTGGTGTCACGCGGCTCGGTAATGTAGAACCACCCCGATTGCCACCCCTTCACCATCTCCATAAAGGAGCCCTCAGGCCAGGTGACGTTGGGCATCTTGCCCACCATGGCACCCCCGCACTCAACTTGTTGGCTGCTCACCACCTTGGGCTTCACATTGAAGATCTTCAGCCATAGGCCGAAGTGAGGAGGGATGCAGAGAAAGGCCTCATACACGACAATGAATGCCTAGATGTTGAGGATAGAGTTAGGGGCCAAATCATGGAAGTCCAGCCTGTAGTAAAACATCAGCCCACGGACAAACGGGTGGAGAGGGAATCCCAGCCCGCGGACGAAGTGTGTGAGAAACACAACCCTCTCATGGGGCTCTGGGGTAGGGACGATCTGTCCCTTGGCCGGAAATCGATGAACAATTTCCTTGGCCAGGTAGCCGGCCTCTGAGAGCTCTTTGATGTCCTTCTTGTTGACAGAAGAGGCCATCCATTTGCCTCCAGCTCTGGATCCGGACATGATTGGGGTGCTTTTTTGGGTGGAGAAAGTTAGAGCTTGGGCGCTAGAGCTCCAGAATGGATGGGCAGAGGAAGGAGAAGGCGCGGGTGAACGATGATGAATCCTTATCCCTTTATAAAGGCAGTGAAAGTTATGCGCCTCCCTGCTCACCTTAAAATTCGCCTATTCCCCAAGCGTCGTGCAGATGGCACGGTTGGGATACCAATGCCCGTATTGTAACACCCCGGATATAATTTTCCCAATTTGTACTCCAACTCTTGCCGTTTCCGGTGTTAAGTTATTTTATTTTCTCGGGTTCGGGTTTTTTGTCTCCGTGTGTTGTTATCGTTGTCATGCATCTCATATCATGTCATCATGTGCATTGCATTTGCATACGTGTTCATCTCATGCATTCGAGCATTTTCCCCGTTGTCCGTTTTGCATTCCGGCGCTTCGTTCTCCTCCGGTGGTCATTTCTAGCTTTCTTTCGTGTGTGGGGATTAAACATTTCCGGATTGGACCGAGACTTCCCAAGCGGCCTTGGTTTACTACCGGTAGACCGCCGGTCAAGTTTCGTATCATTTGCACTTCGTTTGATACTCCAACGGTCAACCGAGGTACCGAAAAGGCCTCGTGTATGTTGCAGCCCAACACCCCTCCATTTTGGCCCAAAACCCACCTAACTCTGCTCCATCATCTAGAGAGTTTGATCACGATTGCGTGGCCGAAAACCGCACCTCATTTGGACTCTCCTAGCTCCCTCTATGCCTATTTAAAGAACCCTCCGAATCCGGATCTTCTTCTCCCCCGAAAACCCTAAAAAAATCCACCGCGCCGCACCGGACATTGTCCGTCTGAGCCGGACAAAACCGCCGCCGCCGCGCCATTGCCGGCCATCGCCGCCTCGCCCGGTCGCCGACCCGACCCGGCTGCCTCGCTCGACGCCCGAGGCCGTGCCTCATCGCCGCAGCTACCCCGCCGTCCGGCCTCCTCCGCCCACGCGCCGGCGAGCGCCTCCAAGTCCGGCGACGTCCTCCTCCGGCCGCCTCCTCCCTCCTCAATACCGACTCGCTGGCGACCTCGTCTCCGTCGTGAACAGTGCGAGCGCCGCCATCCTCGATCCGTGTGACTCGGGTCAAACCCTAGATCTGGGGTTGTTTTTTTTCTGAAGTCCCGGATATTTCCATTCCAAGTGCCCATATTCATCATGCTATATCTCCGCATCCGTAGCTCCGATTCATGCATATAGCATATCATAATGTTCGTCTCAGAGAGTGCATCATTTCATTCCATTGCATAATTTTCATTTGAGTTCATCTTGATGCCCGAAATGCTGTTAGAAGAGGGCTACTTGAGTTAATTTTCAGATCTGCTACTCCATCTTAGACATTTGTCATTTTTGTCATGATTATTGTGTGCATGATATGCCCATGAGTTCTACATATGTTTTGTTAAGGGTTTTGTCATCTTTCCAGAGGTGCAACCCATGTATTTTTGTGATGTGTGTGGTGACTAGTGCAAGCTTGCAAAGTGAGGCACTCGGTAATTCTGTTTTCAGGGACTTAGTAATTTCACTAAGTCCTAGAGCTGTTTATCTCATGATGCCATATGTTCATGTTATTTCCTAGTGATCCGTGCCTCCTTTGAGGATGATCAGTAAAGGAGTTTTGTTAATATTGTGGTGATCTATCCATCCATGTCTTTTTTGCAATTATGGAGCACCCTAGGTTGAGTCAATCGAGCTCTACTTTTGCTACTTTGTGAATCTGGGCAGATTGTCAACTTGTTTGCAATTTTGCCGATGATGTTGTAGTTGATCCGTGCATGCTATGCCATTGTTCTTGCCATGTCTAGCTTGCATTCTATGTGTTATTGATAGATGTATGCTTGTCTTGCTATGACTTGCTTCGTAGTGAGTGCATCAAGCTCGTAAACATGCCTACTTGAGTTATGTTTCAACATGTGCCAGTTTTCACTAAGTCTGAAAAATGATTATGTTTTTGCTATGTTCATGTGCTTGTTAGTATATTTTCTGATCCCTTTTGGCTCAAGGTCACTAAGAGACTTTTGTTAAGATAATTGAGTAGCTCCATGCCATGTTCTTATTTGCCATGTTCAGGTCCTGTAGCATGTTGTTTTGTTGCTCCGAAGAGAGCTACTTGGTCTGAAATTTTCAGACAAGTGTTAATTTCACAAAGTCTGAGATCTGTTTGCCATTTGCATTTTTGCCATGCTTGTTTCAACCTGTTAATGGATGAATTGGCCATAGCTCAGTGCTAGACTTTTGTTAAGCATCTTGAATGCTTCCCTTCCATGTATTTTGATGCCATGTTTGAGTGCTGTAGCATGTTCATCTCATTGCATTTAGATGGTCACTTGCTGTAAATAGCAGACCGGTGCCATTTTTGAATCGCTTGCCATTCCCAAACCGTAACTCCGATTCCGGCGTTCTTTATATCGTTTTCAAGCGATTTCATCTCATCTTTCTAGTGGCACACTTGGATTTCCAAGTTGAGGCCAGGTTCATGCATTTCCTGTCATATCTTGCATATGCATCCCGCACCGCATCCCGCATAGCATATCATCTTTGCATCGTGTTGTTTGAGTTTGCACGTGGTTGATTGTTTTCCTTGTTGCTTGTTTGTCTTGTTTGGGTAGAGCCGGGAGACGAGTTCGCTAACGAGGAGCCCGTTGAGTTTGCTTTCGAGGATTCAGTCAACTCTGACAGCTTTGCAGGCAAGATGATCATACCCTCGAAATCACTACTATCTTTGCTATGCTAGTTTGCTCGCTCTTTTGCTATGCCAATGCTATGATGCCTACCTTTTGCTTATCAGCCTCCCAAATTGCCATGTCAAACCTCTAACCCACCTTGTCCTAGCAAACCATTGATTGGCTGTGTCACCACTTTGCTCAGCCCCTTCTTATAGCGTTGCTAGTTGCAGGTGAAGATTGGAGGCCGTTCCTTGTTGGAACATTTACTACTTGTTGGGATATCATTATATTGCCATGTAATCTTAATGCATCTATATACTTGGTGAAGGGTGGAAGGCTCGGCCTCTCGCCTAGTGTTTTGTTCCACTCTTGCCGCCCTAGCTTCCGTCATATCGGTGTTATGTTCCCGGATTTTTGCGTTCCTTACGCGGTTGGGTTATAATGGGAACCCCTTGATAGTTCGCCTTGATTAAAGCTTTTCCAGCAATGCCCAACCTTGGTCTTACCATTTGCAACCTAGCCTCTTTTTTCCTTGGGTTTTCGGAGCCCAAGGGTCATCTTATTTAACCCCCCCTGGGCCAGTGCTCCTCTGAGTGTTGGTCCAAACTAGAGCCCTGTGCAGCGCCCCCTCGGGGAAACTCGAGGTTTGGTTTTAGTTGTACGGATTGCTCATCTGAGTGTGCCCTAAGAACGAGATATGTGCAGCTCCTATCGGGATTTGTCGGCACATTCGGGCGGTGTTGCTGGTCTTGTTTTAACCTGTCGAAATGTCTTGTTGTACCGGGATACCGAGTCTGATCGGAAGGTCTCGGGTGGAGGTCTATTCCTTCGTTGACTGTGAGAGCTTGTCATGGGCTAAGTTAGGACTCCCCTGCAGGGATTGAACTTTCGAAAGCCGTGCCCGCGGTTATGGGCAGATGGGAATTTGTTAATGTCCGGTTGTAGACAACTTGAACCTTGGCTTAATTAAAATGAATCAACCGTGTGTGTTACCGTGATGGCCTCTTCTCGGCGGAGTCCGGGAAGTGGACACAGTGTTGGAGTAATGTTTGCGCAGGTTGTCCTCTAGTTTCTCGCTCGCACTTTGCCTCCTCTTCTCGCTCTCTTTTGCGAATAAGTTAGCCACCATATATGCTAGTCGCTTGCTGCAGCTCCACATATATTTACCTTACCCTACCTATTAAGCTTAAATAGTCTTGATCGCGAGGGTGCGAGATTGCTGAGTCCCTGTGGCTCATAGATTACTATTACACCAGATGCAGGTCCAGGTGATTCTGCTCCAGGTGACGCGTTCGACCTCAAGTGGGAGTTCGACGAGGACTCTCAACGTTACTATGTTTCCTTTCCTGATGATCAGTAGTGGTGCCCTGTTGGGGGTGATCAGGACCATGTCGCATGTTGGGTTATCTTTCATTTTGGTGCCGTAGTCGGGCCATGAGTGTTTGGATGATGTATGTTATTTATGTACTTGATTGACGTGGCGAGTGTAAGCCAACTATGTTATCCCTTTACATTATCTTTATTACATGGGATGTTTGTGATGATTACCTGACTTGCGACATATGCCTTCAATGCGATTATGCCTCTAAGTCGTGCCTCGACACGTGGGAGATATAGTCGCATCGAGTGTGCTACAAGTTGGTAATCAGAGCCTTCCCCGACCTTAGGAGCCCCATTGCTTGATCGCTTTTAGCAGCCGAGTTGTGTCTAGAAAAAAAATGTTTTGAGTCATTAGGAATTATATATCGGAGAGTTAGGAATTCTTTTTACTTCCCAGTCTCCTCATCGCTCTGGTAAGGCATCCTGACATAGAGTTTTGACTCTTCTCTTCCCAAATTTCACTAAAAAAATTTAGGATCACGCGGGTATCTTGGAATCGTTCCGATGGTTTTATGATGAGAACATTGTCTTGGTGCCTCCTGTCAGGGGTTTAGTGGAAGTGTCCCGGGGAGTTGAGCTCTGAGGTGTTGTCATCATAATTTTATCATTTTAGTTCTGGTATACCTGAGTTTAGTACGCCGACATCGAAAATCTCTTTTATGCAGTTCGTTGGTGAGATAACCTCGACGCCACCCAGTACTGGGGCGGGAGTTCGGGAGTATCGCCATAACTTGTATAACGGATGCTTTTCCAAGGTTGAGGTAGATGGTTTCCGAAGGTTTCTTGGTTATGTGTTGAAGGATGGATACAGCTGGATGTAGGATTTGCTAGTTTGGGTGAGATATTATGCTTCCCCTGTATCCCCAACACCTGATTGCATAACCGGAAAGGTTCGGGAGTTTCTTAGGTGGGAATTCTTGTAGCTCTAGTTCTTCTTCCACGGATATTGGTTTGAGATTGGGATTTCTTACCGATTATTCGGTCTTGATCCGCACTTTGTTGATTTATTTCTCTACCTTTAATTCTTCGTGGCTTCGCAATTTATGGATGTGTGACCATTTCAAGAGGAATGCATTCGTTCATTCTGTTCGGATGTGAAGACTTCATGTTACAATTTTCATTCCGTTGGTTTCAGCTTCATTTATCTGTCTATGTGCTAACGGTGGTCAACCTCTTCAGGATGGCTCCCGCTAAGAGCACCAGTCAGAATCAGAATCAAGATCCGCCACCACCTCCACCTCCACCTCCTCCGGAGGCATGGCAAGCTGTTATGGCCGCAACCAATGCAAACACACAGTTGATCATGCAAATTCTCCAAGAGCGCAATCAAGGCAGCCAAGGGAATCAAGGCAACAATCAGAATCACTTTGCTACACTCAACCAGTTCCTTGCTAATGGGCCAAAGACTTTCAGCAATTGTGTTGAGGCAACCGATGCTGACGATTGGCTTGTGGATCTGTGTAAGCATTTTGAGTGCAGCAACGTCAGGCCTGAAGATTTCATCAAGTTCGCTTCCTTCCAACTCAAAGATCAAGCTGCAGAATGGTTCCAGCAGTACAAGGATTCTAGAGGTGGACGTCTGATCACTTGGGATGAATTCCGTCAAGATTTCCGAGCTCATCACATCCCTCAGAGCATGGTTGAAAGTAAGCGTGAGGAATTCCGCAACTTGAAGCAAGGCTCTTTGTCTGACTATGACTACAACAAGTTGTTTCAGAAGCTCGCCCGCTTTGCCAAGCAGGACGTACCTGATGAGAAGAGCATGATATACCAGTTCAGGGGTGGTCTCAGAGAAGAAATTCATCTCGCTCTTGTTCTCTTTGAGCCCTTGAGGTACGATGAGTTCTACAACATGGCACTGAAGCAAGAGGCCGCTCAGTTGAGGTGTGATGCTTCCAAGAAGCGAGTCAGAGACACTACGCCTTCTTCCTCTACTCAAGTGGCCAAGCAGCAGAAGTATTGGCTTCCTCCTCCTCCGTTCCGTCAGCTGTATCAGCAGAAGAGCAAAGGTGGCAGTGGTTCTTCCCACCCACCCAACCCTGGCTTTCAGAACAAGACTTCGTCTCAACCTCCAAGATCGAGTGCTCCGTATCACCGTCCGCTTTCAGAGGTCACGTGCAACAAGTGCCAAGAAAAGGGTCACTATGCCAACAAGTGTTTCAACCAGAGGCGTCTTCCTCCTCCTCCTGTGAGATCGGCAAGTACAGCTGTGGTCAATCATAACCCCAAGCACGCCAAGGTCAACATGGTGAATGCAGCTCAGGCAGAGGACTCGGCAGATGTCATCATGGGTAACCTTCCTGTTAACGATGTTCCTACAAAAGTACTTTTTGACACTGGTGCATCCCATTGTTTCATCTCGAGACCTTTTGCATCTAAGCATGATTTTGTTACTCAAGTGTTGCCGAAACCGTTGTCTATTGACTCTCCGGCCCGTCTATTATCTCGAGTATGCGTTCCGGATGTCACAATCACTTTGGGTGACTATAAGTTCTTGTCTTCTCCAAATGTTCTTGGTGACTCGGATATTGATCTTATTCTCAGAATGGATTGGATTTCTAAGCACAAGGCTCAGATTGATTGTGCTGCCAGGCAGATTCAATTGACTCATTCGTCTGAGGATGTAATCGTCTTTGCCGCTCGGGATAATACCATCCGTCTGTTTTCTCTCAATGAGAAGGGTGAATTGGATGCCATCTCACAGATTCCAGTCGTTTGCGAATATCAAGACGTCTTTCCAGAAGAGCTTCCAGGAATGCCTCCGCACCGGCCAGTTGAATTCGTTATTGATCTTGAGCCCGGTACGGAACCTGTGTGCAAGCGTCCTTACAAGCTCGGACCTGAAGAGTTGAAGGAGCTGAAGAAGCAACTCGATGAGCAAGAGAGAATGGGTCTCATCCGGCCTAGTTCTTCTCCGTGGGGTTGTGGTGTTCTTTTTGTGAAGAAGAAGGATGGAACGGACCGACTTTGTGTCGATTACCGTCCATTGAACAAGAAGACCATCAAGAACAAATACCCACTTCCCAACATCAATGAGCTGTTCGAACAACTTAAAGGTGCTCAAGTATTCTCCAAGCTTGATCTCCATATGGGTTATCATCAGATTCGAATCCGTGAGCAAGATATTCCCAAGACTGCTTTCAGAACTAGCTTTGGTTCATATGAATGCACTGTCATGTCTTTTGGCCTCGTCAACGCTCCTCCGACTTTCTCTCGCATGATGAACTTCATCTTCAACGCCTACACCAATGAATTTGTTTTGGTCTATCTCGACGACATTCTGGTTTTCTTGAAGAACAAAGAAGATCATGCCAAACACTTGCGTTTGGTACTCGATAAGCTCAGGGAACATCAGTTCTACGCCAAGTTCTCCAAGTGTGAATTTTGGCTCGATGAGGTTCTTTATCTTGGTCATATCATCTCTGCCAAGGGCATTGCCGTGAATCCTGAGAAGGTGTCTGCAATTGTGAATTGGGAACCTCCTCAGAACGTGAAGCAACTCCGTAGCTTCCTCGGTCTCGCAAGCTACTGCCGAAGATTCGTTGAAAACTTTTCTAAGATCGCAAAGCCTCTCTCAAATCTTCTCCAGAAGCACGTCAAGTACGTTTGGTCTCCGGAGTGTGACATTGCTTTCAACACTTTGAAAGAGAAATTGATCACTGCTCCAGTTCTGACTCCGCCTGATGAATCCAAACCGTACGAGGTCTTTTGTGATGCCTCTCTCCAAGGTCTTGGCGCAGTGTTGATGCAAGAGAAGAAAGTGGTTGCTTATACCTCTCACCAGTTGAAGCCCAATGAGAAGAACTACCCCACTCATGATCTCGAGTTGGCAGCAGTTGTGCATGCTCTTTTGACTTGGAGACATATTCTATTGGGAAGAAAAAGGACATTTTCACTGATCACAAGAGTCTCAAGTACATCTTCACTCAGCCTAATCTCAACCTCAGGCAAACTCGATGGGTCGAAATGATTCAAGAGTATAATCCGAGTATTGAGTATACTCCAGGCAAGGCCAATGTGATTGCTGACGCATTGAGCAGGAAGGCTTATTGCAACAGTCTGATTCTCAAGCCTTATCAACCCGAGCTTTGTGAAGCTTTCCGCAAACTTAATCTGCAAGTTGTTCCTCAAGGTTTCCTCGCCAACCTTCAAGTCTCTCCTACCTTGGAAGACCAGATTCGCCAAGCCCAGCTTCTTGATGCTATGGTGAAAAAGGTGAAGATTGGGATTGCCAAGAGTCAACCCAAGTACAAGTGCTACCGCCTTGATGACAAGGATACTCTATTCTTCGAGGATCGAATTGTTGTACCCAAAGGTGACCTTCGTAAAGTGATCATGAATGAGGCTCACAATTCTCTCCTCTCCATCCACCCTGGGAGTATGAAGATGTATCAGGACCTTAAGCAAGCTTATTGGTGGACTCGAATGAAGCGCGAGATTGCACAATTCGTAAATGAATGTGATGTCTGCAGAAGAGTGAAGGCAGAACACCAAAGACCAGCAGGTCTCCTCCAACCTCTTGCCATTCCAGAATGGAAGTTTGACCACATTGAAATGGACTTCGTGACTGGGTTTCCAAAGTCCAAGCGTGGCAATGATGCTATATTCGTTGTCATTGACAAACTCACCAAAGTGGCTCACTTTCTGCCTATCAAAGAGTCGATCACTGCAGCTCAATTGGCGGAACTCTATACCTCTCGAATTGTCTCTCTGCACGGTATTCCACAGGTGATCTCTTCAGACCGTGGCAGCATCTTTACGTCCAAGTTTTGGGATTCTTTTCAGAAGGCCATGGGCACCAACATCCGCTTCAGCACAGCTTTCCATCCTCAAACTAGCGGTCAAGTCGAGCGTGTCAACCAGATTCTTGAAGATATGCTCAGGGCTTGTGTGATCTCCTTCGGCATGAAGTGGGAGGATTGTCTTCCTTATGCTGAATTCTCCTACAACAACAGTTTTCAAGCAAGTTCGGGCAAGGCCCCATTTCAAATTCTGTATGGCAGGAAGTGCCGTACCCCTCTCAACTGGTCTGAAACCGGTGAACGTCGGCTGCTGGGTAATGACTTAATCACAGAAGCAGAAGAAATGTGCAAAGTCATTCGCGATAACCTCAAAGCAGCCCAATCCCGCCAGAAGAGCTACTATGATAGTAAGCACCGTGATTTGGCTTTCGAGATCGGAGATCATGTTTACCTCCGTGTCTCTTCTATGAAAGGTACTCGTCGCTTTGGTATCAAAGGGAAGCTTGCCCCTAGATACATGGGACCTTTCAAGATTGTCAGCAAGAGAGGCGACCTCGCCTATCAACTCGAGCTTCCGTCAAACTTTGCAAATGTTCATGACGTGTTCCATGTCTCTCAACTTCGAAAGTGCTTCAAGACTCCTGACCGCACAGTCAACTTCGAGGACATTGAGCTCCAAGAAGATCTCTCTTATCGTGAGCACCCAGTTGCTATTCTCGAAGAGACTGAACGCAAGACTCGCCACAAGTCAATCAAATTTCTCAAAGTCAAGTGGTCACACCATTCCGACTGTGAAGCTACCTGGAACGCGAGAATCACCTCCGTTCTGAGTACCCGGCGTTCTTTCAGTCCTAGATCTCGGGACGAGATCCTTTCGTAGTGGTTGGAGTGTTGTAACACCCCGGATATAATTTTCCCAATTTGTACTCCAACTCTTGACGTTTCCGGCGTTAAGTTATTTTATTTTCTCGGGTTCGGGTTTTTTGTCTCCGTGTATTGTAATTGTTGTCATGCATCTCATATCATGTCATCATGTGCATTGCATTTGCATACGTGTTCATCTCATGCATTCGAGCATTTTCCCTGTTGTCCGTTTTGCATTCCGGCGCTTCGTTCTCCTCCGGTGGTCATTTCTAGCTTTCTTTCGTGTGTGGGGATTAAACATTTCTGGATTGGACTGATACTTGCCAAGCGGCCTTGGTTTACTACCGGTAGACCGCCGGTCAAGTTTCGTATCATTTGGACTTCGTTTGATACTCCAACGGTTAACCGAGGGACCGAAAAGGCCTCGTGTGTGTTGCAGCCCAACACCCCTCCATTTTGGCCCAAAACCCACCTAACTCTGCTCCATCATCTAGATCGTTCGATCACGATCGCGTGGCCGAAAACCGCACCTCATTTGGACTCTCCTAGCTCCCTCTATGCCTATTTAAAGAACCCTCCGAATCCGGATCTTCTTCTCCCCCGAAAACCCTAAAAAAATCCACCGCGCCGCACCGGACATTGTCCGTCCGGGCCGGACAAAACCGCCGCCGCCGTGCCATTGCCGGCCATCGCAGCCTCGCCCAGTCGCCGACCCGGCCCGGCTGCCTCGCTCGATGCCCGAGGCCGTGCCTCGTCGCCGCAGCTACCCCGCCGTCCGGCCTCCTTCGCCCATGCGTCGGCGAGCGCCTCCAAGTCCGGCGACGTCCTCCTCCGGCCACCTCCTCCCTCCTCAACACCGACTCGCCGGCGACCTCGTCTCCGTCGTGAACAGTGCGTGCCACCATCCTCGATCCACGTGCCTCGGGTCAAACCCTAGATCTGGGGTTGTTTTTTTTCTAGTCCCTGATATTTCCGTTCCAAGTGCCCATATTCATCATGCTATATCTCCGCATCCGTAGCTCCAATTCATGCATATAGCATATTAAAATGTTCGACTCAGAGAGTACATCATTTCATTCCATTGCATCATTTTCATTTGAGTTCATCTTGATGCCCGAAATGCTGTTAGAAGAGGGCTACTTGAGTTAATTTTCAGATCTGCTACTCCATCTTAGACATTTGTCATTTTTGCCATGATTATTGTGTGCATGATATGCCCATGAGTTCTACATATGTTTTGTTAAGGGTTTTGTCATATTTCCAGAGGTGCAACCCATGTATTTTTGTGATGTGTGTGGTGACTAGTGCAAGCTTGCAAAGTGAGGCACTCGGTAATTCTGTTTTCAGGGACTTAGTAATTTCACCAAGTCCTAGAGCTGTTTATCTCATGATGCCATATGTTCATGTTGTTTCCTAGTGATCCGTGCCTCCTTTGAGGATGATCAGTAAAGGAGTTTTGTTAATATTGTGGTGCTCTATCCATCCATGTCTTTGTTTGCAATTATGGAGCATCCTAGGTTGAGTCAATCGAGCTCTACTTTTGCTACTTTGTGAATCTGGGCAGATTGTCAACTTGTTTGCAATTTTGCCGATGATGTTGTAGTTGATCCGTGCATGCTATGCCATTGTTCTTGCCATGTCTAGCTTGAATTTTTTATATTATTGATAGATGTATGCTTGTCTTGCTATGACTTGCTTTGTAGTGAGTGCATCAAGCTCGTAAACATGCCTACTTGAGTTATGTTTCAGCATGTGCCAGTTTTCACTAAGTCTGAAAACTGATTATGTTTTTGCTATGTTCATGTGCTTGTTAGTATATTTTCTGATCCCTTTTGGCTCAAGGTCACTAAGATACTTTTGTTAAGCTAATTGAGTAGCTCTATGCCATGTTCTTCTTTGCCATGTTCAGGTCCTGTAGCATGTGGTTTTGTTGCTCCGAAGAGAGCTACTTGGTCTGAAATTTTCAGACAAGTGTTAATTTCACAAAGTCTGAGATCTGTTTGCCATTTGCATTTTTTCCATGCTTGTTTCAACCTGTTAATGGATGAATTGGCCGTAGCTCAGTGCTAGACTTTTGTTAAGCATCTTGAATGCTTCCCTGCCATGTATTTTGATGCCATGTTTGAGTGCTATAGTATGTTCATCTCATTGCATTTAGATGGTCACTTGCTGTAAATAGCAGACCGGTGCCATTTTTGAATCGCTTGCCATTCCCAAACCGTAACTCCGATTCCGGCGTTCTTTATATCGTTTTCAAGCGATTTCATCTCATCTTTCTAGTGGCACACTTGGATTTCCAAGTTGAGGCCAGGTTCATGCATTTCCTGTCATATCTTGCATATGCATCCCGCATCGCATCCCGCATAGCATATCATCTTTGCATCGTGTTGTTTGAGTTTGCACGTGGTTTATTGTTTTCCTTGTTGCTTGTTTGTCTTGTTTGGGTAGAGCCGGGAGACAAGTTCGCTAACGAGGAGCCCGTTGAGTTTGCTTTCGAGGATTCAGTCAACTCTGACAGCTTTGCAGGCAAGATGATCATACCCTCGAAATCACTACTATCTTTGCTATGCTAGTTTGCTCGCTCTTTTGCTATGCCAATGCTACGATGCCTACTTTTTGCTTGTCAGCCTCCCAAATTTCCATGTCAAACCTCTAACCCACCTTGTCCTAGCAAACTATTGATTGGCTATGTCACCGCTTTGCTCAGCCCCTTCTTATAGCGTTGCTAGTTGCAGGGGAAGATTGGAGGCCGTTCCTTGTTGGAACATTTACTACTTGTTGGGATATCATTATATTGCCATGTAATCTTAATGCATCTATATACTTGGTGAAGGGTGGAAGGCTCGGCCTCTCGCCTAGTGTTTTGTTCCACTCTTGCCGCCCTAGTTTCCGTCATATCGGTGTTATGTTTCCGGATTTTTGCGTTCCTTACGCGGTTGGGTTATAATGGGAACCCCTTGATAGTTTGCCTTGATTAAAGCTTTTCCAGCAATGCCCAACCTTGGTCTTACCATTTGCCACCTAGCCTCTTTTTCCCTTGGGTTTCCGGAGCCCAAGGGTCATCTTATTTAAACCCCCCCTGGGCCAGTGCTCCTCTGAGTGTTGGTCCAAACTAGAGCCCTGTGCAGCGCCCCCTCGGGGAAACTCGAGGTTTGGTTTTAGTTGTACGGATTGCTCATCTGAGTGTGCCCTGAGAACGAGATATGTGTAGCTCCTATCGGGATTTGTCGGCACATTCGGGCGGTGTTGCTGGTCTAGTTTTAACCTGTCGAAATGTCTTGTTGTAGCGGGATACCGAGTCTGATCGAAAGGTCTCGGGTGGAGGTCTATTCCTTCATTGACCGTGAGAGCTTGTCATGGGCTAAGTTGGGACTCCCCTGCAGGGATTGAACTTTCGAAAGCCGTGCCCGCGGTTATGTGCAGATGGGAATTTGTTAATGTCCGGTTGTAGACAACTTGAACCTTGGCTTAATTAAAATGAATCAACCGTGTGTGTTACCGTGATGGCCTCTTCTAGGCGGAGTCCGGGAAGTGGACACGGTGTTGGAGTAATGTTTGCACAGGTTGTCCTTGTTGGGGAACGCAGTAATTTCAAAAAAATTCCTACGTACACGCAAGATCATGGTGATGCATAGCAACGAGAGGGGAGAGTGTTGTCTACGTACCCACACAGACCGACTGCGGAAGCGTTGACGCAACATAGAGGAAGTAGTCGTACGTCTTCCCGATCCGACCGATCCAAGCACCGTTACTCCGGCACCTCGAGTTCTTAGCACACGTACAGCTTGATGACGATCCCCGGGCTCCGATCCAGCAAAGCGTCGGGGAGGAGTTCTGTCAGCACGACGGCATGGTGACGATCTTGATGTTCTACCGTCGCAGGGCTTCGCCTAAGCACCGCTACAATATGATCGAGGTGGAATATGGTGGCAGGGGGCACCGCACACGGCTAAGGAACGATCTCAAGGATCAACTTGTGTGTCTAGAGGTGCCCCCCTGCCCCCGTATATAAAGGATCCAAGGGGGAGGGGGCGGCCGGCCAGGAGGAGGGCCCAGGAGGAGTCCTACTCCTACCGGGAGTAGGACTCCCCCCCCCCCAATCCTAGTTGGAATAGGATTCCCCGAGGGGGAAAGAGAGAGAGGGGGGCCGGCCACCTCTCCTTGTCCTAATAGGACTAGGGGAGGGGGGAGGCGTGCGGCTCACCTTGGGCTGCCCCTTTCTCCTTTCCACTAAAGCCCACTAAGGCCCATATAGCTCCCGGGGGGTTCCGGTAACCTCCCGGTACTCCGGTAAAATCTCGATTTCACCCGGAACACTTCCGATATCCAAACATAGGCTTCCAATATATCAATCTTTATGTCTCGGCCATTTCGAGAATCCTCGTCATGTGCGTGATCACATCCGGGACTCCGAACTAACTTCGGTACATCAAAATGCATAAACTCATAATAACTGTCATCGTAACGTTAAGCGTGCGGACCCTACGGTTCGAGAACAATGCAGACATGACTGAGACACATCTCCGGTCAATAACCAATAGCGGGACCTGGATGCCCATATTGGCTCCTACATATTCTACGAAGATCTTTATCGGTCAGACCGCATAACAACATACGTTGTTCCCTTTGTCATCGGTATGTTACTTGCCCGAGATTCGATCGTCGGTATCCAATACCTAGTTCAATCTCGTTACCGGCAAGTCTCTTTACTCGTTCCGTAATACATCATCTCACAACTAACATATTAGTTGTAATGCTTGCAAGGCTTATGTGATGTGCATTACCGAGAGGGCCCAGAGATACCTCTCCGACAATCGGAGTGACAAATCCTAATCTCGAAATACGCCAACCCAACATGTACCTTTGGAGACACCTGTAATGCTCCTTTATAATCACCCAGTTACGTTGTGATGTTTGGTAGCACCCAAAGTGTTCCTCCGGCAAACGGGAGTTGCATAATCTCATAGTCATAGGAACATGTATAAGTCATGAAGAAAGCAATAGCAACATACTAAATGATCGGGTGCTAAGCTAATGGAATGGGTCATGTCAATCAGATCATTCAACTAATGATGTGACCTCGTTAATCAAATAACAACACTTTGTTCATGGTTAGGAAACATAACCATCTTTGATTAACGAGCTAGTCAAGTAGAGGCATACTAGTGACACTCTGTTTGGCTATGTATTCACACATGTATTATGTTTCCGGTTAATACAATTCTAGCATGAATAATAAACATTTATCATGATATAAGGAAATAAATAATAACTTCATTATTGCCTCTAGGGCATATTTCCCTCAGTCTCCCACTTGCACTAGAGTCAATAATCTAGATTATACAGTAATGATTCTAACACCCATGGAGCCTTGGTGCTGATCATGTTTTGCTCGTGGAAGAGGCTTAGTCAACGGATCTGCAACATTCAGATCCATATGTATCTTGCAAATCTCTATGTCTCCCACCTGGACTAGATCCCGGATGGAATTTAAGCGTCTCTTGATGTGCTTGGTTCTCTTGTGAAATCTGGATTCCTTTGCCAAGGCAATTGCACCAGTATTGTCACAAAAGATTTTCATTGGACCCGATGCACTAGGTATGACACCTAGATCGGATATGAACTCCTTCATCCAGACTCCTTCGTTCGCTGCTTCCGAAGCAGCTATGTACTCCGCTTCACATGTAGATCCCGCTACGACGCTTTGTTTAGAACTGCACCAACTGACAGCTCCACCGTTTAATGTAAATACGTATCCGGTTTGCGATTTAGAATCGTCCGGATCAGTGTCAAAGCTCGCATCAACGTAACCTTTTACGATGAGCTCTTTGTCACCTCCATATACGAGAAACATATCCTTAGTCCTTTTCAGGTATTTCAGGATGTTCTTGACCGTTGTCCAGTGATCCACTCCTGGATTACTTTGGTACCTCCCTGCTAAACTTATAGCAAGGAACACATCAGGTCTGGTACACAGCATTGCATACATGATAGAGCCTATGGCTGAAGCATAGGGAACATCTTTCATTTTCTCTCTATCTTCTGCAGTGGTCGGGCATTGAGTCTGACTCAACTTCACACCTTGTAACACAGGCAAGAACCCTTTCTTTGCTTGATCCATTTTGAATTTCTTCAAAATCTTGTCAAGATATGTGCTTTATGAAAGTCCAATTAAGCGTCTTGATCTATGTCTATAGATCTTTATGCCTAATATGTAAACAGCTTCACCGAGGTCTTTCATTGAAAAACTCTTATTCAAGTATCCCTTTATGCTATCCAGAAATTCTATATCATTTCCAATTAGTAATATGTCATCCACATATAATATCAGAAATGCTACAGAGCTCCCACTCACTTTCTTGTAAATACAGGCTTCTCCGAAAGTCTGTATAAAACCAAATGCTTTGATCACACTATCAAAGCGTTTATTCCAACTCCGAGAGGCTTGCACCAGTCCATAAATGGATCGCTGGAGCTTGCACACTTTGTTAGCTCCCTTTGGATCGACAAAACCTTCTGGTTGCATCATATACAACTCTTCTTCCAGAAATCCATTCAGGAATGCAGTTTTGACATCCATTTGCCAAATTTCATAATCATAAAATGCGGCAATTGCTAACATGATTCGGACAGACTTAAGCATCGCTACGGGTGAGAAGGTCTCATCGTAGTCAACCCCTTGAACTTGTCGAAAACCTTTTGCGACAAGTCGAGCTTTGTAGACAGTAACATTACCGTCAGCGTCAGTCTTCTTCTTGAAGATCCATTTATTCTCAATCGCTTGCCGATCATCGGGCAAGTCAACCAAAGTCCATACTTTGTTCTCATACATGGATCCCATCTCAGATTTCATGGCTTCAAGCCATTTTGCGGAATCTGGGCTCACCATCGCTTCTTCATAGTTCATAGGTTCATCATGATCTAGTAGCATGACTTCCGGAACAGGATTACCGTACCACTCTGGCGCGGATCTCACTCTGGTTGATCTACGAGGTTCAGTAGTATCTTGATCTGAAGTTTCATGATCATTATCATTAGCTTTCTCACTAACTGGTGTAGGTGTCACTGAAACAGTTTTCTGTGATGTACTACTTTCCAGTAAGGGAGCAGGTACAGTTACCTCGTCAAGTTCTACTTTCCTCCCACTCACTTCTTTCGAGAGAAACTCCTTCTCTAGAAAGTTTCCGAATTTAGCAACAAAAGTCTTGCCTTCGGATCTGTGATAGAAGGTGTATCCAATAGTTTCCTTTGGATATCCTATGAAGACACATTTCTCCGATTTGTGTTCGAGCTTACCAGGTTGAAGCTTTTTCACATAAGCATCGCAGCCCCAAACTTTCAGAAACGACAACTTTGGTTTCTTGCCAAACCACAATTCATAAGGCGTCGTCTCAACGGATTTTGATGGTGCCCTATTTAACGTGAATGCGGCCGTCTCTAGAGCGTATCCCCAAAACGATAGCGGTAAATCAGTAAGAGACATCATAGATCGCACCATATCCAGTAAAGTACGATTACGACGTTCGGACACACCATTACGCTGTGGTGTTCCGGGTGGCGTGAGTTGCGAAACTATTCCACAATTTTTCAAATGTACACCAAACTTGTAACTCAAATATTCTCCTCCACGATCAGATCGTAGAAACTTTATTTTCTTGTTACGATGATTTTCAACTTCACTCTGAAATTCTTTGAACTTTTCAAATGTTTCAGACTTGTGTTTCATTAAGTAGATATACCCATATCTGCTTAAGTCATCTGTGAAGGTGAGAAAATAACGATATCCGCCACGAGCCTCAATATTCATCGGACCACATACATCTGTATGTACGATTTCCAACAAATCTGTTGCTCTCTCCATAGTACCGGAGAACGGTGTTTTAGTCATCTTGCCCATGAGGCACGGTTCGCAAGTACCAAGTGATTCATAATCAAGTGGTTCCAAAAGTCCATCAGTATGGAGTTTCTTCATGCGCTTTACACCGATATGACCTAAACGGCAGTGCCACAAATAAGTTGCACTATCATTATCAACTCTGCATCTTTTGGATTCAACATTATGAATATGTGTATTACTACTATCGAGATTCAATAAGAATAGACCACTCTTCAAGGGTGCATGACCATAAAAGATATTACTCATATAAATAGAACAACCATTATTCTCTGATTTAAATGAATAACCGTCTCGCATTAAACAAGATCCAGATATAATGTTCATGCTCAACGCTGGCACCAAATAACAATTATTTAGGTCTAATACTAATCCCGAAGATAGATGTAGAGGTAGCGTGCCGACCGCTTGGAACTGTTTCCCACGCGCATCGTCACCTCGTCCTTAGCCAATCTTCGCTTAATCCGTAGTCCCTGTTTCGAGTTGCAAATATTAGCAACAGAACCAGTATCAAATACCCAGGTGCTACTGCGAGCATTGGTAAGGTACACATCAATAACATGTATATCACATATACCTTTGTTCACCTTGCCATCCTTCTTATCCGCCAAATACTTGGGGCAGTTCCGCTTCCAGTGACCAGTCTGCTTGCAGTAGAAGCACTCAGTTTCAGGCTTAGGTCCAGACTTGGGTTTCTTCTCTTGAGCAGCAACTTGCTTGCCGTTCTTCTTGAAGTTACCCTTCTTCTTCCCTTTGCCCTTTTTCTTGAAACTAGTGGTCTTATTGACCATCAACACTTGATGCTCCTTCTTGATTTCTACCTCCGCAGCTTTCAGCATTGCGAAGAGCTCGGGAATAGTCTTGTTCATCCCTTGCATATTATAGTTCATCGCGAAGCTCTTGTAGCTTGGTGGTAGTGATTGGAGAATTCTGTCAATGACGCAATCGTCTGGAATATTAACTCCCAATTGAATCAAGTGATTATTATACCCAGACATTTTGAGTATATGCTCACTGACAGAACTGTTCTCCTCCATCTTGCAGCTATAGAACTTATTGGAGACTTCATATCTCTCAATCCGGGCATTTGCTTGAAATATTAACTTCAACTCCTAGAACATCTCATATGCTCCATGACGTTCAAAACGTCGTTGAAGTCCCGATTCTAAGCCGTAAAGCATGGCACACTGAACTATCGAGTAGTCATCAGCTTTGCTCCGCCAGACGTTCATAATATCTGGTGTTGCTCCAGCAGCAGGCCTGGCACCCAGCGGTGCTTCCAGGACGTAATTCTTCTGTGCAGCAATGAGGATAATCCTCAAGTTACGGACCCAGTCCGTGTAATTGCTACCATCATCTTTCAACTTTGCTTTCTCAAGGAACGCATTAAAATTCAACGGAACAATAGCACGAGCCATCTATCTTCAATCAACATAAACAAGCAAGATACTATCAGGGACTAAGTTCATGATAAATTTAAGTTCAATTAATCATATTACTTAAGAACTCCCACTTAGATAGACATCCCTCTAATCCTCTAAGTGATCACGTGATCCAAATCAACTAAACCATGTCCGATCATCACGTGAGATGGAGTAGTTTCATTGGTGAACATCACTATGTTGATCATATCTACTATATGATTCATGCTCGACCTTTCGGTCTCTGTGTTCCGAGGCCATATCTATATATGCTTGGCTCGTCAAGTATAACCTGAGTATTCCGCGTGTGCAACTGTTTTGCACCCGTTGTATTTGAACGTAGAGCCTATCACACCCGATCATCACGTGGTGTCTCAGCACGAAGAACTTTCGCAACGGTGCATACTCAGGGAGAACACTTCTTGATAATTTAGTGAGAGATCATCTTATAATGCTACCGTCAATCAAAGCAAGATAAGATGCATAAAAGATAAACATCACATGCAATCAATATAAGTGATATGATATGGCCATCATCATCTTGTGCCTGTGATCTCCATCTCCGAAGCACCGTCATGATCACCATCGTCACCGGCGCGACACCTTGATCTCCATCGTAGCATCGTTGTCATCTCGCCAATCTTATGCTTCTACGACTATCACTACCGCTTAGTAATAAAGTAAAGCATTACATCGCGATTGCATTGCATACAATAAAGCGACAACCATATGGCTCCTGCCAGTTGCCGATAACTCGGTTACAAAACATGATCATCTCATACAATAAAATTTAGCATCATGTCTTGGCCATATCACATCACAACATGCCCTGCAAAAACAAGTTAGACGTCCTCTACTTTGTTGTTGCAAGTTTTACGTGGCTGCTACGGGCTTAAGTAAGAACCAATCTCACCTACGCATTAAAACCGCAACGATAGTTTGTCAAATAGACTCCGTTTTAACCTTCGCAAGGACCGGGCATAGACACACTCGGTTCAACTAAAGTTGGAGAGACAGTCGCCCGCAAGCCACCTATGTGCAAAGCACATCGGGAGAACCGGTCTCGCGTAAGCGTACGCGTAATATTGGTCCGGGTCGTCTCGTCCAACAATACCGCCGAACCAAAGTATGACATGCTGGTAGGCAGTATGACTTATATCGCCCACAACTCACTTGTGTTCTACTCGTGCATATAACATCAAACAATAAAACCTAGGCTCGGATGCCACTGTTGGGGAACGCAGTAATTTCAAAAAATTTCCTACGTACACGCAAGATCATGGTGGTGCATAGCAACGAGAGGGGAGAGTGTTGTCTACGTACCCACGCAAACCGACTGCGGAAGCGTTGACGCAACATAGAGGAAGTAGTCGTACGTCTTCCCGATCCGACCGATCCAAGCACCGTTACTCCGGCACCTCCGAGTTCTTAGCACACGTACAGCTCGATGACGATCCCTGGGCTCCGATCCAGAAAAGCGTCGGGGAAGAGTTCCGTCAGCACGACGGCGTGGTGACGATCTTGATGTTCAACCGTCGCAGGGCTTCGCCTAAGCACCGCTACAATATGATCGAGGTGGAATATGGTGGCAGGGGCACCGCACACGGCTAAGGAACGATCTCAAGGATCAACTTGTGTGTCTAGAGGTGCCCCCTGCCCCCGTATATAAAGGATCCAAGGGGGAGGGGGCGGCCGGCCAGGAGGAGGGCGCAGGAGGAGTCCTACTCCTACCGGGAGTAGGACTCCCCCCCCCCCAATCCTAGTTGGAATAGGATTCCCCGAGGGGGAAAGAGAGAGAGGGGGCCAGCCACCTCTCCTTGTCCTAATAGGACTAGGGGAGGGGGGAGGCGCGCGGCCCACCTTGGGCTGCCCCTTTCTCCTTTCCACTAAAGCCCACTAAGGCCCATATAGCTCCCGGGGGGTTCCAGTAACCTCCCGGTACTCCGGTAAAATCTCGATTTCACCCGGAACACTTCCGATATCCAAACATAGGCTTCCAATATATCAATCTTTATGTCTCGACCATTTCGAGACTCCTCGTCATGTCCGTGATCACATCCGGGACTCCGAACTAACTTTGGTACATCAAAATGCATAAACTCATAATAACTGTCATCGTAACGTTAAGCGTGCGGACCCTACGGTTCGAGAACAATGCAGACATGACTGAGACACATCTTCGGTTAATAACCAATAGCGGGACCTGGATGCCCATATTGGCTCCTACATATTCTACGAAGATCTTTATTGGTCAGACCGCATAACAACATACATTGTTCCCTTTGTCATCGGTATGTTACTTGCCCGAGATTCGATAGTCGGTATCCAATACCTAGTTCAATCTCGTTACTGGCAAGTCTCTTTACTCGTTCCGTAATACATCATCTCACAACTAACATATTAGTTGTAATGCTTGCAAGGCTTATGTGATGTGCATTACCGAGAGGGCCCAGAGATACCTCTCCGACAATCGGAGTGACAAATCCTAATCTCGAAATACGCCAACCCAACATGTACCTTTGGAGACACCTGTAATGCTTCTTTATAATCACCCAGTTACGTTGTGACGTTTGGTAGCACCCAAAGTGTTCCTCCGGCAAATGGGAGTTGCATAATCTCATAGTCATAGGAACATGTATAAGTCATGAAGAAAGCAATAGCAACATACTAAATGATCGGGTGCTGAGCTAATGGAATGGGTCATGTCAATCAGATCATTCAACTAATGATGTGACCTCGTTAATCAAATAACAACACTTTGTTCATGGTTAGGAAACATAACCATCTTTGATTAACGAGCTAGTCAAGTAGAGGCATACTAGTGACACTCTGTTTGTCTATGTATTCACACATGTATTATGTTTCCGGTTAATACAATTCTAGCATGAATAATAAACATTTATCATGATATAAGGAAATAAACAATAACTTTATTATTGCCTCTAGGGCATATTTCCTTCAGTCCTCTAGTTTCTCGCTCGCGCTTTGCCTTCTCTTCTCGCTCTCTTTTGCGAATAAGTTAGCCACCATATATGCTAGTCGCTTGCTGCAGCTCCACATATATTTACCTTACCCTACCTATTAAGCTTAAATAGTCTTGATCGCGAGGGTGCGAGATTGCTGAGTCCCTGTGGCTCACAGATTACTATTACACCGGATGCAGGTCCAGGTGATTCCGCTCCAGGTGACGCGTTCGACCTCAAGTGGGAGTTCGACGAGGACTCTCAACGTTACTATGTTTCCTTTCCTGATGATCAGTAGTGGTGCCCTGTTGGGGGTGATCGGGACCATGTCGCATGTTGGGTTATCTTTCATTTTGGTGTCGTAGTCGGGCCATGAGTGTTTGGATGATGTATGTTATTTATGTACTTGATTGACGTGGCGAGTGTAAGCCAACTATGTTATCCCTTTACATTATCTTTATTACATGGGATGTTTGTGATGATTACCTGACTTGCGACATATGCCTTCAATGCGATTATGCCTCTAAGTCGTGCCTCGACACGTGGGAGATATAGTCGCATCGAGGGTGCTACACGTATTGATGAGAATCCCATGATAAGGGGACACGATCTCTGCTTTGACAAGACATGCCAGTGAAACCGCACCTCGAAATACGGAGCGGCAGGCTAAAGAACGGTTCAAATAATGGCCGGGCAGTGGCGTGATGTCACGCTACAGAAAGTTGTCAGCGGATTGGACTTGTGGAATATTATACTCTCTACGGTTGTGTGTGGTACCTATTTTGCAGAGCCGGACACGTTTTCTTTGTTCGGAAGTCTATGTTGGAGTGTTCGAAGAAGGAACCCACCTTGCAATGCCGAAGACAATATGCGTGTCGGACTCATCGTCATTGAAGCCTGGTTCAGGGGCTACTGAGGAAGTCCTGGACTAAGGGGTCCTCGGACAGCCGGACTATATACTTGGGTCGGACTGTTGGGCTATGAAGATACAAGATAGAAGACTTTGTCTCGTGTCCGAATGGGACTCTCCTTGGCGTGGAAGGCAAGCTTGGCGATTCGGATATGTAGATTCCTTTCTCTGTGACCGACTTTGTACAACCCTAGTCCCCCCCCTCCCCGGGTGTCTATATAAACTGGAGGGTTTACACTTCTAGGGTTAACGCTCAGCAATCATAATCTCATAGGCTAGACTTCTAGGGTTTAGCCATTACAATCTCGTGGTAGATCAACTCTTGTAATACTCATATTCATCAAGATCAATCAAGCAGGAAGTAGGGTATTACCTCCACATAGAGGGCCCGAACCTGGGTAAACATTGTTTCCCCCGCCTCATGTTGCCATTAACCTTAGACGCACAGTTCGGGACCCCTTACCCGAGATCCGCCGGTTTTGGCATCAACAGTCAGGCCACGTCTGATAGATCGGTTGGTGCCAACCATATGCTGGCCACAAGATGCAAGCATGGCCCTCTTCTAGGCCGCAGTTGGTGTCGACCATATGCTGGCCACAGGATGCAAGCATGGCCCTCTTCTAGGCCGCAGAATGCAAAATGTTCTTCTATTTGGTTATCCCTAGTGTGATTTGTGTTTATGCAAAATATCAAAACAGGACCCAATAAGAGATGGACCGCAAGTGAGGAGAGTCCTACCAGGGGTGTTATGCAAAATATTCTCCGGTTGTCCCTGGTGGGACCCTTGTCGACGTGGCAATGGTCAATGCGCCACATGAGTGGGTCAAACATTGTTTGGGCTGCTTGGGACCGGAGGTGAACCACTTGCAAACGTTTGGGACCCAAACATACAATTTTGAAGTTTTGAGACTAACTTGACATACCTCGAATAGTTTAGGACCTTTGGTGCAGTTTCTCTTTGTTTTATACTACTCCCTCGTACTAAAGCAACGTCAACTAATATGAATTGGAGGGAGTACCAAATTAGCATTCGGTGCATTCCAAAACATCACCTCAAGCTGTCCCACGTGTTGTAGGTACTCACTTGTTATGTGGTTTATTCTACACCGAACGAAGTTCCAACGGTTATTCAAGACGATGCATGCTGTTGGAGTGAGTGACCAAGGAGGTTTTTACCCAACATCGGTGGCAGCATAATCTTCGGATTGGTCCACCACTTCATTTGACATAGGCATAGTGTCGGTCCGATATGACTAATGTTGTCACCATGTCGGTTTTTTATTTATCTTTTGTCACAACGTTCGTGTTTGGCTGTGTGCATCTTGTTATGCGGACTCTGGGTGTTACTCATCATGCTTTGTATCCGTTTGATGCTACATTCTGAGTTAATAAAAATGTCATTTATCGATAAACATGTTCTACATGAACTTTGCTGCGGAGAGCAATACATGCCTGTAGTAATATGCCAAGCTTCGTAGAGGAGCATCATTGCCCTGTTTGGGCTGTCTAAAATTATATAGCAGCATTCTTCTACTGGTGCTGTTCATTTAGTTCCACATATAAAGAGGAGACTGCACTGCAATTAACAATGGAACGAATTAACACACGTTTAATCATATCATGTTTGTCTAACACACAGAGAAATTAATACGGTGACATAATTCAAACCGCAAGACAATAAGGTAGCAAAGTTAAGAAAGAAATAAGTAGTAGATCAGTATACAATCTAAAATGAGCAAAGCCCAGCCAATGGCTAGCTACAAAGTCTAGGATTAAAACATTCCAGCATACTAACTATGAAACCTAGAACTACGCCACGCGCACGTCAACTTTTTTTAGGATAAATTCTGACAACTTCTCATGGTTCTTCCTCCCCAAGTTTCCGTCCAGTGTTCAAGTCCTGCATACAAAGAGTATATTAGATCTGGAAGAGGAAAAAAACGGTGTCATACTTATTTACATAAACGATGACAAATGATTTTCTCTGTGTGGGCACGCAGCAGGTGCTTGTCAAAAGTAATCGTTGTGCGTGCACTATTTAGACTTCAGGTTAAGTTAAAGCGTACATTTGCAAACTTGCACATTTTTGTTGTTTTGAGATAGCTTACCACATGTATCATACTAGCATGGATGCCTTTTATCTATACTTCCATATACAACACTCGTATTGAATACAGGACGATTTGGTCTTAAACTAGTATCAATTGACATACAACGGTCTTTCTTATGAGAATTTGAGAAAGGGCACCCATACATTACCTCATCGTACTATTGGCCCTTTGCGACAAGCATAACCAACCCAGCAGTTCGTACTTCGTTCTAACAAATGTATGAAATGGAAAGGTTATAAATCAGTCAAACCAAAAAACATACTTATTAGATACTGCCTCCGTCCCGAATTACTTGTGGCTCAAATGGATTTATGTGAGCGAGAGACAAGTAATTCGAGGCGGAGCGAGTATAAAACATGTTGCAATAAAGTTCAAGGATTTTACCAGGTCTTCGTCTCCACCAAGCCACTCTATTAAGAACTCCCTTATATGTGTGACAGGAACAGCGTATACCGATGCATGTGAAGCTCCGGCAAGCACCCCAACTACCCTGTCTATCCGTGGCAAAATAAGAGGTGAACCTGATGCACCTTGCTTAGATGTACAACTGCAGGTAAGCGACACTTCATCTGGTTCATTGCTGCAATAAATAAATATTCTAATGATTAGCACGAGTAGAGACAAAAGGAATTTTCATGCTACATTATACTACTAGTACCATGTTCTAGTAAGTAAGAGATACTAAGTATCGGAAGAGTGCATTACGTTATTTGACCAGAATACGTCCCTGGCTCTAGAATAGTAGCAGAAGAACCATCCAATGTGGTATAAGCCAGCGCAACAACATTCCACCCAGAAGCATATGGTGGGTCGAAGAACCTCAGACAAGTCACTGGTTCATAGACATCTTGAGCCCGCAGCCAAGCAAGATCCCGACCCTCATCAGTACGAAATATTCTTGCATTGTATCGGCGTGGGATCAATCCGTCGGAGTTGAAGAAATAAACAGCCATTGTTCCACCCACGGGAAGCATCTTGACGACATGTTGACATGATACTATGTCACAGATGGTTTTATTGTTGCTGACAATAAAGCCATTGCCTTGAAAAACATTGTCAGTAGCAGTATCGAGACGCACCACAGAGAGTTGATGGTCTCTAAACACCCGCTCGCACCATAAACCTTCATCCATGACATCGGACATGTTTAGATGTCAACCTGTAAAAAAAAATTGTTCCAATGAACAATACGTACATGTTAAACACACATGATGTATGCATAAATCTATTACTCCCTCCGTTTCTAAATATAAGACATTTTGGATATTGCATTATGGACTACATACGGATGTATATAGACATATCTTAAAATATAGATTCACGCATTTTGCTCCGTATGCATAGTGGAACCTCTAAAAAATCTTAAACGGTCTCCGAATCTGTTCATGAAGTAATGCAAGTGTGATTGTATGCATCTACTGGCTTTTAAGTTTTAAGTGATGCTCTCACGCCCGGCCGGCGTCTAAGCCAGAGCACATTAGCTAGCTAGCTAGCTGCGGATGTTGCTCCATGCGAGAGCGAGCCAGATCTGCACGGCACATGTGAGCAAATAAATCTGCAGCGCTGGCGGCATACCTACATACGTGCGGCTGACGAGCAACGCCCCTACCTGCAGTTGAGCGGTCGTCAATGAACCGCCGGCCGGCCGCTGGCTATCGATCTACTACGCCGTGACTAGCAGGTACCAGATCGGTACAGACATTGGCTAGGTACAAGGAATCCAAGGCAAGGACTTACCGGACGTGTGCCGTTGGCAGCAGAGTAGCCGGGCGGGGATTGATGCAGGCGCACACACGAAGCCCGCCGGCCGGCCGGAGCAGTTGACTCGTTGAGCTAGCTTGTTGTGAGATCCAGGAAGGAGCACCAGCATTATTGAGTGGGGATGGGAGGCTGGCTAGATATTTCCCAAGTGGTGGTACGGCGGAGGAGTGGGTGGAGCGCCGCCGTCTAAGGAAACGCGGTACTGTAGCTGCTAAAGTGCCCTGCCTCATTTGCCGTTTGGGGAAGAAGGGGCTGACAGTAGGCCCCCCTTCCTTCCAACATATTACAAGCTTTTTATTTTCTTTTTCCTATTATTAGAGAGAATAGATGAGCTCGCGTGCGTTGTGCCCGCAAAATAAGGCATTTTTGTTTTGATATTTGCTAATGAGTGTACATTCTTTTCTTTAGGGACAGCTAATGCTTGTGATGTTTTGGTCCTAAGAGCATCTATATACGGCGTCCCAAACCCGCCTCAAACGCTCGGACGGACGGCTTGGCCAATGATCGGTCATAAAAAGCGACTCAGACGGGCTTCTCAAACTGGCCTCAAACGTCTGAATTAACCGGCACCCCTCATATACAGCTCAAATCTGGAGCGGATATGGGGGCACCCAGGCGCCCCCGGACGCGTCCGTCACGTCGGACTCGACAGCGCTACCCCACCATAAATAGCACCAAATCCACCCCGTCGACCTACCAGATTCGTTTGATCTCTCCTCTCTTCTTCCTCCTCCGTGACGGACATCTCGCAGCTCCGCCACCACCCTTGCTCCGCAGTCGTTCCGAGCCTCTGCGCCTCCAGCACTGACACAATAGTCGTCTCTCTCGTCCTCGCCACTGGGGACGTCGTCGCCGGCCCGAACACCACCGCAGTACATCCGGCAACTCTCAGGTTGCCCCTTGCGGTCTGTGTAGACACGTTATTCGACCCGATTTTTTGTGATTTATTTGAAGGGAAAATGATGAATTATGATGTTTCATCGGAGGAGTATGGACCGACAGAGCTTGATCAAATGATTCAAGACGAGTTCTTCGATTAGTCGGATTCGGACAAAGAAGGGGACATGATCATGCTCATGAGAATGGAAGAGGATATGGACCGGCGGGTGGAGCATATTCTCGACTTCAAGGGCTCAATCAAAGGGAGAAGAGTTGTCAATTAGGATATGGTGTGTAGAGCATGGCTACCGATCAAGGATTACTTTGCTCCGAATCCAATTTTCCTGGATAATCCATGGTTTTCACATGCGGAAACCATTGTTTTGTGCATTATCAAGGGAGTGGAGGCACACGATGGCTACTTGAAGCACGCAAGGGATTGTTGTGGCCAACTTTCTTTCTATGCTAAGCAGAAATGCACGGCTGCTTTGAGGATGCTCGCACTTGGTACTGCCACAGATGTCGTTGGTGAGATGCTCCGGATTAGAAAGAGCACATGCCTGAAGACTACTGTCAAGTTTGCCCACGGATGGGGGAGAGCTGCAATAATGTGGGAATCAAAAACATTGTGGCAGTTGATGACATGTTATGTTATTTTTACATAATATGATTGTCGAGCATGAGGGTGATGGTGTTGCCCGAACCAGGATTTTGAAGCGCCTGGAGAAAAAGTTCAAATCCCGGAAGATCAAGATGCAAATCAGCTTATAAACTTTCTGCAGATGGATCAGAATTTTCGAGATCGTCGGGTGCATGTGCTGAACTCAATGATCTTGTGGAGCATATGTGAACGCAGAATGAAAACCAAAGAGCTTAATAAAATTTTATGTGACAAATATGTATTTTTATACTAACATTTGTTATCTACGTGTGATATTGGTGTGTATGATAGATGTGCATGGAATTGCATGGATTTGAGAGTCCGGATTTGAGATATGTGAATATTGGGCACTAGATATGAGGGGTCGTCCGGATGCGTCCACCGGCGTGCCCGGACGCATCCGCGGACATAAAGGATGACGGATTTGCCAAGTCCCACGGTAGATGCTCTGAGAGTGTCAAAGTAAAATGATTTTTGTTTTTTGTGTTTTCTGCCTTTTGTAGATTTTTTTGTCCGACTAGGTTTATCGATTGATCCACAAGCTCTACAAAATTGACGCACGAGTTAGTACTGTTTGAGGCATGGGTTAGTACATTTTTAAGCACAAATTTTGTTTAAAAAAATTCATGGAAACCTATCAATATGAAGTCTAGTTTTAAAAATCTTGACGCAAGGAACGCATTTGTGGAACGGTTCATTATTCGAACACACGGTTCGAGAGATAAGTTGTTTTTAAAATTGAATCTAACAAAAAACAAAAATAAACCTGCTCACCTCTCCTCACATTGGAAGAAATCCATAAAATCTCTCTAATTGCGACAGATGGCTCACGAGATAATTGCATCTATTGTCCTTGTAGTCGCTGGCGACGTCCAACTTGGTTTTGGAGGTTGTAAAGTGCTCCAATACAGTCCCGGTACATGAAAATACGTGATCAATACGGCCCCTGAGGTTGAAACGTCAGACCTGCATCTACACGCCACCGTCCACACCAAACAAATATGGGGTCGCTCGTATCGTTCTTTCTTCCTAGCGAAGAAAGAGGCGATCTCGCCTGCGCCGCTGCCATGGAGTTCCCCCGCGACCGTCCTCCGGCGACTCCCCTTCGCTGACGACCTCGGTTGTCGGTGGTGAGGGGGGTCGCCGGATCCAAGATTGTGGATCGTTTTAGGTCAAAGTAGCTTAGTTTTTTAGGCTGTTCATCGTCTTGGCTTCGGCGGCGGCAATGGTGGCGCTGAATAAAATTTCTTCAGATCATACTCCAATGAGGCGATTGGTCCTATGGTTGGGTATGGATCTGAAATCTAATCTGTTCAAGTAAGGATGGTGTGGCGGCAGCATCCTTGTGGTGGACCTGCGTCCTCGGGCTCCGCCGTTGCGACGGCGTCCGCTCCGTCGCCGTCGCGGAGCTTGGGAGGTAGTCCAGAAGCGGATGCAGATTGTGGTCTGCATCGACGGCATCTGGAAGATGGTGGATCGTCTACTGGGTTCGTGGTACGTGGATGACAGGTATGGTTTCCTCCTCCAACGTCTTAGTCATGTGGGGGTGCTAGATCTGGAGTTTGATGGCGCGCCCGGGTGTTGCCCGGTCTGATTCGTTCAATGGAAATGGTTTCGACTTTGGCGCGCCACCTTGAAGGTCCGCAAAGCTGTTTATCAGCGATGGAGCCGCATCGAGCTCGGGTGTGGAGGTGATCATTATGTTATAAATAAGACACATATTACCATGCAAAAAAATCTACACGTTGTATATGTATTCTTCCTTATGACACATCAGCACGAGGCCACGTCTGCTGGGACCCATATGTCAATGGGGGCGAGAAATAATAAAAAGAAAAATGTGGGTTGGCAGGTTTTGATCCCGCGAACCGAGGCCAACTTCCCGCGCGCAGGACACCACACAAAGCCCTTCTTCTGTCGTCATGTATCCGACTCCAACGTCGTCATGTGCCAACTTCTAACATGTGTTGTTTCTGTGGGAGGACGGAAGGAATCGAGCACTCGCTGTTGTTTTGCCCTTTTGCTTATGAGATCTGGTCGCAAGTGAAGCAATCTTTCGACATCAATCTATGGCGGTTCAACTTCTCTTCGCCAAAGCAGTGGCCGTTTGATTTCCTCTCTCGTTCCTCGGATCAGCAGGCTACGGTCATGGCTGTTACTATATGGCATATTCGGGAGGCGCGGAACTCTGTTCGGAACAATGAAGTTGAGCCACATCTTGTCCGTACCGTTTTTAAGATAAAAGCTTATGTTGATTTGATCTCCCGGCATCTATACAAACCGGGTTGATTTGATCTCCCGGCATCTATACAAACCGGATCTTGTGCATAGGCGTGAGAGCATTGCCTCAAGTACCTCTTGGTCTCCGCCGCCGCCGGGTTCTGTATTATTCATGTGTGATGCCGCGATCTTCTCTGAGCTAAGTAAGTTTGGTGCAGGTGTGGTTGCTCTCAACTCTGATGGACAATTTGTTATTGCATGTAGAGAAGCCAATTATGGAAGCCTTGAACCTGAATTAGCTGAGGCATGTGCCCTTCAACGAGCAGTTAACCTTGCACGTGAGATGGGATGTGATTCGGTGATATTCGCCTCCGATTGCCTCTCTTTGGTGCAGAGAATCAATTCCCATGTTCGCCATCGCTCACTCGTTGGTGCTGTGGTCTCAGAGATCAAAGATGGCATGTCGAATATTCTAATTTCTCGGGTCAAGTTTATTCGTTGGCAGTCTAATGTTTTAGCTCATAATTTACCTAAGTCGTGTTTGAGCTGTAATGGTCTTTGTGTTTTCACTTCTACTCCGGAATGTATCCGAGAGACTCTTTGTAATTATGTTGCTTGATTATAAAGTGCCGACGTTTTCTCGAGAGAAAAAGCCCTTCTTCTGTTTACTCCAGGGATGTATGGCCTATTATATAAATCGTGTTGTCTTTTCCGCTGTAGCATGCACAGATTTATTTTTTTTTTGCGTGCTAGGGAATTAAGCTGGTAGTAGTATTTTTTTGCAAAAAACATTAGTATTTGCTAGTACTAATAAGATGCACATGGTTTCGAACCATGTTTTCTTTTCTTTTTCGTTTGGTCTGTTTATTTTCTTTTTCCTTTTCTTTCTTTTCTGTTTATTTTAATTTTTAAAAATTAAAATAATTCCTAAAGTGTTCAACATTTGTTAGCGCTTTCAAAACTAGTTCAATTTTTTAACAAATCACATTTTTCGAAAATTGTTTGAAGTTTCAAAAATTGGTCACAGTATACAAAAAATATTAGAAGTTTTCAAAAATGTTTCCATTTCCAATTTTTTGTTCACACATTCGAAAATTATTTGTAATTTTTTATTTTTTGGATTTTCAAATTGTTCTCAGTTATATATTCTTGTTCTAAATTTCAAAATTTGTTCAACAATTTAAAAAATGTTCCCCTTTTCAAAAAATGATCTATAATTTAAACTAATGTTAGTGTTTTCAACGAACTTTTGTTCAACAAGTCTTTTTCCATGTATTTGTCTTTTTTGTATCTATCACATGCAAGCACGTATATTGATGAAATTGTGCACAGTTATATTACACTACTATATATGGATATACATAAAATTTTGGAATTTTTCAGGCAGTAAAAATCCATCTTTTTTTACTTAAAAATAGCAGGCGCAATGTGCCGGTGCTCCAAAGCCATTATTCGCAACATGTTGAGCTACAAGAAATGATTTATTCCGCGTCTATCCTAGCATGCATGCAACACTCCAGCCGGTGGCTCACGTAGGAATAGGATCCTTCTGTTGCGTTTTACTCCCTCTGTCCCAGAATATAAGAACGTTTCTAACACTAGCATAGTCTTAAAAACGTTCTTATATTTTGGGACGGAGAGAGTATGTTTTTTGAGAGAACTTCTGTTGCGTTTGTTGTAACGTAAGTACGCGTGTGCTGCCGCCTCTCCTCTCGTTGTAATTCTATTTAATCATCTGGGCCGTAGTTTTAAAATAAATAAATAAAAACAGGCACGTCCAGCCAAAAAAATACTGTATACTCAGATTTCTTATAGATCCTCAAAAAAATATAGATTTCTTATACAAACAACTTCTATAAAAAAGGGCACATCTCTCCAAAAATCCAAATTGGTGCCCAGGCTCATCTGCTCCCGGTAAGAAAAAAATTCAAAACAAATACTAGAAAAATTCAAAAAAATCCAATTTATTTGTGTGGTAGATAATTTGATGCGTGAGGTCCGCTCCAAATTTCAACTCTCGGCAAAAAAGACAAATTGGGTTAAAACAGTGTGTGAACAGTAAACTTTTTACATACCCTGATTTTGTCTTTTCTGCAGAGAGCTGCTCAAATGTCCAAATGAGTTGAAATTTGCAGCGAACCTCACGCATCAAATTATCTACCACCCAAAAAAATTAGAATTTTTTGAATTTTTCTAGTATTTGTTTTGATTTTTTTCGTCAGCGCAGGTGCAGCTGAGCCTGGGTACAGAAATCACAAGCACGGACGTTGTCTGTTAGTTGGCACACGGAGCCCCGGTGCGGAGGTCGCGGGTTCGAAACAGCGAAACCCCTTTTGCTCTTCTTTTATACTGTAATTATAACTCTCAAACTATTTCTTAAGGCCACTCGAAAATAACCAGCGCCTCGAGCTAACGGGTGGGTCCAATCTCACGAACAGGGGCACGCTGACGTGGCATATGACAAAGTACACAGTACATATGCAATGTGTAGAGCCAGGACTGATGTTTCAACCTCTGGGACTGTATTGATCACAGGTTTTTATGTATCGGAGCCGTATTGGAGCACTTTGCAACCTTCAGGACCAAGTTGGACGTCAGACTACGAGGATCTCGATGGCTCACGGATGCGTCACTTATCACCACCAAAGAAAACAAGAGTAACTTTTGCCAGGGATATCCTTTAATTAATGATTTCACGCCTTCCTCGGCATTGCTAATAGCTTGTATCTCGAATGCGTCACTTATCACCACCAATGTTGACGGGTTGAACGGAGCAGCTGCCCTGCCGCGAATGCCATATATCACTTGTTGTGAGCAATAACTATTTCTCGCTAATGTGAGATGTGTCCTGGGCTAACTCATTAGCACTACCTAAGAGGACTCATCGAACGGTTCAACGAACAGCTTCTGAAACCTTTCGCCCTCGCTGACCGAAGAATCAAAAGTGATGCTCGTAAAATATTGGGTCTCCCGCCACTACAAGATCAAAAAGTTTTAGAAGTTTTTTTTCTTTCCTTTTTGTTCTATATTCTTCTTCTTCAGGTTTTTTCTTTTTCTTTTTTTTATTTTTTGTTCCTACTTTTTCTTTTTCTTTCATCAAATTACTTGAAAATTTTCCAGATTCAGACATATTATTTTCCATTTTTGAAACATTTTTAAATTGGTGTTTTTTCAGATTCGTCAACATTTTCAATATCCACGAATATTAGTTAAATTCATGAACATTTTTACAAATTCGTGATCATTATTTAAAAATTAGCAAACTTTTTTTATGAGTTCACAGACATGTTTTCATACTCGTGAATATTTTTTAAAATTTCTGAACACTTTTCAAATTCATGAGCAATTTGGAAATCCGCAAACAATTTTTCAAATTTGTGAAAAATTTAAATTCAAGAACATCTTCAAATCAATGAAATTTTCTAGTATTTGTTTTGATTGTTTTCGTCAGCGCAGGTGCAGCTGAGCCTGAGTACAGAAATCACAAGCACAGACATTGTCTGTTAGTTGGCACAAGGAGCCCCGGTGCGGAGGTCGTGGGTTCGAAACAGCGAAACCCCTTTCACTCTTTTTTATACTGTAATTATAACTCTCAAACTATTTCTCATGGGCACTCAAAAATAACCAGCGCCTCGAGCTAACGGATGGGTCCAATCTCAAGAACAGGGTCACACTGACGTGGCATATGGCAAAGTACACAGTACGTATGCAATGTGTAGAGGCAGGACTGATGTTTCAACCTCTGGGAATGTATTGATCACAGGTTTTTATGTATCGGAGCCGTATTGGAGCACTTTGCAACCTTCAGGACCAAGTTGGACGTCAGACTACGAGGATCTCGATGGCTCACGGATGCGTCACTTATCACCACCAAAGAAACACAAGAGTAACTTTTGCCAAGGATATCCTTTAATTAATGATTTCACGCCTTCCTCGGCATTGCTAATAGCTTGTATCTCGATGGCTCACGAATGCGTCACTTATCACCACCAATGTTGACGGGTTGAACGGAGCAGCTGCCCTGCCGCGAATGCCATATATCACTTGTTGTGAGCAATAAGTGTTTCTCGCTAATGTGAGATGTGTCCTGGGCTAACTCATTAGCACTACCTAAGAGGACTCATCGAATGGTTCAACGAACAGCTTCTAAAACCTTTCGCTCTCGCTGACCGAAGAATCAAAAGTGATGCTCGTAAAATATTGGGTCTCCTGCCACTACAGGAACAAAAGGTTTTAGAAGTATTTTTTTCTTTCCTTTTTCTTCTATATTCTTCTTCTTCTGGTTTTTTCTTTTTATTTTTTTTATTTTTTCTTCCTACTTTTTCTTTTTCTTTCATCAAATTGCTTGAAAATTTTCCATATTCAGACATATTATTTTCCATTTTTGAAATTTTTTTAAATCGGTGTTTTTTCAAATTCGTCAACATTTTCAATATCCACGAATATTATTTAAATTTATGAACATTTTACAAATTCATGATCATTAATTAAAAATTAGCAAAAAAATTTATGAATTCACAGAAAAGTTTTCATATTCATGAATATTTTTCAAATTTCTGAACACTTTTCAAATTCATGAGCAATTTGGAAATCCGCAAACAATTTTACAAATTTGTGAAAAAATTAAATTCAAGAACATCTTCAAATCAATGAATTTTTACATTACAAATTTTCTAAATTCACGAACTTTCCTTGAATTCATGTACTTTTTAAATTCATGAACACTCTTGGAATTTCTTGACCTTTTTCAAATTTGTGCTTTTTTTCAATTCGTGTATGTTTTTCCAAATTCATTTTTTTAAAATTGCCGATCATTCTTAAATTCTTGAACTTTTTCTTACTTCACGGACATTTACAAATTCACGAACAATTTTTCAAATTCATTAATATTTTTTTTGAATTCTTGAAATTTTGCCAACTCTGTGAAGTTTGGTAATTGGTGATTTTTTTTAGCTCCTAAACATTTTTTGAAATTAAAAAATATCATATTTTTGGACTCTTTTAGTGTATTCTTTTTAAAATTGAATCAAAATTTTCTAATTCATGGAATTTTATGAATTCACGAACATTCTTTGATATTACGAACAGTTTTATTTTATCATTTCGAGGTTTATTGGTGCAGCGAAAAAAACAGAAGGCGAAAAACCAAAAACCGCATGAATCTGAAGCAATCAATAATGGGTCGGCCGACCTCACGTTAGCAACGAGGGAGAGAAGACTTTCTGATTCAAGATGGCAAAGGGGACGAAACCCGTCGTCTTTTGCATACAATCTGGATAAAGAATAAACTAACACTAGTGCTTATGAATTTGCATCTAAAACAGAGGGAGGGAGAAAACTATGAAGTACTAGCTTTGGTGTATTTTTTTTGGACATAGTGACAATGGCAATTTGACGTATGTAGTGCATTGGCAATTTGACATATATAGTGGCAGTAGCAAGTTGGACTCTAGTATATGTATTTTTTTGGACATAGTGGCAGTAGCATTTTTCTTATCATAGCATGGTACCCTAAAACAGTAGCAACTTATACATGTAGCCTGCAATATGTTGACCAGAAAAAACACACTTTATATTATTTCTACAAGGATTCTGAATCCATTCTGTTTTTTTCTTGCAAGAGTGTACCAGCTTGAGCTCAACTTCTGAATTCATAAAAAGAGATCATATACTAGAGTCTAAACCAAACCCTAGCAAACCTAATCCATCAATTCATAGAAAATTAGAATCATCCGTCTCGAACCCTAGCATCTTCCATCTTAGATCATGCAAGACCGAGCTACTCACCTCGTCTTTAACTTCATGTGGACATTGTTTGGGTGGGGGCTTGGGGATTAGAGCATCTCCAGCCGTTGGCCCCGCAGGCGGCGATTTTACGCGCCCCCTGGGGGTGAGCCGGCGCTAAAATCGGCACGGGGGCGAGCGGGTTCCCAGCCGCTCGCCCAAGGGTCGCCCCCAGACGCGGATTTTTTTGAAAAGAATTGAATTCGGCAAAGTTCGGCAAATTGGACAAAACGTTAGGCTAAATTCGGCAAACTTGACATATATTCGACATGTCCGACGTTACATAAGTTACTAAAAATAACCCAACTAAGGGGCGAAGAAGTGGCTGAGCGCGGCGAAGTCGCCGATGTCGCCGCCATCCTCGTTGTCGTCGCCGGCCTTCTCCTTCTTGATGGCGCGGCCGCCCCTGCTGGACCCCTGCCCGGCGTCGCCATGGCGGACCGGTGGTGGCGGCGCGTCGTCATCGCTGTCGTCGAGGACGACGACACCTTCCTCGTCCCGGCCACGACACCGAGCTTCGAAGAGCTCGTAGGCGAGGCGCTGGCGCTCCAGCTTCAGCTGGGCCCAGTCATCGCGCGCCCATTTGAGGGCCTCCGCGTCGTCGAGCTCCTCCTCCTTGACGCCGCCGCCGAGCCTGGGTTCCGACTTCACGAGGCTCCGTCTTGACGGCGGCGAGCCCCGGCTCCGTCTTTGCCTTGACGTAGCGCGAAGGAGCCGAGGAGGAGGCGCACCTGCCGCCCTCGTTGATGACGATGCCGGCGCTGCGGGTGCGCCGACCGAGCGGCGTCTCCGCGGCGGGCTCGGCCTTGACGCCGAACAGCGCGGTGAGTCAGAAGAGTGGGAGGAGGAGCCGGAGGAGGAAGACGAGGAGCCGAACCTCCTGGGCACCCATGGCCCGGCGCTCTGGCGGGTGGGGGAGGGGGGACGGCCGCCGCGACAAGGTATGCCAACGGCGGGTCATTGCCGCCCTCGAGGCACGCCAGCACCTCATGGAGTGTGCGGCCGGGGACGTCCCACCAGACGCGGCGCCCGTCGCTGTTCTTGATGCCGCCCACCACCGGCGCCCGTTCGTGGATGCCAGCCGCTACGGCTGCCGGCGCTGGAAGTACTCCTCCCATGACGTGTGGTTGTCGGCGGCGTACTGGGGGAGGGCGCGCTGCTCCTTCGTCAGGGACGCCCGCACGCGGTCGACCTCGGCGACGAAGATGCTGAGGCGCGCGTCGACGTCGGGCACCGGGGGGTGTGTGGGGACGCCCCCGTTGCTGAGCTTCCACCCTGTCGGCCCGGCGCGCATGTCCGGCAGCGCCGGGATGTTGGCCTCGAAGAGGAGGTACGCCTCCCACTCCTGAAGCGAGCGACGGCCGAAGCCGTTGGCCGCCGCGGCGTCGCCGGGGAAGCATTCGACCATCGCTGAGGGAGGATAGGGAGATAGGCAGAGCTCGGCGGCGGACGGGAGAGAGGCAGATATCGGCGGTTGGTTTTGGGCTCGGGCTGGTGTGGCCAGCGGCGAGGGGGAGCCGCTGGTTTTATAGCCACGCCGTGTGTACGCATGGCGGGAAGGGAGGCGATGTCCTTGACGCGCCGCCCATGAGGAATCAATGGCAAGGCTGACCGGCGGCAGCCTTGCCATTGATTCCCCACGGGAAACCGAGGCGTTCTAGGGGAAGACGAGGCATGATGTCACTGACGCGGCTGGCCCGCGGCTCTTTCGCGCCAAAACCACTTGCCCCGGTGCCCCCAGGGCGCCGGGTTCGGCCTGAGTCCGCCGGCGCAAGTTTCGGCCCAAACCGGCGAAAAACGGGCTTTTCCATCATGAAGTCTGTCACCGGCGGCGGCGCCCGTTTCTCCTGATGGTATAGGACACGTGGAGGGAGGTGACTCGGTGGAAAAGACATGAAGGGAGGCGACTTGTCGGCGTAGAAGGTGGTCGGCCGGCGGCTGCAAGATGGCATCAAGCCTAGGCGATTGCGAGAGGACCTAGGTTTAGGTTTAGGTGGTGCGCGGGAGCGCCTTGAGGAGCCAGAGCGACCGAGCGAGGGGTCGTCATATACTTGTGTGGATTTGGGGCTGGGGCGCTAGGGCTGGGACCGCTGGGCAGTCGTGTAGTCGAGGGCCTCGTGGATGGATCAGCGGATGCTATGCAGTTTGACGGGTATGTTGGGTTTTGGGTTCGGATAATACTGAAACGGGATCCGTAAAACATGTTGAGTTTTATAATGTACCCAGTGCCATCCTGCGGGGTTCTTGAGTTCCGGCGCAAGTGGTGTCTCGGATAGAGCTCCACGAGACCTCCTATATCGCGCGTGATGCGCTGGCAAACGAGCCAATATGCACATCATCCCCTCCCGTGTGCCCTATTGGGTCAGTCCAGGTCGGGACGCCCCTGTTTTCTTTTGTCTTATTTCTATTTTTATTTTTCCTTCTTAAAATAATTTGGTACTTAAATTTTTTTCCATTTTTTTGAATTTTCGATAAATGTTCATGAAATCATAAAATTGTTCATAATTTTGAAAAAATGTTTGTAAATTTGAACTAAGTTTTGAGAATAAAAAAACTATGAACTTTTTTAGAAAATATTCAAAAAGAATAAAATGGTTCTTGAATTATAAAAAAAATTATCCATTCAAAAAATGTCCGCTGATTCAAACTGTTCATGCATTTCAAGAAATATGTTCGTCAAATGAATGTTGGTCAAAAAAATATTCATGAATCTCAAAAAATGTTCGTCAATTCAAACAATGTTTACCATTTCAGAAATGTTAACAGATTCAGAAAGGTTTGTCGATTCAGTAAAATGTTTTAACATCCATCATACAATAGCGGTGCCAAGGGGAGGCGCTGGAGCGTACTTATAATTTTAACGTCCATCGTGTCCTTAATTATTAAGATTCTTGCAACGAATTTTCATGGGCGACCGCATCCCCGTATCCTGAGTAGCATTGTTATGCTCCTCACTAAAATCCTTATTTAGCGTGGTCAAATGTTCATGGGCCCCCTGTTGCGGTAGCTAACCTACAAAAAAGAACGTAATATTGTCCACGACGATAAGACAACTTTGCTACAAAAAAAAGATACCGTCTGACTGACCGAATAAATTCACGAATGTAAGACGAGTTCGTGTTTGCCATGAGCGATTTCTACGCAAAAATCACCCTTACAATTATGCTGTAAATGCCATTGGAGACACATAGCATGCAAAATCAAAGGTAAAAAAAAGATGTCCGTTTCTTTTTAATATAAGATGTCAAAAGTCTACGCCATAATAAATTGCCAACCAAATCATGAATAAAACGCCATCCAGACTATAATTAATACTGCCATTAAGAAAATGATTTAAAAAGCAAACTAAAAATAAATATATATATAAATGCCATATAACCTATGATTAAACTTCCACCCAAGTGATACAGATAAAATGGAAATCTTAACAACGAGAAAATCTTGTGCCATGGCTGAGAAATGTGGTGACTGAGCATTGTGGGGAAGTATACCAACTTGGGAGGCTTATCGACACCACAACGCCTCCTGCCTGAGATGTCCATGAAATCATCATCATTGATCATCGTCGTCTAAACCGTCTCTGGCCAGCTTGTAAACAATATCTGAAAAAAATAAACAACAAAAAACCACGTCAAGGGGGGAACACATATGCAGAAAACTGTAAATCTCAAAGGTTAAAAAGGTAGATCATGGCAGATAAGTCCATCGGAGATAAAATGACCATCCACACCGTAAAAAAAAAAGCAAAAAACTTCTATCACACGTAAACAATCAAAAAAAGCATGCCATCTTAAAAATCTCCCTCCCACCCAGAGACCCATGGCAGTTTTCCCTCTCAAGCAAGGTTATGGCATGGCACATTGAACTCTTACTGTTGGCGCTGCTAGAAGGAGGGCGCGAGAGGGCCGGCCGGGGGCCTTTTTGCCCACGGCCGGGCAAGAGGGAAGGGATTTCCTTCTTAATTCTTACTTGATTAGATTGATACATCTTCTTTCTTTATATAGAGAGGTTTACTTGACTCCCAAGCAAGGTTTACTTGACCCCTAAGCAAGCGACCCTTATCTCTAATTAACCCTAAGACTAATGGGCCCATTAGGCCCATTACGTACTCTAACACTACACCCCACCTGACATGCAGCTTGTCCTCGAACTGCAGCCTAACCAACTTATAACCATGACTCGACGCAACACAAACCTAACACCTAAAAACAAGCCTTTTACATCTCGGCTTGTTTTATTATTCTCAACCTGAAATGGACTGGGACGCTTTATTTTGAACCCCTTAACAAAAAGTGGACAACATCCGCATGTCGGCCGTGCACGTGTACAGCCACCTGGATCCCGTGGACACCACCTGGACAAAAGGAGTGCATGTGTATGACCATCTGGAAGTGGTCGCAAGAGTGACCAGCAGAAGCGCCCTCGCAGCGGCCGGTGGCAGAATGCAGTAGTGCTACGCGGTGCGCTGCTGTCGGTGACACCATGCCTTCTCCCTGCCGGACGGCTGTTGGTTTCCACCGCACAGGGAAGAGTGGAGGGCTTGCAATGGAGAATGACGAGGAGGGGTGTGCCCCCCCAACCGCCGATGTCGCAGACTTTGAGGTCGCTGCCCGCGGGGAAAACAGTATGCCCGCCGCCCGTGGGGGAAACCGCATGCCCAAGATCCCCGACGCATCGAATGAGATCGAGGTCCTTTACGCAGCGAAGAGCGACTTGGAGGAGCGGCAGCTGCAGACCATGCATCTCCCGCACACACTGACGTGCTAGGAGGCCGCGCGCAGCAGCCTGCAGCCTCACCGCCGCCGACACGTGGCGGGTAGCAATCCAAGACCGAAATGGTGACGGCGACGGCGGGGACTGGACTTGGTGAAGCGGGACTCCCGCCGGTGCGGTCGATGCGGGACCGAAGCTGACTGGCGGTGGCTGCTGCACCTGCAGCGGCTGCTGTGGTGGCGCACCGGGCAGCGGCAGAGGCTGCTGCGGCGGAGCGCCGGGCGCGGCAGAGGCCGCAAGGAGCGGCGGCTGCCACTGCAGCCAGGGCTGGGTGGTGGTGGCGATGGATGGCAGCTGCAGCGGCTGCTGTAGTGGCGAGGCGAGCGCGGCGAAGGCCGCCTGGTGTGGCGGCTGCCATTGCAGCCACAACGGATCGGGGGCGGCGATGGGCGCTGGAGGCGCGGCGGGAGCCGGCGGCGGCCACTGCAGCCACTGTGGGGCGGCGGCGGGCGGCGGCGGCAGCGGCAGCTGCAGCGTCCCAGCGAACGCCGCGGAGGCCCCTGGATGCGGCGAGTACCACGGCAGGGCCGGCAGCCCGGTGGCGGCGGTCGGGGAAGGGGCGGCGGCGGCCCGTAGGGGCTGGCCAAGTAAAGCCGGATCCCCTGGACGGCTGTGACGAGGTCGTTGAGGACCCCGGTGATATCTTCCGGGGTGTAGGCGGTGGCCGGTGGTGCGATGGAGGGCGCCGACATCTGGGCGGTGACTACGCTGGAGGATGCGACCAGCGGCGCGGACGGGGAGGGCAGCGGCGCGGTGGTGACGGTCGGCAGCGGAAGCGACGGGGTGGGCGGCAGCGAAGACATGATCGAAACTGAGCTACCTACCAAATTGTTGGCGCTGCTAGAAGGAGGGCGCGAGAGGGCCGGCCGGGGGCCTTTTTGCCCACGGCCGGGCAAGAGGGAAGGGATTTCCTTCTTAATTCTTGCTTGATTAGATTGATACATCTCCTCTCTTTATATAGAGAGGTTTACTTTACTCCCAAACAAGGCTTACTTGACCCCTAAGCAAGCAACCCTTATCTCCAATTAACCCCAAAACTAATGGGCACATTAGGCCCATTATGTACTCTAACACTTACACATAAAAAATGGAAAAACAAACATGGCAATTTTTAGACTAACACACATAAAACGTGGTAGTATTAGTGTGGCTCTCATACAAAAGCACCATGGCATTTTTAGCTATCATAATCAAGGATATGCCAGATTAAAACACACACTAAACCATGGCAATTTAGATGTGGCGCACACACATATGCCGTGGCATTTTTCTCTCCACAGGAAGACATCATGGCATTTGTGCGCTAAAACCCTATTTTAAACATGGCAAAATCAGGATGAAAAATGACTATCTTCACAAAAAAGCTCATGGCATTTTCCCACTCAGACGCATTATATGGGCATGGACAAAAATAAACTCTCACACAAAACACAGATCATGGCAATTTCACACTAACACACACAACCATGGCAGTTTAGGTGTGGCACATACACATATGCCATGACATTTTCCTCTCCACAGGAACACATCATGGCATTTGTTCGCTAAAGAACCCTATTTGCCAAGTACGGTAGCACCTGATATTTCCCCCATACTTGGGGTGCTCCCTATACTTCAAGTCTAAAACATCAATTTTGAATGTCTCAAAATTTCTGAAAAAAATTATGAATGTTCAAAAGGAATATGACTACACCCCTTAAAAATTTCAGGTCCAAACTCGAAATGTACATTGAGAAATAAAAAAGACAAATTCAGATATGAATAGTGTCAAATGTTGCTTTTGTCTTTTTATGACACTATTCATGCTAGATTTCACATTTTTGTTTCTCAATGTGCATTTAGAATTTGGACCTGAAATTTTTAGGAGTTGTAGTCATATTCCTGGTAAACATGCATATTTTTTTCCACAATTTTCTAAAACATTTAAAATTGATTTATTTGAAGTTGGAGCATGGGGAGCACCCCAAGGATGAGAGTACTACATATCCCCCCCCCCCCCCCCAGGTATGGTAGCACCTGATATTTCCCCCTGTGTTCAGTGCTTCCCCAAGAGCCCGTAGCAGCCGCTAGATCTCCCTGTGGAGCACCGCAACGCCAAAACCATCCACTCCATGCTTCGGCTGTCGCTCTCAGTCAGTGCCCTGCTCAACTCCGGCCACTCCAGCTCCGGCTACTGCCACCGGGCGACCCACCGCATCGCCCGCATACGAATGAGCCCGACCGCGCTCGTTTTGGTCCCCCGTAGCCGTTTTCCGGCGAAGCCCGTGTGCTCCGCCGCTGCTTTGGCCACCGCCGGTGCATCACCGCATCTGGACGCGACTGGGAAGCTGCCAGGTGGGTCCCCCGCATCAGGCCATCAATTAGCCACTAACCAACCCCCACTACCCACTGACATGCGGGCCCCGCTATAGATAATTAGGTTAGTTAACTTAAACCTGCTAACTAGTTAGCCGACCCCATCCCCTAATTACCCGAGTTAACTTAATTAACCAACGATTTAAGCTAACAGTCACTGTCAGTTGGTTCCCGGTTAACCAATTAACCTACTGACTGGGCTAGCCCGAGCTAATGACAGGTTGGTCCCCTGATCAGTTTGACCAGTCAACAGATCTCCTCCAACATCGGAGCGGTACTCTATGGGCCCACTTGGTATTACAGTATCATCATCATCTGGCCAGACATATGTGATGAAGGTCATAGGAATACCGTAATACGAATACGAGTAAAGAGAACAAAACTGAAAACAAGGATAACATGTATAATGATCAAGGAGTTGATTACAGAGATACCGATGATATCTCACTCTTATGCGCAAAAAAAAAGAGAAGGGTACGCCTCACTTACAATCAGCAACCAACAGAAGCCAAAAATACCACACAACAAAACAACTTTACAAAAGGATCATGTGACGGAGTAAAGAGGCACGGGACGTGAAACGTGATAGCCTCACCGCGCAAAGAAAGGAGAGCATTACGGACGTGGAGTTTCTACACCTGAGCTCATATGCTCCTGCCGTGAACAGTAAAATAAATAAAATAGAAAAACGTTTCAAAAAAATCTGAAAAAATTTTGTGGCATGCTTTAAGAAATGCTTGTTGTGCATGCAAAATTTCATCACGAAATGACATTGGTGGAAGGCATGGTAAAAAAACAAAATCGATACTCTGTAAATGTTACTTTCAAACGCATTTTGGAGCTCTGATTTTGTTTTTTTTGCCACGACTTCCATGAATGCGATTTCATGATGAAATTTTGCATGCACAACAAACACTTCTTAAAGTATGCCATACAAAAATTTCAGAATTTTTTGAAATGTTTTTATATTTTATTTAGTGTACTGTTCACACCAGGAGCATATGAGCTCAGGTGTAGAAAGGTACTTTCGGAGCATTACTCCATATCTAGCAGCTAGCACATCCAAGGCAAGCCCCTCCCGCCCAAGGACTTGCTGCCCTTGGCCGCCATCCCAGACGACGCCCTTGTCTTCCCTCTCGTCCCCTTGCATGTCATCTGCAGCTCTGTCAGTCGGCCCTGCATTCGCCGCAGGCTCAGCCTCAGCGCCTCCTTCTTCTCGCCGTCTGCCACAACCCATCTCGAAATCGACGACGACGAGAGGAGCCGGAGCGCATTGGGCTGCAGTTGTAAGGACAGTGCCTGTACGGAGACCCCTGTTGGAATCCGTCGGTTCCTGGTCAGGTCCTTGCATGCCTCCAGCGTCAGCTTTTTGTAGTTGAGGCACCGACACAGTGTTGCGCACTCCTCGACAGTCAGCTCGGCGTGAGACTGCATACATTTACAAAGATACAAACATTATACCATCTCTTCATCGCAAAATATAACTATGTCAATAGGCTTTTATGACTCTGGCATCTATTTATATATTTTTATAATCTGAGTAAACCGAATGATTTACAAAATCACCAATATTTCTAGTTCGCCACCTATTTGAGAACAGAGGCGCACAATGCATGGTGCAAAAAGGGCCTGAGGGCGTCGCAAAATTTGCTTCCATAGCTTTGAAATGATCTCATTACAGAAGTATGGTGCAAAAGAGACTGTTATGATTGGTCTAACCATAATAATTTTAGAGTCTGCTAAATCAAGGTCGCATAGATCTTTTTTATGTCTATAAGTCCATGGTCATGAGTTTACCCTTTATTTGTAAGGAAGAATAATACATGTATTAATAAAAATAGTTACATGCACCATACGATGCAATGGCTAGATGTTTTCTATCATAATGTTTTCTATTAATTAGCATCAAGTAGGCAGCTTAGATGTGACATCCTTAAAAAACCTCTAGATGTGAATTAGACAAACTAGTTTTTGAATTCTGAACCAAATTTCTTCAAAATTCAGTTGAACATTTGAAATTTTGAAGAGAAGTACTGACCTCGAGGTAGATGTCCACTGCCCTGTACACGCCGTCGTAGCAGTCCCTGGCGGAGTCCGGCAGGCTCTCTGCGACGGCGAGGAACCTGGACACCCTCAGCCCGTGGTCCGGCGAGATCTCCGCCAGGTACTTGTCCATCAGCCTCCCCACCTTCCTCATCTTCTCCGACGAGCAGCCGGCCTCCTCCTCGCCCACGGAGCTCACGAAAACCCTGACGAGCCTCGTGACCAGGCCGACGTCGTACACGCCGCTGCCATCGCCGGAGACGAGGAGGTCGTCGAGCGTGGCCTGGTCCAGCATCTGCCCCACCAGCGCCTCCATCTTTCGCCTGCATTCCTTGCTCAGGCCCACGGCTGATACGATCCGCAGAACCCAGAAGAGACCTCTGCAGGAGAACGCCGCCCCGCCGCCGGAGTGCGCCACCCCGTGCACGGCCGTGTCGGCGAGTCCGACCAGGCTTCCCGAGTCGTCGACCTTGCGGAGCGCCGCGGCGCGGGGGAGGTAGTGCAGCAGGAACCGCGTCAGTGTGAGGTTCTTGTTGTCCACGCCGTAGCAGCCCAGCAGTTGCATGGCCTGCTCGACGGTCGGCGGGGATAGAGACGCCACGTCATCGAACCACCACTCCCTGCCGCCGCCCCCCAAGCATGACCGCTTCACCGACTCCGGCGTCTTGGCGGATGACGGCCGCCCGCTGGAGCCGCCGGCCGTGTCTGGCGACGATGACGAGGAGCTGTTCGACGTCTCTGCGCCTTCGGCGATCCTCGAGAACAGAGCTGAGAGGAGCTTCGCTCGGAGGCCGGAGACGTCCGCTCCTAACGCCTCGCAGCTCTTGACGGCGGCGAGCACGTCGGCCCAGCTCCAGTAGCAGAGCCCGACGTCCACGAAGGCCTCCGCCTGGGCGAGGAGGTTGCCGGCGCGCACCTCCTCGGTCATCTCCAAGAACGCGGCGGCGCAGTGCACGAGCGGGAGGTCGGGGGGGCGGAGCGGCGGGAGGCGGCCATTGCTGTAGCAGAACTGTGCCACGAGGTCGAACCCCTCACCGCCTCCAGGGAAGCCCGCGAGGTCGACGCACATTGACGCCGCCTCTGCTCCTCCTCCGCTCTTGGCCTTCGTCTCCCGCGTCGCCATTGCCCTCAGCCTCCCCGAGAAGGCGCACATGACGCTCTGCGTAATCAATCAATCATAGAATGTTAGAGTCATCGGTCCCTTGATCGATGCATGCATGCATGTTACGTATGGCGGGTACCTGGTGGAGAAGAAGCGTGTGACGGCCATCGACGTGCACCTTGAGGTCCCAGACCTTGTCCATGGCTTTCAACACGAGAGAAGATCAGCAGAACAAAACTTGAAGCAATGGCAGCCTGTGAGAAGATTTGCTCAGCCGTGGCTGGGAGTACGTAGTAGGACGTACGCACAGTCACAAGGGCACAGTGTGGTCAAGTGGTACGTGGGTGTCCATGTGTCCAGTGGAAGGAAAATGTCAAGGTTCATATAGGAAGAAAACAAAAACAAGTTTTGGTCAGGGTACAAATCAATGAACTTTTTATGGTGTGCTGGTGTTGTTGGCCTCTGTGGTTGAGAGCAGCAAGCAATTCATGGAGGAGATGGGCAAAAAAAAAAAATTCATGCAGGAGATAGGGCAAAAAGGACACCCGGCCCTGCCTTCTGAATGCACTAGAGCAAGCAAACAACATGCAATCCCTACGAATATCCATTTCTGAGATCAGGCTCATCTGGACCTGGTTAAAAAAATCACAAAATATCAAAAAATTAATATAAAAAATAGTTTTTTGCATGGCAGATAATTTGATGCGTGAGATGCGCTCAAAATTTTGGATCATTTGGATATATGTACAGCTCTCAATCTATTTAGTCAGTGTTTTCAACAAAAACAAATCTAGGGCTCCAGGAGACATTGTCTCCCCCACCCTCCTAATTAAGAAGAGCAAAGCTACACTTATGAATTGGGGCTAACCGGCTGGTAATTATTACATACTGATGTTGCATCATTTCGTTGATTATCATCACTAGACCCCACACATAAATTTGGGGGGAGGGGGTGCTAGTAGGTGGTTAGTTGAGGATTACGTCCATAAATTTGATCTTGTAGGTTTTGCACATAGGTCTGGTACTCTCCTGTATTACACAACCTTACAAGATCAAACTTATGGATGTGATCTAGCTGACCTCATTTCATGTATCCTCGCAAAAAAACCTCATTTCATGTATAAATTATTTGTAATCTAAAGTGTCATGCATCATGCCAAAAAGATGAGAGAATTGGAGCATGCATGCACCATTGCAAATACCTGTTTTGGTGACCATCCGCCCCTCCCCTCCTCGCTGCCAGAGAGCTCCTCTGGGTAAAGCCTGTTCAACAATGGCATCAGCGAGTCTATCCTTCCTCACATGGCATGGGTTTTCTCGGTTGTGTCGAAGGGCCTTAGGCTGATCTTTATTAGATAGAAAAGAGGGTACAACCGGATGCCATCAGGCTAGGCGATCTAGCGCCAATGGCTCACTCCAGCTAACAGAGCAGGCGCTCTGAACCAAGGTGGAGCAGAGTCAAAGAGAAGAAGAAGACGATGAAACAAAGTACAAGTAGCCGCCTCAATCGAAGATGTCAGCCACACATCCAGCTGCCCTCCACACAGCAATATCATCACGGATCAGATCGAGGACGCTGTTGGCTGTGCTGGCCGTGTGCTGGAAAATTCTTGCATTCCGCTCCTTCCAGATCCTCCAATGTACCAGGATAGCAATGGTGTCGAAATCACGCCTGTTCGCCTTGGGGATTCTCTTCCTTGCAGACAACCACCAGTCCTCTGTGGTGTTGCAAGAGTCATCAGGAATGGAGAAGTGTGCCCCCGTCCATTGCCTGAAAATGCTCCAAAGGTGCTGCGTATATCTGAAGTGCACGAAGAGATGTGTGCAGTCCTCCGGTTCCGCTAAGCACAGAGGGCATGTAGAATTGGACGGCCAACCTCTACGCAGCAGGTTGTCTGCCGTGAGGCAGCGTCTATGCACAACCAGCCACATGAAGAATCGACAGCGGGGCGGCGCCTTTGACTTCCAAATAGGTTTGTAGCATGGAAAATGAATGCCAGCCATGAAGAACATCCGATATGCACTACTGACAGAGAAACACTGGTTCTCCGTTCGCCTCCAGATCGGGCGATCATAAGCTTCAGGAGTTAGCACCGTGGCTTGCGAAATGTCCCAGATTTCAAGGTATTGCGCAAGCGCCTGAACAGAGAGACCTCCCCTAATGTCTCGGATCCAGGCCTGGTTGTGCAGCCCCTCCTTGACAGATCGCCCAGAGTCGCTCACAAAAGAGAAAAGGGCCGGAGCAGCATCGACGATCGAACGTCCATCAGGTAACCAGTTGTCTGTCCAGAATTTCGCAGTCTCACCGTTGCCCAGCGAAACAACGCAAGCTGCCTTAAAAATTGCCCCGACCTCCTTCTCAGTGGAGTCCGGCAAGCCATGCCAGGGCCTTACCTCTGTAGCCCATCTGAGCCAAGGCCACCGGCATCGCAAGGCCAGCCCGAAGAGTCTGAGGTTGGCCAAACCGAGGCCACCCAACTCCTTGGGCCTACAGACTCGTGTCCATGGTAGTAAGCAATGCCCTCCGTTTATTTCCTCCTCTCCTTTCCAGACAAAACCTCGGCATCTTTGTTCAATGACCTTAATCGCCCACACCGGTAGTGGGAGCACTGACATGAAATGGAGAGGGAGAGCCATAAGGACTGAGCTGGTAAGAGCCAGATGCCTCGCAACGGCCAACAGCTTCGGCTTCCAGCCTTTCATCTTGTTCGAGAGTTTATCCACCATGGGCCAAATGTCATTCCGCTTCAGCTGATAGATAGAGAGGGGGATTCCTAAATACTTGAAGGGGAACTTTTAATTTTCGCATTGAAAATGTTCCGCCACAGTGCTCTCCACCTCGTCATCGCAACGGATACATGTAATGGTGCTCTTTTGTAGGTTAATCCGCAGGCCCGAAGCTTCTCCAAACAGGTCTAACATGCCAGCAATTACCTGGTTGTCCATCGGAGTTGGTCTGAAGAAGAGAACTGCATCGTCGGCGAAAAGAGACACCCTTGGCGTGTTGCTGTCGAGACCGAGAGGTGATAGAAGACCCTTTTGCGCGGCCCAGAGCAGCATGGCTTGCAAAGTGTCCATTGCGATGATGAAGAGTGCGGGCGATACCGGATCCCCTTGCCTCACCCCTTGGCCAAGAGCGAAGGGTGCCGATAGTTCTCCATTGATGAGCACCGGGGATGATGCAGAACTGAGAAGGCCACAGATCCAAGAGCACCACCTCCTTCGAAAGCCTCTATTTCTTAGTACCTCCAGAAGAAATTCCCAAGAAAGCGTGTCAAAATCCTTGGAGATATCAATTTTCATGAGCACAGCTGGCCTCTTCTTCTGATGCAGCATCTTGGCAGCATTGCGTATAAATTTGAAATTTTCATGAATGTTACGGTTGGAGATAAAATCACTCTGGGCTTGTGAAATAATTTCCGGTAGTAAGGGCGTCAACCTGATAGCTAAAACCTTGGCAAAGATCTTAGCAGCCCCATGGATCAGGTTGATAGGCCTGAAGTCTCCAAGATGCAGCGAAACATCTCTCTTGGGCAGAAGCGTGATGATCGAAGAATTCAGCCCCCCAAAAGAAAGGAAGTGCCCCTCATATAGGGCATGCATGACAGCCATCAGATCGTCAACAATGATGTCCCAACACTTCGCATAAAACAACCTAGAGAAACCGTCAGGGCCCGGGGCGCGGTCAGTAGGCATGTCGAAAACCACCTTTCTCACCTCCTCAATCGTGAAAGGCATCTCCAAGGCCCTCGCAGATTCAGGTGATAGCTTGAGAAGGCCCAGCTCTTCCAGGTTTATCGAACAACTCCGGGCTTTGGGTGTGCCCAACAGATTACGAAAGAAGGATTGCGCAAGGTCTAACTTCTCATCCATAGAGGTCACCACCCGATCACCGTCCTTCAGATAAGGAATCAATATCTTTCGCCTCCGGCCATTCGCCTTCATATGAAAATATTTCGTATTTGCATCACTCTCCTGAAGATCCCTGACCTTGGCGCGTTGCCGTAGGCAAATGCGCTCCAGAGAAGCCAAAGCCAGACATTTACCTTTGAGGAATGCTCTAAGTTTTCTCTCATCCTCGGAGAGCAATCTGGAGTCTTGAGCAGTATCTAGCCTTAGGATGATCTCGTTGGCAATCTGAAAGAGAAGGTTCATATTGCTTTGTTTCCGCTGTCCCCATCTTCTGAGAGCCTTGGCAGTACGCTGGAGTTTGGTGCTAAAGACATGCATAGGGTCCGAGCTGGCAACGACTTCTTCCCAAGCTTCCTTGACTACCTCCGAGAAACCCGGCAACTTGCACAAAAAAATTTCAAATCTGAATCTGAAGGATCTTAGGTGTGCTCCGGACACCGAGAGCGGTAAAGGGCAGTGATCCGAGATGTTAGAGCTCAAGGGATGCAAATCACTGATCGGGTAGACATCCTCCCAAGCACTATTGAAGAACAGCCTATCCAGCTTTGCCATGATCGGTCGCTCCTGCCCGTTACACCAGGTAAACTTTCTTCCAACAAGAGGCATCTCGTGCAGGCCCAACTTGTTTATTGTGTGGCGAAACTTGTTCACCAACCTTCTGTTAGCTCTGCCTGTGCTGCGTTCCTCCTCATGCCGCACCAGGTTAAAATCCCCATTAAGAATCCACGGTGCCTGAACCTGTTCACCTAGGGTTTCAAGTTCTGCCAGAAATCTCACTTTGTCCTGATCAGCCTGAGGTCCATACACAGAAGAGACCATCCAAACCTTTCCATCCGCCAGAGAAGTAACTGTTGCAGAAATAGAGAATTCCATCCTCTGCACATTCGATAACTGCAACCTGTCGGTTTTCTAGGCGATCACAATACCTCCTCTAGTACCATCGGCCGGCAGAGCCTCAAACCCATCAAAACTAGGGCCCAAAGTCTGGTTGATAATAGAGGCATCCAACACCTCCAACTTAGATTCTTGCAAACACACCAAGGAAACATCATAGTTTTGCATGAACAAGCGAATGGAGCTGCGCCTAGCAGGATTGTTCAGCCCCCGAACATTCCACACCAACATCCCAAATGATTCGGCCATGATAAACAAACATAACCACAAATCACTCATACAGCACTGAGGCATTAAGCGCCGCAGGGCTCAACACACTCTGGAAGGCTAAAACCAGCAAAGTCGAGCTGATTGGGTTCATCAAACCCGACCCCCTCCAGGTCGAAGAGAGCAGCAATCGCTCGGATGTGCTGAGCGGTCAGCGGCTTGTCGAAGAGCTTCAGGTAGAAGTCCATCGCCTCCTTGGAGATGTGCTCTTCACCCTGGATGACCCCCAGGGTTCGCAGAAGGACGGATTGTGCGCGATGCACCGGCCCCTGGCGAACGCCATTGTCCCTCTTGGAGAGCCTTGTGCTCCTCCTTGGGGTGAAGTTAGGAGGCAGTGGTTTCTTGCGTCTTGCTGGTGCGGACGCCGCCGGCCTTGGCCCAAGGATGGATACGGCAGGCGATGCCCCGAGTCCCTAAAGCAGAGTCTCAGCCGCCGTCCTGGGGCCAACTATCGAACTCACTCCCACCGCCTGGGAGGGATGAGGCAGGAGCAGTTGGTGTGGCACCAGAGGAACAGCAGGCGGGGTGTGCGTGGGGCTCGGATCGCTGGAGAGGGGCTCCGGTTGGAAGTCGGGGATCATCAGAGGAAGCATCTCCATGCTCGGCCTTGGAGTGGAAAGTTGCAGCGTGACCCAAGAAGAGCAGAAAGGCTGCAGCCGCAGCGAGCCGGCCAGCTCCCTTTTGGACCCAGCCGGCGGGGAAGAAGGGCGCCAGGTTCCGAACGGCGCGCCCGTCACCGTGGGGCTGACCGTGGCATCACCCGCAGCCGGGCTGAAGGAGAGACGTCGCGGAGAAGGGGCACACACTGTGGGACCCCTGGTGAATAGAGGCGTGAGCACCATCGCCTCCGAGCCCACCGCCGTGCGAGCAGCCGAGGAAAAGCCGGACGGCGTGCCGACGCAGGCCGGCGAGCCCATCGCCGTGCGGGCAGCCGAGGAGAAGGCCGAGGGAGTTTCGCCGCTGGCTGCAGAGCCCTCCACCATGCGAGCAGCCGAGGAAGAGCCCGACGGAGTGACGACGCAGGCCGCCGAGCCCTTAGCCGTGGTGGCCACCGAGGCCAGAGAAGGAGCCCTTGTCAGCAGCATGGGCGGGGGAGGGTTGATGGCGGCACTCACCCCACCCAGCTGAGAGCTTGCCAACGGTGCCGGGAGCGGATCCAGGCGCTGGCGCGGCAGCTCCATACCCCCAGCCGGCGCGAGGAGACCGTTCACGCAGCGGGTGCCCCAGTCTCCCGCAATGCCCAGACCACCAGGCCCCCCAAAGGGGTGGCCGCCAGAGCGGGGGGTGTTGCCACGCCCTTCCCCATCGATCCTTCCCCGAAAGCAGCTGCGGGAGTAGTCATGTCTTCGCGTCAGATCTTCATTGTAACGCTCCAGACACACCCGCCGGTGGTCGTTACTCCTGGCGGGATCTAGACTGGCCCCACAGATCAATACTAGTCTTTTCTGTGCACTTTGTCCTCACTCATGCGCACCCGGGAGCAATTTCCCGGTCGGTCACCCATCCTGACACTACTCCAAGCTGAGCACGCTTAACTTTGGAGTTCTGTCCGAATGGGCTACCGGAAAAGAAGGAATTCCTTATTGATATGAGTAGCCTATCATCCCTAATAAAGCCAGGCCATCACATACACCCCCACTCAGAGGAATCGACGTCCTCGTCGGGCCACAGGAACGTTCCCTCTTGGCACAACCGTCTGTGCATCCAGTCCGGTACATGTGCCATGCCGTGTTCCACGACGGGTCACAAACGTCATGAACAACATGACCACGCACATGTCCGCAACCATCCGTGTAACCGCGAGGGTCGGCTCTGATACCAACTTGTAACGCCCCGGACACACTCGCCGGTGGTCGTTACTCCTGGCGGGATCTAGACTAGCCCCACAGATCAATACTAGTCTTTTCTGTGCACTTTGTCCTCACTCATGCGCACCCGGGAGCAACTTCCCGGTCGGTCACCCGTCCTGACACTACTCCAAGCTGAGCACGCTTAACTTTGGAGTTCTGTCCGAATGAGCTACCGGAAAAGAAGGAATTCCTTATTCATATGAGTAGTCTATCATCCCTAATAAGCCAGGCCATCACATTCATCCTCCTCTGGCTCGTAGTTTGGTCGCAGCTCCATGAAAGGCACCGTGCGGTCCACCACATCCAGGACATGGATGGTGAGGTGATGGATGAGCGTACGCCTTTCCGTTGGAGGAGCGGGGGGCGGCGGCGCCACCGGCCATTCCTCGTCCATCGTGTTCTGAAGGCCGGCCGGCTCGGGCACCTCGAGGTCATAGATCCTGGGGATGCCAGACGGGTTCTTCATCCAGGCGGTGACATCCAGCTGCCAGCGGTCGTCTGGCGGGAGGATCTCCACCAACTAACCATGAAGGTTGTTGACGAGCTGACTGACGGAGCACCATTCCCAGGCGCTGGCCGGAAGGCCCTCGATGCCCAGCTTGCAGAAAAACTCCATCTTGCCGCTGGTCACTTGCGCGCTCCTGTGCCGGCGCTGGAACGCGATGGGAGCGCCCACGCAACGGATCCGGCCGGATTCGCGGAACACTCTGTCGCAGTCCTCCGTGGAGGCGAAGGAGAGTAAGAAATCGGCGGGGTGGGTAACCTCCACCCGAACATGGCGCCTCTCCACCCCGCAGCCCCGGGCCAGAGCTTGCACCAACGCCTCTGGCGACACAGGGGGGCGCCTGCCCTGCACCGAGGCAAGCAGAGCCCGGCAGCGGAAATCCGCCTCCAGCGCCTCCATGCCTGGCGAGCGGGAGATGACACCCCCCCTGGCAGGCCGCAGACCTGGATCGCCATGGGTGTGGACCTCACCCGGGAAGCGATCCCGAGCCAAGGGAGGGTAGTGCGCCATGGTGCGCGGTGGCGGATGGGGGATGCAGGGAGGAGAGTTCACACGCGCCGCCTGGTCCGGCCCCGCAGAAGACGAATCTCCGCGACGGCCACGAGAAGGGGGAGCGGGGCGCGTCGGAGGAGCGGTGTGGGAGTGGCAATCTCTAGCAATGTGGCCTGAGGTCCAGCAGATGTGGCAGCGAATCTCGCCGGGGCAATTAACTTTGAGGTGGCCTGATTCCAAGCATTTAAAGCAGCGCCCCACCAACCACCGGGGAATCCGAGGCTTGGAGTTAAGCGGCTTGTTGAAGGCGGAGGGGGGGGAGGTCACGGCGATGTCGACGACGATTCCGCACCTCGATCCAGCCCCCGTTGTCCGGTTCCAGATCCTCCGTGGCAGGACGCGAACGGCCCGGGAGTGGGGCCTCAGAAAAGGACGAGGATGCCGCCGCAGCAGGGACGCTATCTGGTCGACGGCCGTCGGAGTGACGTGCCGGCGGGTGGGGCTGAGGGTGGGAGCGTGGGCGGCGGATCTGGCCATTGGCGGTGGAGGGGGGAGTGTGGGTGCGAGAGGACCGTTGGGAAGCCATACGGGTCATGCAAAGATGAGCGTTTTCTCGGTTGTGCATATGCACAGTGCTGGTTTGCGTGGTTGCACGTAGCGTGGTGGGGGTGGGGGAGCTCTCAGCGTGTTTGGTTGGGGGATTTAAAGACTGGAAATGGGAGTTTAAGGTATGTGAGACTAAAAATCCCTTGATTGGATCGGGAACATGGGAATTAAGAGGGGAAGGGGAAGAGGAATTAAGGGGCCTAACTCCCTCAGATCTATTCCCTGGGGGACCCCTGGTAATTGATGTGGGGATTGGGAATTGTGAGAAGAAATAATGATTCGGTTTATTTGGTTACATGTGCATGCGAATGGGTGCCGTTGAAAGTTTCCTATTCCGCAGCCTAATCCTACCAACCAAACAGGGGCAGTCAAGTCTCTACTCTCTACTACCTAAAAGAACCGTAAGGTTCCGTTTCCCCTCTTACGTCGTCCCACCTTTTGTCATGCCTCTCCTCGTACGACTCCCCACCCCTCCACCGATTTTCCTCTCTCCCTCCACCGGTTTTTCTCCCTGCTGGTTTCCTTATTTACCGGTTTTCTAATCTATCTTTGGAATCAGAGAAATCATGTATGGAAACCAATCTCTTAATTGTTAATACAAACACAATTAATACAGACACAATCATTTCCTAGAAAAAATACAGACACAATCAATTCATGTATGGTAACAAATATCTTCTCAATGACGGTGATCAATCTCCTTTCTTCTTTCAATCAATTTCCTTTTTTCTCCCATCTCTACTACCTTAAAACAATGCAAGGTTCCTCTCCCATCTTACGTTGTCCCACCCTTCGTCCATCCCTCCATGGTGCAATCCCCATCTTGATCTCCACCGATTTTCTCCCCCTCATGATTTTCTATTTAAATTGGTTTTGATCTGGCCGAACAAACGAGGATCAATCTTTGGTAACACAATCAATTCTCATATGGTAAACAATCTATTATTTGCCAACACATAATGCAATCAATTCACGTCAATCACGGACATATTCTTCTCTTCCTTATATTGGTTTATTTTCTTCCTTTTCTGCTTATTCATTTTTCTCTATATTTATCTCTCCCTTCCTTTGGAGATTTCTTCTCATGCATCCCATGATTCTGCGCCTGCCGCGCTAGGATACGCAAGACCCTACGTGCGCTGCCGCTGGGACCCCGCTCGCACCGCGTCGGGAGACCTCCACCCTCTCTAGGAGAAGAGGCCGGAGCACCATGACCAGGGAAGATCATGGTGTTGTCAAGTGCTCGCCTCAAGTCTACGCCACACACTCGAGGCCCAGATCCATGTCACCTCTGCGCGCCTACATTGAGTGCTGCCGCCGAGCCCTTTTCTCGACGCCATCGCCTGACCATCACTGCCGAACCGGGAGACGGGAAGCAGGAAGACGTCGCGGGAGGTGGTGCATCTTTTCCGAAGGACGGAGGTTGGCCAGACCACACGCTCCCGGGAAAACGACCCGATCATCAACTACTACAAGGAGGCGGCGGCGAGTGATTTATAAATGCTTTCATGTTTATAATTTTCAGTTATTTTTCTTGTCTACTTGATTGCCATATCTAATGTATTTTTTCCTTGATATAGTTACAGGGATCTTCAAGGGGTAATGCTCTAATGGCAAGCTAACATGCATGATGCAGTTATGTACTTTACTTGCTCCCATGAATATATTTGTCATATTTCTCACGAAAATCAGACGCTCAACACACACTCATTAATCTTAGCTATATTCTATTCGTGTTGCAGAAAACGTAAATTATTTGCGATCTAGAAGGGACTCATCATTCTGAGAGTCTGGTTCTACTCTTGTTTGGTTGGATTTTTTTTATCCTTGGAAGACTAGCATTATGTAATATATTTGTAATCCCATACTTTTGCCAGTATATATATACTGTCTGAACTCTCCCTAACCAAACATACAATGTAATATTACAGTTGGGTCATTCAGATATTCCATAGAACATCACCCTTCTCACTATTTATTAATATTCCTTGCACAATACTTCTCAGTTTTTTTAGGTTTATAAGAACAATCTATGGCATGTTTTTTATCACTTCGGTATTAGTCGTGTTTTTATACCATAACCTATGGCATGTCTACTTTGTGATCTTGACCTTTACTCCACATTAATATAACCTTGTAAATTAGTTTGATGGATTGTATATCATCCTGTGATTTTGTTTGATTATAATACCGTCCCTGGTTATATATATAAATTTTGGTAATTTCCTTTTATTCCTCCGCAAGTGAGCTTATCTATTTTACAAAACTCAATTTCATTGTGAAGTTTGATTATTCCTCTATTTGCGGCTGGCCTTATAGTCAGTTGTCCATATGCGTTCACACAGAACATTACTTGTCGGATACTATACAATGATGCCGGGAAGGAAATGGAAAAACAAGTTCAAATATTGCATGTGATAAAAATTAAGAAAATTGGGACAGAAGATGTACACATCAACCATCAAGAGAGCAAACCATTGTTATATGGATTCGGTTCTCACAAACTTCACAATGGACCGCAAAAGATTGACTTAATGCTATCTTTCTGATTATTATTCGTTATGTTCGAAAAGTTGAAGTGCCCCTTGATCAATGTAACGTGAAGAATATTTGTATGAGTTGCGTGTAATAGTAACATAGAAATATGACTGGTGGAGAAAAAGAGGGAGGATGTAATGGTAAATAGTAACATGGAAATATGACCGGTCAAGAAAAACAGGGAGGATGTAATGGTAAAGAAGAAAAAATGGCCGTTGTTGAACATGTCTGCAAACAAGCAACATATGGCGATCGACATATTCTCTACAATATGAATTTGAGTTGGTTATTGTTTTCACAAGTTTCTTAATTTCAACTTGTGATGCAATGTCACTGTCCATTGTTTTCTTCATAAGAGTTTATTATTTAATCTACCGGTGTATTATGCATTTGCATGATTGTGAACACAATGAGGCCATGCTTGTGCATCATCATCAATAACAGTCATTGTGGCCATGTATGTGATTTAAGAAGAATAATATTTGGGACTATTCGTGTGAGTACAATTTCATAGAAGGATTGATGACGTTATTTCTTTCATGGCGAGCCAAATGTAAAATATTTGTGTGAGTACAATTGCATAGAAGGATTGATAACATGCATTTTCATGTGCGGTAACTCGGAGTTAAGCCGAGAGTCGGGAAGAGATAAATACATTATTCGTTTGAGCAATATGTATCTATATTCCCGTGGCAACGCACGGGCAATTACCTAGTCTCTTACATTCCCTGATCTAATTGCCTTCACATGCCAATCAAAGGAATGGGATTTAATATCAATTTCCCATGGTACTCCCTCTGCAAACTCCCGTCTCTAAATTCCCATTCCCTCTACCCATGGCTGCAAAACACGGCAAGGGCTCTGCGGTGGCAATCTATTCCACTAGTAATAAAACGAGAATTAGCAGCGGAAATCGAGGGCGGTTGTAACCAAACTGGTCAAAGTCACCTGTAATACATCCAGCGTAGGAGGTTTACATTCTTGTGGACCGCTCCGGAGGCGTTTGAAATGTTCCGCAACTCCGCCGGCGAGTCCGGTCCGAGGTTGCGGAGCGAGAGCGAGCGTCGTAGACGAAGTAGTCGAACAAGCGAAAGTAAATGACACAGAGAGATATGGAGGAGACCAGCTTTATTAATCAATGATCAGAGATTATAATGATAGCTCCTCGTTGCCTTATATAGGGACTAGGGGGTCAAGGGATAAGTACCCACTTAACGTAAAGTGGGGGAAACGGGAGGGGCTAGCCCGTGCGATACGCACGAGGCCGCCGCCACCCCTTCGGTGGCCCCGGTTTCCCAACACTCCCCCTTGGGTAATTATCCGTATATCCATGCCTCAAAACTCCGAAAAACCCAGTGAGAAAAATACGGAGAAAGAGCACATAGTATACGTTGTTGTATTGCACGAATTGCCTCGTCAAAAACCTCGTGTGAGAAACATCAGGAAAACTCACTCAAGGGAAAAAGAGTACAATCCACTCAACCATCAAGTTGAGTACTCGATCATCAGGATCGAGATTTTAGCGACGAGTTTGTGAAGTTTCTCCCCCTGAACCTTGCATCTCCCTAAGTCTCATCATATCGATTCCACGCACACACCTCTCTAAGGTTGATGCCGGTAATGATTTAGTGAACATATCAGCAAGATTGTCACAGGACTTAGTATGCAAAACTCTCACCTCGTTCAACTGTTGCAGCTCATGTGCATAGAAGAACTTGGGACTAATATGCTTTGTGAGGTTACTCTTCACATAACCCATCTGGACTTGTGCAACACAAGCAGCATTATCTTCATAGATAATGGTAGGGGTTTGTACGGTGTTCAGCCCACATGTCTGCTGAATGTGGCCGATCATCCGCCGAAGCGATACACATTCTTTTGATGCTTCGAATAGTGCCATGATTTCCGAGTGGTTCGTGGAAGTCGACACAAGGGTTTGCTTGGACGATTTCCAGGAAAATGCAGTTCCACCACAAAGGAAAACATATCCAGTCTGCGATTTGCAATCATGCGGGTCCGATAGGTACCTAGCATCGGCATAGCCTATAATAGATAGGTCTTGATTCCTATTATAAAATAGGCCAAGATCTTTGGTCCCTTGTAGGTAACGGAAGACGTCTTTGACACCTTTCCAATGTCTTTTGGTAGGTTCAGAACTGTACCTCGCAAGCAAACTGACGGCGAACGCAATATCTGGCCATGTACAGTTTGCGAGATACATGAGTGCTCCAACTGCACTCAGGTAAGGAACCTCTGGTCCCAGAGTTTCCTCCCCCTCTTCCTTTGGCCTGAACGGGTCCTTGTCTGGCTGTAAAGACCTCCCGACCATCGGGGTCTTAGAAGGATATGCCTTATCAAATCCAAATCTTTCCAACACCTTCTGGGTGTAGGCCGACTGGTGCACTAGAATCCCACCAGGGTAATGTTCAAGTTGCAGACCTAGACAGAACTTGGTTTTACCCAAATCCTTCATTTCGAATTCCGACATCAGGTAGGAACTCGCTTCCTCAATATCCTCAGGTGTACCGATTATGTTTAAATCGTCCACGTACATCGAGATTATACAGAATCCATCTTGGGATCGCCGTATAAAAACACATGGGCAATCTTTATTGCTCCTGTAGCTCTTCTCATGAAGGAAATCGCTTAAGCGATTGTACCACATTCTACCAGACTGTCTGAGTCCGTACAGTGCCTTTTGAAGTTGAACGCTGTATAGACCCCTGTTTGCTCTATCATGGTTCGGAACAAGGATACCTTCTGGAACCTTCATGTATATGTTCAAATCCAAGTTACCATACAGGTAAGCGGTGACAACATCCATTAGTTTCATTTTCAAGCCCATGTTTACTGCCATCGAGATCAAGTATCTAAAGGTAACTCCATCCATGACCGGGGAATAAGTCTCCTCAAAATCGACACCTGGTCGTTGAGTGAACCCTTGAGAGACGAGCCTTGCTTTGTACCGTACTACCTTATTATTTTCATCTCTCTTACGAACAAAAACCCACCTATGGCCAACAGGGCGAATGTGGGGAGGGGTTCGACAAACTGGTCCGAACACCTTCCTTTTGTTGAGAGATAATAATTCGGCAGTAATTGTCTGCTGCCAATCTTTCCAATCCGACCTTTTCTTGCAATCAACGAGCGTGTTAGGCTCAAGGTCAAGATCTATGATTGAGGCAATTTTCGTAGCAAAGTTGATGTCGACAATCACCGTTGCTCGGTTCAGGGACTCCCCCGTATAAATATAATTTGTGGCCATTTCGTCATGGAGCACATCCGGCGCAAACACTTGCTCTACCAAATTTCTCATTATGGGAGCAAGGTCCTTTAGATTTCCCGCGCCGATGTGTGCGCTCACATCTCCGCTGGGTCTTTCCCCTATGGGAAAGTTTAAGTCCGGAATTTCGTGCACTGAATTTTCCGTACTTGTGCCAGGTCTCGACTGGCTCCCCGTTTCAATTTGGGGTACTTTGGTGACAAGCTGCGATAAATCTCTCTTATCCTTTTTCGTCAGGCGTCCCCGAGTACTTGGGATTTGAGAAGCCGGATTTCTCGTCCTTTTAGGCCTTTGGACGGGAGCGGGTATACCATCATTTTTCTTCGGTATTTCAACCCTTTCCGATGCATTGCGCGCATGCACATGCGATTTTTTCGGTCTTTAAGTCACTAAAGTGGTCGGGCAGTTGATTTGCTAAAGACTGCAAATCTATTATCTTTTGGACTTCTCTCTCAGTCTCAGCAGTGCGCGGGTCATGAGCGTGGATCCCCATGGCTTGCCATGTGATTTCTCGACTTTTAGCATCAAGGGGTTGATTTTCTCCCCCTAAAGTCGGGAAAAGATCCTCGTCAAAAATGCAATCAGCAAAACGAGCCGTGTGACAGTCACCTGTCATGGGGTCCAGATACCTGATTATGGACACAGTCTCATAACCAACGTATATCCCCGACTTACGGAGCGGGCCCATCGCCGATCGCTGAGGTGGTGGTATTGGTACATATACCTGGCAACCGAACCTACGAAGGTGGGAAATTTTCGGTGCCGACCCTTGCGCAAGCTGAACAGGAGAGTGGATGTTGTAGGCCGACGGTCTAAAGTTGATGAGATTGGCCGCGTGTAACACTGCGTGGCCCCAACATGTAGTTGGTAAATTACAACCCTGAAGGAGCGGTCGGGCAATGAATTTAATTCTTTTAATCAATGCCTCGGCAAGTCCATTTTGTGTATGAACATGAGGTACCGAGTGCTCAACTTTGATTCCCATTGCCATGCAATAATCATCGAACGCCTTTGAAGTAAATTCTCCTGCGTTGTCCATTCGAATAGACTTTATACGATAATCCGGGAAACTATTCCTCATTTGTATGATATGTGAGATCAATTTTGCAAAGGCATGGTTCCGTGTTGACAGCAGGCAAACATTGGACCATTTAGAGGAAGCATCAATGAGCATCATGAAGTACCGAAACGGCCCCGTGAGGGGCTGAATTGGACCGCATATGTCCCCTTGGATACGTTCCAAGAACGCGGGGATTTCATCCCTCGCCTTGAGGGGCGATGGCCTAATGACTAACTTCCCCTTAGCGCATGCGGAGCCCACGAAATCATCGGGATTCGGGAAGTTCTTTATGTTAACATTATGGCCATGCGAGTTGTTAATTATATTTCTCATCATCCTAAGTCCGGGGTGGCCTAACCTATCGTGCCAGAGGCAGAAGAGTTCAGAGCTTCTAAATACGGTCTTGAGGGTAGTGTACACGGGCGGTGCTACTATCTTAGTGTAGTATAGCCCTGTGTCAAATGAAGGGATCCTTTCGATAACATGTTTACCACCTGCATCCCGCTTTGTGATGAGTAGGCACTCCTTCCGTTTTCATCATCGGTCTCAGCATGGAAACCATTAGCGCAGATGTCTCTAAAGCTCAAAAGAGTACGAGTCGACTCCGGATACAACAACGCATCATTAATGATCAAAGTTGTTCCCATAGGAAGTATAATAGTGGCTCGTCCGGAGCCAACTATGTGAGAACCGCAGCCGGCGATTGTCATAATACTTCTCGGAGATTTTTTAATGGACTCAAAGTACTTAGTTTCTCGTAAAATGGTATGAGTGGTGGCGCTATCGGCAAGGCACGTTTCCTCCATTCGGGCGCCACACGCGTTCTCCGCGGGATCGACGAAAGCCTGCGTGATGCAGGCTTGACGGAGAGTTGATGGAGCGAAGCATGCTGATAACGTGTTCCGCAACTCCGCCGGCGAGTCCGGTCCGAGGTTGCGGAGCGAGAGCGAGCGTCGTAGACGAAGTAGTCGAACAAGCGAAAGTAAATGACACAGAGAGATATGGAGGAGACCAGCTTTATTAATCAATGATCAGAGATTACAATGATAGCTCCTCGTTGCCTTATATAGGAACTAGGGGGTCAAGGGATAAGTACCCACTTAACGTAAAGTGGGGGAAACGGGAGGGGCTAGCCCGTGCGATACGCACGAGGCCGCCGCACACCCCTTCGGTGGCCCCGGTTTCCCAACATGAAATACGAAACCTCCTGTAAGAAACACTAGAGGCGGTTGCTCTTTTCCAAACTTCCCCATTCCACGCTCAAACCTGAGCACAAATGAGCTATTCGCATGTCCGTTCATCTGCCGCCACACTACCCATTTCTGCAGCAGCGTGTTGGCTGATCCACCCATCCTAGGCGGCGAGGTGGAAGATTTGGCCCTTCGCTGGGGGTGATGGAACATTTGCCCATCCATGGGGGAGAGGTGGCTGATCCACCCATCGGTGGTGGCACGGTGGAAGATCTGGCCATCCGAGGGGACAAGGTGGCTGATCCGTCCATCCAGGCGGCTTGGTGGAGAATCCGACCATCCGAGGTGGCGTGGTGGCTCGACCACCAATCCGAGGCAGCATACTGGAAGATCTTCCCGCCCAAGGTGGCATGGTGTTCCGGTCGCCCATCGGCCACGGCGTAGCGGTAGATCTGACCGTCTGTGGTGTCGCCATTGCAGATCCACCCTGTCGGGGGATGCCAGTAGCGCATCTACCTTTCTACAGCGGCGCGGTGGCTCTACAAGGATTGGATTGCTGCCGCTGCGACCTCCACCGAGGCCTCCGAATATCCGGCAGGGCGGGCTCCCAAATGTTAAGAATTTTTTTGCCCCGGATTATATTTTTTTTTATAGATAGTTGTTGCTTCTAGGGTTAACAAATGTATGCTTATATATTTTTGTATGATTAGTTGCTTCTTATATGATTGTGATTAGTTGTTGCTTATATGAATGTGACTACTTGATAAGATTTCTAAGATAGGTCTCGTAAACTCCAATGGAGGCAGAAAGTTAAGTTTTTTGCTTTAGCCCAATGATGAAACTGGTAACCTTTACTTGTATCAAAGGCATTTCTAGCTTTGACTTGTTTGTGATGGAATAACAAAAAAAAGTTAACTCATGCTAGTCGAAGTAGTTAGGACTTTGATGTCGGAGTAGTTAGGACTTTGATGACAAAAATCAAGGTTAATTACGTTATCAGATATCTTTATCTTTGTCTCTCTTTCTTCTGTCTAGACTATGTACCTATGTGTTGACCTCTGGACAAGGTTGTCAGAATCGTGATTCTGTTGTACGATTCTACGACTCCAACTATCTATCCCCTTTGATTTTACGATGTTAAATCTATGTTTCTATGATCCCGATATTAAGATTCTACGATTTGCGATCCTACCATCGGAGCTCCGATCCGATTCAAAATCGCGATTCTGACAACCTTGCCTCTGAACATACTTGTGTCAAATATAACCCAATAAGATTTAAACTAAATATTTTGTTTGCAGCTGTGTTTTATTTTAGTTGCGTTACAAAAGAAGAAGAGAAGAGGAAAGTGCAAGTCGGTGGACCTGCCTACTAGAGTCTCTCCCGCACCTCCTTTATATGGGGCGCTTTCTAGTTCATAGGCTGTATGTCTGAATAAATTTTATTGATTTACATATGTAAAGATGTAATGAAATCTTAACTGTATCTAAATAAATATTTTCTATTACGGGTGTTCAATATTTTAGTTGATTTCATAAAATTATTTCAACAGAAGATGAAGCCTTATTGTCAACCAACTCAACATAAATGATTCAATTGTTGGGGATAGATTATGTACCCATGTCTTTTATGAGATGCAAAGCTTTGTGCAAATGAATGATGTATGCCTATGTTTATTTCAATGTATACTTTCAATTTCCTTCGCGTGACTGATTCAGAAATACAAATATTGAGGAGTGTTTCATCTGACTATATTAGCAGGGGCAGCTACCAAAAACAAAAAAGTTAAACCCCTGGCATACAAAATGGAGACAAGAGGGACCTAACCAGTACATACGAGACAAACCGATTCAAGTGCGGACAGAAATTCGGAGTGCTAAGCCAATCGAATACCATATCATGCATGGTAAGATAATGCACGCAGGCAGATGCCTCCAAGCTCGGCAGGAACAACATGCAGCTCGCTATAGTAGTGCTGCATGCTAGCTAGCAATGGAATCCACACCGCACAGGCGACAGCATGCATATATATACTCCGTATAGAGATGCCCCCCGTGTGTCAGTTCAGACCACAAATGTGCAGCCAACCTGGATATTGTGTGCGGTGTAAATACCACCGTCGACTACACGTGTATACATCCCTCCTTTTGCCGGCTGTGGTTTCTCATTTTGATTATTGTCCTTGTTCGGTTACATGAGATGCACTTGGCGCTTTGATACCCGGTACTTCCTCCGTTTGAAAAAATGTGTCCTTCCAACGAATGTATCTACTACCAAATTGAGAGACAAGTTTGGGACAAGGTTTTTCGGACGGAGGGTGTATGTTTTAATAAATGCTTGATACAAAGGTTGGGAGTAATTCACCTTATTAGAAGAAAAAAAAACATGTATACATCCCTCATTATGGTAGTGGTTAAGCACTTAAGGGCATCTCCAACGCTGACTAACAAATTTGCTCCAGCATCCGTCTGACGGCGGACAATGATACCAAAGACGGCCATCCAACGCTATCCTGTATAAGTCCGCCAGTAAATGGCAATTTGAAATTCAAATAAAGTTCGATATATACGATGCGCCGGATCATATGAGCGCCGGATCACATGCCCGATCACACCCAATAAGGTATGTTGTAGTTTTTACATGCCCAGTCACAAAAAGAATATCAGTTCGGCAGTCCGTGTGGAAAATTGATTTTCTGCCCTGTCGGACCAGCAGTTCGAGCTTCCACGCTCAAGGTGTCGTCGCCGCCCTATAGGCAGCGTCCGCTTCCTCCTCCTCTACCGCCTCCATCTCCTCTTTCGCTTCCCCCAAGTCATCTTTCTGCCACTCAAACATCTTGTAGTAGACAGTTTGCATGATTATTCTTGTGTTGGCATCGAAAACATCCAAATTCAAGGTCAACATCCTGGCGTCCTCCGCACAGGCTGCTATTTGCACCTTCTTCTCTTCGAGCAATGCCTTCTTCTCCTCGAGCGTGACCTTCTTCTGTTCAAGCGTTAACTTCTTCTCGGTCGCCTCCATCAACAGTTTGAACCACTCTGCCTTTTTTTTCCGCCTTGATGTCGAACCGCTTGACGTATGCCTCCTCCTTCTTCGACAAGAGTCCTCGAATTTCTCTGTCAACATGGCAACCACACCTTCTCGCTTTGCCCTCTCATCCTCCCACTTCTTTCCCCAGAACTCTCTTCTAATCATCTTGGACGGTTTATTTGTTGGGCCGGTTGGGTCCTTGGTTTCTACCCACTTCTTTCCCCGGAACCCTCTTCTAATCTTCTTGGACGGTTTTTCTGTTGGGTTGGTTGGGTTCCCGGCTTCCTCCCTCTTCTTTCCCCGCCACCAGCATGCCCTCCGCCGGCAGCCCGCTTCTTGAGCGTCTCCTCCTTTGCGGCTTCTGCTTTGACGCAGTGTTTTTCCGCGTCGCCGATTTGATCTTTCGGACGAGCGTGATGCTCAGATCCTTCAGCACCTCCACCACATCCTCCATCTCTGGCAGGCTATCCTTCGGTTCCATGCGACAGCGGTGGGAGGGAAGAAGAGAGTGGGAGAAAAGGACATGAATTGGGTGGAGAGCGACGGGATGGAAGAAGAGAGTGAGGATTTTGCTGTAGAAACAGGGCGGGCATCTACAAGTGCAGGCTCCGCCTGCCTTTTGAATGGGCCCGGGGTGTCGGAGTCCTACGTGTCTGCTGTCCGAACTCCCACAAACATTCCTGCCCCCACGTTTGGTTATAGTTTGCCCAAAAACTGGTCCGGACTACTCGACGGACCAATACAGGCCCGCGTTGGATGACACAAAACATCCAGACCACGCTGTCCGGACATGTGCAGGCGGTTTGAGGGTCAGTGGTGGAGATGCCCTAAAGCCACATAATCAGTATATATGGAAGAGTAGAAGAGCTATATATTTATCAGAAAAAACGTGTTTTCACGACTCTGTTGAATCCAACGCGTTGCATTCAAACTGCCTGCCGACCAATCGAGTTCGGCCGGTATACCAGAGGCATATGCTTGAGACTACCCCTAGTGGGGAGTAATTTAGACTTGTAACATGCATATGTTACTAGTCTATATTACTATATCTCTATAGTGGGAAGTAACATGTGTGTGGTGTCATGCAACACTTTATTTATTAGATTGTAGACTCATCTTGTCTTGGTATCTGTGATGTTACTCATTATGTGAGTAACATATTATGTTACCACATGCCATTCTTTCCTAATTAATTACTTATCACATCATCTATTTTGTCTAGATATATATGATGTTACCACCTATGTACTCCCACCATGAGTAGTCTAAGTAGTTGAGTTGAATATCATGCTAATCCTCCGTCCGGGTTTATTAAGCCCCATCGCATTTTGGGTCCAAGTTTGACCAAGTATTTGATTAAAAATATATAAAGTATATGCTAGACAAAGTATATTTTTAGATCTGTAATTGAAAGAGTTTTTCTATGGTATAATTTTCGTAACATACTCCTTCCATTCGTAAATACAAGTCTTTTTTAAAGATTTCAATATGAACTATACACGGAGCAAAATGAGTGAATCTACACTCTAAAATATGTTTATTTACATTTATATCTAGTCTATATTGAAATTCCTTAAAAGACTTATATTTTAAAACAAAGAGAGTATAATTTATATTTTATTAGTTAAATTAATGGTCAAATTTTGACTCAAAATGAAAGGAGGCCTAAAAAGCCCGGACGGAAAGAGTACTACGTACATCAATCTTGGTCAATACTACTACTATAGTACCTTGCCGTCTGGCCTTGGGACAGATAGGTCTAGAGCCCGGATCGAAGCCAAGAACTGACGAGAGTGGATATATAATACTGCGTGCACACATATCAGTATCGGCTCGGACAGTTGCGTATCCACATTTCGCGGCAGGCTATTCGTTCACGGGGCAGGAAGGTTTGGCGTTGGGTGAGCCGATCTTTAGAGGCTTGGAAGCGGAGACGACGAATGTTGGCTTGGCTGCACGCGCCAACGGGCCAACTAGGTGGAGGTGACGACGATCTCCCTGGTGCTCGATCGGCGGTCAGGCAGGCAATGCAAGCTCACGGAGTCACGGGTGTTCGGTGTATCGAACCTCGCTTGATGTGCAAAATAACTGGCCGAAAGAGACAATCTAGAGATCGAGAAACGATCGACATGGGAGATCCTAGATGGCAGTTGGTGATGAAAAATATCTCCATTGCCCCCGCGTGAGCGTCACGCCTGAACCCTACACCGCCACCACCCGGTGTTGCCCCTCCTCTCCCTACCCTCGCCGTCATCAGGGAGGCGAAGCCCGCACGACATTGGCGACGGCGAAGCCTCCATCCTCTCTCTCGTTGTGCTCGGGTGGCGCGCAGCAGCGGCAGTAGGAATCAAGTCCTTGGTATTAAATGAATTATTTTTACCATGAGCACCAGTAATATACATCAAATATAGCTACAGTATATACATACATCAACAAATCTTTGGTACTCATCTGAAGTCCAAAGAAGACCCCTAGCGCCGCCCCTGGTGGTGCGGGGCAGCCCTAATTCGTGTTGGTGCAGGATTTGGCGGGGCCTACGGCGTCGTGGGAACGCGGATCCAGCGGTAGAGTGGCGGCTCGGCGGTGGGGCAGGCCCGTTTGTGGCTGAGCGGGTGCGTGGGACGCGGGTTTTCGGGCAAGACAGGCTTTCGACATTGTGTGGGACATTAGATGCGATCATGACCGGAGCTGATGCGGGCAATTCCTAAACAGCGCCCACTGCGCCCATTAATGTGTTATTATGGAAACCTGTCCTGTACTAGATAATCTCGAGTAACCAGCAGGCTCACCTCGCCTGTTGTGATTACTTCTCTCTCTTTTTTCTTCTTCTTTCTTTTCCTTTTATTTTCTTTTTTTCCTTTTTTATTTTTCTTAATTCCATGAACTTCTAGAAAATTTGTTCCTTTTTTAGAAATCAATATTTTTTTGGAAATTGATGAACTTTTTTCTGATTTGTGATTTTTTTCAAAATCATTGAATTATTTTTTTCAAATTGATGAACATTTTTTGAATTTGTGAATTTTTTAGAAAAATCTATGAACTTTTTTTTTCAAATCGATAAACTTTTTCAAAACAGATGAATTTTGTTTGAATTTGTGAACTTTTTTTGAAAATCGATCAACTTTTTTTCCCAAAATCGGTGGTTTTATTTTCAAATTTATGAACTTTTTAGAAAATCAATGAACTTTTTTCTAACTCATGAATCTTTTTGAATACATGAATTTTTTCCTAATTCATGGTTTAAAAATCACATTTTCCCCCCAAAAATCATGTTTTTTCTAAAATGTATATGCAAGAAATAGCGTGGCCACAATTGTTCTTAAACTTTTCTCGTTGTAATCATTCACTAGGTCCTAGTAGCTCTAGTGGCTAGGCATCGTGCATCGTATCTAAACGTCACGAGCTTTAATCCACACGTGAGCAACATTTTTCGGAGGTTTTTCTCGCTATATATACGAAGCATGTTCCTGGGCCGGCCCACCAGATGCGCCGGTGGGCACCAGTTGCCTGAACCGGCGCATAAGGCGTCGTATAGGAGCTCCTGCTGATACGACTTCCTGGCGGCTGGAGTTGCCAGCTACCATGGGGCCCCAAACCCAAATCCAGTCTAGTCGCATCTCGACTCAACTTCCAAGGCCGTTACTTTCCCAAGACTTCCAATGAAGCACGCTATAAAATCAAGGATCGAGACATCCCAAAAGCTGTAAGATCTAGTGATATAGTTGTATTTGCCTAAACTATCAACACCTGCATTTGCTTCATAGAAGCAATGAGTGTATTTAATTTTGAAAAGTCGTTTGCTATCCCATTGCACTCTGTAATGGGTAGCAACATCTCGTCCTTGAGAATCATGGAAATTTTGACTGGACTCTGCTGCAAACCTGCAATATCCTTTGGATTAATTACACGATAGTTCCACTTTCGAATTTAATATATTGAGGCATTAAAGGTTATATGATTTTTCCCCTAAATTTTCAGATTGTATCAGACTAGGAAGAGTAGATTGATTATACTATCTCGTGGTTTAATCTGTTGTTGATGTACTTGTTCGGTCCAAAGATCACAATATCATTAATTTTGGCACTTGATATATCTTTTTTTGGTGAAAGTAGGGCATTGATCTACGTAGATAATTCTCAAACCAAAAATTGTGAGACCATTGTTGTCCGGTTCCATGACAATGCACAAAAGGATGCATGTGTCTTTTGGATAAAGAATAGACATGTGGTTCTGCTAGTGGATTTTGTTGCTCCCCCTACTCCCGTCAAATTCAGTGTGGTGTAATAGTATAAGACACTCTGTTTGGTGAGTGAAATCTTCGTATATTTCATAACTAGTTTTTGTTGACGTATAATGTGCTGCCTAGTCTCTTCCATCAGATTGGTCTTTTAGTTGCATTGACTAGAGCATGCACTTCTATATGGTATCAAAGCCAAGAGGTCTCGAGTTTAAGACCCGGCTGGCGCAATTAAATTGCAGCCCACTTTCGGTCTACATTTAGGCCTGAGGGAGCCACACGTGAGGGGGAGTGTTGACGTATAATGTGCTGCCTAGTCTCTTCCATCAAATCGGTCTTTTGGTTGCATTGGCTAGAGCATGCACTTCTACAGTTTTCAATAAGTCGCTTTATAATTCATTTATCGCCTAAGATGTCCTTATTGTATCAACCTAAACTGTAAATCTATTGATAGTTTATTATTGAAGCGGGAGTACATTTGCAGTTAGTTGCCCCGTGGTAGGACCAACTATGGTTCTAACTAACGAAAAAGAATATTCAAAAAACCTAGAAGATTATGCAATTAGTTGGATCATTTGTGTTTGAAAAAAAATAGTTTGCTAGTTCTAGGATCTTTTGAGACATCTCTATCGTGCGTATGCTTGGTTTCTTCTTAGGACGGTTTCTCAAATATTTCTCATGGAGTGCTCGAGATTCTTATAGATGGTTTCTTCTTTGGCATGAAGATAATTCTAGGTACTTCTTATGTGTCCTTGCGAGGCTACCACAAGGCCCACCCACAATAAGCCAATTGTCGATCCAACAATGCTGCCAACATTCATTCCTATGTCCTTTTTATATTATATGCTTTCTAATTCCTACAATGTTAAGAGGTTCTTGTGTTTTATTATTAGTGTATTGAGTGTGTGTTAATAATGAGAAAATTGATAGCTTTAAACCCTCTAGGGCTTGTGGCAAGGGGAATCCCGATCCCCTTATATTTTTTTGCTATGCTCCGAGGGGCTAACAACATTATCGACTCATGCACTGAGGGGATAACCTTCTATTTGTTGATGATTCCTTAATTTTGATGGAAGCCAATATAAAAAAATGTTTCATTCTTAAATGATGTCCTGATTTATATCGTACGGCTTCTGGACAATTGGTGTCTGTGGAGAAAACTAACATATTTTCAGCCCCAACACTGATGTTAATATGAAGGCTCGGTCTGTGCAGTTCTTAATACCATGACACAAGCTTTAAATGGTAAATATCTCTCCCCATAATATTTGGTTAGATGTGGACCCAGTGGCCATTATCCCCATGTTTGTAAACAATGCAACCATTCTGTTAATTGAATAAAGGAGGTTTTGAAGTGTAAAAAGGGCTCTTAAAGGGATATGCTTCTGGGCATAGTACTAGAGCTAGCGGTCATGCAGCACGACCTGCTCGGGATGGGCTTATTGAGCACAAAGGGCGCCCCATCTCTCACGACAGTACGAATGAGAACGTTGCCCATGGACAGCCGCTTGTAGGCATGGACATTTTGTATTTATTAAATGTCATTTCCGAATCCGAATGAGCGCATTTGCTTGAACCCTGCATCACAGGATAACAACAGAGGACAGTGATCCGACATCTCAGAGCCTAGAGGCTGAAGGAGACAGCTCGGGAACGCAGCATCCCAGCCATGGCTAGAGAGGACTCTGTCTGGATTCATCATGGTACTCACCGCCTACTCGTTGCTCCATGTGTAATGCCGGCCGATCTTTCAGCTCCGGGTTATGAAGGAATGTCCTGAAAGCTGCCATGCGGCGGCGATTGATGTTGCTATTTTTCTTGTTGGCAACACGGGCGATGAGACTAAAAGTGCCCACAAGAATGCATAGTACGTCGGGAGAAACATCAAACACCTGCTCTTTCGAATCCTCGGACAGAGAGAGAAAGCTTCGCATCCTCCTAAGGTCTATATCACCAAACACCCCCTCAGTCGCAATAAAGTTCTATCTAGTTACAAGGTTGGAGAATTACAAACGTCCTTGTTCCAAGCCAAAATATAGTGAGCTTCACCATGGTACTCACCGACTTGGAGATGATAGGCTTTCTGGACTGTATCATGAGTTCATGACACCATTGCCACTCCCGAAGCGCGAAGCCAATGTGCAACCAGAACAAACTGTACCAGAGGGGCCAGGGCAGATACCCGGTGTAAGTTGTAACCGGTAGCTGGGAGCACGGCAAGTAGTGCGTCCAGCTGCCGCCACATTTCGCGTGCTGGGCGCTCCCTTTTGATTTTGTTTTTTTATTTTCTACACGCGTTTTCGGGTTTTAGATGAGGGTCTTTTTGGCTTTTTGGTTTTCGTTTGGTTTTTCCTAGGTTATGATGAAGCTCAATTTATTTATTTTGCGTGGAAAACGAATGTGCTTCCACGAGAATCACAAATTTAATTTCGTGAGAGGCACAGTTCTGCTTCTAGGGGAAAAAATGTGCTTCCACAATGAACACAAATTTGCTTCTCGGAGAAGCCCGGTCTGTGTCGGTTTCTCGTCCTCTTGTTGGCGGGTGTTGGTGCGGGCCGGTGTCATCTGGTCGGAGCACTACCCGAGCGTTGGGCGTAGCGGCATGGTGGGCAACGGAGGCGGTGGTGGCCATGGTTACCTTGTTTCCACTTGCGATGAGGGTCGTAGCACCGTGGGTTGCGGCGGCGCCCCGGGTCCTTGTGCAACACGGGCGTTGACCTCTCCTGGTGAGCTTCCTAGGTGGCGGGTGGTGGCTGATCTGGCCCCTCTCGTCGGTCAACGGGCAGCTAGTGGCAGCCTCATGCCGACATCGGGATGAGCCGTGGTGGGGCGACAAGAGGTTGTCATGTGGGGAGGGTAGCAGGAGAGATGGGGGCTAAGACAAGGGGTATGGCCTCCCGTCACCAGCGCAGAGGCGCCGGAAATGGAAGTGTTCCACTCCTCCTCCTTCCTCTTTCCCCGACATGGTACCTCATGACACCGGATCTGACCTTCTTCGGGTCAGGCCGGTTGTTGGCGGTTCCAACAGGGTAGAGGTGTGCCGGTAGATGCAAAGCACATGCCTTTGGGTGCTCTCAAAGGTGTCTGGTGCATGGCGGCGGCCCTGGTGGTTGGAGTAGCGCGGTGCTCCTAGGTGGAGCGCGTGGCTTAGGTGTTGGCTGGCTTCCATGGTCATGTTGGCGACGTGAAGGCTAGGTTCGACGTGTCATGGCGGTGGTGTGATAGATCTTATGGTTGGCCTCATCTTGATCGGAGGCGGAGCGTCCTTGTCGGAGGTATCCCCTGTCAGGCTTTGTCCATATCGATGGTGATGGCGTCCGTGGCCGTCGTACCCCTCTTGAAGGCTCCGTCACGATGACTCTTTGTCCTTCGATTGCTCCAGATGAAGATCTACATCCTTTGGATCGGGCGGTGGCGGCGCCTTCGTGTCGTGCCCTTATTGAAGGCACCGCCTTGGACCCCACATCACATCGGCATTTGGCATCGTCTCTTCGCGGTGGCTTTCACGGTTGAGAGCTCCGTTCACTCCATAGTGTTGCTTATTGTGCATTTGTTGATTGCTTGGAGTTGTAGGGAGTGGTGTAGCTGAATTTGAGCTCCTATGTATCTAGCCTTGGGTGTGTGCGGGTATTATGATGTCGTGTGTTTGTATCGAGTTGTTTCTTGATCGTTGCTTTACCTGTAAAGCGGGCGAAAGCCTTTTTTTTGGTAAAAGGGAACGTGAAGAAAAAACCGTGCTTCCGGCTTCTGTATTTTCCTCTTTTTTTCATCATTCTTTTTTTTGTTGTCAGTTTTTCCGGTTTTCATTCTTTTATCTTTTTTGTATTTTTTTTGTTTTTTCTTTGGTTTTAGTTTTTTTGTGTAATTTTTTTGTTGAAACCTTTTAACATGGGTTCTAGTTTCGTAGATCTCCGGGCGAAAAATTCAACGGTGAAAACCGTTCGGAATTTAGATGCACGGTTCAAGAGATAAAACCACTCTCGAGTTGTCACAAGTGATGCGAATGCAGCGATTTCGGGAGTGACCTTTATAAGGGGTGATCCTTAACTAGTGATTTCGGGACGAAACTCATAGACGGATGGGCTGGATGTCTGGCCCAGGACTTGGAGCAGAAATCATATTGGGTGCCACCGCCACAGGGGATGGCCTATCAGGAAGTGCTTCGAGGTGAGCTCGGTCATTGGGTCGCATAATATTGATGCATATGTACTACAACTATCATACTGTAAGCAAGAATCAAATGGCTTAGGACGTGCTTTGGCCAACTGGCACCTGCTGCCTCGCCACCTCGCCCTTCTACCCGACGCGTGACTGATGCCGGCTTCCTGCGTGCACGCAATATTTCCTTTTCGGTCGGGTGATAATTGCAAATATAAAATTGTACTTGCCTTCTGATTATTCAACATTTTGCCTGGCTTAAGAGTAGCTGATATTCAAACTTGCTTCTTAAAATCTTGCCCATTTCAACACGGCATGAATCACATGATCCCATATTATTAACAAACAAAAGTAGAGCCTAAGCTAAGGATGGAGGAACTTTGCATCTTTCAACCGTTTCCTTTGTAAGTATGTTGCCAGTCGTATTACGTCTGGTTGATGGTTTTGTTAATCTAAATTTATTTACTGGGAAAATATAGATGAAAAAGGTGCTTGCAAGTGCTACTGATGCTTGTTACACAGGATCAACTTCACAAGCGACTCGGTCAGCAGGTTGACAATACAGGCATTTGGCGATACAATTCACATTCATGAGAAATGTCTAACAGCTCCCGGGTGCCCCTACACCCTCATGAACAGTAAATTCATATAAAATTGAAAAAAATTCAAAAACTTTCAGGTGCGTGCGGGACCCCACATCTCGTCGGCGTTTGGCATCGTCTCTTCGCGGTGGCTTTCACGGTTGAGAGCTCCGTTTACTCCATAGTGTTGCTTATTGTAAATTTGTTGATTGCTTGGAGTTGTAGGGAGTGGTGTAGCTGAATTTGAGCTCCTATGTATCTAGTCTTGGGTGTGTGCGGGTATTATGATGTCATGTGTTTGTATCGGGTTGTTTCTTGATCGTTGCTTTACCTGTAAAGCGTGCGAAAGCCTTTTTTTTGGTAAAAGGGATCATGAAGAAAAAATCATGCTTGCGGCTTCTGTATTTTCTTCTTTTTCATCATTCTTTCTTTGGTTGTCAGTTTTTCCGGTTTTCGTTCTTTTATCTTTGTTGTATTATTTTTTTGGTTTTTTCTTCGGTTTTAGTTTTTTTGTGTAATTTTTTTCTTTGAAACCTTTTAACATGCGATCTAGTTTCGTAGATCTCCGGGCGAAAAATTCAACGGTGAAAACCGTTCAGGATTTAGATGAACGGTTCAAGAGATAAAACCACTCTCGAGTTGTCACAAGTGATGCAAATGCAGTGATTTTAGGAGTGACCTTTGTAAGGGGTGATCCTTGGCATTTCCTATTTGGCCCTATTTGGCGCCACATGCGCCAGTTAACATGCATTTTTGTTAACCGGCGCCCGTGGCGTTCATAAATGGGCTGGCCCATCTAGGTGCCAGTTGACAACTTGTTTTTTGAAAATTATATGAACTTTTTTTAAAATTTCAAAAAAAAAATTCAGATTGATGAACTTTTTGAAATATCGAAGAACCTTTTTTAGATTTATGAACTTTTTTTCAGTTCAATGAACTTTTTTCTAAAAATACATGAACTTTCTATGAACTTTTTTCAAATTTAATGAACTTTCTAAAAAATTAATGAACTTTTGCTAAATTGGATGAACTTTTTTTCAATTTGAATGAACTTTTTTTCAAATTGATGAACTTTTTTCGAAATTGGTGAACCTTTTTTAACGATATGAACTTTTTTTCAAATGATGAACCTTTTTTATTTAAATCTGTAAACCTTTTTTATTTTACATTTTTATTTTCGTAACGGAAAATAGAAAAAATGCGGCAGTACGCTAGTGGGCCGGCCCATGCTAGCAGCGCTGCAGGCGCCGGATCGTTAACGGGCGCCTGCAGCGCTGCATAGGAGCTCCCGTGATCCTTAAACTAGTGATTTCGGGACGAAACTCATAGACGGATGGGCTGGACGTTTGGCCCAGGACTTGGAGCATAAATCACATTGGGTGCCACCGCCACAGGGGATGGCCTATCAGCATGAGGTGCTTCGAGGTGACGCTAGGTCATTGGGTCGCATAATATGATGCATATTTACTAGCTACTAGTAGAACGCCCGTGCGTTGCTACGGGCTTTTGAAACTGAATTACGATGTTAATAGCGGATTCTATGGCCATGTGTTGCTACGGGCTTTTGAAAAGAAGTTAAGATGCTAATGATGGAGCTAGCTAAAATAACCGAGAACAATGTCATCTCAGCTAACACGACAATCAGCTAACACACTTCATACTCTCAAATCCTCCACAAATGTCCACAGACGCGCCCGGTCGATGACCGAACAAGAGAGAAGGAAAAAAGGTGACCCAACCACACCCCTCATACCATCCCTAATGTCCTATACGTCCGGGTTGTCCGCAAACCCTCTATTGACACCATATATGGAGAGGATATGTGGGCTCGCGGACACGGTCCATCTTTCTTTCTTTTCTTTCTTCCTCTTCATCTCCACCAATAACATGCAAGTGAGGGAGAAAATGTGAAACATGACTGCATGCACAGACAAAAAATGGCTCAGAACGGATACAATCAGACACTGACCAGGCGCATCCATGGATGTCTAGGGGGCGGATTTGGTAAATCCAGCTATAGATGATCTCTTCTTGACAACTAAATAAAACATGTTTTTTATTCCATAACATCATGAATACGATCCGACGGATACCTAACCCAAGTTTTATATATAACTTATTCGCACAACCCTCCTCCGCTAGCCAATGAGCGGATCCATAAGCCAAGCATCTCACCATGCCACCATGTACCCCTCCCTTGATCGCATGTACTTCTTTACCTCAGCGATAGGGCTATAGATTGAACTATCAATTTCTGAGCTTCTTAACTTAGAAGCCACCGTTTCTTGAGTCCGTCTTCAGGATAAGCTTTGCCACTTTCAGTTCACGTGTAAGCTAAGCAGCCCATCGACACGTCTAGAGTTAAGCAAATTCAGGGTCCATGGTGAAGGAGAAAAAATGGCATGTGCCCCTGCCCGGAGAAAATATTTTTGAACCAACCATTAGTTAAATGGTTAGGATAGTGGTGGTACCGACCATATGTGAGTGCATGTGTGTACTGATGGCGTGCATACTGTTAGCCATATTTCTTTAAACTTCTATCAAGACACAGAAATTCAAATACAAACACATCAAAAAAATCTGGAGTTCGTGGGCTTTTCTCATTCCCCGCCGGTCGGTTTTTCACGGGGAGTACTAATGCACACTTTCTAATATCTCAACGATCCAACCTTGTAGACATGAGACTGTCCAAAAAACGTATTTTTTTTACCATTATCACTTAGTTACCTGGAAAAAGATGCCATCTTTTTTTACAGAATTATGGAATGATTTTTTAAACACTTAATTATACTATTTTCATTATGAATAATGCATTTGCATGTCAAGTCATACAAGTTCGATTGCACACCCGCGAAACATCCAATGAATTCTCAAGATTCAGTTACACACCAATCATGACAGGACCCTAAAATAATCAAAGAGATGTCATGCTTGTTTTGACATAAGCTCACTGGTTGTTGGCCCACATAAACTGGCAACATTCAAATACACCAGACGACCTTCCATTATGGAAATCTGGTAGTAGAGGTGAACATATACAAGGCTATAAATCAAAACGAACAAATCGACTATGATACAAATAAAATGTAAGAAGCTGGAAACACTCACTGCTAGGAAACTGTACAGTGCTACCCATCTTCAAGTTGTTCCCCCTCCCTGCATCCCCACACCACCTCCATTTGTTCATGTTAATTACAGCACAAGGTGGATGGATCGATGCAAGTGTTCACATACACCGTCATGCATCAATTGGAGATCGGGAATAGAATGGAGTATAACAAAATAAAGATTGTGAGAGAAACTAATTAGATGGGTTTTATGTTTCATGAATGTGCCATGTCCAACTAACATGTTTATTCCATTTTTTCCATCATTTCATTTTCATATGGCGACCAAGATGTTTTTGCTTATCCGTGCCACATATTTTTCCATCCCCACCCTCGAACAAAAATTATCTCTTCTTTCATCATTTATCTTCTTTTGCCGCTTTGTTTTTCATTATGCTCGTCAAACAAGAATTGCCTTGCCATATACCCTTACATATTCTTGCAAGTGGAATAGTTATGGTACCATATCAACGTAAGTTAACCATTTCCAATTCTAAACACCCGTGGAAGAACTTTCGCCTACAAGAAACGCCAAACTAATTAAATAAAAAAATACCATACCATATTCGAACGCATAAGAATTACCTGTTAGGCTAAAATTACAGAGAGCATAACTTCTCCCTCGATTCCAAGTTAATTGAAATCCAAAGCAAAACAAAACTATGTATAATGCCCAGATTTGCTACTTAAGACCTATATATGCTGACAAAGAAAATATCATTCTTTGTGCTCTATTTATTACATATAGAATAGTAGAAAAAATATTTGATTCAGAATTAACTTGGTTCAGAATTACAAGATCTTACACAAAGTAAATATCATTCTTTGTGTAATCAAACTATTTGATTCAGAATTACAAGATCATAGGCATTTAATTACAGAACCAACCTGGTTGTGTTGACTATTACTCCCTCCGTACGAAAATACAAAACATTTTTTCAATTCAATTGAACTGAAAAAAACGTCTTATATTTTGGTACAGAGGAGTATATCTGATCACTTTTGCAACCAAGATCTTCCTGATATACTTTTGCAACCAAGATCTTCCAGATATAAGCACGCACACTTTAAATCAGATCCGCACACCAAATGAAACAACCATTTCTCCCTTTTTCATTCTTCTAGAAATCCAGCAATGGAATTATGATATAAACTGCTCTGTTACCTTTAGATATAGGGTCCTCCTTGAATTAACTACAAAAGAACGACAAGAGAAAATAATTAGATTCTTAGTACATGTCATCTCCAAACCTGCATAAAGCATGAAAATTATTAATTGTACCCAAGAAAAATGTGGGAACATCCTGAATAGTAAACTAAGTAGTAATTAACTATAAATCTAACACCTGGAAGGGTTCTGGTTATATAAAAAGTTACACTCTTATACAATGAGAGCAGATGGGAGCAGGTTTCACATTACATATTTCAGTGGCACGAGAATTATGCAACAAAAATTGAAACTCTTAAGTAGGTGACTGGGCATAGAGTGCATGAAATAAGAAAGACACATGGCCTTCATTAGTATTCATATATTTCGTGTGTATTCGTTGCATATGAATTGGGTATATTATTTCCGGCTCTGAGATAAAAACCTATTAAGGATAATTCATAAGGACGAAAACGAAATGTCATAAATTACTGTTTAGGATATGCAACTTACGACAGAGAATTATTTCAACTACCAAGTTTGGTTCCAGTTCCATCCTGCAGCACGAGAAGAGGCAAACAAAAATTGCGTATCAGTAACCATGTGAGAGAGTAGGTATACTTTTTTAAGATTAAACATTATAACAATAACAACAATGACTTCTAATGCATTCCACATTTCTTGTGCTGACAATTGATCTGTGCTTATTCCCAATAACACGTTCTAGTTAACAAACTGATCTAATTAGTTGAACATGTGTCCCCTTTGCACACAATCAGAAATTCACAATATAGTAAAACCGCAGCAGGCAACACCACGTTAACAAACAGCTGATTTGATTTTGAATCATCTCTACTGAAAATACCATGCAGGTATGCACCAGGTCATAAGCCAATCTTCCTACTGTAAACAAACGACTCCTCCTCCCTGGGCCTCCTGCTCCTCATGTGTGAGGCCATGCAGCTCATCGAGCTCTTCTCCTGCACATACAGTTTAAGCTTCAGTTCAGTTCAGCTTCAGAAGCAGCAAGAGACAACATGTCGAGTTCACATGTGCAGAGTACATACAAGTGGGTACAGGCTCTTGGGGATCTTGTTCGGACGAGGAAGAGGGCGGCCCCTGTTGAGTATCTCTATCCTCCTTTCACCACAAAGCAAAACTCCAAAAGACACAGAAAAAGGGAGGGACCAAAAAAATCTCACTCACTGAAGTCTCTTAGCTAATTATTAGAGAAACTAAAAAAGGCCAAAAGGAGGTGTCCATTAAAACGCTAGCAAGTACCACTATATCTAGCTCTCTTTCTCCAGGGCTGCAGAAGAGATGGGCTCCTAACAACCTTCCCCGAAACAACAAAAAACAGAGAACATGAGTAAACATGTGGACTCTGTTACGAAAAAGTATATACGTCGGCGATGGTGATCTGGTGTGAGGAGTGAGCTTTTCCAGTGCTCGGCTAACAAATATTATAGAACTTTTTATCATTTCAAGCATCAGTTCTATTAGAATTCCCGTGTACATATAGAACAATTTCTAACTGTTATTCACCCACATGTTTACCAGAATGTAAAGGAGATAAAAAAGAACTCTTAGAGCTAAAATGAGCTCCAATAATCTAGGCAGTACGCACTTCCGAATTTATTGGTGACTGGAGTATCAGTGATATACTCTTAAAAGGTGCGTACTTTAGTCTAGCATATCAAACATCATCTGCCTCCTAAACATTTAAAAGCAAGTAAAATTTAAGTTTGGGTGCATGGTCTGATTACCTCAGATCCCCCACAATGATTCAGTGCATAACCAAGCCCATGTCTGATTTGATAAATCTTCTACAATTTCTTATCCTTGTTAACTGTGCCTGCCTTGCAACTCTGAATCTTCAACTACAACAACAATCAAAGCTTTGTCCTCAAATTGTTTTCAGTAATTACTGCAGAAATATCAGATGATGAGGCTTGTGCATAACCACTAAATACACAATAAGAAACAGGCCAAAGAAAGCCACCTAGGAGTATGGCAGGATGAACACCTAATTTCACTGGAGCTGGTGCTCAGAACTTGATGAACAGAGACACCACAATGCAGGTCGCAACTCGAAAGAATTGTCTTATGGATTTCACATGTTAAGCAAGCATACCAGAGGCATGGCTTACCTTGAATGCATCTTTGTTAGCCGGTTAGCCCTGTCATCTTCGTCCAGGCGGTTACAGCAAAATTCCATAACTTTCACCCTGTTCCAATCAACGATAAACAAAGAGAAGATAAGTGTCCAACAGAAATTTTCTAAAGAAATATTTCCAATAGAAAATTGAAAGGAAGTTAGATGTAGACTCACATGTCGTGCGACGTTTCGGTAATGCACACACACACACACAAAACTTGTTGTGTTCCATTCTCGCACCGTCAATGTCCTCTCTCACTAAGATTTTTGAACACCTGGTCAGCAACCAAGGTGAGCAACCTAAACCATATGGTGTAACCTGGTTCCTTTTTAACATTTAGACATCGATACATACCTCAGCAATTGTGTATTGGAAGAGGTTGACCTCTTTACCCTGTGAATGAAAGCAAGTGAACAACCAAGATTAGGAAATACAAGAACAGATTGTGCTGTAAAAAAATACCGAAAGTTGCTTCACCTCTGAATGATCCAGTAACAATACTAACAAAATTTGTAACTGAACTTGCCTGAATTATGCATCAACATTATTCAGTCCATGCTAAAGTTTGAGATTTCTGCAGTTTTATCTTGACTGAATTACTCCAGTAAGTTGCAGCAAGCATAACATGGAGCATAACTCCAGTAAGTTGCAGTTTTATCTTATCTGAATTACTCCAGTACCTTCCATGGCGACCCAGGAAGTAGCAGAGCAGTGTTCTTCCCTCCTTGTGGCCTGCGTGCATGATGCATCAGGGAGGGCAGCAGCCTGCATGTCCATAGCTGCTGGTGTTGGTGGCCCTTCCATGGCGTCGCCCTGTGTCATGGAGAAGGGGGTCAGAGGAGGGGGGGGGAGAGAAGAGACGTGGGTGGGTCAGAGAGAGAGAAGTGGAGGGATTCGTACCCATGGATCCATGGCTGCCTGAGCTTGCTGGCTAGGGATTCGGGTCCTCCGCCGCTGCGGCTGCGTGGTCGTGGAGGAGGACAGCGCTGTGAGGTGAGGAAGAAGGCCCGCTCCTCTACTCCGGCGCGCTCCACATCAAGCGCCGCTGCGAAGCCGGCGTCGACGCACGCGGATCCAGGGAGGTTGGGGGTCGGGCGGCGCCGGGAGTGAGGGAGGAGGTGGGGGCGGGGCGGCGCCGGGAGTGAGGGAGAAGATGGGGGGTCGGGAGGCGCCGGGAGTGAGGGAGAAGGTGGGGGCGGGGCGAGCCAGGATCGGGGAAGGAGATGGGGGGTGGCCGACGTCGGGAGCCGGGGAGGAGGTCGGGGGCTGGCGGCGAAGGAATCTGGAGGGCCGACTCGCTCGCGCGTGCGTGTCGTGGAATTTTTTTCGTGGGTTTTTCTTCCTAGGTGGGAGCATGACGAAAATAAAACGGAGGTGCGAGGATGATGAAAATAAACCAGCGAAAATAAACCGCGCAGACTATTCACCAACTGCTCCATTAGGAGTAGAGATTAGAGATTATTTGTTTCCTCAAAATTTATTATTTATTTCCTAAAGCAAATTGCATTAATGAGAGAGATCCGTTGATTTGGCTAAGGTAGGAAAGAATCTATTATTTGTTTGCTAAAGCAAATTGCATTAATGGGAGAGATCCGTTGATTTGGCTAAGGTAGAAAAGAATTTATTATTTATTTGCTAAAGCAAATTACATTAATGGGAGAGATCCGTTGATTTGGCTAAGATAGGAAAGAATCTATTATTTGTTTCCTAAAGAAAATTGCATTAATGAAAGAGATTTGTTGATTTGGCTAAGGTAGGCGGTTTTTGCGGTTCGTGGCTGCTCAGTGTGAGGTGGGACGAGGTACCAAAAAAACCATGGGAGGTGGGACGAAAAAAAACCTGAGAGGTGGAAGTTGTCCCTGGTTAACCTACGAAATTTCGTAGATTTTTTTAGAACGAAAAAAACCAGCGGAGGTGGGATGAAAATTGACCGGCGGAGACTACCAACTGCTCCATTAGGAGTAGAGATCATACTGTAAGCAAGAATCAAATGGCTTAGGACATGTTTGGCCGACTGGCACCTGCTGCCTTGCCACCTCGCCCTTCTGCCCGACACGTGACTGATTCCGGCTTCCTGCATGCACGCAATATTTCCTTTTTCGGTCGGATGATAATTGCAAATATAAAATTGCACTTGCCTTTTGATTATTCAACATTTTGCCTGGCTTAAAAGTAGCTGATGTTCAAACTTGCTTCTTAAAATCTTGCCCATTTCAACACGGCATGAATCACATGATCCCATATTATTAACAAACAAAAATAGAGCCTAAGCTAAGGATGGCAGAACTTTGCATGTTTCAACCATTTCCTTTGTAAGTATGTTGCCAGTTGTATTACGGCCGGTTGATGGCTTCTAATTTAAATTTATTTACTGGGAAAATATACATGAAAAAGGTGCTTGCAAGTGCTACTAATGCTTGCTACACAGGATCAACTTCACAAGCGACTCGGTCAGCAGGTTGACAATACAGGCATATGGCGATACAATTCACATTAGTCATGAGAAATGTCTAACAGCTCCCGGGTGCCCCTACACCCTCATGAACAGTAAATTCATATAAAATTGAAAAAAATCAAAAACTTTCAGGGATCAAAGATTATCAAAGGTTTGATGTTTATGTAAAGTTTCAGCAACAAATAACCTTTGTGGAGCCCTCATGAAAAAAAATCACTGCTAAAAAATGTACATAAACTTTGAACAATGATTCTGTTTTTTTATTTGAGTGCTCTTTGAATGATAATTTTAGCTAAAACTTTGCAACATCATCAAAAGTTTCATGATGTTCGATGTCCCAAAGTTTCAGATTTTTTTGAATTATTTTAAATTTACTATTCATAGAGGGTGTAGGGGCACCCGGGTGCTGAAAATCCTATCTCGTTAGTCATAGCGAAACTCTTGCTCAAGAAATTCCAGTAAGTCTGTTCCCTCCTTCCGTTCGTGCCACAACGGATAGCACCAATATGGCTTAGGCACAGGCCACCTGTTAAGGCGAAATCATAAATATGTTCATGAAACATGCCTTATCTGAATCAAGGTCCCACTGAATGCATAACAAATCAAAAATACCTGTTTGGGCTAGGAGCTGTTGTAATATTGTCAGCAGTCCTACACATAAACCAAAAAGTACATAAGTTTTAAAATATTCAAGAATGTCTCAGAATCATGTAAGGTTGACCAGTTCATAGCATCATGCGAAATGGATAAATGCAAAATCAAGTTGAGACTTACAAATTGGCATGTGTTCAGACCAGTGAAAAAACAGCAGGCTATAGCGCCACTAATAGCACGCTAGTGTTCTGAGCAATGTGTACATTGTCTCGCTAATAGCGTATTTTAAGGCCACGCTATTTTGTCATAGCATGATATTTTTTTCATTGGTTCAGACTAAAAGTAAAATAAAAAAGCAAGATAAACAAACTATTAAATCAAACAGCTAGTATGAATTCTAGGTTGAATTAATTAGTGCTATGCAAATGATACTGTAATATGACGCATATTTACACTACCAGGAAAAGCCTTATAGGTGGCCTCCAATTAGTGACGGGCGTGTCCAGGAACCCGCCACAACTATTTTCGAAATGTTCCAGTGATGGATATAAATAAATGCCCATCACTGATATTCCCTCACCAGTGGCGGGCAAAAGTTACGACCTGCCAATAGTAATATCTTCCAAATATGCTCACGGGCTAAAAAACTAGTGGCGGGCACGGTCTAACTGCCCGCCACTGATTCGTGACAAATCAGTGGTGCGAAAATAGTTCTTTATCACAAATACTGCAGTTCGACGAATGGATCCCCACACCGGAACATTATCCCAAGAGAAAGCCAACTACATCAACCCTGGCGTCGAGATGGACGCCCCTGACATAGAGATGGCCACCCCTGACGTAGAGATGGGCGACGACCAACAGGAAGAACCTACCACCGCGCAAGGGGAAACGAGCCACATGGACGGTACTTCATCTAGCACCGCCACCACAAACAAGAACAAGCGAAAGCCTAGGAATCTGAACATCCTTCATGAAGGTATCATTTCAATCGCCGAAGTGAGCCCAAAAGGCGAGCCCGTCAGCCCAGCTCACTCAGCAAGAACGTACAACAATGCTCAATTGCATCTTGCGAAACAACGTCTTGGATGTGTTACACCGTAGTTATGGATTTTCGTCTGAGTACTAACAAAAAGCGAAAGAGTATGCCCTCTCAGGACGGCCAAAGATTTTTAGGGACTAAAAGAGAAAGGCCAATTGCACTCTGAAGGGTAACGACTCGAGACCGTTAAGT